>NC_135371.1:100292500-100892500 GCF_049243985.1 Paroedura picta
TCAACCAATTAACGAGAGAACCATTTTTAATCCGTACTTGCAGTTTTAGCAGATGGATTACATGGAGAAATTGATGAAACCTTTTTTTTAATCGCATAGGGTATTTTTTTTTAGTGTAATACGATTACACTAAACCCAGCCATGCAAACCTGAGCATTCCGGTCCCAAGCCTGGATAAATGGGGAGAGTTAAGGAAAGACCTGGCAACCTACCTTGTTAAAAATATGCCAAGAAAATCCTATGATACAGCTCTCAAACAATTTCTATATGGTGCACAATGGTGAGCCCCTCAGGCCAGAACATACTGAACAAGTGACTGGGGAGGAGCGAGGACCTACAGCAAGTAGCACTGGATGTTATGACGTGCCTGGGGCAAATCCAGCAGGAATTCCAGGTGGTGATGCTGCCAATGGAGAAAGCAAGGGTCTGTGCTTTAGGAAGATGCACCAAAAGAGAAATGGTCAGATTGGACATTAACCTCCTTGGCATCAGTGAATTACATAGGAGAGATGGTTTCTTTCAATTAGAAGATTTTACCATCTACTATTCATGACACAACTCCATAAGAAGGAACAACATGGCTTTCATTGAAAGCAAAAATTTTTCTCAAGCAATGGAAAGTTTTTTGACCATAAATGACCGAATCATGACAGTTCTAATTTTTGCCAAGCCAATAAATATCACAGCTGTCCAAGTATATGCTCCAACAACTGATGCAACAGAGGTGGAAATTTAAGACTTCTATACTGCCTTTCAAGATACTTTAAAGCAAGTTCCCAAGAAGGATGTCATACATAATGGGTGACTTTAATGCAAAGGTTGGCACATAAGCAGAGTGCGATATTACTGGCAACTTCAGACTTGGAGAAAGGTATGATGCAGATGATCGTCTGGCACGATTTGTCATGAAAATTGGTTTTGCATCATGAATACTTGGTTCAAACAGCATAAAAGTTGCCTATAGAAGAAGAAGAAGAAGAAGAAGAAGAAGAAGAAGAAGAAGAAGAAGAAGAAGAAGAAGAAGAAGAGTTGGTTCTTATATGCCACTTTTCCTACCTGAAGGAGGCTCAAAGCGGCTTACAGTCGCCTTCCCATTCCTCTCCCCACAACAGACACCCTGTGGGGTGGGTGAGGCTGAGAGAGCCCTCATATCACTGCTCAGTCAGAACAGTTTTATCAGTGCTGTGGCAAGTCCAAGGTCACCCAGCTGGATGCATGTGGGGGAGCACAGAATCGAACATGGCATGCCAGATTAGAAGTCCACACTCCTAACCACTACACCAAACTGGCTCTTGGACATCACTAAATGTGAACAAAATCGACTATCTTATGTAGCCAATGATGGTCCAGTTCAATCCTTGCTGTCAAAACATAGCCAGGTGCTTATTGTGGTTCAGATCATGAACTGTTGCTGGCTAAAATCAAAACAAAACTCCACAACATCAAGAGAACATCAGGGTTAAAGGAAATCTGATGTAAATAAAATTCCACTCACATATGCAGTGGAGGTGAAAAATCGATTTCAGTTGTTGGATGCAACAGAGAAGATGCCTGATGAATTTCCTGTGACAGGAAATTCGATCAACTGTTGTTGAAATAGCAGTTAAACACAAACCAAAAAAGAAGCCAAAAAAAAAAATCAAAATGGCTCTCAGATGAAACTATATGAATAGCTGAATGCAGAAAAGCAGCAAAAGTTGTAGGCAAAAGGGAGGAATAAAGAAGTTCTGTATGCCATTTGATGCTCTCAAAACCTTTATCAAAGATAAACAATGGAAGGAACTGACTGACAAACAGAGCATCGAGAACAGGTGGCAGGAATACACAGAATAACTGTATGCATGCAGAATGGACGTTCGCTCTCTTCAAAATGAAAAAGAAAAAGAACTTGAACTGGCCATTCTCGAGGAAGAAGTTGAACAGGGCCAAACAACAAGGCCCCAGGCACAGACATCATACCTGCTGAGATGTGTAGCAATCAAAACCGTTAAAGTTTTGTGCCAGGAAATCTGGGAAACTAATAATTGGCTGGAGCAGTAGAAACGAACTGTGTTCATCCCACTAACTACCTATCTGAGGGACCACTTATCTCCTTATGCCCTCCACAAGGCCCTTCACTCTGCTGTTATGAATTTGCTGGTTGTCCTGCCCCCCCCCCCCCGGCTAAAAGTGCAGATCTAACACTATTAGTATCAATTCCCCCCGGAAGGTCCATTTGGCCTTGACCAAGGCCCTTTTGACCCTGGCCCTGACCTAGAGGAATAAGCTCCCAGAAAAGCAGAGGGCCCTGACAGAGCTCTCTGAGTTCTGCAGAGTCTGCATAGAATCATAGAGTCCAACTCCATGCACTATGCAGGACACTCACAAAACAGAGCTCTTCTGCCAGGCATTTGGTTGAGGCCAGGGCAGAGACTGCTGTTAGATATTGGGTCCCCCCACCCTTTGGAAATTGCCCCCCTTCAGGCTAACATCACCAGGTTCATCTTTTTGGAGCAGTGACAATGACTGTAAGCAGTAGAGCTTGCGTGTGTGCTAGGTTGTTAATTATGCTGCCATTGTTTACTTGATTGTTGTATTGATAGTAATGGGTTTTATATGTTTTTATTTTCCAGTGTGAACCACCAAGAGCCAGCTGGAGGAAGAGTGGTGGTATATAAGTTTAAGTAAGAAATAAATTAAATAAGGTGACTCAAAAAACTGTTCCAATTACTGCATAAAAGCTCTGATTTCTCATGCTAGTTAGATCCTGCTCAAAATCATACAACGCATAACAACAACCATTGAAAGGGGGATACAAATGTCCAACTCAATGGAGAAAGTAATTATACTAGGATTGTTCAGTGGAAAAAAGAAACCAGGCTGATAAGAAGTATAGTGTTTGGACATGATCAGGGTGGACACTGGCCAGAACATTGCAGAGCTGAGGGAGATTGTGCGGGATAATGGCAACAGCTCTGGTGTGGGATCACCAAGAGTCAGACACAACTGAATGGCTGAGGACTTCAAGAAGGATGTAGATAAAATTGAAAGGGTACAGAGGAGAGCAACGAAGATGATCTGGGGCCAAGGGACCAAGCCCTATGAAGATAGATTGAGGGACTTGGGAATGTTCAGCCTGGAGAAAAGGAGGTTGAGAGGGGACATGATAGCCCTCTTTAAGTATTTGAAAGGTTGTCACTTGGAGGAGGGCAAGATGCTGTTTCCGTTGGCTGCAGAGGAAAGGACACGCAGTAATGGGTTTAAACTACAAGTACAACGATATAGGCTAGATATCAGGAAAAAAATTTTCACAGTCAGAGTAGTTCAGCAGTGGAATAGGCTGCCTAAGGAGGTAGTGAGCTCTCCCTCACTTGCAGTCTTCAAGCAAAAGTTGGATACACACTTTTCTTGGATGCTTTAGGATGCTTAGGGCTGATCCTGCGTAGAGCAGGGGGTTGGACTAGATGGCCTGCATGGCCTCTTCCAACTCTATGGTTCTATGATTCTAGGACCACAATGCCATTAGAAAAAAGAGAATACTTCCTTCCTTCCCTAGATCCAGATTGTGTCAGCTGAAAAACTATACTCAGCTTTAGCATCTCAGAAGCAAATTTCAGGACTAATAGATACACTTAGTATCAATTGGCTAAGCTAAATCATATGTTTTGTTAACTATGTGAGTGACATCTACGAGAAATATGAGGCAAACCAGCTGACACAGACCAGGCCCTTTTAAAAAAAGGTCTTAAATTCCCCTTTTCAGTCCCTCCCCCAGCTATTTATGTAACTTTTTTCTCAGGTGGAAATAACAGATATGCATACAACTGTGTATAGAGTATTTGCTTCTACAATTCATAGCTGATGAGTTGAATGGGATCCTTCCATTGGTACCTGGAACTGCTGTCAGGCGCTGTTGTTTTTTTCTTAAGTCCAGAGAATGACAGGTGAAAATGTTGCTGCTCCAAAGACTACACAAAGAGCCTATCTTTTCTCTAAAGCCAACAGCCCAGTAAACAAAGTGATGGGCTAACTCAGATCTGAAATGGACTCTGGGTTTTGAGCTCCATTTCCCCTGGCTGTGTGAAGAGCTTCTGATTAGTTCAAACGTTGAAACAAAAGTTATGCCTGGGGCACCTCCTCATGTAGGAAGCAATTGAACCAATTGACACTCTCCCCCCACCCCGCAAAACAAAAAACAAAACAAAAAACAGCTGCATGGGATTCATTCGGCCCTTCTTATCCCCCCAGCTTTTCGTCACGCTCTTCTGCTAGGCAACAGACCCAGGTTAGTAGAACCGCGAACTTGCGGGCTCGAATGTATTTGCTAGGTGCTCGTCAACGAACAAGCGGCGTTCCAACCAACCAGGGTAGATGGAACGAAATAAGCGATGCATGACATGCATGCTTTACATATAGGGTTGTTTTTGGCGGGAAGGGGGGGTGTCTTGTTCTATAGTACTGACTTTCATTTGAGAACCACTAAGTCCTTGCAGTATCATTTGCATTCTTTCATTAGTCGTGTGTGAGGGGACGGGAACTTCTACTTGAAAATAAACGGCGGGTCAAAAAGGACTCTCTGCCTGCCCTGGACATAACGAACGGGAACTTCTGGAGGGCTCTCTGAAAAGTGCTGATCTGCATAAGCGACAAGGTGTTTTAAGTCCCAGCCAGCGCGCCTTTTCATTCGTCTGCAGTTGGAGAAACGTTGCCAATTCGAGCGGCATTAACTCCGGTCGCAGAGGCTCTCCGCCTTTCCCCCCGCACAGAGCTCTGGAGAGTCCCTCCCGGTGCTTCTCCGCTCTCCCTTCCGACTTTTATTTCCTGTCTTTCGGGCGCGCTGGCGTGCGTCTTTGCTATCGTAGCTGTTTGTCTGGTTTGTTTCAAGCCTCTTCCTCCCCCCCCCCCCCCCGACTGCTGCAGGCTCCTCCTGCAATCTGCAAAGGGGAAACTTCTCTGCAATAGAGGCTCTCCGGCTCCTCTCCCAAGTGCCCTTGCCTCCGACCGGCATCCTGCAAAGAACGGAACCTTGACGTGCAAACACGCGCCAAGTGTCACACTCGCCCAGGGCACTCACCTCGGCTGGCTTCCCCGGGTCTGCAGCTTCAGGTTGTTTGAGCTGTTTGATCCGAGCGATTGTTCTGCGTCTCAGTTACCGCTCGCTGCCCTTCCTAAGATAAGGTAAGAAAAGGTGGCTTTGTTTATTTAATCCTCTAAGGTTTCCTAGCCGGTAAGTCGCTCTCTATCTCTCTCTGGGATCTGCTTTTGGAGGCAGTTGGCTTGTGCAGAAGCCAACTTTTCCTCTGGGTTAGTAACTTCCAGTGTGATACCTCCGGTGTAGCTAGCGCAGAAGGACAAAGGTTGGCAGCTTGAGGTGTGTGCGCGTATTCAGGGGAATACGAGAATGGGTAAAGCCTACGAAAGAATATTTGGAAGCGCAGTTAAGTCTTCGGGCTTTATGGGTATATGCAGAGGATTCTAAGAGCAAGGTCACCAAGCAGGGGGACAGCGTGGAGCCGACTCTAGGTGGATCTGTAGCAAACCACCGAGACCCAAACGTTGTAGGTTGTCCAAATCCAAAGATTAAAATAAAGCCAATCAGTGATAAGTTTGTCTCTAAGCGACAGCGTTATAAGTATATGTGTACTTAGCTCTTTGGAAATTGCCCCCCCCCCCCCAGGCTAAAAGTGCCGTTCTAATGCTGTTAGTATAAATTCCCCCCTCCCCATACAGCTTGTTTGGCATAGTTTCAGGCCCTATGGATGACTGTTTAGTCATCTCATCATTTTTTTGTTTTAGTTGTCACTTTAAGCACATTAACAAGTTTTTTTCAAAGCAATAATGGGGTTCATTTGGCTTTTTTTGGCATGAGATCTCAGTAAAAGCACCATCTCAAAAAAAATTACTTTGTGTCAATAGTTTGGATTGATCCCTCTCCATGCTAAGTCCCCCTGTGCTTTTCTGTCTCTCTCCTAACTTATTGCTGTGTTTATGGTTCCCTTAATGGAGCCATGAATACTGTGATCGATACAGGGATAGTGTGGAAGAACAAAACAGCTGGAACCCCCCGGGGGGAGCTGTGCAGTGACCGATTAGTAAAGTTCAACAAATGTTTTTGAATTGAATAAAAGGCTATAGCAAAGGTCAGTATGGCTTATAGATTCCTGTCCCACATGACTTGAACAATGTATTACATTTATCCAAATAAATACACATTTTGATTTTTAATATTTACAGAATGAACATTTGCTTTTATGAACAGAGGAGGAAGTTAATCTTTCAACACATTTATAGTTGTTAGCCCCAAGAAAGTACTTTGCAATTTAACTGTTTTGGTGATCATTTTATACAGTAGAACAAGTCATTTCTCTAAAATGGGTTTTGATTATTTGAGCCAGTGTGATGTGGCGGTATAAGTTGCTTGGGTTCCCATTGGAAACAAAGGAGAAGTAGTAATGAAGTAAATAAAATAAAAAGTGGGTATTGTGTTGGACTGAAGAGACCTGATTTCAAATCCCCATAAACCTCACTTGGACTAATTGCTCTTGGTCCTCACAGGGTTGTTGTGAGAATAAACTAGAGTAGCAAACTATTTACACCAGTCTTAAGTTCCTGAGAGGAAGATTTGAAATACATGAAAGAGACATTATTTTCAAGGTTTAAGCATGATAGAAAATGTAGTCAATGTCAGTGGGTAGATTTGGTTGATAATATTTTAACAAATGTATTGATACCAAAGTTCCATAGTTTAAATAGAGGGGAATCCACTATCCAAGCTTGGTGAAAAATGATTTGGAACATGTTTTAATCCATTATAAAAATGGTACATCAGTGATGTACTGGTAAGGACATAAGTTTCTATATAATGAGACATGCAAATGATATGGTCAATGATTTTTATAGCTGCTTATGATAATTTTAGCATCTTGAGTTACATGTTCTATCGCCCCATAGTGTCATGCATGCTTTGTTTTCTTTCTTTTCCTTTTGGTTATTTGAATAAGAGAAATACCAATCCTCACTGTATCCTTTCACTGCGAAAAGGAAACACTGTTCTTCCAACTGCTCATTTCTCATTATTAGGAAGAATATTTTTTGTTCATGGTTCTTCTGTGACACTGCTCTGATTCATGTTATACAGCATGTCCATCTAGGATAGCAGCCTATTGTGACTGGTGGTGGCTCTCAGGGTCTCAGACAAAGAAAGCACTCTTTGGAAAATTTGGATGAGCTCCTCTGTCCCCTGTTTTCCTCTTGTTTGGAGAAATTAATACACAGAGCCCCAAATCAGATGTTGAATTAATGCTTTGGATTAATTTTACAAAAAAATATTTTACAAAAGCAAACTTTGCCTTTCCCTGTCAAGTCAGATGCATTTTAATAGGCAGTTTCAATATGGACTTAATAAGTGATTAACTGAAGTCTGTAACTTGCTTTGAAAGGATATCACTGGTGAGTGATAGTGAAGGATGATTTGGCACTGTCCCGAAGCTCTTTAGCTAGAAATTAGTTTTGCACTTTGAAGGATCAGGCCCTGTGGAAATGAGATGATGGTGGCTTTCTTTTGTTATTAGATCAATATTGAAGATGTGTTTTATGCTGTCATAAAAGACACCTTGTTAAAGACGTTTTTGGCAATTGCTTTAGCAGTGCATTTTCTTTTTCATGCATGCAACTGTTTTTCAGGCAGCAACTGTTGTTGGGTTTGTGTTTTCTATAGACAATGTAACATGTGCTTTGGGAAATCAGATTATGGACTTATTTGACAGCAAGAAAAAAAGAACAGCTATAATTGCTGAGGATGCCATGTCTGTGGTCTCCTGTTCATACAGCTCATGGTGAGGATTACATGCATGCCAAGCACAGAAACCGAATGGAAAGTGTGGGACACGTACTCATGAGTAACATGGGAGCTTCTGTTGCATGCTGAAGCCAATTGGGAGTGGGTTTTATCAGTGCCTGGATAAGAAGCCACACAAAACACTTGGGATCTTGTACAGAAATCATAGAATCATAGACTTGGAAGGTCATGTAGTCCAACCAAGGTCATGTAGTCCAACCCCCTGCACAGTGCAGGAACTCACAACTTCATGTCCACCCACAGTGATCCTAATTGCATGCCCAAGTTATCCTCCCACCAAAAATCTCCAGAATCCAGCCTGGCCTGGAGAAAATTCACCTACCATCCCACAGCAGCAATTAGCAATTCCCTGGGTATGCAAGGGTATGCATACCAAAGAAAAAGAAAAGGGTATGCCATCCCAAAGGGGGGAAAATGCAAGAAAAGAAAAAGAAAAAAGAAAAGAAAAAGAAAAAAAGTAATGCAAGAAATCAAAATGGCTGTCTGAGGAAGCTTTACAAATAGCTAAGGAGAGAAGGGAAGTGAAAGGCAAGGGAGAAAGAGAAAGATACACCCAATTGAATGCAGAATTCAGAGAAAAGCTAGAAGAGATAAGAATGCCTTCTTAAATGAACAGTGCAAACAAATAGAAGAAAACAATAGAATGGGGAGGACCAGAGATCTTTTCAACAAAATTGGAGCTATCAAGAGAACATTTCATGCAAAGATGGGTATGATAAGGGACCAAAATGGTAGGGACCCCACAGAAGTAGAAGAGATTTTTAAAAGGTGGCAAAATTATATAGAAGAACTATACAAGAGCGAGCTTAACATCCCTGATAACCACAAGGGGGTAGTTACTGACCTGGAGCCAGACATCCTGGAATGTGAAGTCAAATGGGCCTTAGGAAGTCTGAGCTACAATAAAGCTAGTGGTGGTGACAGCATTCCAGTTCAACTATTCAAAATCTTAAAAGACGATGCAGTAAAAGTGCTACATTCAATATGACAGCAAATTTGGAAAACTCAACAATGGCCACAGGATTGGAAAAGGTCAGTTTACATTCCAATCCCAAAGAAGGGCAATGCCAAAGAATGTTCAAACTATCGCACCATTGCACTCATTTCTCATCCTAGCAAAGTTATGCTCAAAATTTTACAAGCTAGGCTCCAGTAATATGTGGACCAAGAACTTCTAGAAGTACAGGCAGGATTTCGAAGAGGCAGAGGAACTAGAGATCGAATTGCCAACATACGCTGGATCATGGAGAAAGCTAGGGAGTTCCAGAAGAACGTCTACTTCTGCTTCATTGACTATGCTAAAGCCTTTGATTGTGTGGAGCACAACAAATTGTGGCAAGTTCTTAAAGAGATGGGAATACCAGAGCATCTTATTTGTCTCTTGAGAAACTTATATGCAGGTCAAGAAGCAACAGTGAGAACTGAACATGGAATCACTGATTGGTTCAAAACTGAGAAAGGAGTTCGGCAAGGCTGTATACTGTTGCCTTGCCTATTTAACTTGTATGCGGAGCACATCATGAGAAAGGCGGGATTAGAGGAGTCACGAATTGGGATCAAGATTGCAGGGAGAAATATCAACAACCTCAGATATGCAGATGATACCACTCTAATGGCAGAAAGTGAATAGGAACTAAAGAGCCTGTTGATGCGGGTGAAGGAGGAGAGTGCAAAAGTTGGCTTGAAACTCAACATCAAAAAAACGAAGATCATGGCATCCGGCCCTCTCAATTCCTGGCAAATAGATGGGGAAGAAATGGAGATAGTGACAGATTTTATTTTCCTGGGCTCCAAGATCACTACAGATGGGGACTGCAGCGAAGAGATTAAAAGACGCTTGCTCCTGGGGAGGAAAGCTATGGCAAATCTAGACAGCATCCTAAAAAGCAGAAACATCACCCTGCCAACAAACGTGCATTTAGTCAAGGCTATGGTATTCCCAGGTGCAATGTATGGCTGTGAAAGTTGGACCATAAGGGAGGCCGAGCGTCAAAGAATTGAGGCTTTTGAACCCTGGTGCTGGAGAAGACTCTTGCGAGTCTCTTGAACTGCAAGGCGAACAAACCGGTCAGTCCTAGAGGAGATCAGCCCGGACTGCTCCTTTAGAAGGCCAGATCCCTTTTTTTTTTAAATAATTTTATTATTTATTATTATATGAAGCATTTACAGAAAAATGAAGAAAAAAGCGACCAGCTGATATGGTTTGCCATCCTCTTTTAACATACATATTCAGTTCCCATCACATATTATCCCTAATCTAGAAGTTTTTACCATTTTCCTTAGCAAAGTGATTGTTAATACATATGAGAATATGATCTGTTATAAGAATATATTCTGTTATTATCTTAAATGATATAAGGTCAGTCCCCTTCATGAATTGGCCCTGACCTAAGAGTTACTGCTTCCGTCTTGTTAATACCTATGAAGTATAGTTTGTCATCCTCTTTTAGCATACATATTGGCATACATATTCAGTTCCCATCACATATTGATCCTGTTCTAGAAGTTATTACCATCTTTCTTAGCAGAATAGTTGTTGATACATATGAGAGTATAATTATTATAAGGATATATTCTATTATTGTCTTAGATGATATAAAGTCAGTTCCCTTCATATATTGGTCCTGTCCTAAAAGTTACTGCTGCTGTCTTCCCCACAGGAAGCCAGGAGAATACTCCACTGTTCAACTCATCCTTCAGGTGGACGCAGAAAATGAAATTGTGTTTTTTCCCATAGTAGAGTGTTTCTGATTGTCCTTCTGTCAGGGCCAAAGAAGTCTCTTACTTGATTCTTGCTTGCAGTCGCCTTTGAGTAGGCTCTGTATACTTTATCAATCTGGATCTCTTCCTCTGGTCGCGCGAAAATATCTCCTGATAGCTTCCTGGATGCTGTCGCTTTTGAATAGACTCTTTTTATTTTGCTGATCCAAGTCACTTCCTGCTCTAAATAGACTTCCAGGTTTTCGGTGCTTTCCTTCCTTAAATCTTTGGATTTTTACGTCCCTAGCTCTCTCCCCCTTCTGTTGATTGACTTCCAAACATTGAATTTTCGCTGTGTCATCAGCTGTTCTCACCAGACCGTCGGCTCCATCAAAAAGTTCCCCCTTAATCCCACGGATTTCCTTTTCCAGCTTATTGACTGCTTTCAGTATCTTTGAGTTCCCTTCGCATAACAAATGGAAAAGCTGTGCCTTAGTTAATTTTTCCATAGTTCTAGGCAGTCACAAACTATAAACAGAAAGTCTCGTGAGGTCTCGCGGGAGCACGAGCGATCCCAAATTATCAGTTTATTGATCTCCGTATCAAGTCAGCATCCCCCACTGAACTTTCTCCAACAAAACTTCAAAGCTCTCTCTTTGTTTGGTTAGTGGGTATAATTAGCTGGGAATCTCTCACTCGACGAAAGAGGAAATTCACTTGTAAATTGGTTGAGGAGGGCGGGGGGGAAGAGCTTGCGGGAGAAGAAGAGAAAAAGCCAGAAAGCTTTCAATCCTTACTGTTGTAAGCTTCAGCTCCTGTCAGTCTGGTAAAAGATGGTCTGGGAAGAATTTAGGGTCAGCTGGTCGTTTCAAGCTTAGAAAGTTATTTACGACAAGGGCGCCATCGTGACCTTGAGCACACGCCGCTGTTGATCCGGAGAGCTCGGTCTCCCTACCTCCTCACGGATCTGTAGGACCCTCAGGATGCCGTTCCCGGTTCCTGGGGCGACCGGCGAGCAGATTTGCGTATCTGCTCAGGTCAGCCAGGTGCAGATGCTCCTGACCCTCGGCATGGCTTAAGAGCTGGACAGAAGTCCAGCTATTACAGCGCCATCTTTAGTCGACTCCTAGAAGGCCAGATCCTGAAGATGAAACTCAGATACTTTGGCCACCTCATGAGAAGGAAGGACTCCCTGGAGAAGAGCCTAATGCTGGGAGCGATCAAGGGCAAAAGAAGGGGACGACAGAGAATGAGGTATCTGGATGGAGTCACTGAAGCAATAGATGCAAACTTAAATGGACTCCAGGGAATGGTAGAGGACAGGAAGGCCTGGAGGATCATTGTCCATGGGGTCGTGATGGGCCGGACACGACTTTGCACCTAACAACAAGGGTATGCAAGGAAGGTCCCCAAGAGACAAATATTGGCACGTCCCTCCCTGCTCACCCACTCACAATTTGCCTAAGATCATAAAATCAGCATTTCTTTGATGACTATCTAGCCTCTGCTTAAAAATGTCCAAAGGAGAACTTACCGCCTCCTGAGGAACTACTCTAACTGTCAGGAACTTCTGGGTTTAGCTGAACATTCTTTTGAATTAATTTCAACCCATTTGTTCTAGTCCAACACTTTGAGAAAACAGAAAACAACTCTGCTCCATCTTCTATTTGATGGCCCTTTAAGTATTTGAACATGGTTCCACTTAGTCGTCTTCTCTCCAGGCTAAACAGACCAAGCGACCTCGACCTTTCATCACACAACTTGGTCTCCAAACCCCTCACCATTTTTGTAGCCCACCTCTGGACACACTCCAGTTTCTCTACATCTTCAGTTGTGGTGCTCATGTGGTAGTAATCCCCCTTTTCAATCTTACATTTCCAACACTTGTCTTGCATTTTTTTATCCCACTTTGCAATCTTTGCTGGGGTAAGGTGCCATCGGTACATCATTTTGTATTGGTTTTCCCTAATTGCATAGCAAGGTGTAAATCTCATGTCTCGCAACCACAATCTTTCCCAAATAGCTAAATTAATTGAGTGACCAATGTGCTTAGCCCATCGAATCATTACTTCCTTAACTCTCTCTTCTTTCATGGACCACTCAAGTAGATATTTATACAATTTAGAAATCTCTTGACCCCCTTTGTCTAGTATTTCTTTCTGAAATCTGGGCTTCTGAGGAGCAAATTCCCTTTTTTTTGTGGACCTTAAATAGTTAATTAATCTGAAGATATAAAACCAACCAAACACTTTCCCCTGAAGTTCTTTTCTAGATCATAATTTGAAGTTCCTTCCTTCGCTACAAATCAGGTATTTGCATGTAAGCCAATCTGATTTAGTGATTTTTCTGACCTCCTAAGTATTTTTTCTGGTGACAATCATAATGGTGTAGATGGTTCAAGTCTTTGCCTGTTCTTTTTCCATACCATAATTAAATTTCTCCTAATGCAATGTTCCTTAAACTCCATATGAATTCTATCCTTGTCATGCCAAAGGTGTTCATGCCAACTGAATCATTTGTTGAAACCTTCTAGGTCTAATAGCTTATTGTCCTTCAGTTGAATCCAATCTTTTATCCAAGTCAGTGAAGCTGCTTCATGGTAGATTTGGTTCTAAGGTCCTCCTTCCATTTCCTAAATAAGTCTTTTTTATTACTCAATTCTTTTGAAAAAAATTATGGAGCCATCCTGGTTTGTTTAGGTTCCTCTCGGTTTTCCTTTTCAAGGAAATTGTCTGCGATTGTGACTTCAGTATTTCGCTTTTGAGAAACTCTCAACCTTCTTGTACTTCCATCTCCCAAAATTTTTCTGACCACAGGATTCTACCCAATGTAACTTTAACTTTGTTAAAATTTGCTTTCCTCAAATTTTTCTCTTCCCCAAGATCTTAAAATCCAAAATTATATGGTCACTACTACCAAGTGTGCCCACAACTTTTATCTCATCATCCAGTCCTTCCTTATTGGTGAGAATCAAGTCTAAATAGCAGACCCTTGGTTACCCCTTTCAGTTTCTGGGAAATGAAGTTTTCAGCAAGACAAGTGAAGAATTTAATGGACTTTTCTTTTTTAGCAGACATCATCTACCAAAAGAATTCTGGGTAATTGAAATCTCCTGTGACGTCTAGGTCCCCACTCTGAGAACTTTGCCATCTGGTTTAGGAGCATCTCACCAAGACCTCTGCCTAGCCTGGTGGTCTATAGCAGAGCCCCACCATAATACCACTATTATTTCCTACTCCTTTTATTTTTGCCCAAAGATTCTCAACTGAACTCTCATGCTCAGAGACATGTATTTACTCATATTAGATCATAGTCCCCTTCCTTTATCAGGACTTCTAGTTCTTCCTGCTTGTTTCCCATACTCTGTGCATTAATGTTGAGATAACTTCATACGAATACCCCAGGCTTTTAGTTATTGAACTTTCCTGACAGAAGTGACGTAGCTAGTAATTTATCTGCATTATTTTTCTTTCCCTTCTTAAGCCTCAGCCATTAACAGGAACAACCAACCTGCACTCCCAAGTCCTTCACTCCCCTACAAGGCCACTTAGTTTTGTTTCATATGCTCCACATTGCACTGAGCAGTATCATTTGTTCCCACATGAATGAGCCAGAAGGGATATCTGTCCTTGGGCTTGATTATATATGTTCCACTTAATATTTCTGGTAAGGCCTAGGAGGAGTGTGTCTCATGGCTTAAGTGCCACTCAGCACTTAACACCCACTCAAGGAGGCTGTCCCACCCCTGAGTGCCTCCTCCTCTAACACTTCTGTGAGAAATGGGAAGTACTTTGGTGGACTTGTGCCATAATTGGGACCTGGTATTTTACTTTCTGGGACAAGCATAACCTATTCATAATAGACGGGCACCAGTTGAACCAAAAGGAACCAGACTGCCACTGATTCATTTCAAAAGTGGTAGAGCAGCTTCTCAATTAATCCTGGGGGAAAAGCTGACAGGAGCTGGGAAACCTCCCATTTGGGACAAGTCAGTTCAAAGGGATGACTGCATTAATGCGCAGCAATATTAATAGAAGAGTAAGAGAACTTGGGAGTAAGGCTATGGTGGTGACTGAAGTCCTTGGCTTGCAACTAAGGGGCCGTGGAAAGTGAGGGTTTCCGCAGAGGAAAACACATTATAGTTTATTTTTGCTAGTGCTAGAAGACTCTGAGCCAAGACAAGGGAGTTGGAATGCTTAATTTCAGTGACAATATAGATATAGTAGATATCTCAGAAATATGGTAGAATGAGGAAAATATATGGGATACAGTCATTCCTGTATGTAAGCTCTACAGGCAGGGCAGGGAGGGTTGGGGCAGTGGTTGTGTTGCATTGTAGTTCAAATAAATTAGAAAACATCAGGGGAGTTAACTCTCCAACTGAAACAATGTGGGTGGAAATACTAGGCCCTATGGGGTTACGATCGCTTACCTGATCAAACCCTTGAGGCTGATCTTGAGATGGAGAAGAAAATAAGGGAAGTGATTAAAGCAGATCATGTTATTATACTTAAAAGGCACAGAAATTCTTTTCTAAATCAACATCAGAATTTGAAATATCCGTATGTCCAGTCCCCCAAGTTTTTAACGTATAGAATTCAGATTTGATGTGCTGTTCCCATTGTCAAACTCATCATTTCCCTTACCTGCCACTCAGCAATCCTGAATAGTTTTGTGTAGAGTTGCCAATTCCAGGTTGTGATGTTCCTGGGGATTTGGGGTTCTATGGAACCTGCAAAGAGATCTGAGGAAAGGAAGGGCTTCAGCAGGGTATAATGCCATAGAATGCATCCTGCCAAGCAGCCATTTTCTCTCGGTAAACTAATCCCTGTAGTCTGGAGATCAGTTGTCAGTCTGGAAAATCTCAAGGCCAACCCTAGTTTTATGCAGGGTGCCTGAAGTTAAACAGATAAGTGGTTTCTACTTATAGTTTTATACTGAATATTCTGTAAAATTGTCCTTTGTGTTCTTTAAAGGCTACAAATAAAAATAGTTGGGACCCAAAAGCTATTTATTTCATAAAACCTGAAATACCTATTTTAAAACCTTTACAGTGTATATGTGCACAGATGTGCAGAGAATCATATAATTAAATGAATGGCAGGCTTACTCCCTAACCTTTTTTTAATTCAGGAAATCCTATTACCAGATAAATTATGTGACCCCCTTGAATTACTTCAGCAATATAGAATTCCTGTGGTACTTGTTAAGAGGAGATGGGAAAGAGTCTATGATCAGTCATGGAGCCTTTAATGTGCTCTTCAAAGACTTACCAGGTGTCCTATAGCAGTGGTCCCCAATCCCCGGTTCATGGGACCGGTCCATGGATCAGTTGGTATCGGGCCACGGCTCCTCCTCATCTTCCTCCCTGGCTGCTGCCTTGGCGGCTGCCCTGCCACTTTGCCACTGGCTCACTTTTGGTGTTCTCCGTTGGCCGCCATGGCTGGGGCTCCCCCTCGGCATGGCACTGCGCAGCTGCTGCTGGTAGCACCCCCCAGCGGGCGGCGGGAAGTCAGGGGTGCCTGTGGGAAAGCACATGGAGCAGGGGCTCAGGCAGCAGAAGCGACGTCCCTCGGCAAAAGACTACCCCCCTCCCCCGGCTGCAGTATAATTGTCGAGCGTTGACCAGTCCCCGGTGATAAAAAGGTTGGGGGCTACTGTCCTATAGCACCTGTTGCAGACATGAAGCTATAGGGCAGCCTTTTTCAACCTTTTGACCATAGAGGAGCCTCTGAAATAATTTTTCATACCTTGAGGATCCCTGGAAGTGATGTCAACTGGTCATGCCCCCACCACACCGCCGGAAATGACAACACTGCCCACACCCTTAGCCCTCCTTTTGCTCCCTCCTTTATTACAACTATGGTGACACTGCCTCATAAAAACCAGAAAGAAGAGTAGGAGCTGAGAAGACAGTGTGGAACCCACCCCAACTCAGAGCTCTCATGGACCCCATCTCATGGACCCCATTCAGAACTCCCATGTCCACAGCATTTGCTGGCAGGGGCTCCTGGGAATTGTAGTCCATGGACAGCTGGAGGGCCGCAGTTTGACTACCCCTGCTATAGAGTGTTGGTTAAGTGATAAGAATTTGACTCGCATGATTCATCTAATGCGTTCCTTCACTCTTTGATGGATGTTAACTCTTTTCTTGTCAGCTTTAACAATAATTTAGCATGCTATCTGAACCTATAGCTAAGGCTGACTAGGGCCCATTCCACACACATTGGATAATGCACTTTCAGTGTGCTCTTGCAGCTGGATTTTCCTTTGTGGAACATTAAAACATACTTCTAAAGTGCATTAAAAGCATTTTATCTAATGTGTGCGGGATGGGCCTAAGTTTACCATTGGATAGGTTTGTAAATCTATTTCATCCCTATTTTTAAGTCATGGTTATAGTAGAGAAATTGGTTTGTGTTAAATGCCATTTGCAAAGTTGTAAGTGTAACACTTAAAGGCTACATAGAGACATCACAAGCAACCTGACATTAAACCATAGAATCATAGAGTTGGAAGGGGCCACACAGGCCATCTAGTCCAACCCCCTGCTCAACGCAGGATCAGCCCTAAACACCCTAAACCATCCAAGAAAAGTGTGTATCCAACCTTTGCTTGAAGACTGCCAGTGAGGGGGAGCTCACCACCTCCTCAGGCAGCCTATTCCACTGCTGAACTACTCTGTGACTGTGAAATTTCCCCCCCTGATATCTAGCCTATATCGTTGTACTGAGGTTTGTGCATGGCTCATGAGTTCTCTTCCTATTATTGTGTGCATACATCTACCAAGGAGGACCATGATGCATGTGTGTATTGGGGAACAAGCCAGAATTGTACACATTCTGTCATTACATTAGCTTGTTGTATTGTTAAAGATAATAATAAGAAGAGGGTGTGAGAACTGGATAGGAGGGAGAAAAAGGAAGGGGAGTGCCTGGGATCTATTCCTGATACTCTAAGCAGGATTCAGAAGTACATATCAGATGTGCTTGCAGCTTCTGGTATACTGTATCCAGGTTCAGTGTGTTGACACCTGGGCAAAGACTTTTTCCTTCCCATTCCAATAAAGGTAGGTAGTCCAGGAGTAGAATAAAGCTTCCTTTCCCCTAAAAAGTAATGTCAACTGGGCAAAGTATCCCTTATCCACATTGCTGGGCAAGCAGTTCCTTTTATCCAGCCAAGACATGAGGGCGGAACGAACTTTCTGTTCCTCTCGAGTGAATGCTGCATCGTTTGCATTGTATATGCAAGGTCAAGACCATATTAATTATATTTACACTTAAGTGCTTGAAGTTTCATTATTGCTTCCAAGCTTAGTAACAGACAATCCTGCAGCCAACAGACTGCAGAAGAGACAACCAGACCATCATAGTGAGAATATTTAGCCTGATCATGAATTCCTTCTGCATAACTATCTCATAAAGTAGTTACTAGCTATCTGAGTGTGTAGAAGAGAGGAAATGAAGCAAATAGGAAATCACTGTATCAACTGTATATGGACATGCCTGGATTTGCTGTCCTCCCTGGGGAGTCTCCGGGAGGCATTATTACCAAGATGGTTTAATGCGGTGGTCCCCAACCTTTTTATCACCAGGGACCACTCAATGCTGGGGACTACCCAATGCCTTTTACTGAGGCCTGGTGTGTGTGTGGGGGGGTAGTTCACTCCTCTACTCTCAACCACTGCCCTAACGCTCTCTGGTCGCTATGGTAATGTTTAAAGATCCCTTCAAAATAAGATACAGACACGCCACAACAATGAACATAAGGAACATTTTATTTTCATGGAAATTTTAACTGATGACAATGACAAATCAATGGGAACCCTGAGCTTTTTCCTCTGCAATGAGATAGTCCCATCTGGGAGTGATGGGAGACAAGGACACCCGAAGTGTGTTGTAAAGGGCCGGGGTGGGGAGGCGTCCTTCAGGGCCCACCTCCAATTAGTCGAAGGACCACATGTGGTCTGCCACCCACAGGTTGGGGATCGCTAGTTTAATGGGCTTCAAATGGAAGGTTTATTTTTCTGTAAACTGAGTTCTACTTGAGGATTGGGATTTTTGGCTGGCTGGTTGGTTTGCAGGCTGAAGAAAAAGCAGAGCACCTTTTACCAGTTCTGGTATCAAGCTATTTCATGCTTTTAATAATGAGGTGGGACTTATACCAACTGGAAACAAAGCAAGAAAGCCAAAATACTAGTGGGAACATGTGATGAGGCAGAAGTGACTTTACTGGTATAGTCTAATAAAAGTCAGCTACTAATAGGGGCAAGGGAAAACTGTTGAGCATGCTCTTGTGTATCCCTTAAGAATATGTCCTATTTTCCTTTGTATTATATTTGTCTTCTTGTCAAGATGTGATTGCTGCGTGATCTACACATACTCAGAGGCAGCATGGTACTGTGGTTAAGTGTGGCGGCCTATAATCTGGAGAATCAAATTTGATTCCCCACTCCTCCACATGCAACTAGTGGGTGACAATCCTGTTAGAGCTATTCTCATAGAGCAGTTCTGTCAGAGCTCTCAGGGTTTCTGTTGTGGGGAGAGAAAGGGAAGGCAATTGTAAATTGTTTTGAGACTCCTTTGGGCTATTAAAACCTACTCTTCTTCTTTTAGGTTCTGACCTCAGCCTTGCTCTTTTTACATCCTTTCTCTCCACCCTTCAGGCTCCACTGTCAGAGCATAACGTTGCCCTTTGTGCTTTGTATACATAATGATGTAAGTGCAGGAGAAAGTTTCCAGCTGACACCAACATGGGCGCAAACAACTCCAGCAAGTCACCAGCATTTGATGAGAACGAAGAAGGTAAGAATATTGGGACACTGTTGTGTTTGGAATAGCTGTCTCATTTAGAAGAGAGAGGTATGTGAAACTTGTTGATGTAGCTGCAGTTGAAGAATAACTGCTTGCCTCTGCATCTTCACAGGACAAAGGTTTTTTTTTTTTTTCCTTCACTCCAGTAGTTTGAGGGATTTCTTTCATTTGTCAATTTGTTTGACCCTGCTTTGAAATCTGCATAAGGAATAGTAGCCTATTTCTTGTAATATGTCCTTCTTCCCTCAATTGGTGCTTAAAACCCATCAAGATTTGCTTCTGTGTGCAGTGAAAAGTGCTTGGCCCATTTTAGGAAATGTTATAAAGAGTGTGATCTCAGGATGTTTCAATCTGATTCAAATACCCGTGATTTAATTCTGATATCTATTTCTTGCCATCTCTGTGCTTCCCCTTGCTACCATTTACAGTATTCTAACCTAGTCTGCAAGTTGCCAAAATGGTAAAGAGATGGCCCTGCAACACTGGAGTATGATTTTGCATCTTTCTTGTGTATGTTAAACTCCACTGTTTCGGTACTGAGGCCAGAGAAATTATACATAATAGCAGACTTTTAAACCCAGCATCTTTTGTTCTGATGTGTACAAGGATTAAATTACACAGAACTTTTCATTAGCATGGAAAGGCTGCTGTAATGACCACACATCTTTTCCAGCTCTGAGACCCCTTTATTTTGGATAGCAACATGACAAAGGCTAACAACAAATCAAGTACTTCATTCAGACATCCCTCTCACTGCAGCTCACTGTAATTTTGTTCCTGGTGGACAGCAGAAACTCAGGGACAACACAGTGGACTGGGGCAACAGCGGAAATCAACCTCTCTTTTTAAAATGTAAGCACCCTTCAATTTTCAGAGTGCATAGCTGGCTGAGGGTTTTGTGTCATTTTACACAGATAACTGCAGAGAGATTCTTTTAACCCTAAGAAGAAAGCGGCCAATGAAATCATGTCAAGCAGCATAACACAAACTGTGTATCTAGACCTGGATGTAGTCATCTTGCTGCATTTACATACAATGGCTATTTGTGGAGTACATATCATCTACAGGTCACATGGGGTGCCAGCATTCTTAATTATGTCAGATATGTTCTTTATTAGCTTAATCAAAAGTATGCTTGTTATGAAAGTGTTGCATTTGTACCCTGCCTTTCTTTTAAGGAACTCTGAGCAGGATTTAGTCTTACATCAGTCTCAAATTTAGTTTGGTTGAGAGACTCTGGGTAACCTTGGGCAATTTCATGAAAATTTGCTGAACAGAGATTTGAATCCAGGTCCAAGCCCAGCATTCTGGCAATTAATCCACCTTATGTAGCTATTTAAATGTGTAAAATAAATGTGTAAAATAAATTTGGTAAACAAGAATAATGAATTGTTGAAATGTCCCAGGAATGGGCTTTTAAAAAACATCAGTGCACTATTGGTGGTGTTCATTTCGAGGTACATCTTCTGAAAACTGTCCAGGATTTGTTCTGAGAGCCAAGAGATAACAGAGGTCTTGGTTATGTTGTCACCGTATCTGATGGGCTCGGTCTTGACAATGTACGTGCACTCCTACAAGAGCTTCCTGTTTTAGGGCTTGTACTGCCTTTTCCAACTGCCCACAATGTGCCTTGAAGTAGCAGTCCAGCCTAGTTTTGGCTGCCCCCAGAAAATTTCTATTGAAGTGACGTCTTTGTATGAAGTTCATTATTAGATTAAATTTGCAGGTTCCCCCTTCTTATTCTTGTGCCAGATGCACGGGGATCCAAGCATTTGCTGTACACTTTGCAAAGAGGCTTTTAAAGGGATGCTCCTTTTCAGTATGAGTTCTGACTCTGTTGGGCACCTTCCCTCTTCCGGCAGCCGGACATCTTAGGAGTTTGCTACTCTTCACAGCAAAGTCACAGCTGACTCTGCAGTTTTTCTTGTCCTCAGTCTAATTTAAAGAGTGGATAATGACCGCTTAGGGGAGAACCCACACGTCCTAGGTAAACTGTGCTGGCTTAGAAGTCTAAGCACCCATCTTCATTGCAGCTCATGCAAGTGAGGTGAGACTGAAGGGGTCACAGCAATGATATGCATACATATCATTAACTGAGAATGCCTCTAAGTATATTCAGAGAAATTTTGCCACACAGTAATACCAAACAGATCAGTAATCGACACCTGAGCATGCTGGTCCCAAGCCCGGGTCAATGGAGAGGATTAAGGAAAGACCAGGAGGGTATTCTGCATGGAGCCAAATAAAACAGTTTAAAAAACAACCAGTTTAGACCGCTTTATTATATTACAATTGTTGTCCTGCATTGAATATAGTCCATTGAAAAACTACGTTGCAATGCTCTCTGCATGAAACAGTTCATAGCCCTGCCCCCTGTAGTTTTGCCAGCTCCACTTTGTTCTCTAATGCAGTCACTAATCTGAAATCGGAAATCCACTAATCGGAAATCCATCTGTGGAGGACCTGCCCCACTATGTCTTGGCTTGTCCCCTGTACTCCGAACCCAGGGGCAAATTCCTTGCCAAGCTATTACCAAACTCTCACCCTATTTCTGATTTTAACAAAGTCACCTATCTGTTATCAGATGTCGACCCCTATATCTCTTATAGGGTGGCACTTTTTGCTCTGGCTGCCAGGAAGATTCGAGCTAATGCATTTTTACAGGAGCCTCCACCTTGATACACCATTTTATCTCTTTTATTGTAACTTAGTAGTCCATGTTTACATTTTTAGGTACACAATATTGGAGAAATATTGTTTTATTTGTTTATATTTGTTCCATATTGTTTTAATTGTGTTTTGTAATGGCCTTTGGCTACATACAATAAATGTTATCGTATCGTATCACTAATCTGCATAACTAAAGAGCTTCTCTGCATGGCTAATAGAGCAACTCAGGCAGGCAGGAGAGAAATGAATCAGTGAAAAGCATCTTTCAGAAACAACGCTTAAAAGGTGCTTAAAGCGCCAAAGAGGCAGTTCACCATGCAGAGCAAAATCAGTTTTGCGGAGTAAATTAACTCTTCTGTGCAGAGATCAGAAAAACAACGATGTATTTAGTGAGTTTTTCATCAGCTTATCCATCATGCAGAAGAGGCCCAGGCAACCTGCCTTATAAAAACATTTTGCCAAGAAAATCCTATGGTACAGCTCTCAAATGACTTTTGATATGGTGCCCAATGGTAAGCCCCACAGGCCAGAAGTTACCTAACAAGTGACTGGGGAGGAGCAAAGATCTGCAGCAAATAGCCCTGGATTTTATGATGTGCCTGGGGAAAATTCTGCATGTTCCCAAGTTGCTGATGCTGCCAATGGTGAAAACAAGGGTCTGAGCTTTACGAAGATGCATCGAATAGCAACTTGGAATGTTAGAGGAATGACTGAAGGAAAATTAGAAATTATCAGAAATTGTCAGGTTGAACACTGACTTCCTTGGCATCAGTGAATTATATAGGACAGATTATGGTTTCTTTCAATTACAGGATTTTACCATCTACTATTCACGACACAATTCTATAAGAAGGAAAGGTTTTCATTGCAAGTAAAAATGTTTCTTGAGCACTGGAAAGTTTTTCGATGAACAATGATGGAATCATGACTATTCAAATTTGTGACAAGCCAATAAATATCACAGCTGTCCAAGTATACGCTCCGACAAATGAAGCAACAGGCAGAAATTGAAGACTTTTATACTGCCTTTGAAGAACCTTTAAAACAATTACCCAAGAAGGATGTCATTTACATAATGGGTGACATTAATGTGAAAGCTTATTTATTTTATTTATATTTATATACCATCCTCCCCGAAGGCTTAGGGCAGTGTACATGGAACAGGAACAGGAACAGTACAGAGAAGTCATCAATCATTAAACATGAAACAGTGGAACAATAGTAGAACAATGGAACAGTAATGGATGACAATAATTCATAACTGTAACTTGTTGGTGGGCCTGAGAGTGGTCTGTACAGGCATTAGCTTCAGTTTCATAGGAGGGGAGGCTCAGGGGCCCAGTGGAAGAAAATGGAGCTAGAGGACGTCAACCAAAAGCCTGGCGGAGGATCTCCCTTTTGCAGGCCCTGAGGAACTGTTTTATATCCGTCAGGGCCCTGAACTCCTCTGGGACTTTGTTCCACCAGGTGAGGCCCAGTTCAGAAAAAGATCTGGCCCTGGTAGAGGTCAAGCAAACTTCCTTGGGGCTAGGGATTGCCAGGCAGTTGGAAGTGGAAGAGTGTAAGGCTCTTTGAGGGGTATAGGCAGGGAGATGGTCCCTCTGGTACACTGGGCCCTGAATGTGTATAGCCTTAAGGGTAATTACAAAAACCTTACGTCTGATCTGGAATTCGACTGGAAGCCGGAGCAGTTGTTGGAGAATAGGCTGGATGTGGGACCTTCGAGGTATAGCTGTGGGGACCATGGCCACTACATTCTGAATCAGCTGTAGTTTCCAGATCAACGTTAAGGGCAGAAGTGTCACACATTGCTGCATAGAGTGTCACACATTGCAGGTAACTTCGGACTTGGAGAAAGGAATGACACAGGCGATCATCTGGGACAATTCTGTCATGAAAATCTGTTTCGCATCATGAACACTTGGTTCAAACAGCATAAACATTGCCCATATACTTGGACATCACCAAATGGACTACTCAGGAACCAAATTGACTATATATTATGTGGTGGTCCAGTTCAATCCTTGCTGTCAAAACATATCCTGGTGTAGATGGCAGTTCAGATCATGACCTGTTACTGGCTAAAATCAAAACAAAGCTCTGCAACATCAAAAGAACATCAGAATTAAGGAAGTTTGATGTAAATAAAATTCTACTCACATATGCAGTGTAGGTGAAAAGTCAATTTCAACTGTTGGAGGGTACAGAGAAGATGCCTGATAAACTGTGGCAGGAAATTCAATCAACTGTTGTTGAAACAGCAGTTAAACACATACTGCACAAGAAGCCAGAAAAAAAGATCAAAATGGCTCTCAGATGAAACTATAAGAATAGCTGAATGTAGAAAAGCAGCAAAAGCTGCAGACAAAAGGCAGGAAGCAACAAAATTAAATGTGGATTTTATTGTTGGATATTTATACAGTACTATGATTTGCTGGATTACGGTTTTGTAAATAGTGTGAGCCATCCTTATCCATTGTTGTTCCTCTATATATTTATGAAACAGCCTAGGGGTGGGATGTGTCCGGCTGTCCAAGTTGGAATAGGGCCAATTAGGGTGCAGCCAGCTTTGCCCTGGTTGGCCCTACCCCTGCAGCTCCTGCCTTCCGTCCCTCCGCCCCTTCTAGCCCCTTTGCTCTCAGACGCCTTAGTGCTTCCATCCTTGGACTCTAGCCTCTTTGCTCTCAGACGCCTCAGCAGGTGAGAGGGCCCTGGGCAAACGGTTGTGCTGGAGGGCCTCCTAACGAAGGCCTCTTGGCCTCCTAGGCTGGGCCTGCTGATGAGGGCCTCCCGTCCTGCTGCTCGTTAAGGACTGCTAAGGAGCTGACTAGCTGACTGATAAGGAGCTCAGTCCCGGGCCCTGATAACGAGTTGCCCTGCCCCCACCCACCCCACTTGATCTGGCTGCGAGCTGCTGCCCAAGGCCACCTTAAGCTGCCTGGCCAGGGCCCAGGGGAGGGGACCCTTTCAAGGCCCGTTCTTAGGAACGGGCTTTGAAGCTAGTATTTTAATAAATCTATATTTTCTGGAATCAGAAATTAAAGCAGCTAGAAGATTACAAAAAGGAACACACAAGAAATGGTTTAACACAAGTAAAGAGGTTCCGATTGCCATTTGATGCTCACAAAAGCATTATCAAAGATAAAAAAGGGAAGGAACTGACTGACCAACAGAGCATCAAGAACAGGTGGCAGGAATACACGCAGCATGGAAGTTTGCTCTCTTCAAAATGAAAAAGAAATAGAAATAGAACTTGAACCGGCCATGCTTGAGGAGAAGTTGAACGGGCCTTGAGTCAGTTGCCAAATATCAAGGCCCCAGGCACTGACAACATACCAGTGCTGAAATGTGTACCAATCAAAACCATTACAGCTTTGTGCCAGAAAATCTGGGAAACTAATTCCTGGCCAGAACAGTGGAAATTGTGTTCATCCCACTACCAAAAAAAGGGGTGACTCAAAAAACTGTTCCAGTTACTGTACAATAGCCCTCATTTCTCATGATAGTAAGATCCCGCTCAAAATGATACAACACAGCATAGAAAGAGAATTGCCAAATGTTCAAGCTGGCTTTTGACGGGGAAGTGGTACTCATGTTCACATAGCAAACCTGCGCTCGATTTTGGAAAAGTCATTGGAATATCAGAAGGATGTCTACATCTGCTTTATTGACTGCAATTAAGCTTTTGATTGTGTGGATCACAACAAATTGTGGGAAGGCCTGCAAAATTTGGGGGTGCCAGTGCATTTGATCAATCTGATGCAGTCGCTCTACGTAAACCGAGAAGCCAGTGTATGTGCCCCATTTGGTGACACTGACTGGTTCCAAATAGAGAAAGGAGTGTGCCAGGTTGTATTCTTTTCCCTTCCTGTTTAAATTGTATGCTGACATCATTATGAGAGAGATTGATGTGAAAGAATCCAACACTGGAATTAAGATTTGAGGAAGGAATATAAATGATCTTTGGTAAGCTGATGACACTAACCACCTGTCACAAACTAAGGAAGGCCTAGAACAGCTGATTACAAAGGTCAGTTAAGTAAGTAAGAAATTTGGCCTTTTCTTAAATACTAAAAAAGACAAAATTACTAACCACTGGAAGAAACAGACATATCACAATAAGTTGATGGTGAAGAGATCTAATGTGTTTCTTGGATCACAAATTGATGTGAGGAGTGATTTCAGTATGGAAATAAAATATTGAATTGTTCTGGGTCACTCAGCAATGATGAGCTTGAACATGGAAAAGCAATGATATAAGCCTGACTATCAAATGTAGGTTAGTTAGATCTATCATATTTCCAATAACCACATGACTATGAAAATAGATTAAACATTGTACAAGAAAAGAATCGATTCCTTTGAACTCTGGTGTTGGAGAAGGCTTCTGCAGGTTCCATGGACTTTGCTGCCCACAAACAAGGAAATGCGACAGTGTATTAAGTCTGATATATCATTGCTAGGCAAAATCACAAATTTCTGGCTCACTTACTTTGGCCATATCATGCAATCTAACTCGATGGAGAAATTAGTTATGCTAGGACTGGTCAATGGGAAAAGGAAGCCAGGCCGACAAACGGTGCAGCGGTTGGATGCGGTCCGAGTGGACACTGGCCAGAATACTGCATGGCTGAAGAAGGCGGTGCAGGATTGGGGATCGTGATGACAGCTATGCCTTGGGATCCCAAAAAGTCAGACAACCTCTGGATGGCTGACAACAACAATGTCAAGCAGGACACATACAGCTAGGATTAAGGGAAAGACGCCTCAGCAGGTCTTTTTGAGCACATTTTTGAGAAAGCTATGTGCACTTTGTAAATTGTTATATCTGAGAAATACTGTGACTGTATTCTGCTACATACCTTGCAAGCAAACACTCTGAGATAGGTAGAAAAATATGAAGGAACAGCATCAAAGCAAAGGAGATTTAACAGTCATCATTAGCCAGCAGACAAAAGGGTTTTGTGGGATGTTTTGTTGTTGTTTCCCCTTTTGGGTCCTGTAATGCATTTAATGTTGTTCCTTCTCAAAGTGCAACATTTTGTCTCGGCAGTGTATTCTTTCTCTTCTCAAGCATATTCTTATGCTGCTATAATAAATTGTCCTAATAGTCTGACTCTCAGCGGGTATGTGAGACACATACCTGCTCTGGAAAGACTTTGTCAGGTACCCCTACCTCCCAAACACACAGAGAGACATACAGAGATTCTCTTTCCTCTCCCCCGTGGTTCCCCCCCCCCCGCTTATCTGTTGGCTTCACAACCTCCTCCCTGCTTCCTCTCCCCTCCCTCACTTGCAAACACACAGAGACTCACTTCTCTTCCCCCCTCCTTTTCCCCCTTTAGCTAGTGGTTTTCCTTCCTTCCTCCCTCCCTCCAAGCAAGCAAACACGGGCACAAGCGCACTCACTCCCTTGCTTTCCGCCCTCCTGCTTCCGTGCTCCTCTGTTGCTGTCTCGACCCCTGTGGGTCACGCAGCAGCTGCCCAGGCCCCAGGGGCCAGCACAGCCCCTGGCTGGGCCCTCCATCTTCTGGTGTGCTTTGTGGGCGGGACAACGGGCGTCACGTCCGTCTACATTTCCGTTTGATGAGGCACACCAGAAGACGTGTCCCGCTTCAGTAATTGTTGCTGCCAACTGCCACTCCATTTTCTTTGTACTGAGGACCAAATTTCAGTCTGAAACACTCTAATGCTCCTTGGATTTTGTAAGAATGAACCCTTTTCCCCCCAGGCAGGCAGCTGCTGACTCATACTCTTTAAGGCTTAAGTTGACTGTGTCCATTGCTGCCTGCCATGCTGCTGGCAAGTTTCCGGACAGCAGCAATGTCCATATTTGGCTAGAATGCCTGCTGGTCTTGGTCCAAAATGAATCTTGCTATTATTTGGGGAGTTTTATAAGGGATGTGTGTGCATTAAGCTAATTGAAAAATATAATGTGAAAATGCCACCCTGAAACTTTCTTGGAGACTGCAAATTATAGTTTTGTAGGTGCAAGCATTCTGCATTGACGTCTGTCATAAATAATCCCTGGTGCTGCCTCAGCAGTATTAGTAGCTGGTTTTAATTTTGCCGCCTCCAATGGGATATTTGTAAGGGAAAGTATGTAGTCATTGTCATTCTTTCTGCCTCCATCATATATATTATCATAGATTTAATAGGATTTATCGGCATAAACTTTGGAGATCCAGGCTGTTGAGAAGAGCACACATCCTGAAATATTGTGGATGAAAGAGTGATCATATTTTGTGGTTTAAAATCCTATTTCTTTTGTGCTATTTAAAGAATGAGCAAGTTTTTGAAATGCAAAGCCCATAGTGAAATTATTTATTTATTAAAAACATACCCCATTCTTCTTTGTGGTTCAAGACGCCTTGCACTAATAGTAAAATAATAATTTCCAATTAAAACCATAATACAACAGCAGACCCCAAAGATGAGTGCACACTGTATACAGCACTGCAGGAATCTCTCTTTCAAACTGCCTGCAAAGAGAAGAGCTGGGTTTTATACCCCACTTTTCACTACATGAAGGGAATTCCAAAGCAGCTTACGAACACCTTTCCCTACCTCTCCTCACAACACACACCTTGTGCGGTAGGTAGTGCTGAGAGAGCTCTGACTGCTCTTTGAGAACAGCCCTAGAAGAATTGTGAGTAGCCCAAGGTGACTCCCCTGGCTGCATGTGGAGGAGTGGGGAATCAAACCCAGTTCTCCAGATTAGTGGCTGCTCACTACGCCAAGTTGATACTCTGAGAAAGAGAAACACTGTCTATCTCATACCAGTAGTGCCTGTAGACAAGAAGATGGTTCAGCAAGTGGTCAAGGAAGTCCAGTTGATCTGTGTCTGAGCAACAAGCTGTTCCAACTGAAGGGGACAGAGTTTTATGGGGCTATGTACAGATTCCTTGTACCACCTGATTTCTAATGAGCAGGTAGCTGCAGTACCAGCCTCTGGGCATCTCTGTCATTGGCACTGCAGTACAGCAGAGGTCAAGACAGCAGGCCTGTCCATCTGCAAGTTCCATCATGGAGTTGGAAATAAGGTTTCATCAGTGTTCATCATGTTTTTTGTTTTCAGTTAGTGCTAGAATATCATTACATCATAGTATACCAATACATGTAACTCATTAGTTACTTTCCTTTTACACCTCTACAAAGGAAGGAGCTAGGGATTTCATAATTTGGTATAACATACACATATTGGTATAACACAATACTGTTATTGTTTTTCTAAAGGCACCCCCCCCAACAGTGAGGGGAGGAAACAGTTTGTGCCCCCATACATTAGTCTTCTGATTTGAGACTCCTAGCACCTTTTATAGAGTGTCAGTCCATGGATAGAATATCTGCAATTTTGGATAAGATTTGGGCATTTAGCTAGAATCCATCTTTCTAAACTGGAGCTAAAAAAAAAAAACTGGAAGATTTTGCACTGCCAGCATCAGAGGATAGTATTACCAAAATTACAACATTAAATATTAGGACAGGTGGTATTTAAAGAATAAATTTTTCTGTGGTAGGGAATGATACAATGAGGAAAATCTATAGTGTTGGATGAGTCAGTGAACTTCTATAGAAAAGAGATATTCTTTTACAGTAATTCATATATAAGCAACCATTTCATGCCTCTTGTAATATGTGACCTGTATGGCAATGGTATTGAAGATTAATCTTGTACCTAGGCACCATTAATTTTATACCTTGAAAAAGGTTACTGTTTATCTGACATGTGGTTGTTTGTTGTATAATTCAAAGAATCATAAAACAAAGCCAAGTTAGCAGTCTTTCTGCTAAACTGCTTTTAGAATGCCTTTGAAAATGTGTTACTTGATCAATAGCTTAATCATGGATGTTTAGTCTGGAAAATGTGCAGAGCAATTTCATAGTGAGTAGGGTTGCCAGGTCCTCCCAGGCCACTGGCAAGCGACAGGAGTGTGGGATCACCAAATCTAGGTTGGAAAACTCCTAGAGATTAGGCACTGGAGCCTGGAGAGGACAAGGACCTCAGTGGGGTACCGTGCCACAGAGTCCAAAGCAGCCATTTTCTCCTGGGGAACTGATTTCTGTAGTCTGGAGATGAGCTGTAATTCTGGAGGATCCCCAGGTCTCACCTGTAGGCTCCCTAACAATGAGTGGTGGCCCCTCATCACCAATCCTTTTGGTTTTTTTCTTCATTCTACAAATTTCTGAGCTGATACTGTTCAGCAAGCAAGTAATCCTTTCCCTGCAGTCCCCCCCCCCCAAAAAAAAGATCTTGTCTCATCTTTCTGTCATCTACGCTCCTTGGTCTTTTCTATTCCTGTCATGATACCTCTACCCAACCTGGTTTTCCACTGATTGCTCTGCAGACTGTCATTTTACCCTGGTCATTGGTGTGAGATTTATCCCTCCGCTTGGTTATGTTTTACACTGCAGAGTATGTTAATCTGCAAGGGGTTTCTAAAATTGGCTGCTGTGATTGTCTAGTATGGTTCCACTCTTGTATCCAGATTTACCTTGACAGTCTTAAGATGCCCAGAGATGTTCATTTTTCCATTCTCCATAAAGTTTTTCATTGGTGCTGAGTCTGGGCTTATGAGTGGTTGTAGGATTGGAGTGTTACTATGTCTGACATATTTCAAGCGAAAAACCTGTTTCCTGGATAATATAGCACACAGAGTTACTTAGTATATATTGCAGTATATCTCCTAAAGCTCTCCTCATTTTTTTGGCTGGTGATCTGTTGTGCAGGACAGCACTGGAGAGAGTCAGGAGCACCTACGCCATTGGCCCATTGACCTCCTGTCCAGAAATTACATGAACTCTGCCAGTGCCAACTTTGGCACTTGTCTGCAGGTTCCACATCCATGGTTTACAATATGCAATATTATTTTGCGTGCCTGTAGTTACTGCTGCTAGTTTTCTGTGCATCTGTTAAACCTTTTTGTTTAGAAGTCACAAGGTGTTTTCCAAATACAGCTTTATTTTAGATAATAATGGTTTAATAAGATATAGTTGGGAAAACATGAACACAGAAAGTTGATTGATTTTTTAAAAACTGTCAGAAAAAAGCCCTAATTACACATGTTCTTTGTTTTGTTATTAACTTAACAAAAACATACTATGTCAGACTCCAGCAAAAGTAACATATTATAAATTCAAATTGACTGCTGAATTCACAAGGGCCCTTACTTCACTCAACACTTTGGCAAAGTGAGTCATTATCAGCATGCATTTATCATTTGCGTCAGTGCTGATGTCCAGGCTGCAGTATCAAGGGGTTCATTATTCATGTTGTTTAGGCTGGTACATTGAAGGTAAACCTGGAGAGGAGATGAAAGCTCACAAAAGAATGCATTCCTAATAAAGCTTAAAAGCTAATGAATTCCCTTTCTGTTTTCTCCGCCAACTCGAACACACAAAATTAACTGTTTAAAAATAAATAATAAACAACTTTTTAACTGTGCTGGGTCAGTACTAATTTGTGTTGGGGGGAAGAATGCCAGAGGATGTAACCATGGATACCTGGGTTCAGATGCCTACTCAGCCATGTCTCACTGTGTGTTCTTAGGCCAATCACTGTCTCTCAATATAACCTGTTTCACAGAATTACACAAAAGATGCAGTGAAATCTTTCTACCCATACCAACTACATGTCATACTGGATCAGGGCTTCCCAACCAGGGGTCGAGAGCTCTAGAGGTGTTCTGCAGCCTTTCCCTTCCTGCCTTAGTAGACTCACCTTGCCTCCTCCTTTTCTCCCTCTTCCTCTCAGCGTTGTGATCTACCCGGCCTTGTGGCAACCAAAGCCATGGCATCAGTTAGAAGAAGGAAGAGTTGGTTTTTATATACCGCTTTTCTCTACCAGAAGGAGTCTCAGAGCGGCTTACAATCGCCTTCCCTTTCCTCTCCCCACAACAGACACCCTGTGGGGTAGGTGAGGCTGAGAGAGCCCTGATATCACTGCTCGGTCAGAACAGCTTTATCAGTGTTGTGGTGAGCCCAAGGTCCACCCAGCTGGCTGCATGTGGAGGAGGAGCAGGGCTTGCCAGATTAGAATCAAACACATCTTGCCAGATTAGAAGTTGGCATTCCTAACCACTATACCAAGCTGGCTTTCATTACAGCTGCAAGTAGGGTTGTGCGATTCAATCCTAATCACTCCAAAGCTGCCCCGATTCGGAGACATATTACTCCGAGGTGGTCCGAACTGCACCGCCCATCAAAAAAACTGAGCTGGAGCAGCCCGCTTTGGAGCGATTTGGAGCGCTGCAGTGGTAGCCATTTAAAATTTAAATGGCCACTTACCTTTCCTTCCTGGCCCCTGGGAAGTCAAATGCGCCATTGATTTAATGGGGATTTTGGTTTTTCCATCTTTCCAAGGGCTTGGGGGGGGGGTTAAGTTACAGCCTCCAAACATTCAATGTTGTTCCAGGATGCTGTTCCCTGATTGCCCTCCAAATGTCAGAAAGGTTGGACCAAGAGGTCTAATTCTAGGGACACCATTGGATATAATGGAGAGATGGGCGCACCCTCTTTGGGAGACCCTAGGATTGGACCCCATGGTCCAATCTTTCTGAAATTTGGTGGGGAGTCAGAGAAAAGCCTCCTGGAGCTACCCGGAATGTTTGGAGGCTATAACTTATCCCCCAGGCCCCAGGCCCCAGGAAAGGCAGAAAAGCCTAAATTCCTATTAAAGTGAATGGCACCACTTTCTTTAATGGGTGTCAAAGCACTTTGGATGCTTTGGCCAAAGTGCTTCAGATGAATTTGAGGCTGTCAGAAGCGGCTTCAGACAAAGCCAAATCGGTCCAGGTCAGACCCTTAGTGCACAAGCTTATTTGCAAGCAGATACAGTTTACTTTTTATAAATAGATGGTAATCCTTGATCAGTATTATGTCTGCTTTGGCCCTTATACAGACAAAAATATTGTGACTTTGGCTGGGGTCCTAGGACCATATACATTCACCCATCATCCCTCATCAATGTTTATTAAAAATCCACTAAACATGCAAACAGCAATGAGATAAATTATGTGCCCTATCTAATGCACTGACACCTAATTTGGAAACAGTTATAAATGGCTTTGCTGTGTTAGTTTGAAAGCACAGTCCCAGCCCTATGTGTTCAATGGAATTGGTAAGAACACATACTCTTCAGCAAATGTAATATAGCTTAATGAATTGACATTAAATTCACCGCAGCAAATGAAATTGGTTTTTGTGTGTGTGTGTGTGTGTGTGTGTGTGTCAGATACTTAACAAGCCAATTGATGAATGAAGCACTGTGAAGAGGGCAGTCTTCAATCAAGGCACCACTTTATCTTAGAACAGGCTTTCTCAACTTTCTTACCATTGAGAAAACCCTTAAGGTTTCAAGAAACCTCAGAAGTGGTGCGATCATGTAGAATATGGTTTGGAATCATTGCTGTGTACATGCCCAACTGGGGCCCCTCCCTTTCCCACCCCCTCCAGGCCCATCATTGGCCATTTTGGGAGGGGGAGGAAGGTTGACTTGATATATCAGAGGTAGCAGGTGCTCGTGGGAATTATATTCCATAGATATCTGGAGATCTACAGGTCGGCCACCCTTGCCATATGTGGTCATATCACTCAATAAATATTTAACAAATTTAAAAAACATATTTAAATTTAATTAATTTCCATGCATTCAGGAAACCAGAACCATCAAGAAAACCCAGGATTTCACAAAACCCTAGTTGAGAAAGCCTGCTTTAGAAGGTGGGAATGTATTGTCTAAAGGGGAGAGTTTTCCTGGTTCCTGAACAGCCATTCCATCTGAGAACGCTCAATATACAATGGGCGACTCCTCTGGGTGCCTCTTTCTCAGTGGTTCTCAACCTTGGGGTCGGGACCTCATTTGGAGTCACCTGGCCCCTTCCCTGGGGTTGCCTGTTGCAGTGGTGGCAGGTGGCAGCGTGTGGAGGCATGTGGTGATGGCGGGTGGTGGTGGAGGAGGTGAGCGGAGGCGGCAGAGCCATGGCAATGGCTGCCTTGATTGTTGTGCGCACACACGTTTTGCCCTTTCTCAGAGAACCCAGGTCAGGCCTCCTTGACTCTAATAGTTGTTCCATTATAAGCACATATTCTGGGTGCCTTTTCTCAGAAAAAAATGAGAAGGGCATAGTCTTCCTTACCTTCTTGGCCATTTCATTTTAAGTGTCGGGGTGGGGGGGGGGGTTGAGTTTGACGTGACTCTGCCTGAGCCATCCAGACACTGCTTCCAAACATCTGGTAAATCTTTCCGGGCAGGAGTCTGGCTAGCCAAACCTGAATTTATGAGGAATGAAACTCAAAGCATAATGAGATTACAGAATAAATGGACAAAAAATTCTCTTCCCTATTCCAAATGTTTATGATTATTTTTACATGTTACTTCAGCAGGTCCATCCCATATTAACATGAGGAAATAGCTGTCGGATCTTGGATGACATGATCACTTTAATTTTAAAATGTCTTCCTTTGGTTGCCAGACAAGCAGTGGGAACAGCTAACCTTTCAGGACTGCTGGAAAACTGTTTAGTCCACGTAATCAAATAATACTTGAGCTAGTTATCTCTGAAAAATAGTGGCACTGCATTTCGTGAGTGCTATTAATTTCTGTAGGGCTAGGGTACTTTGGAATGACCCTGATTATTAAAATAATTGTGCTTCTTATCAGCCTGTAAAGTTCTGGCCTGAATAATTAAGAAAAGGCAATCTGTAGCGACATCTCTAATTACTTGCCAAGAGTAATTTATCTAACTGTTGGCAAGTCAAGCCCTTTTCACAGTTTTAAATATTTTTGTTTTCCCATTAATTGAACCCAGAAATAATCAGTGTGAAACTACATTTGTAGAGGCAATTACCTAATTGAAGTCTAGTTACTTACAGTTCTGAATATCTCTAGAAAGTCTGTAGGTTCTCCATCTTGTCAGGAGCCTCCTTGAGATCTGGGCATGTACACAGGTGTGAGCTGGCCTGCAGCCTGAGTTATAGTTGTTTATGGAGAGTGTGTTCCAGGGTTGTTAGCGCTGAGCAAAAGTAGACAGGAGCATAAGACAGGAAGGTATGTAAACCTTTCCAATGGGGGGTGGTGGTGGTGTCAAAACAATGACAGCACCTTTATGGTTTGACAAAATGGGGAATTGCTTCCAAAGTAAAAACATTCCAGACATTAAATAGTGTTCTCAGTATAACAATGTTCATCATAAACCCCAGAACTTCACAACTAGGTGTAGAACTAAATCACAGTGGCTATGAACATAGTAAAATTAATCGAAACAGAATTGTCAGTATCCTTCTGAAAGGTCACTCAGTCCCAGCAAACAATGCCCAGTAACGCAGGAAAAGAGAAAGACTAAACTAACATGGAAGTACAAGGCTGCTTCTTCAGTGGTTCTTGTTACTGCTGCAACTCTTCTAGAGTTCCTGCCTGGCTTGGGGCAGCAAAGGAATGAGCAGATTTCCCTCAGTCAAGCTCTGGGCCTTCTTTCTACTCCTGCAGGCCAGATTGAGGGATGGGGCTTTTGCAACTAATAATATGTGAGCAACTTAACCTACTGCTCATGCTCCCTAGACCTAAATCTTAAACTTTAATGAAATTATTAAAACAAAAATGACATGGATTACAAGTAGGCAATGGAAGTAGCCCACGAGGCTGTAAATGCAAGTACAGGAAAGGCTCAGGCAAAAGAGCTAGAAGTAGCATTTGTCTTGACCTACCCTGCCACCTGCTGTGCTTCACTCTCCCTGTGCAGATGGGTGTAGGTCATGCATCCCTAACCTTTTGGAGCCTGTGAGCACTTTTGGAATTCTGACACAGGGTAGTGGGCATGAACTGTTGGAGACAGAACTAATCACAAAATAGCAATAGTGGGAGGCAGAGCTCTCTGCCTCCAAGTACACTGAAAAAGAAGAGTAGGAGAGAGAATAAAACGGTCATTGCCATGGCAGCCAATCAGGAAACAGCTGGGTAGGAGCCCCACTTGGCCCAAACCATTTTCTTGGTGGGCAGTAGGAAAGTTGTTGGGGACTATGTTGAGGATCCGTGATATAGGATGGTATTCTGGCTGTCAGTTGACTCAAGGGGTAGATGTATTTTAGTTAGTCCTATAAACTTGGGACTGTGGTGTCTCTTGAACATTTTTACAATAGCTCTGGAAAGCTGGCTAAAAGACTATGTGCTCATTTTGACTTTGTGCAGTAGCATGTAATATGAACAAGCTGAGGAAAGTGTGTGAAACTGGCTCATCCAGTTACTCCGTTCTATAATATTGAAGTGAAGATATTTTTCATCTTCTGATTTACAATGTGACTAAATGAAAGACTGAAATACTTTTAGTGTAATTGAAGTTAACTTTATTGGAATGTATATGTGATTGCTGAGCCACACAGTTTTCTTCTTTCATTATGGCATCATCCTGTGTGATTTCTTCAAGTAGTTTTCTTCCATTAGAGATGGAAGCAACATTTCCAGAAAAGAGATTATTAGTCCCATTAGTCAGATGTGCTTCCTAAAACAATCAGTGTTCCAAAGTAAGCTCTTCCTTCCAGTCAGAATGACATACACATTGGAGCACTTGTCCTTTTATGACGAATGTCCTTGTTTGGTTTTAGGGTACAAATCTTTAGTTCTCTCAAAGTCTTACTTTACCTTGAGGAGGTCTTGTAAATGATGTAAACTGAGGATACTTTCTTAGTGTTCATTATCTGTCTTGTGATGCAGCCCCACATTAGGACTGCACAAGCGCAGGCCAACCAAGGAAAATCTTTTCTAGCTTAGCTTCTATAGGGGACCCTACTGCCCCGACATGGTATGCATGTGTGTGGCTTCCCGCCAGAATGCATACATGACTAGGGACGGAGAACCCCCCTTACCTTCAGTTCCTTTTTTGCTGCTGCGAAGTATAGTTGAAGTCTAGAACAGCTTCTTTATTTTCATTGATGGCCTGAAAGGCCATTTTCAAGACGTGTTCCCGTTGTGTGGTTAAGATCCCCCACATGGATGAGCATGACCGATGCCTTCTTTGGCTGCGGGAGGCGCACAATATCGGCATATGCCACATATGCCAAAAGTTTACTCCGAAGGCCAAGTCAGATTGCGCTTCCAGGCTGAAGGCCGCACTGTGGGAGAAGGCCCTCTCAACAGGCCCTCCTAAGCCGGCATCTGAATCAACTTTCATTCCTGCCCGTACCCTTGGAGCTGCTTCGGTTTGCATGACAGCCTTGGTTTTGGCATCAGTTCCAAGCTGTCATGAGAAGAAACCAGTTTTTCAGACTCTGTACCTGACTCCCGCTACAAAGGAGGCCATTACGGAACATGCTGCACCAGTTCAGCCTTCCATACCTTATCCCAAGAGGTCTAAGAAGTCTAAGCATGAGGACTGTCCCAGTCATGCCAAATACAGTTTTACTACAGTCTAGACACTCATCTAAACCGGGGGTCATCAACCCCCGGTCTGTGGCCCGCTATCGGGCCGCCGGCAACCGCGCCTGCCTCCCCCTCCCACAGCGAGAGGGAAGGGAAGAGGCAGGTGCGGCCACCGGCATGCTGGCAATGCAAACACGCATGTGCGCAGTTGCCAAACATGCGCTTTACCGCCACCTGATGGCGAAAAGGCGCATGCACGGCACCTGGGCCGTCGGCTCTCCCCTCACCCCCGGAGGCGGTCCCTGACCTCAGAAAGGTTGGGGACCGCTGATCTACACGATATGCATACTACCTTAAATAGGCCCAGTTCGAGGAATAGGCCCAGGAGAGGCACCTCTGTCCATTTTCCTGCCCACTCCCTGCAGTCTTGGAGTATTTGCTTTCATTAGCTCACCAGGGTCTGGCAGTAACCTCTATCTGTACTTGATGGCCCTGTCTGCTTTTCATGACCAGTTTCAAAACTCTTCCCCCCCCCCCAAGTTATCTCAGTGTTTCTTGAAGGGTTTGCTCAGTATGTTTCCTCCCTGTCCATAGGTGGCCTTATAGTGGTCGTTATCCTTGGTTCTTTCAGCCTTAATACTCCCTCACTTTGAACCGTTGAATTTGGTTCCTTTGGGCCTCTTGACCATGAATACTGTTTTCCTGGTTGTGATTACTTCAGCTAGGAGGGTGGGAGAGATTGTCGCTCTAAGAGCTGATCCCCCCTTCTTGCAGTTACTTCCTAGAAAGGTTACTCTGTCACACTTCCCAAGGTGGTTTCTGGGTTCTACATGTCCCAATCTATCACTCTGCCCGTAATTTTTCCTGAACTGACCTCCGTTTCTGAAAGGTCCCTGCATTCCCTCGATGTGTGGAGGGCCCTTTTATATTATGTACACAGGACACGGGAGTTTAGAAAAACAAATTCTTTATTTGTCTGTTACTGGGGCCCTAATAAGGGTAACAAAGCATCTTGACTACCCCAGTTTCCCACCAACTGACAGGTTAGTCAAGATGACAGTTTGAGTGTGTGAGGCACTGAGCCAAGAGACGTTTCTGTTATAGCCATAGAAGCTAAGATAGTGTAGTTTAGAGGCTGCAGTTGTTGTTTGTTATCTTTATAATAGTAAAGTTTTATAGAATCTATACACACGTCTGCATGATGTATTATTTTTACCTAACAAAATTTCCAACAGACTTCCAGGGTCATCTAGTCTGACCCCCAGCACAATGCAAGAACTTATAACTACCTGCCCATTCACAGTGACTCCAATTTCATGCCCAGGTGACACCCCCCCCCCACACACACATGCACCAAAAAATCTCCAGAATCCACTGGCCTGGAGGAGATTAACCTACCATCTCACAGTGGTGATCAGCAATTCCCTGGGTATGCAAGAAAGAGCCACAAGAGACAAACACTGGAACACCCCTCCACTCCCAATCTGCCTAAGTTCATAAAATGAGCATTTCTGTATGATGACTATCTAGCCTCTGCTTAAAAACATATAGCGTGCAGCTAGTGGAGGTGGTAGACAGAGAGCTAGGTCCACTGGCCAAGCTGAGGGACACTGAAGCCCACCTGAACAGGAAGACAAAGCTCTCTGAGTCAGCATGTGCAAAGCACCTCTCTACTCAAGAACTCCTTGCTTCCTCTCCCTTTGGGAACAGGGTGGTGGAGAGGCAAACAAACTGTGTCCATCTCCCATAATACTATCATGTACATCTCTCTGAAACTATTGTCATGAGTGAAGGTAAGAGGCAGCTGTTTCCTGGAGGCTCTTTGCCTGATTTCCTTGCACCAGGCACCAGAGTCTCTTCCTGGGTCTGGCTGGCTTCATGGTTCTGGTGTCCTGCACCCCTCTTCCTATCAGGTCTTCTTCTCAGTGTCAGTGGGTGGCGTGTCATTCTTTAAGGGTAGATGGCAATGTTCTAGATCAGTGGTCCCCAACCTTTATTAGGCTGGGGACCGGCAGGGCATCGGGCCGCGCCCGCGGGGACCGCGCCCGCGCGGGCCACGCCCACGCTTCGGGCCGCGCCCGCGGATCGGGCCGCGCGGGCGCGGCCTGGCCCTGATTCCCTCTCCCCGCCCTCCCGCAGTAAGAAGCTTCCCGGGCCGCAAGATTGCAGCCTGGGAAGTTTTTTACTGCGGGGGGGGGGTGGGGAGAGGGAGCCGCGGCCCGGCACCATGGCCTTTGCGGCCCGGTGCCGGGCCGTGGCCCGCAGGTTGGGGACCACTGTTCTAGATTACCGTAGAGACTTGAAGGAGAAATGCTGACAGCATGGCTCTGGGGATGCTCCCTCCCTCCATTTATTTCCTACCACCCCTAGATTTTGAGAACATAGGCATTTGGGCCTAGGTGCAGGCAAATGAAAGCCCTAAGCTTGAAACATGCTGGTATGCTGGTTATTTGCCCTATATAACAGGCCCCCTGAATAATGTAGCTATGTTATTTCTTAAGGGCTGCTTATAACCTCTGTGATCAATATGAGACAGTTGTGAAAGCTCACATTAATAACTCTCAGTTATTAATGTTATAGAAGAACTGTGGTCTCACTTTTTTCCTATTTTTCCCCTCTTCAGTTGGTATACAGTTTTGCTCAGTCTGTTACCTACCAAAATCACTTGAGTTCCAAACCTGGGGGGGGGGGGGATAAAATATTTGTTATGATATTGAAATGTGTACTATTTTGCAGAAGCATCCTATAAATTTAAGGGATATAAATCATATCTGTGTATGGATTCTAGGGAAAAGGAATCAAACGTTGCTATAATCCAGCTTTCTTCCAATTTCCTCATGCTTCTAGAACTTTTTGTACAGTTATGCAATACCATACTGTTTGAAAGGATAATTGCTTTCTTTTAAATGGGTGTCTCAAGGGCTTCAGCTGCTTGCAAGTGGGGGAAAAACAACAATGATTGTTGATTTACAGAAAGGTTAAAATTAATAACTCCCAAAGTCTGACACAGTATTCTGTATGTTCTACTGCAACCTATAGAATGTTAGTTGTTCTGGTGTTGGTGGGATTCTGGGGTCCCAAATGACTAACTGATGAACAAATAAAATGCCATCTATGAGTTAGCAAAAAATATTAAAGTACATATTTCATTGTGCCAGAAGAAAAACAACATGTATGATGCTTCTAGAAGTCCTCAATCAACACTTCTTTGAACAACCTAACCTCCTTTTCCTTTACATCCTTGAAACCAAGTCTCACCAAAGTGGCTGTACCATATCACACTGTCAGATTTTGAGGTGGGACCTGGAGTTCCCTCAAAATTATACTTCATCTCCAAACTACAGAGATTAATTTCCCTGGAGAAAATGTATGCTTTGGGGGGTGGGCTCTATGGCATTGTACACCACTGTTCCCTCAGACTCTGTCCCCTAATGTCCAGGAGCCTCCCAACCTGAATCTGTCAACCCATGCTGATGGCCAAGGGAGACCTGGCAGCCTATAATATTGATATAGCATTATAACAATATTTATAAATTCTCTGATTTCCAAGCTTACTTTTTAAGAAGTCAAGTTTCTTTTGCTATGGTGATGTAAGTGGCAAGCCATATCCTTACCATAGTTCCTCTATATATTTTTCAAAGGCCCATCTAAGCGGTCCTGTACGGCCTCTTTTCTCTGCTGTCTGGGTGCTGTCCGGGCACAGGAACCTCCTGTCCGGACAGCACTTCAGGTCCAGCGGACCAATCCAGATGCTCCAAGCAAGGCTGGGCGCGTCCAGATTGTGCTGGCCCCTGGAGTGCCCGCCTCCTTCAGGTCTGCGCCCAGCCTCACTACTAGAAGCTTTCTGGCCAGTGACAAGGACACAGACCTGGTGAGAGGCCTTCGTGGGCTGGCTGTCACCTCCGGAGGTGAGAGCCCATTAGGAGGGGCTTCCCCAGCCCGCATGGCTGATGCACCGGGAGCCCTTCGCGGCCCAAGAAAGGTCCCTGCCATCGGCTGTGCACCTCTGGAGGTGCACGGCCGGCGGCAGGGTCCTTTCCCGGTCTCCTTGGCCTGTGAAGGTCTGTCACCATGTTGCTGATGCGGCAAGAGCCCTTCATGGGCCAAAAAGGCCCCTGCCTTTCCGGGCCCAGGAAGGGCTCTCGCTGTGTCAGTAATGGGGCGACAGCCCTTCCCCACCTGCCAAAGCCCCTCCCACCAGCCACACACCTCCGGAGGTGTGCAGCTGCCGGCAGGAGCCTTTCCCATCCCGCTTGGCCCCTCAAGGGCTCTTACCACTTTGCCGACATGGCAACAGCACTTTGCACCCCAGAAAAGGCCCCTCCTACCTGCCGCCCACCTCGGGAGGTGCGTAGCTGGTGCGGGGGCCTTTCTCAGCCTGCTTGCCCCGCAAAGGGTTCTTGCCGCCTCCCTTTGCTGCCCAACTGCCACCTCCACTGGTGGCCTGAGCCCCTTCCTAAGCCCATTTTAAAAATGGGATTTGCTGCTAGTATGTTCAATAAAAGACAATAGACTGAGATTCCCAACATGGTGTCCGTGGGCACTATGGCATGTCTTTTCTTGGAGCCCAAGTGTTTGTAGCAAGTGGAGAGGCAGGTGTGGCTTATAATTGACTGTGAAGATTAAAAAATATCCTGTTAAACAAAGCTTCTGTCAAAAATATTAAAGAGATGTATTTGAGGTATTCATATCCTTACTTCCTACATCTTGTGGTTGCCTCCACTTCTTCTGGCAGCTATTTTATTGTTGGCGCCAACTCCTGTGGCAGCCATTTTACTACTTGTGCTCACTTAGTCCTTGACTGTGCTCTCTGTAGCTTGCAGGAATAACAACATTTCAGTTATATAGTATCATGCTAATTTAAAAGTTGGCTTTAACTACTAGCATCTTCAGCCTGATCTGAGGCTTGCTTCACTAATGCTGTACATCTTTATCCATTGTTGTTCCTCTATATATTTCTGAAACAGCCTAGGGGGCCTGGCTGTCCAAGTTGGAATAGGGCCAATCAGGGTGCAGCCAGCTTTGTCCTGATTGGGCCCGGCCCTCAGTGCCTGGAGCCAGCAGCAGGTGAGAGGGCCCTGGGCAAAGTGTCGTAGTGGAGGCCTTGCTAATGAGGGCCTCTTGGCCTGCTAGGCTCGGCCTGCTGACGAGGGCCTCCCGGCCTGCTGATTGCCTGCTAAGGAGCCCTGTCTTGTCCCTGCTAACAAGCTGCCCAGCCCCCGCCCACCCAACTTGATTTGGCTGCGAGCTGCGGCCCAAAGCCACTTTAAGCTGCCTGGCCATGGGAGGGGGCTCTTTCAGGGCCCGTTCTTAGGAATGGGCTTTGAAGCTAGTAAGTAATACTTTAGAAGTTTAGAGCGTTTTGATGTTGGTGCAGGAAATATTTATTTTCCAGTCATCAGAGATATAGAACAAATTATACAACTAGCTAAGATTACTACATCTTCACATTTTCAATGAGCAATTGTTTGCTGTCACTTTCAATCCATCATAGATATATTGCATTGACGTCTTTAATTGTTTGGAAATTAATGGTTGTGTCACTTTGGCAGTGTCAGACAGTTGTGGGGGGATCGTGTTAATTAAGGTTTGTATGTTGTTAGTGAACTGTAACCTATGTTTGGTGCCCCCAATCAACCAACTAATGAAATATAAATACAAATAAATGCAAGTATATGTCTGGCATGAAAATTTGGCTGCTTTTTATATTAGTTTATTGGCTGGTGGTTTTAGCCCTTCCTGATTTCTGCCTCATTCAAAGTGTATGAACTTCTATAAGAAGGACGTGCCTTGATCATTCCTTGATAAGAATTGCCTCTGAAATTAAGGGGATGCTACATGTTTACTTATTTATATCCTGCTTTGCTCTGCAGTGAGAATTTAAAGTTGCTTACAACATCATTCTAACCTCCTCCATTTTATCTTCACAACAACCCTGTCAGATGTTAGACTCAGACAAAATGACTTAACTCTGTTCTCCCAATGAGCTTCTACAGCAGAAGGAAGCCTTGGACCTCTAATTGCAACACCATGCTGGTCCCTTATCCTAATGCTTCCTGTGTTTCAAAACAGTAGGGATGGCTAGGAACTGGAAAAATGTGATTCAGTTCATGGTTCATGGTGTGACCCTTTCACGGACCATCGTGAACTTTTAGCATCCTCACTAACGGTTTAAGTTTGCAAAGCAGTAAAATGGCCCTGTGGCATGCTACAGTCACCAAATTCACAGGGGAGCACTGGCTGACTTGCTTCTACCTGCCCTCAGAGTTTGGTGAGGATTGGATTTATGGTGTCTAAGCTACGGATCCTGAAAGAAAGTACTTTCTGTGGAAATGGCAGGCCTAATCAAATCCTGTGAACCCATTCCTTACCAAACTTGGAGTGCACAAAAAGGAGAGTCAGCCAAAAAATTTACTGCAGTCCTTTTGAAAGGCACAGGTTCAGGACTGCCCAGAAGGTATTCTGTACAAGTTAGTCTCCTGTGACTTTGATATTTCTTTTTTTTTAATATAAGGTGATGGTAAAACCAGTTTATATTGAAGTTTACATAGAACATAGGATTGCAAAACAATACTAGGGATGCTACAGAACTGTGTGCTGGAACAATATTACAAACCATGCTTTGTGACATTACAAGAGCTTTAAACAGGTGTGATAATGAGTCTTGTACAGCGGGGGTCGTCAACCCCCAGTCCACGGCCCACTAGTGGGCCGCGAAGGCCTCGGTGATGGGCTGCCACGCCTGCCTCCCCCCCCCCGCAGAGAGAAGCTCACCAGGCCACGAGAGAAGCGGCCAGGATAGTTTTCTGCTCTGAGAGCTGGGGGGAAAGAAGCAAGCGTGGCCGCGAGCATGCTGGCGGGCACAAACGCGCATGCGCGGCGCTCCCACGCATGTGCGTTATTGCCCCTGGTGGTGAAAACGTGCATGTATGGAGCTGCCATGAATGCACATTTTCACCACCAGGGGCGCTAAGGTGCATGCGCGGCGCCTGGGCCACTGTCTCTTCACCACCCCTGGAGGCGGTCCTCAACCTTAAAAAGGTTGGGGACCACTATTGTACAGGTAAAAAAAGGAGGGCTTCAAAGCCCTTTCTTCGGTATGTGATGATTTTGACCTACTCTTAACTTTAGGTGAAGTGCATTTTATGTGTCAGTTGGTCATAAAACATTATTTTGGAATTTGTATTGGGTCAGAAGGTTATAATATAGGTAATTCTTTCATTTCCATTCCAGTTAAAGAAAAGTTATTGGTAACTTGAAGGTTCACATAATCCTTAACAGAAAAAAATATTTCAAAATGATAATTTTGTCTACCTGTGTTTCAGGTAGAACAATAAGAAATAAATATGTGAAGATAAATTCTTTTATTTAGTACAAATGGAATACAAATAAAACTGAATTTCATTTTTGATGTTTTTGACTTGGCACTTATTTTGCAGTAGGGAATTGATGTGGAGTAGCAGTTTAGCTAATATCAGGATAAACTATTAATTTATAGTCCAGGAGTCTTCAGCATTTTGCCCATGAGCACCGTGGCATCTACCAACACTTTTTTGGCTCCCATCAAGTGTTTTTAGAAGGTGGGTGGGGCTTTTGCTCAGCAGGCCTTCTAGTTGCTTGTGTAGATTAAAAAGCTGCCTATTGAGCAGAACCTCTGTCTGAAATGTTGAAATGTTAGAGTTAAATATAACCTTGATCCCTGACAATTTGTGGTTGGCTCTGCCTCCTGCATCAGCCAGATTGTGAGTAGCTCCACCTACTTCACCAGCCATTTAGTTGTTGTGCCCCCTGCCCTGTGCCAGAATTCCAAAGGTTCCTGCAGGCTCAAAAATGTTGGTGACCCCTGTCATAATGAGTCTGCAGCCTAGCATATGACAACCCAGCATGAATACTCCCCTAAACCTGAAACTTGAAGTCTGAGATCTGAAATGGAAAAATCAAAACTAGAACTATGCTAATGAACTGTAGAACAACTAGGGCCATCAGCTTAGTTTTTACAGGCTTGAATGTTGTTTTAATGTAATGCAGTTTTATTGTTTATTGTTTATATTTATATATTAATTGTACACATGAATGTTGAAAACTGCCCTGGGCCAGCTATGCTGGAAGAGTGGCAAATTGCACAATTATTAAATAAGTAGAAATAAAATGGACTTTCCTACACTCAGAAAGATAGTTAATTTTATTACTGAATGGCTAAGGCTTTTATTATTAATCCTTTACTCTTCCTTACAGTCACCTTTGACCATTTTGAAATTTTGAGAGCCATTGGAAAGGGCAGCTTTGGTAAGGTACGTTTTTGCAGACTGAACTAATGATCTATGTGATGAGGACTAAGGTGCCACAAATAAATAAAGTCTTCAGAATACTGCATTGCCAGTGGATAAAAACTCAGCCTTATCTCAGCTAGAGAGACTTTAAGCCCTGTACCTTAAAGGCTCAGGATCCTCACATTGTATTACAGGATATTAAACTGTTCTTATTGATAAACCAAAGCTGGTGCTGCAATTGTATGCAAATATCCGATAGAGACCTTTCTCTGGGGCAGATCAGGATGTTAGTGGCATTCCAACCTATTTACTTTGCTCTTTGGGAAATTGTGTGTGAGGAAAACAGAATTGTTCTTCAGGAATAATTCAGTACAGTCTCGATATTTTTACCGATGCAGAATATTCTCTGCATTAAAAGGTCATTATTTCAAAGTCACTGTGTTCTTTTTAGGTCTATGTTTCTATGTTTAGAAAGTGTCAACACAGGTGGCAAAGAAGCACAATCTCTTACCTTACACAGGCTAGTCAGTAGCAGGTAACCGGTGAAAGTCTTGGAGGAAGGAGTGTCAGTACAATGGTATTGTATCATTTCCAGGGAATACCCAGAAATGAAGTCACACTGTGTTAAGAATCACTGAAGATTCATAGAGCAGTGGAACATCACTTCCAGTTTCCCCCCAGAAGTGATTTAATGCTTTTATGCTGATGTCAATTTTTCAATTGTTCATTCTCCCATTGGCCACCAGAGTGGTGATGGTCAAACCATAGAGTTTCAGCAAGTCCTACAGTAGTGTAACATCACTTACCTGCCCCTAGTGGGAACCTGGCATCCCTTTGCCAGAGGCTAACAAATGGGCTGTTGCATAAGAACTCTCAACAATATAAAGTAAATTGGTTGGGATTAAAAAAAAAATTAAAATCATTGGTTTACTTTCATGTTATTCATTTACAGTGAAAAGTATCATTTTAGTTTTAGTTGCTGACTTTTCTTAGGGCAGTTGACCATGGAGCTAGCTTGTGCTAGAGAAGAACATGGCCTTTGTAAATAAGGAAGCCTCTTGGGAAAGTAAAATTGTATTAGAGTTATAAGATACTCAGATAGCCACTCCTTTAAAAGAATAAAGTAATTTGATGTACTCAATTTTGTAGACTACTATCTTGATTTCTTTTCTGTAGGTATGCATCGTTCAGAAGAACGATACCAAGAAAATGTATGCAATGAAATACATGAACAAGCAGAAATGCGTTGAGCGGAACGAAGTAAGAAACGTCTTCAAAGAGCTGCAGATCATGCAAGGTCTTGAACACCCTTTCCTTGTTAATCTGTGGTAAGCCGAGCTTTGTCTCGAGTGTATGCCTGCCATGTTTCCAAAATGCTGTTCTATAATGATGTAGCCATGACTTCTCTAGAAACCTAGCTCTGCTTGATTTTTTTAAATTATTTTTTTCATTTCAGCCTGGTTGCAATTACTTGTTTGCACAATACCGGTTGGCTTACTTTTTCTAACAAGCACTTCTGAGTGCTCAGACAACCTTGCTTCCTTTGAGGGAAACAGCAGGCTTCTGGACCACTTGCCGTTTAAATTGGGGTCTTATTTATCCTAGGCTATTGTTATAGAGTTCTTGTTCAGTTCCTTTTAGAACTAGTGGGGACCTTGCCTAACTTCAGGCAATAAGTGCTATGCTGATTGATTTTATTTCTGTCAGAACTGAAATTGTAATATTTTGTCCAAACAGCAGACATACTAGATCGCGTGATGAGACTGCTTTAGCTGGGAAATAAAGTTGGGCAACAAAAGGCATTCATAGATAGATAAACGAGCAGTCCCCTGTGAAAAACCATTCTCAGAACAACAAGAACAACAAAAAAACATTTCACCTAAGAAAGAAAAATTGGAGCCTTCTCAGAGTGCTCTGTTTCCATGAGCAAGCATGTTTTGCATGAGGGGACACGTAAGCCAACCTGCAGTATCAAAAAGGACATTCCTAGGTAGTCTGCATGATATAGCACATTGTGCAGATGAGACCTTGTACATAACTGGATCTCTGTCTAGAGTCTCCTGATCTGCCCCAAGCACTATGACTTAATGCTGTCATTGCTTTTGTCCTTAGAGAGAGTAATTTGCCATTGGTCAGTCTAGCATCTGTTCTGTTAAAAAATATCACATATTGAGGACCAGAGCAAACTGTTATCCTATTAAGTCAGAGAAAAACTAGAACTCAGTATTGCAGGGGACAGAGATGCTAGTGCTTTGGCCCGGCTTCTCAATTCTAAGTGCATGGGGAAAGATAAGGCTGTAGTTGCTTGGTGATAAGCAAAGGTACTTTTCATTTGCTCCAAAGTGCACTGCTTCTCTACTCTTAAGTGAAGAAGCATTTTGCAAGTGCTCAGAGGCTTTATTATTTACCAGTTAGTTCTTCTTAAGAATGTTATGCCATGGTTTTTAGATCGTTACTTATGGATGTACCTTGATGGTCCTAGGCTATGAAATGCAGCCAGTGCAGATATAAACTCAGTATCATATATATTTTTTTCTTGCTGTCTGTGACCTGCCTTACTTGCTTTTTATTCTCTAGAGTCATCTGTTTCCATGCTCTTGACTGCTTGTGGTTGAATTGTATTGGCTTGTCACAGATCAGTTGAACCATATACTCTCCCTCTAATATTTATTTATTTATATTTATAATTTTATTTTTATACTGCCCGTCTCTGTAAGCAGGCTCGGGGCCTCCTTACTCTGCATCCTGATACATAGTAAAATATAAAACAACATTTAAACAGTTTAAGAATAAGTTCAGCTTCTGTATTTCCCCCCCCCCCTCACTTTCTTCTCATACCAAAGTTGGTTATGGGTAGGGAATCCAACAGAGGAGGGAGGCCTGTAAGATTTCCGATCACCATGGCTTCAACTGTAGACCTGGTGGAAGAGTGCCATCTTGCAGGTCCTTTCAAACTTTGTTAGCTTCTTTAGGGCCCAAGTTTCAATTGGCTACGCATTCCACCAGGTTGGGGCCAGGACCCAACTTTAGACATCTTTGGGACTAGGGATCACTAACACATTGGTATTTGCAGAACGTAATCCAAGGAACTTACTGGAATAGGTACTCCCTAAGGTATTCAGACCTCATAGGGCCTTAAAGGTCCTTGAATCTGATCTGGAATTCAACCAGCAACCAGTGCATCTGCAGGAGGGGGGGGGGGGGACTGTTTTCACTCCATTGAATGCATAACTTTGTCCTTGTCCCTGAACGACTGGAGACCGGTAAGGTGCAACGGCTCCTCAGCTTGCTTGCCTCTACCACTGCAGTGGTTCCATTGGCCTGCCTCCACATGAGGCGTCTCCTTCTTTGGGTTTTGCACAGCTTTGCTCCTGGCCCTTTCAATGCCTTATGGTCCCCAGAGCTGTTCTTAGAACCCTAGAGTGGTGGACTTTAGAGTCTAATGTGTTAACAGGCATCCTGTTCAGGGCTTGGTGTCATGGTGTAATTTTAACTATGGATGCCTCCCTTATGGCTGGGGCACTCATTGTATGGATAGAACGGGCCGGGGTTGTGATCCCTGGCCAAATGATGGCTCCATATTAATTTCCTTGAGTTGCACACGGTTTGTTTGGCCTTGACTCACTTCTCAGATATTCTGTATGTCAAAACCCTTCTGGTTCAGACCAACACCACTTCCTGCAGGTACTACCTCAACTAACAGGGATGACGTTCATCCTTGTGCCTTTGCCTAGCGACACTCAAGATCTGGGACACCACTATCAGCCTGCGAATAGACCTCAGGGTGATACTCATAGCTGGAGTACTGAATTCCCAGACGGATGCTCTCAGCAGAGCATTTGTCTCACCTAGAGTACAAATACCTGCTACTGGTGTTCAGCCTGTGAGGGTTCCTTCTGTGGACACCTTGGCATTCCAGTTCTCAGCCAAGTGCCATTGGTTCTGTTCTGTGGTTGGCATGGGCCAAGGTTCTGTGGGATGCTTTCCAATTCCAGTTGGTGGGAGCTCTGTTTTACACATTCCCACCTCTGCCTATTCTCCCCAAGGTTCTTCAGAAGGCTCAATGGGAAGGTTCCCTCATAATTTTAATTACTCCAAACTGGCCACGCCAGTGCTGGTTCCCAGAGCCCTTTGCACCCCCTCTTCTGGAGAACCCTGATTTTATCTCCTTCCTGTCCCCCCTGGTCCTTCAACTTGAGAGGTTGACCCTGACAGCATGGTTGCTCCATTAGTTTCTGAATCACTCTCTCAGGAGATCAAGGAGGTATTACTTCACTCTAAACATCCATCTATGTGGTATGCGTACAACCTTAAATGGACCAGGTTTGAGGAATGGGCCTGTAAGAGGAACTTCTGTACCTTTTCCTGCCTGCTTCCTGTGATTCTGGAGTACTTACTGTCCCTGGCTCATCAGGGCCTGGCGGTTTCCTTCATTCATACCCATCTAGCGGCTTTTTCTGCCTTGCATGGCCAGGTCCAGAACTCTTCCCTTTTCTCCCACAAGATGTCTCAATGCTTTTTGAAGGAATTACTTGTCCTACAGTAGCTCTGCAGTGGTCTTTGCCCCTCGTGCTTTCGGCTTTGATGCTCCCTCCCTTTGAATAGTTAGATTTGGTTCCATTGAGCCTCTTGACCATGAAGACAGTTTTCTTGGTCGGAATTATCTCTGCTTGAAGAGTGGGGGAGCTCAGTACTCTGAGGACGGATCTCTCCTTCTTACAGTTCTTCCCCAACAAGGTTACTCTGTGTCCTGATCCATATTTCATCCCGAAAGTGGTTTTTGGTTTCTGCGTCCCAATGTTACCTTACTTGTGTTGTTCTCCTGAGCCGTCCTCCGGTTCAGAGGGCCCTGTTATATTATTTACACAGGACACTGGAATTCAGGAAAACAAATTCTTTATCTGTCTCTTATTGGGGCCCTAATAAAGGTAGTAAGGCATCCTCCAGCCCTATTGCCCAGTGGATGGTATCTGCTATAAAAGCAGCATATTTGGCTGCGAAAGTTCCTTGCCCTGTCAGTATCAGAGCTCGCTCCCTCCCTCCAGGCGATGGGTTCTTCCACTGCTTTAAATCAGAATGTTCCTCTCAGGGACATCTGTCGAGTGGCTACCTAGGCAAGAGAAGAGACCTTCATGACACATTACTATGCCATCAAACTCCAAGATAGACAAGATTCAGAGTTTGGGAAAGCGATCCTGCAGTCTTTGTTATCTTAAGGGCTCAACCTGCTTTCTGAAGGTATTCAGCTCGTGAATATCCCAATGTTGGGCTGCACATACCTGTAACTGTTGTTCATTCACATCTTGTGTGCAGACACACATTCCTTCCCTTCCTCCCCATTGTAAGCCCATGTCTTGGGGTCTTGGCTGGTTCAGTCCGGCCTGGGCTCATGGCGGTGGTTCAGAACCAAGGGTGAGTGAGGTGCTCCTCCTCTAGTCACGTGTGCGCTCCAGCAGGAAACCGCATGCATGTGCACCGTGTTGGGGTGGTAGCACCCCCTATAGGAGTTGAGCTTCAAAAGACTTTCTGTGGCTGGCTTGGGCTTGTGCAGTCCCAATGTGTACACAAGGTAAGTGTAGTCCTGTTGATCTCCGGTCTAACTAGATCAGTTCCTAAGAGGAAATGAGAGCATCAGAGGGAGGACATCCTTGCTGTGTTTCCTCCTGTCCCCAAACTCTTCTGTCCTCGGGCACTGCCTCCAGATCTCCAGGGCTTTCCTAGCTTACCCCACCCACTCATTTGCGTGTGTTTGTAAAGTAAGAGGAAAGAAATTCCATTTTATTGCTGAAAACCCAAAAAGATGACTTTGGAAAATATGTATATGGAATAGTCTTGTTTCTCTAATTAATTAGCAGGTACAGTGCTATGTCTGGCAAACCACCCCGTATTGAGTCTGCCATGAAAACGCTGGAGGGCGTCACTCCAAGGGTCAGACATGACCCGGTGCTTGCACAGGGGATACCTTTACCTTTACAGTGCTATGTACTTTATTCATTTTCTGTAGAATGATGGCTACCAGCACTGGCATCGATCCACTGAATGATAAAACATGTCAACCTCTCCAACTTTACTTGATTTAGTATGTTTTCCCCCCTCCTGAAAAAGGAAGGATGAAATATGTTTTGGTTGGCATTAAACACAGAGCATAATTCTATTAAACTCACAGCAATCTTTCAAGTAATGGAGACTTGGATTATTATACGATTTTTCTTTGGTTTTAAAGTGATTTTTGTGGAAAGCCATTACTAAACAGTCTGTAGCAAGAAGCTCATTCATTCTTAAGAGATAATGATAATGATAAGGACTTTAACCAGTAGTTCAAAACAAAAGTTGAAACTCGAATAAAAATGTCATCATGATTGCCGCATTCCCTTCCCCTATTAATGGGCTAATACCCAATATTTGTAAAGAATGCTTTATGACTTTTTATTGAAATCTTCTAAGAAATAAATTGTGAGCTTATTAAGTTTCTAGAATCTTTGAATTCAGAATAACCTTAGGTTGTATACATTTAAGGTTTTTTTTAAATAAGCCCTTGAGGCAACTACCATGTCAGAAATATCCTATCTTTATGTGATTCATTTTGTACACCATGGTGCCTACTGTCACTCTTACTGAAGACTGATTAAATATTTTATTGACTCATTATTTATTGGGGATTGGAATATTCAGATATTATGATAGAACTCTTTGTAAATGGTAAGCTTGTTTATTCCTATCCTGAAATAAATTGGTTCAGAACAAAATGCTTAATCTTGTTATGTGTGGGTCATGTGCGTCCACAGAGTTCTCAAATCCCAACACAATTGAAAGATTTCAACCCCCCCCCCCCAAATTCTGCATTGCAATTTTTTGTCTTGTTTTCAGACATTGCCATCTTGACAACATGACAAGAATTTGCTTTGTTCAATTATTACTTGAGAAATGTGGCATGATAGTCAGTTGACTGGTCAGATATTGTCACTCGACTTATTTATTGATTGCTCATTATTTGTCTGCAGTTAAGTACTGCAGGAAGCCAATAGCATCACTGTGAAGGTGTCAGACTACTTTTTAAAATATATATATCATTATTAGGGATATTTGTTGGTAGGGCTGCCTGTCCCTAGCCTTACTGTAGTCAGGGGTAGTAGCATGGCATAGCTTCCTCTTCTGGCCCCCTACTTGAATTGCAAAGATCGGAAATAGCTCTCTCTTTGTTTTATTTCTGTGTTAATTTCAGTTTTACAAAACATGTCCAACTTGTATATGGATGTTGTACACCTAAGTAAAAACCAAAGGATGAGCAAAAATTCAGTGAACTATTGACATTTGTAAAAACCTAGTAGAACTTTGATAGTGGTCTGTTTGTTTGTTTATATTTATATACCGCCCTCCAGTGAGGCTCAGGGTGGTTAAAATAATGTATGATAATTAACAAAAATAGTTTATATCACAGCCACCCTGCATGTTAACTATTAATTGTGGGTCATTTGGTGGGATGCTGTTCATGAAGGGCACTGTTGGACCTCAATGTCACCCACTGAGAACTGGGAGTATGCCATAGAGCTCAGCATTATTATGCACTACAGAGAATCATTAGGAAAGGGCAAGCTGTCAATCCTCTCATTATTGTGCCTTCAGCAAACTTGCAAAGAGACAGTTTATAAGCCACAATATTATATATATTATATCGCATCATGTTTCATAGACAACCTGTAACCTGGCATATTTTGATAATGGTGTTTGCTTGACAGCATTATACAGATAACAGCATGCAATAATAATTTGTATTTAACATTTGGCAGCCTATCTTACATTTGAAGCTTGCAGAAATAGAAATAGCAGATGCTCTGAACATCCAAATACAGATCTTAAATTGTGATTTTTTAAAAAGCACCTGAAATTGGACAACTTTCAAATTTATACAGGTATTTGGTTCAGTTATAGTTTGTTGATTAACTTATTCCTAACAGGATTTCTTATTCCATAAAGTCAGAACTCGGTAAAGATTTTAGTTAAGTTTTGCAAGTTGCATGCTGTTTGTCACTGACTAGAAACTGAAATGGAAAGCAATAGTGAAAGAAGTCCTGTTTACAAGAGTTCCTTGAGAGTTTAATGAGGGATGCTTGAGAAACAGATCGCATGATAAATGAAGGCATCTGATGGCTCCTGTTGAGCTAGAGAAATAAATGACATCTGCAATCCCTGTCTCTCTGAGCCATGGTGTCTATACTATTAATAATGTATCTTTGACAGCCATTGCTGAAGTAAAGGAGGGGAGAATTAATTTGCTTGGAGCAAACAGCATTGAAAAGGAGATTAATTATGATTTTGGAGCTTAAGGTGGAAGTTAAATAACCAGTTGCATTGCATCTAATCTGGAATTGAGTATAACTTCTGTATCAGGAACAGTGAATATGGTTCCATACCTAGTTGATTCAGTTTGATCCATAAGCAGTCTCTAGGAATTGAATCAAAAGTGCTTTTAAGGTCTAAGAATTCTATCTATAACTTCCTGCTCCTGCCTTTGGAGTATTTCTTGACAAGTTGGTAAGGAGTGATACAATGGTCCAGGGATGATTTGCCTTTGGTGAAACCAGCCTGCTTTGGTCTGTACACCATGGGGGCCCAGTTTAGAAGCCTATGACCTAGATCAGTGGTCCGCAACCTTCCGGTTGCCGCGGACCGCTGTTCCGGAGTGGTGGGAGAGGGTGGCCTGGGGCCCCGTGCACGCACAGCAGCCCCAGCGCAAACGCGCATGCGCGGACTGCCGCGCACGTGCGTTTGCACTGCCACCATGCCGGCGGCCGCGGCTCCCTCTCCCGGCCCCTCCTGGCCGCCAGCAAATCAGGCGCCAAAGCGGCCGATTAGCTTGTGGCTCGGCAAGCTTCTCTTCCCCCCCCCCTCCCGAAACAAGAAGCTTGCCGGGCCGCGAGCTAATCGGCCACTTCGGCAGCCGATTTGCTTGCGGCCTGGCGAGCTTCTCGCTTCGGGGGGGGGCGGGAAGAGGGAGCTGCGGCCCGGCGCCAAGGCCTTCGTGGCCCGGCACCGGGCCGTGGCCCGCGGGTTGGGGACCACTGACCTAGATGGCTTGCATAGCGCTTACCAATTACTGAGAGAAGATTTATTTTCCAGGAGATTTGGGGTCCCCTTTTTTGTATATCAGGATAACTACAGCCTGAGGCCAGGAGGTGGGAAAAAGCCGATTTTATGAATGTGATCTAGCAAGTAAGCTTCCAACTGGGCCTTTGTTGACACCCGTCTTTCACATGGCAACTCAGAAATCACAATAGTACATGGTTTATAAACTGTGGTTTGATTGAAGTCCTGTTCATTGTGATTTCTGAATGTATTGTCGCTAATAAACTGCAGTTTGGGTACTGATACTTGATTCTTGGAATATGGAATGGTATGGCACAGCCTAACTGTGGAACTGTCTGCACTCACATCCCCCTCCCCCAACATGCTGAATTCTGATCAATCTGAACCTGGATCTTGCAACAGATCTGCAATGTTCCCTTAACTGGAAACAGCTTTTACTGAAATGCTACATTCTGCACTTGAATCATTCCAATTGTCAATCTTCTCTCTCCTTCCTGCTTGATGGGGGATGTGCACTTTTGTCTCTCTTACTGGCAAGCTCTGAAGCTAGTTTGTGTGTTTATGGGGGGGGGGGAGTGGAGCTATCAATAAAGGATCATGAGGCTGGAGAGGGCTTTATTTCCAGCCTTTTATCCCCTGACTTTACAGCCAGAGCTAGATGGGGAAAGGGGGAAGTCTCCTATAGTCTTTGAATTGACACCCTGACCAATCAGCACTGTTGCAGAAATTGCTCCATATAAACACTGGCCCAGAGAGGCTTGAACCACTTCCAGCTTTTGAAACACCTGGTTATAATACAAATAAAAATTACAAGACATGACGCACATAGAAACAATTTTGGTGGAATTGTTGGAATAATGCTGGAAAATTTAACTAGCGTCTAGATTTGAGGGGGGGGGGCTCCCATTTAGCTGAGGAGCTGGCCAAATGTTTCTCCTGTCCCCCCACCCCCAACTGGCCTTGCACAACAGTGTAGAAAATAAGTGCAGCCCCCTCCCCTTTCAGGATCATAACAATTAGTGGAAGCAATTCAGACTACCAGGCCTGTCTGCTATGTGAATTAGCATGGCACCAATTAATACTACATGCCAATTCAGATTATTAATTGGGCATTATTAATTGGTAAATAACCATAGAGGAGCCCACTTGATTTGTGTACTCTGGTTTAGGTTTTAATAACAGTTAGGTATAGGGGAGGTTTTAAGTATTTGTGTGTGTGGTAGAAGATTAGAGGGAGATCTCTTTCACATGAGATGTTTATTTTGGGAACTTGATAATGAGGGAAGTGGAGGATATCTGATTATTTGCCCAGGTAAGAGCAGCTTGAGTGGGATCAAGGAGGGGTGGCTGTGAGCTATGCCACCCTGTTCCTGCCATTTGGCAAGCCAGTGAGAAGTGGGTTGATGTTGTGATGAATTTTTCCAGGAGAAGGGAAACACAAAGGCACTGCATTCAGATTCTGCATGGTGATGGGAAGGGAACCATGCCACTGGCAGACAGGGATTTCTTGTGTAATTTGGTCCTACAATGTCCCACCCAGTCTGGACTTGGAAGACAAGAAGTAGACCTCTGAATCTTCAAAACCTAGTCAGAGTTATGTCCCTGGACTGAGCCAATGAGAGAACTTGGATGAAAATTATCTGATTTTCTGAAGTTAAAATGCTAATGCTCCGCATAACTCTGACTAGGTTTTGAAGATTCAGAAGTCTACTTCTTGTCTTCCAAGTCCAGACTGGGTGGTACATTGTAGGACCAAATTACACAAGAAATTGCTCAGGCCAGCAATTGCTCAGGCCAACATACAAAGAGGACAAATGCTTAGATGCATTTCAAGAGCTGTTTCTCTCTCTCTTTTTTTAATGATAGTGAACCATGTAGAGAGCATTATTACCAAGTAACAGCTCAATTGGTCACTAGATTGATTTCTTGCATGCTTCCACTGAGCAGGATTTTTAAGTACCCCATGAATCTGAATTGATTCAGATGCTGTAGTAATGCTGTATTCCTTGTTCAGAAACAGATATTTCTCAATACTGCTACTTGAACAGTTACAGAGCCAGTACATCTGTTTGTAGATGTAACCCTTCTAGACATTGTGAGGAAATTTTGTACTTCTTTCTGCATACCCAGTCTCAATTTCTGTCCAAAATCTCTGGTATTTTTACACTAAAACCTTTGAAAAGAGAACGTGATCAACAGCTTGTACATGTTTCAGTTCAATACTCTAAGAAATTCTTGCTACAGCTAATTTTTGCACCTGCTCTTTCTGTTTTTTGGGGGGTGAATATTGATAAAGTAAGGGGCATGTGCTGACTACTCACAGATGCTCGCAGTTTCAAACATGGAGGCAGCCTTGGGTTCCAGACAAGCCTCATCTCATCAGATCTTGGAAGCTAAGCAGGGCTGGCCCTAGCTAGCATTTGGGAGGCTGACATCCAGGGAATACCAGGGTCATGGTGCAAGGGTAGGCAATGGCAAACCACTTCCAAATGTCTCTTGCATGACAACCACACAGTCTTAGGATTTCCTGGCTACATTACACACCTGCCAATAATTGAATAAATAATCTTTAATATGGGAATGATATATTAAAAATATATTTGTGCCTGGTTCTGGTGCTTGTGAAAGCTGTGTCTTGCACTGGATATAGCTACAAAAGCTCCTGAGTCCTATGCTTTTGTAGCTACATCCAGTTTGCTTGCTTATGCTTCTGCCTCTTGTTTTGCTCATTGACTTAGAGGTGATGTTATTTTTCCTTGTATTTAATTACACTACTCCCTCAGGGCAGTTCTTGGCACAAAAGCAGCTAATTTTCCTTTATGTTTTCAAAAGCACTGACACCTCCAAGTCTAAAGTGTATTGATTGCTTCAGTTTACATTTTACTCACTGTTACTTAAATGAAGTCAAGTAGCTTGTGAAAAAACTTAAGGTTATGTGAAAAAAAGGGGTGAGATGCTAGCATCAGGGCTTGACTTGGACCAGAGGTTACTAGAGTTCTATTCTGGCATCATTTTTTCTACGATGCCAGAGTTTAATTGTGGGATTTAGGAATAGCTGAAAACATTTTTGTGTAGATACTGTCTGCATTTCCTCCACATTTCTGGGATAATACCTTGGCTATGTGTCATTAGGGACAGTGAAGTAGCTCCAGAATAATATAATTCCTGTTGACAAAGGTTGTACTTTTATTATGTAAATCCTAAGGGCAAAGCTCATTGTATCCAGGAATACAATGGGCGCTAGAGCTTGGCAGTGGGAAGAGGAAGGGGAGGAGTTGTCCAGTCTGTAAGGGCATGGGGTTGAATGTGTTGTGTGGGAGGTTGTGGTGGCGTGGAGACAAATGAGGGCATGGGTGTGGAGAGATGGGTGTCAAGAACCTGTGGTTTGGAATGTTCGTTGAGTGTGGGAATGGACTGACCTTTGGGAATTGTGGCATAGTGGTTATAGATGAGCCTTCCAGAGCCATGTCTTCAGATACGTGAAGGGAAAATCAGACTGGAGACTCTTCTTAGGGGGAGATTACATGGCAACAAATTCCTCCCAGTTCTGCGTCATTACCTCTTCTTGTGTGAATTAGGCCACAGACACTGAAATGTCCCCTTGCCCTAATACACATGGGGTAGTCACAGTACACCGATGTCCATTCTGTTCCTTCTCTCTCCATTTTTTCACTGTTGATAATATGTTATGTGCCCACATGCTTCTTTCATGGTTGCTCCTTAGAAGAACAACTGGATTTTTGTATCCTGTTGTTTACTGCCCAGATGAGTCTCAAAGCTTTATAAGGTTTATAAACACCTTTTCGTCTCCCCACGATAGGCAACCTGTAAGGGCTGTGGGGCTGTGAGAGGTCTGAGAGAACTAGGAATGGGCCGCAGTGACCCAACAGGCCTCAGGTGTCTTAAAGCATTTCCAATCATCTTCCCTTCCTCTCCCCATAGCAGACTCCTCATGAGGGAGGTGGGGTAGTGAGCCTCATATGGAAGCTGGCAACCCTAAGAGGAAGTCTCTCTGTGCACAGCAGTCTTGAGTAAGGTTTTTAGTAAGGTCTTAGTAAGGTTTTTTTATACTGTTTTTTAATTGCCAGGTCGTTGAAAAAGTCACTTTAGTTCTCATGTCTCTCCAGCCATTTACTTGTTCATTATTTACAGTTTCAGGCTGTAAATATTTATCCTGCACTTTCCAGACTCACAGAACTGATACTGGTCTGTCTGCACCCCAGAAAACAGTTGCTGGTAAGAGCTGGCCATAGCCCATAGCCCAGAAGGGACACACCTGCACCACTCCCTCTCAACTGCAGGCAAACATGGCTCCTTTGAAGGCTGGACTCTGAGGCATTGTACGATTCTGAAGTCCCACCTCCAAACCTCCAGGAATATTTCCAACCCAGGGGTAGCCGACCTCCAAGTGGGGCCTGGAGAGCTCCTGGAATTACAGCTCATCTGGAGACGATAAAGATCAGCTCCCCATGCAGAAAGGGCTACTTTGGACAGGGTTGTGGTAAAGAAGAACCATGTAAGGCCTCCCACACAGGTTTTAAATTGAAAGACTTGAGGCCTACTGCACCAGGTTGTTGTGCAGATGAAACAGGAGACAAAAGAACCTCTGCAGAATAACACTGTGCAGTGGCCTCAAATCTGCAAAGAGTTGCAAAGAAGAAATATACATGGCTTGGCTGTGTCTAACCCCTGGCCAAAGCAGTATTTTAAGTAAGAAGGGGCTTTTCTGTGGCCTCCCTGTCAGCCAACAGTTCGGCAGAAGGGGAAAGTCCCATCCCTCAAAAGGAAGGCCCACCCCCATGCCCTCAGACTCCTCTGTATTGCTCTCGGAAACGCCTCACTCCCCTCTGTCAGGGGCTGTCAGAGGCTCCTTTGCATCAGGCCTGAAGGGAGGGGGAGGGAGAGCGCTCACTAGCCTCCTGCCAGCTCTGTCAGGGTTCTGAGGCAAAGTGAAGGAAGTTACAGTTGGACACGACAGTTAGGACAGCCTTGGGGTGAAAAGGGCTGGCATAGCCTGTCCTAGCCTCCGTTGTCATCCCCCTTGGCAGCCCTACTGAACTCCTCTCCCTGTGGTGGCAGATTGGCAGCTATGTACCCAGATTGCCCCTGGCTGGGCTGGGTAGGCAGATCCTGTCAGAACTTGGGCCTCGTGCTCTCCGATTGGCTGGAACCCTGGTCTGTCCTGGTGAGGGCCCAATCGGAAGGCGCTTCATGCCTTCCCATTAGGCCCTCACCCGGACCAGCCCTGCCCACTCACCGCCCATTTAGGCCTTAGCCTTTTATGTTTCTACAGCACCAGCCGTATAAAGACTAGAAGATCAGCAGATCACATACAAACATTGTCCTCTGAAATGGCATCATCAGCCATGGCTTGGACTTGTGGCTACTGTATAGTTTAACTCTTGGGATTCCCCTAACAATGGAATCATCATGCATAATATATTGTACTGTGTTGTCCTACAATGCTACTTTTTCTTTGTGTTGACAGAGATCTGAGTGGCAGAATAATTGCTCTTCTCACATATATTTTGACCACGCAATTAACTAAGATGCATCCTTTGTGCATCTTATTTCAGGTACTCCTTCCAGGATGAGGAAGACATGTTTATGGTGGTGGATTTGCTTCTTGGAGGGGACTTGCGTTACCACCTACAGCAAAATGTCCGTTTCCAAGAGGATGCTGTGAAACTCTTCATTTGTGAGCTGGCCTTAGCCCTGGACTACCTCCAAAGCAGATGCATTATTCACAGGTGAGCATGAACTTGAAAGATTTGTTCACAAGTACTAAATTTATATTGATGAACATTTATCAACCTTGCTACCTAACTGTAGTGCCACAGCATGGTAGCACTTGTCTGTTTTGTTTTAGCAGACAGTACTAATATGTCTGATCCATACAAAAGAAAGTTGTTGGCTGCTTGAGTTATTGTTTGATATGTAATGTGCAAGTAGAGTATGCAATATAATTGAATTTGCAGAAATCAATATATATGTAAGTTCTTCACAAAGTAAACATCATTTAAGAATTGCCCCTTTCATTGTAATAAACCATGCTTTGTTCCTTCCTACTTCTGCAATTGAATAAGACAAATATATGTGTTACCTCTAGAGATTCTTTAATACAAAAGGATGTTGGTTTACTTTTTTCATCCCCCCCCCCCGCCACAAAACGTAGTCTGGGGTAGATTTCTTTTTCTATCACAGTTAAAATTAATGTCAAAAGGGTCCAAATAAGTGTGATCACTCATGAAGTTTATACCTTTGTGGAAGTGTTGTACAATGAGAATGTTGGACTACAATCTAGGAGACTCAAGTGCTAGTCTCCACTCTGCCATAAAAGGTTACTGGGTGACCTTGGGCCAGTCACGTGTTCTCAGTCTAATTTAGGTCACATGATAGTTTTGGAGACAAAATGGAGGAGATTGATGTAAGTTAACTTACAGTGCAATTCTAAACAGAATGACACTTTTCTAAGTCAACTGAAGTCACTGGGCTAAAGAAAATGTTACTCTGCTTACATTTTTCTATGCTAAATTTCCTTTGCTGAAGTTTGGACACAAATTTGGGAATTCAGCATTACCAGAAACATTGTTACCTAATCAGATTTGATGTCTATATCTGGAATGTACTAAAAAAATTACTTAAAAAATAACTCTGTATAGGTAAAAATGGTTATATTCATTTCAAAATAAAAGTTTCCCTTAAAATTAGTAATTTGCTGACAAATTATAATCATACAGAGGTTTAGATTTAGTTGCACAGGAGAGATTTGTTTTCATTTCTTTGAAAAGACAACAAAATAAAGTATTGTTCATTCCAAGGAACCATTTAACCATATATTCTAATAGAACTCTTGGTTGCCAAACTCCAGGTAAGGGTTTAATATCCAGAATTACAATTGATCCCCAAGATAAATTCTCCCTTTAGAAAATGGCTGCTGAGGAGATCCTGTTGAGGAGTCTCCCCTTTTTAAACCCTGCTGTCCCCAGGTTCTACTCCCAAACCTCCAGGAATTTTTCAACCTGGAGCTGGCAATGTAAACTTTTCAGCATTAGTGAAATTCTTTATCTGAAATACCCATTCTTTTCATAAGAAAACAGCGGCGGAATCGAAGTCATAAATGGACCACAAAATAATGGCATAGAATTGAGGGAATCTCCTGATCTTTAGTTCTTGCTACAAAACACAGGTATCCAAGTATACACTCCAATAACTGATGCAACAGAGGTAGATATTGAAGACTTATATACTGCCATTTAAGATACTTTAAATCAGCGGTTCTCAACCGCCATCTCTCCTTGTCATCTGGAGAGTATCCCGAAGGGCTTAATGAGGTGGTGATTCACCCTTCATTGAAAAAATTATCACTGGACCCACGGAACCCTGCCAGCTTCTGCCTGGTTTCACATTTAGCGTTTCTGGGTAAGCTAGTAGAGAGGGCTGCCATGGATCAGCTCCTGGTATTCTTGGAGGAAGCTTCAGCCCTTGATCCATACCAGTCAAGGTTCCCTCCTGGCCATGGGGCAGAGACTGTTCTGGTCGCCTTGTCAGATGACCTCCGGCACCAGCTGGATCAGTGTGATTTGGCTATCCTTATGCTATTAGATCTAACTGCTGCATTTGATGTGGTTAATCACAAATTGTTAGCACTTCTCCTCACCAGGATGGGGATTAGAGGGACACTCTTGAAGTGTCTGGTCTCTTTCCTTCAGAACTGGACCAGAGTGGGTAAAAGTCCATAATATTGTAGCCATGTGGAGTCTTATAATCTTAAATGATGAGAAGAGGCTTTTCAAGAACAATGGGGCCCTTATCTGATGTACCCAAGAAAATAAGTTAAAAGGGGATTGAAACGGGGTATCAAGTGTATCAAATGAAGAGCATAATCTTTTTCTTTCTGTATCAATAATGTAGATTACTTGCACTGTACTATCTTTAATCTTGGAAAATAAAATAAAAAACTTTGAATAAAAAAAAAAGAACTGGACCAGAGTGGTGAGGGAAGAGTTATCACGCCCCTTTGCATTCCCTTGTGGAGTACCGCAGGGGGGCAATACTTTCTCCCATGTTATTTACCATCTATATGATCCTCTGGCACAGTTGACCCAGAGTTTTGGGTTGGGCTATCACCAATATGTGGATGACAGCCAACTCAATCTCTTGATGGATGGACAGTCAGATTCCCCCTGGGAACAGTTGCCAGATGTTTTGAAGCTGTCTCTGGATGGCTCAGGCAGAGTCGCCTGTAACTCAACTCCTCCAAAACGGAGGTCCTCTGGCTGGGTGGATGGGGATAGGACCAGAAAATACATTTACCCTTCTTGGACAGGGTGCTGCTTACCATTTTACCATCCACCAGGATGTCTCCCTTTCTATGGAGGCTCAGATTACAAAGGTAGCCCAAATGGCATTTTACTATCTTCGCCAAGTGACGCTACTAGTGTCCTACCTGTCCTCAGGCCACCAGGCCATCATGATCTATGTAATGGTCACTTCCAGACTAGACTGCTGTAACTTGCTCTATGCTGGCCTTCCCTTATCTCTGACCTGGAAATTGCAATTGGTCTAGAATGCAGCCACTAGGGTCCTCATGTGGTCATCTTGGAGGGCCCATATCAGCTGCACTGATTACCAGTTAGCTTCCAGATCAGGTTTAAGGTTTTGTTTCTTACATTTAAGGCCATCCATGGTCTGGGCCCTGCATATCTGAGGGAGCGCTTGTTCCTTAAGCCCCCCGCCCACAGGGCACTTTGCTCTGTGGGTTTGAATCTGCTGATGTTCCCTGTCCTCCAAGAGGCATGCCTGGCCTCAACCAGGCCCAGGACCTTTTTGGTCCTGGCTCTAACCTGGTGAAATGAGCTTCTGAATGAGCTAAAGGCTCTGACGGAACTATCTCAGTTCTGCAGGGCCTGTAAGCATTTGGTTGAGGCTGGGCCAAGAAGATCGAGTCCCTTTCTATATAGGCTCTATTTGCCGGTCATCTGGGCAGTTGTTACCCTGCAAGATGATGGTTGGGCCTGTGCATGGCTGAGGTCTGGTGAGCAAAGAAGGGAGGGAAGTATTAGACTAGTTTTATCGCCAATGCATGGGATTGTATTTTTTCTGTGTTTTAAGTGATTTTATCATTTTATGGTAAACCGCCATGAGCTGGCATAGCCATGGCGGTCAACAAACAACAACAACAATAATTTTAAAAATGAAATCAGTAGGGGAACAATGTGTATTAACTGGTTCTGTGGTTTCTGAATGTATGTACCCGTATTTGCTGGCATATAAGATGACTGGGTGTATAAGACGACCCCCCAAGATTTCCACTCAAAATATAGAGTTTGATACATTACATTACAGTACTATGGGCCACTATGGGCAGCTATGTCTATCCCAGCTGAAGTGCACTCGGCATATAGGACGATCCCCCCCCATTTGGAGGCATGTTTTTCAGGGGGGAAAAGTAGTCTTATACACCAGCAAATACTGTAATAGAAATTCACAAAAACCCACACATATTCAATTTATTTTAGGTTCAAATATATTGAACTCGAAATATATTGATATTTCCCACTGTTCCTCTATCCCATTGCCAGTATGGTTTTCAGTAAATATTCAGGAGTGCCAATATTATTCAGCACCATTTTAGCCTCTGGAAACCATTATAGTGAATGGTACCTATAGGCTATAATGGAGACTTGATCTGGTGTATTTAGGCCTTGTGGGTGGGCTATTTTTTGAGGCAGAAGCACTAAATTTGTAGAATAGTTATAGCATTAATAAAAACCATGTCTGAAAATGATAGGACCAAGGAATGCAGACCCTTTAAAATGTACAGGGCCCGGGTGAGCTGCGGGCCCTGTAGGATTTACCAGCTTTCCGCAGGTCCTGCAAGACGGAGCTCTTCCGCCAGGTTTTTGGTTGAGGCTGGGGTCAGCGAATGAGTGCCAGCATTCCCCCCCCCCGGACCTAGTAAGTTAGATATTCTCCCCACCCTCCCTGCCGCTCTGATAGCAGGGGTGGGAATAATGAGAGCTTCCGCCATGTTGGGATTGTTTTTAAAGTCTTTTAATGGGTATTTTAATGGGGATAGGACTGTTGTGACCCGCCACGAGCCTACAGGGAGTGGCGGGAAATAAATCTAATTAATAATAATAATAATAATAATAATAATAATAATAATAATAATAATAATAATAATAATAATAATAATACCTTTTGCATGGTACAACAGCAGCACTATAAATATGCTGATAGCCCCTTAAATGCACTTTAAATGTGGCAATTCAGCAGTCCTGAAAAATCCTGAATAATTTCAGGGTTTGGGAGATTTGTCTATTTTAGATAGCTGAAAGATAGTAAAATATATATATATCTGTATTCCTCATAATACCAGTAAGGTATTTTCCATCTATGTGTGTGGTTTTTTTTTTTTTGGCTTAGATCATGCAAATGCACTAATATTGTAAGGTCATAATTGAACACTTCTGAGGCTTTGCTTGATGTAGGAGGGAATTTTTCAAGTTTTATTCAGTTAATCTGTAATAACTAGAATTGCAGAGCTATAGAATAATAGATGATATACATAATTATGATGCATTTATTTGTGATAGAATCTTGCCAAGGGTGTACATTATCCTTGTTGTTATTATAAATTTATTTCATTTACACCCGACCTGTTTTCCCGTTAGGAACCCAAAGTAGCTAGCATTGTTCTCCTTTCTTTCCTTTCTATGCTTATAAGAACCCTGGGAAGTAGATTAGGCTAAGAATGTGTGACTGGAAGAAGATTACCCAGTGAGCTTTCATATCGTAGTAGGGCTCATACCTAGGTCTCCCAGATCCAGGATTCTAACCACTACAAAACTAGCTTGTTGATCCGCCAGCTAGACCTGTACAAATTCATGTGGGGATGGCTGAATTTATAATACTGTGCTAACAATATATCACTCAGAATGACTATTTGAAGTTTTATTTAAAATTCTTAATTCCATTTGATCTTCAGTTATAAAGTGAAGTGTAAAAAACAGGAATGGAAATATGCAAAGCGCTAACGGATAAAATATGCAAAGCTAACGGATAAAAATCAGTAGAGAATATTGATACGTAGGAAATCTAACCTTGTTAGGTGTCTTGGGATCTGGTTGCGGGATATCTTAGTATAATCATATGAAGTTACAGCTAGAACTAACTGGTAAGATACTGTGCTGGCTGAGTTTACTATTAACTATGGATAGCCTTATTTAAAATTAACTTTATCTAGGATTTTATTTATATATATATGAATGTTATTCTGATCCCTCCATTTATTAAAAGTGATGGACAATCATAGGGAAGTTTATGTGGTGAGGTAAGCCGCAGCTTCTATATGTAAACATAAAGTCAGGGGAAATGGATAGGATTACTCAATAAGATTATATTACTATTATAGTAAGTAGACTGCTGGTTCACTAGAGATTAGAAATTTCTCTGAACAAGGAGAATTCTGTCTGCTCACAATCAGACAGACATGAATTCACCCACCTCCCTGCTCATGCCTTTTTTTGTAAATATTGTGCCATTTATTGTTTGGACTGCTGTTCTTTCAGTATATTCCAGTAAGAAATATAATACTTTGTTGCATAAGTATCTTTTGGTCTCAAGATCAAAGCATTTTCTGAAATAATAATTATTTCAAATACATGAGAAGGGAAACAATATTAAAAGCACAATTATTGATATAAATGGTAATGAATTATATCATCACAAAAGTAGAAATTGATGTGGAAAAATGGATCTCTGCAACTGAAGAAAGGGCTTTCATTTCTTTTAATCCTCAAACAATTTAAATATTACTTGATGTATTAAAGCCATGCCCTTTTATAGTAAGGTGATAGGTTACAAGATTCCACATGACACAGAGATAACTGTTTGGATAGAAGTGTGCCAGAGGAAGTCTACTCCCCTGCCCCCAAAATACAACCTTTTATGAACCCCACATTGCGCTCCCAATTGTCCACTGTCTAGCAAAAAAAGAGACATTGAAGATTTCAGCAATTCCCAAACCATCACATATTACCCACACAAGCAAATAAATATTCCAGTTTTGACAAAAAAGACTCAAATAATGTATGGAACAAGAAATTCCAAATGTTTAAGATAGAATTTGGAAAGGAAAAGGCACTAGAGATCATGTTGCAAATTAACATTGTTTAGTACAGCAGGCTAGAGAATTTCAGTACTGGTTTACAGCTACTATGTTAAACTTTGTAGGAAAGTCATTGAGATTCACAAACACTGATATAGTGTCAACAAAAAAAAATCTAAAATCCTGGATACCAGCCATAAAAAAACACCAGAATAAAAAAATGGGACTCTAAAAACACTTCACAGCAGTTCATGAGATAACATAGGCAAGACCTTGACTAATGGACTTTCTAATGAACTTTACCCAGACACAGGGAAAGTACTTACTAGCTACATTCCACCCCTTAGAGAATCTTAGATAAGACTGGAGTGTGATGTTACAACCCCCCCCCCTCACACAGAGTAAATAAAATGTCCAGCAACTGTTCACACACTCTACACCTTGGCACAGAGAGATTCTCATCTTGCTGTGGCCTACCTCTGAAGATGCTAGCCACAGTTACTGGCAAAATATCAGACTAAAGCATGGCCACACAGCCCAGAATACCCACAGCAGCCAGTTGACTCTAGTCTTAAAAGCCTTTGATAAATAAAGATAAAAAAAGACAATAAAAGGAGAAGAGAAAGACTCCTAACGAGATGGAGTGACCCAATCAAAGACTAGATGACACATAACATTGTGGTTTAATGAACCTACAGGAGCAGTGTGGACTAAAAACAGGAAGTCTGCAGCAGTCTTCCTCTCACCTAGAGACAGAAAAGCTGTTCCATAAAAGGAATACCGATGGAGTGATAACACGAATGGAGTGTCACCCTACAACTCAAGCCCATGTTATTAGGTTATTTGAAGAATATATATAATACTGTATGGTGATAGCAATTTGTATAATGAAAACCATAGCTTCAATAATTAATCCATCTCATATTGAGTCTTCCTTTTTTCCTGTTATGTTTTTTCCTAGCATTATTGTCTTTTCTATAACTCTTGTTTTCTTGTAATGTGATCACCTTAGTTTAGTCATTTTAGCTCATAGGGAGAGTTCAGGCTTGATTTACCTAGGACCTAGTTATTTGTCTTTTTTGGCAGTCCAAGGTATGCATATAACTCTCCTCCAACATCCCTTTTCAATTGGATCAACTTTCATCCTGTCAACATTCTTCATTGTTCAACTTTCACATCCATACATGCTAACAGGGAATATGGTGGCATTAATTATCTTAGTCTCCTGCAATTTAAGGATCTCTTTGTTTCTTCATGGCTGTCCTTTCCAGTCTCAGTGGAAGGAACATTAATAATTTGAGATATGCAGGTGATAAATTAGTGATAGAAAGTAGTGAAAATGTGAAACAGTAAGGGCCTTTCTGTACCTGTTAAATGTAGCAAAATCCTTACTGTTGGTAGTCATTATATTCCAGGCGTTCCGCATGATATCGCCCACATCCATCATCCAGTCAGCAAGTGGCTGGCTACATCCTCCATTTTAAAGCGCTAGTTGAGGAATCACATAAAATGTATCTGCCAACCTAAAAAGTGCCAGCTAGAGGAGAGCAACTAGCAGGCTACCAACAAAAAAAATGTGTGGAGGTGAAGAAGCGCTACCTCTGCCTTCAATGTGCCATCCTCGAACCCACCTCCCTCTCCCTTCTTCCTGGGGGGATGGGAAGTACAGGCACCTCAGTTGCCAGCAACAAGAAGCAGCCTGGCCAGGAAGGGAGATGCATATCTGGGGTACGTGCAGAGCAGATTTGGGGGGGGGGCGCAGTTATGGAAAGGAAGTGGAAGAGAAAGATGGCAGCTGGACTCTGGAGCACACAAGCTCCCACCCCCTCGCCTAGCTGGTAAGTTGCAAGCTCCGCCAAACCATGCACAGGTCCCCCTTTGCATGCAACCAGGCTGGGGGGAGGAGGAGAGAGATTGATCTGCTCCCCCGCTCCCAGGTCTGGAGAGTTTGGGATCCTCTTTGGTGCAGCGTTGCCTCCAAACACAAAGGAAGGCACTGATCACATTGGCTGGCAAAGTTGTAAAAGGAAGAGGGGGAGGGGGAGGGGGAGAGAAAGAGAAGCTGCCCATCCTGATCCGGGTTTCATCCCTTGCAATGCCCCCTCCCTCCACCTCTTTCCCACTTCCTCCCCTCCATGCACCTCCAAAAGGGTGAGCCGCATCCTCCAGGGGCCCGCTGCTAGTAATGAGATTATTGCAGCAACTGTCCTGGACAGCACTGGGCGGGGGATGATGGGAGAGAGAGAGTTGAGAGTCGAAGAAAGGCGGGTCGGGCATGGAGAAAGTAGCTGAAGATTGAAATTGGGTGATCGAAGAGTTTCCTATAAATGGGCGCCGGGGTGGTGGTGGTCTGGGTTTTGTGAGCAAGTGACTGTTGCTGGAACTTTAAAATGATGCAAGCTGGGGTTGGCTGGTAGAGAGAGCTGAAGGAAAATATGGCATTAAAAGGGGCACAGCTGGAGGTAGCATTTCCTTTTGTTCTCTGCTTGTGAGGGAGGAATACGAACTAATACTAATATTGGAGGTGGAGTGGATTTCCACTCATTTCTCTAGCACTTTGGAGTGCAAAGGAAAGGAAGAATGATTGAAAATCTTGAAAGGATATTTAGGGACTGCAGAAGGAAAGAAAGAAATGGCAAAGACACTTCCTGTGCATTTTCTGATATGTTAAATATTTGTTATAGTGAATAATCACATCCTTACTTGGGTTGTATTTATTACACAGGAAGTTCATTTGTAGAAAAACAAGTCTTCTGGCAGACAGATACAGTATAAACTACAATAGCGATCCCCAACCTGTGGGCTGCGGACCACATGTGGTCCTTCGACTAATTGGAGGTGGGCCCCGAAAGACGCCTTCCCCCCCCCCCAGCCCTTTACAACACACTTCATTGTTGTCACGTGTCTGTATCTTATTTTGAAGTGATGTTTAAACATTACCATAGCGATCAGAGAGCGCTAGGGCAGTGGTTGAGAGTAGAGGAGTAAACAACCCCCCCCTCAGTAAAAGGCGTTGAGTGGTCCCCGGTGAGTGGTCCACGGTGTTGAGTGGTCCCCAGTGATAAAAAGGTTGGGGACCACTGAACCACAACACACTTACAAAATATTTGTGAATATTCTAACTCAACTAGTATAGCTGTTATCTTCTTGATGGATAGAAGAGATAATCTTGTGTTAGTCCTACCAACATACCATGCCATGTTTGTTTCTTAAGGTCAAAGAAGCTTTTCCTGAAGTTCTTTCCTTAGCGATAACTCTGGATTGCCTTTGCTTTGTTTCTCATTGGTGGGATGTCCCTACTACACACTCTGTATATCAAAAAGATCACCTCTGGCATTCCAAAGAGCTGTTTTTCTAGCATGAATCTGAGACCTGCTCTCCAGTTGCCACCTAGCACCTTTGCTCACTATTCCAAGTACAAACCCAAGTCCTTACAAAAAGCTATGATGTAACCAGTGTAAGCCCCTGCAAATTCTGACATGCCATTCCCTGGACCACTACCCAAAAAAATAATTTCTTCAGAGACAGATCTTTATTTTGTGATTAGTAGTGATAAAGTGTTCCTTTGAGACTCATTCATATGAACAAGGTCATGTGTGATCCCAAGGATGAATTCAGTACAAGCTCTTTGGAGGTTTGAAGTTCCGGCAGAATGCAATGTATAGAATTCTGACTTGAATAAATACTGTGGGATTCAGATGTAAATGGATAATTGCCTCCCATTAAATGTTATGACTTTTCACTTCATCTGTTTTTTATACAGTATGGATAGTACCTCAGAGCTGTAGGAATAAAATTGTTGGGGAAAATGCAAATTAAGAAGTCATAAAATTAATGAAGTTAGCAGAACAGAAATACTAGTATACTTAGTGTATGTCATATTATTAAATCTATCCATAAAATTACTCATGCAAAATGGATTGCAAAAAGAAAAGTAGTGCATTGTGTGATTAAAATGGGCTACAAGTCTCTGACCCAAAGAACTGGAATTGATAAAATTTGATTAAAATATTTTTAAACTGGCTCCTAGGACAACTAATTTTTCAAAACAAGAAAAATGTTTCAAAACAAGAAATGTTTCAAAACAAGAAATTTTGTTCAAAACAAGAAAAATGTTTCAAAACAAGAAGAAAAACAAGAAAAACAAAATATGATTCCAGTTTAAAAACATAAAGCAGCAGAAGAGTAAAAGAAGATAATCTGCTAGAAACAAATTTAGTTAAACCAGAAATTAAGTAGAACTAAGACAAAAACTGAACCAAAATAACTAGTAATAATGATCAAAACATAACTTTAAAATACCCCCCCTCAATACTCTAAAGGTGAGATAAGTGTGTTTTCACTTATCAGAAAGACCTTGGATGCTGGGCCAGGCAAATGTTCAAGGGCAGGACATTGTAAAGTTGGAATTCCACAACTGAAAAGGCCTTCTCTTTGCAGATATCTGTGCTCCTAAGAAAAAAAGGGAACAATGAAGCAGAGCTTCAGTGGAGCTATTATTGGACTAGTAAATAAGCCTGCTGCACTCTGAATGCAGTGGGCGCTAGCAGGGCTCCGGAGTCGGCATGGCCGGGGCGGCCGTGGGGGGGAAGAGCGGGGCTTGGGAGTTGGCGGGGCTGGTGCGGGCATGGGGTGGCGTGGCACAGGGCAGCTCGTTCGGGGCCTGGGATTTGGCGGGGAATGGGGCGGCAGGGCGTGGCTCATCTTGTCGACCGGCCCCCTGCCGTGCAGCCTATCTGGGGCCGTGTTGTTTCTGGCAGCGAGTCCACGGCGGTGCGGCGAGTCCGCGGTGGCACGGCGAGGCAGCGACCTGCCCTGGCGGAGCCGAGGCAAGTAATGGCAGCGGGCGTTTGGCTATGGGCAAGGAGGAAGGGGGGCGGATCGGGAGGCATGAAGTCCGGGGAAGGGGCCTATGGGCACCTTTCCTCATCACGGACAGGGCCCCCCCTTGGGGCCCTTAACAAATTATTTTATCCGCTCTACTAGGAGCGGTTAAAGATAAGGAAGAATAATGGAAGACGACCTTGGTCTAAAGCTATTTATGGCTTTATAGATAGTAATCAGCACTTCAGATTGCCCCGAGAAGGAAATCGGAAGCCAATTAAGTAGTTCTTATACCAGCGAGTTATGATCTCTGTAGCTGGATAAAAATATTCTGTGCCACTTGAAGGTACCAAATTGTATCCATTGGCAGCCCAGTGTAAGCTCTGAAGAAACTAGCATAATGCTTTATTGAGAAGAAAATGCCCATGCTAAATACATTGGATAATGCACTTTCAACGTGCTTTGGCAGCTAGATTTTCCTGTGCAGAATAGGAAAATCTACTTCTGAAGTGCATTGAAAGTGCATTATCCAAGGTATGCAGAATGATTCCAGATCTTTCAGCAGCATTGCCTGGAGTTTCTAAATACAAGAAAGAAAGAAATTGATGAAGAATCCTTTTTGTCACTTACATATTTTATTTGAGTATAGCCTTCCTTTTACAATTTACAAATTTCTATTTTTCTAATGTGTTTAACTTCTTCCCCTGGACAAATTCAACTACCTGTTTTATGCTTGTGTAACTAGAGAAGCCTTCCAAGACAAAACAGTGTGGTAATGAAGGTATAAGCTTAGCATTTTCTGTTCCGCACCTGTTCAAACAGCCACCAAATAATGAATGAGGATGAATTACACTATGTGAAGCAGGGAATGAAGTACTTTGTATTGGGTGGCAGAAAGTTGGAAACTATTGGCTGTATATCCAAAGATGGAAGAATCCTATCCTAATCCTAACTCAGTAATAATTGCTTTCATTTGTGGCCGCCTTTCTTCTATCATGCCACTCAGTGTGGTTTTCATAAGTTTACTAGGAATAGCCACTGATCATTATCAGAATTGCAAAGTTGCTGCATCTTATACCTTCCAGCCATATCACAGAAACATAAACTAGCTTGCCAAAATAGATTTTTAAGTTTTAAGGGCTAAAATCCTTTGTAAAATTGATAATTTCGATGAAGATATTAATTAAGCGTGATGTTGATAATGTGATAGTTATTCAAAATCTGTCATATGACAAATATATGCATGTGAACTGTCCCTTGGCAGCCAACTTTGAAATAACAAAGGTAATAATAATTTTATTTATAATCCACCCTTCCCTGAAGGCTCAGGGTGGACAACAACATCATACAAACAATAAAATATCATAATAATCATAAATAATCATTAGTGTTAAAATACTAATTTGATTATACACCAGATTAATATCCTTTTGTTCCAGAAACCACCTCCTCTTTAGTGATGATAAATCAATTGATGTTTTGTGCAGGGAAGGCAGAATTTTTACTTATTATTTTTCAAATTGATATGCTACCCTTCCCCAGGGACTCATAGTGACTTGCAGTACATCTTAAAACAAGGTGTGAGAGACTTTGAATTCTAAATAAATCAAAAGGTTTCTTTATTAGAGAATTAGAGAATTGTAAGTACCTAACACGTTGAAGACAGAACTGATTCACAAAGGATAGGGTAAGCAATACAGGAACTTCCCTCTCCCTTGAGAACTCAAACCAGGCACAGTTCAAAGGAGTCAAAATAAAGAGATAATCATTTAGGCTTCAAGGGATGGGAAGGTGTGGGACACTACAGGACACTAAGGAAGGGGGAGGTGAGGAATGGCTGGGAGAATGGTAAGAATAAAATATAACAGCAGGAAATCAACTTTGAGGTGACAAGCTAAGGCATCTGGGTTACATCATGGCACAAAGACCAGGCACGCTAAACGCTCTAACCTACAGCAGATTACAATCATGGCAGAAATATATGGGCTTTCTGACATAGTGTTGAAACATTTAAAATAATAAACTTACATTAAAACGCAAAAATACTCCCTTCTGTCCTGTAGGAGGGAGGGAATAATAAGGTGCTCCAGTAATGGTAATTGAGTGGGTGCAGATGTATATTGTTTATGTAGGGAGGCCAGCTTATTTATTTATTTTTATTTATTATTGATGATATTTGTAGGATTCAATTATAGGCCTTCTAGAACAGCAATTTCTTGCAAGCCCTGCAGAACAGGGCCCTGATCTTACTAGGAAGAGCTGAAAAAATCCTGGCTCTGGTTGGGGACAGTTTGACTTCTCCATTTTGATATTACTCCTAGTCTCAACCATAAGCCTGGCAAACCAACTCCATTTTACATGCCCTGTTGTACTGTCAAGTCTCACAGGGCCTTGATCTCCCCATGGAGAGTGTTCTTCCAAGCCAGGGCCAAAAATATATTCCTGTTCTTTTTGAGCAGACCATTAATTATTTTCATGAGCTGGCAGCTGACAACTTAAAAATGGATGCTGGGCCATATACACTTGTGTCTCAGTATGTGTTCCATGACCTCTGAGTCATTGATTTCATATCCAGAATTATGATTTTCCTTCAGAGAGCTGTGTTATTGAGTGTCATACAAAACTCTGTGTTGTTTCTTATACCCAAACATTATTTTGATATACAATATTTTTGCCATCAAGTCTCTGCCAACCTATGGTGACCCCATAGGATTTTCAAGTCAAGAGATATTTAGAAGTGGGTTGCCATTGCTTGCCCCTATGTAGCAACCCTGGACATTATTCATGGTCTCATATCCAAGTACTAACCAGGGCTGACCTTGCTTAGCTTCTGAGATCTGATAAATCTGGATTGTCTTGAGCTGTCCAAGTCAGAGGAGGTACATAGCCTTTCTAATAAATGGTAAATGGTGGAACAGATAAGCCTAACAATTTATAGGTTGGACTATAATATGACAGTATTTTGAGTAATTAGTGTGCTGCAAATATATTTGTGATATATTTGTTCAAGCTGTGTGCTGTAAATTATAGTGATGGGATCCATCTATTCTGGGTTTTATAAGGTTGAGCTCCATATAGAACGTTATTGATTATTCTGTATTCATTATACACATATGAGTACTCACAAATCCAGTACCATTGAGCCCTTACATAGTCTTATATTTGTGGATATGCAATACAGTATGTATGTGTAAGAACTGCTACTCTTACTACAGTCCTAAAATAATACCTTATATTGTGTTTCCATCTGTTTCAGTGCTTAAACTATATCAGGATTGTATTAATTTATCAGGATGCCTATTTCCCCATCCCAATGACAGATGCTTTTTCAGCTGTGAAAAGAACTTTGCAAACATGGCAGTGAGGAGGTCAGATGCCGGAGTCTAGGGCTCTGTCCGACCTCTGTAGTTTTCAGTTGCCGGGGTGTTCTGGCTACCCTGTCCCCCGTTTTTTAGGGGGCTAGGGCTGAGGCACATCTTCCCCAGTTTTTTGGACCAAGACTGATCCCGAATGGGCACAACATGGGTTCGGAAGGTGAGGTGGAGTGGGGAGATGAGCCAGTGGCATACAGCTTGCAACATCCCCGGGCTTGCGTTAGGAGGCCCCCCCGGCAGGTGACATCGAGGCCGGGGTAGAGCACTGACACGAGACGCGAAACATGCCAGTTTGGAGGCTGCGGCAAGGACGATAATCTGTGGAAACCTGGCAGACCCTGCTTCCTGCCCTATATTTCTTTCCCTTCCCCGTGCACCTGGACCCCTCCGAGCACTCGCCCTTTAGCGCGAATCTACTGGGGGAGTTATGAAGATCTTCCATTCATCGGCATGGGGCCTGCTGCTAGTGCTGTGGGAAGGAGCCATCTCCGCAGCTGCTGGAGAGTGGGACTGGCAGATCTCGGTGGATCTTGGCTCTCTCAGCTTGATTTTTCCACTGCCTGGCTGCGCGCTGGCAAGGCATGGCTTGAGGGTGGTGTATTTGTTCCAGAAGCCTGAGTTCCCAGCTGGATATGAAACTGGGCCCACAAAGCCTTTGTGGGCACCGGAGTTTGTCGGGCCAATGGCAAGGAGCTCCCTGGCGTCTTTTCACCTGACATGAGGTCTGGTAAGGCTCCGTAGGGCAGGACTACCAGTGTAGTAGCAGCCTAGGAAGAGGAGGTGGGACTTTGCCTTTGGGGAAGAGTTGTTGTGCTCCTACCGACTCCCATGTGTGGTTCCTCAGATGTGGTTCATTATCTTTGCACCCTCTGGCCCAGCTGGTGCGGAGTTTATGCCTGGGTTGTCATCAGTATGCTGATGACACCACGTTCTATCTCTTCATGGATGGCTGCCTGGACTAAGCCCCAGAACCATTCATCAGATGTTTGGAAGCAGTAGCTGGATGGCTTGAACAGAATTGTTTGAAACTCAACTCCTCCAAGAGAAATTCCTGTGGCTGGGAAGTAGGGGGCAAGCCAGGAAGTGTGTTTGCCCAGTATGGAAGGGACACAACTTACCATCGTATCCCAGGCCAGAAATTTGAGAGTGACCATTGATGTCTCACTAACCATTGAGGCACAGGTCAAGAGGCTAGCTGACTGGGCATTTTCCCATCTTTGTCAGGCCTAGCTACTGGCCACAGTGATCCATGCGATGGTCACTTCCAGAATAGATTTCTGTAACTCACTGTATGAAGGCCTGCCCTTGTCCTTGACCTGGAAACTTCAGCTGGTACAAAATACAAGTGCTGGGGTCCTCACAGAAACATCTTGGAGGGCCCTTATCCAGTCTGTGCTGAGTTAGCTGCATTGGTTGCCAGTTGCTGCCTGGATCTGGTTCAAGGTTTTGGTCTTGACCTTCAAGGCCCTTCGTGGTCTGGGCCCCACATACCTGAGGGACTGCTTGTTGCCCTATGCCTCCCACAGTCTTTACGCTTTGCAGGTACTGACTTCTGGTCCTTGCCCTAGAGAAGCATGCCTGGCCTCAACCAGGACCAGGGCCTTTTCGGTCCTGGCCGCAACCTGGTGGAATGAGCTCCCAGTTGAGTTATGGGCCCTGTGGTGACTTTCTGTGTTCTTCAGGGCCTGCAAAACAGAGCTCTTCCACCAGGCATATGATTGAGGCCAGGGTGGTAAGGAAGATCGATTCTGCCCCCCCCACCGCCAGTGCCAGTGCCAGTGCTAGATAGCACCCTGGGCTAATATGACATGTATGGCCCTCCTCCAAACTCCGCTATTAGGTGTTCTAGAGGGATAGGTGTTGTGCGCTATTACCGCTATGTTCTCTTCTTTTTGCATTGTATTATTATTGTGTCTTGTTTTAATGGGGTTTTATTCAGGGGTTTTCTCAAAGGACTATTGTAACCACGAGCGGGTCTACGGCATTGGCGGGGAATAAATTTGATGATGATTGATTATGATGATGTCTCATACCATTTTGACTATATCTGAAACTGCAGGTTCACTTTACAAAATGGGCATGTAGCACCAGCAACAAAGTAAGTGTAACAGAAGTGGTTTAGGATGGGATGATAACAACAAATTCTTTGGTTTAGTTATACAAACTGAATGTCAGGAGTCAAGCTGAGCCCAGCCTGTAGAGTCCGTGGTAAAGAGACATCCAAGATTCAACAGGCAGTTGAAAGTCCAAGGAAGAGCTTTATTGAACGCACACTACAGAATCACTGGAAAGTGCCAAGACCTCTGGATCAAAGATCTTGGCAGTTACGAAATACAATAGACACTTCAGGGTTCTTATAGAATATACTCAATAGGGGAGGGGGAACGTAGGCATTTTGGCAAAAGAGCAGAGGGCACCAAAGGTGCCGAAATTCTCAGCCGGCCAGATGGCTTGGCTCTAATCTCAACAGCTATATTTCTGTTGAGTCTTTGCTGTCTATGCAAGGTCGAAGGAACAGTTTGATAAGACAGATAGAGACGCCTCACTGGGAAAACAGGGGAGTCTTGGAGCCAAAGGACAGATTTACAGTTTTACAATGCCTGGCCTTGCCTTGCTACAGGAAACAAAACAGGCATGAATCAGGGTTCATGACACTAAACAAGAGAAGATCTTTGGCATGTGAGAGCTAAAGGGCTCTTGGCTTGTTGATCAAGCTAGGGGACTCTGTAAGTATTCCAGAATTTGCAGAAGGGGTCTGGTTCTTCCTGTAATGGATAGAAGCAGCATAGCTTGTGATTGACCCGAAGCAGTGACTTGCGCTGGCTGAGGCATGTTTGAATTTTTACCTAAGAATAACTTTAAATACACATGCACCAAATGTAAGTTAGTAACAGTCCTGGAGGAGAGGATATAAAACGTAGAAGAATGCCCATCTACATTTCTGTAACTATTATAAAAGACCTAATGACCTTTGAGCCTCCAAATGACCTTTTGGGTCTTACCATTTAAGGGCCAATGAATGCTCCTGCCTTGGGCCTGCCTTGGCCTTCACAGTTGAAGGGCCAATGAATGCTCCTGTCTGTGTTGTCCTTCTGCCTGAGAGGGTGGCTGCACAATGGCCAGCCACCCACTCAGGCTGTATCTCCCGCCCCTTACTGTCATATCCAATGACTTTGCTCACTTTGCCTCAGACTACTGACAGAGCACGGCCTCCCTGCAACAGATGGTGACCAGAGCCAATGAGAATGTGGGGAAAGGAGAGTCAGCCAATAGGAGGGAGAGCCCTCTAAGGCCCGGCCTCCATGTGCTGTGGGAATTCTGAGGGAAAATTCCTCCATTTGGGAGTGACTGGAAGATCCCATGCCAAAGCTGGGGGAGGGAGAAGCGCAATGCTAGCATTGGTCTCTAAGAGCCATTGTGGGGTAAAATTTAAAGAACAGCAGCCTGTAATCTGGAGAGCTGTGTTTGATTCCCCACAGGCAGCTGGCTGGGTGATATTGGGACAGTCTCATTTATCTCAGAGCTCTCTCAGCCGAACTCCCCTCACAGAGAGTCTGTTATGGGGTGGGAAAGGGAATGTTTCTTCTTGATAACAACCTTGTCCAACCTCCAAAGCAGCCCTTGGGTTGGAAATATTCCTGGCTACCCCTGGGTTGGAAATATTCCTGGAAGTTTGGAGGTAGGACTTCAAAATGGTAAAATGACTTAGAGTCCACCGTCCAAAGCAGCCATTTTTCCCCGCAGAGCTGATCATTATAATCCAGAGATGAGTAGTGATCTAGAGATGATGGTAGAGGCTTGCAAACTGAGGTTGAGGTAGAGTTATGCAGGTGTGTCCCTCTGGGCTTTGGCTAGCTCCTACCAGCAACTGTGTATTTTGGGACCCAGACAGACAGACAGACCAGCATGGGTCCTGTGAGCATGGAAAGTACAGGAAGATCTAAATAAAGAATATTTACACCTGAAACTGTAAATGGCGAACAAGTAAATGGCTGGAGAGACATCGGATCTTTTCTCAAGATTGGCCTGGTAAATAAAAATCAGTATTTGCCAGGAATGTCCTATGAACGCAAAGGCATAAGTGGACCAGAATTTCAAGTGGAGTTAGCCTTACAGGACAATAGACAGAGAGACTTTGGGAGGAACTAGATGATTCACTTTTATTAAGCAACGACTTGGCCTTGCAGACAACAACAGGGACTGCAGCTACCAGCAGTATGTCTCAGGCTTCAGAAGGGCAGACATCAACAGCCAAGCAACAGATTGTGCTACCCAAGGGGAATCTGGGGCCACGTGAATTCCTTTTGAAGGGAAGCATGTGTGGGGAGAGCTTTCCCTTCAGCCTAACTGCCTGATGATGAGCTGTATTTCCAGGGGATTTTCAGATCCCACCTGGAGCCTGGTATCCCTGAACCTCAGTGGGATACAATGCTACAGAGTCACCAAAGCAGCCATTTTTGCCTGTGGAGCTGATCTTTATAGTCTGGAGATGAGCAACAATTCCAGGGGCTATTCCGCACCGGGATCCATGTAGCAAATTGTTTGCTGAACGAAAAATCGCCATTCTAAATAGTGGAATTCGTCGTTATGCATACCTGCCTTTGTAGTGGAATCCAGTTGCGTTTCTATCGTTTCCCACAGGGTTCCGGTCTCGGCAAGAATCGTTAGCCAGGAAGCGCTATTGCCGAGCTCGTCCCGCCCCTGGCCGTCAAGCAGCCAATGGGCAGCCGTTATCATGCTCCCAAACAGCCCCTTTCCCTTTAAGGAAGGTTTTTTTAAAAAAACACACACGTTGCAACGAATCTGCGTTGATTCGTTGCAACGGAGAGACACATCCAGCTAGCAGGTGGTGTTTGAGCTGCCGTTTCATCGTTGCCACGCTCCCCCTGAGTGAAAAAAAAAATCCCCCCCTCACGGGCGCGATTTTCAGCCGAAAACAGTGTGAAAAATAAAGGGAAAATAAACCAGCAAACAGGCTTCTGTGTTGCTTGTGCTTAGTGACTTTAAACAGAGGGGCTGCAGCCAGGGAAGCCTTGCTGGGTAAACGAAGGCTCGCTGGTGCGTTGATCTCCGCTCGCTTGGAGAAAAAAAAATGGCGATCGTTTCACCGGAAGATCAGAGGACAGAGCCAGGGGGAGGGACTTTGCAGAAACCACAACAATGGTAATGCACAGAACTTTCCCGCTAGTGTTGCAGATTGGTTGCAGGAGTGTAGCGCTTTCCGGAGGGTGAATCCACTTTTTGGGATTTCCCTGAAAGCGCTACAACGAAGCGCTTTTTGCGGATCGGTTTCAGGAGTGTTGCAGATTGTCAACGACGTTGTGCACAATGGCAAAACTGTAGTAATTTCAATTAGTAACCATTGTGCTATTTTGGACGAATGCGGAACGGCCCCAGGAGATCTCCAGGCCCAACCTGGAGGTTGGCTGTCCCTTGTCTGAACATATTACTTGAAGTTTGGAATTGGGGACCTCAAAAATGTGTAATGCCCCTGCAGCCACCTAGTACCCTCTGACTTATTTCAGGTTGAGAAAACATTACAGAGAGGATGTAAAGTTGCCAGATTGGTGTAGGTTCATATTCTGGAATTTCACTCTACCTAGGTGTGTATATTGTTGTTGTTGTTGTTGTTGTTGTTGTTTAATTAAATTTGTTACTCGCCTCTTCCTGAAGGCTCTAGGTGAGTTACAATGCTAAAAACCTCAATAAACCCCCCCTATATAGAATAAAACACAGTACAAGGATGTGGCGGTAAAAACAATAGCAAACTACACCCCAAAGTAACCATTCTAGAGGGGAGGGTGCTGTTGGCATTCACTACTGCTACTCCGATCACTTCTATCACTCCTATAGGGGTGCCCTGATCTTCCTTGCCACCTGGCCTCAACCAATGACCTGGCACAGGAATTCCATTTTACAGACCCTGCAGACAAAAGGCAGGAGACACATTCTGGTAATTGGGCATTCCCTGTTGGGAAGAGAAAAAAACAAAGTGTGTTAACTGGACTTGTTGCCTCGAATGGTATGCTTGTCTACCTGGTGTGAGAATCAAGAATGTTGCAGAAAGCCTGGAAATACTTTTAAAGCCCAAGGACAGATATCCCTTCCTCATGTGGGAATAAATGATACTGCATGGTGCATTTCATATGGAGCATATGAAATGAGGCTATGTGGCCTTGGATAATTTGTGAAGGACTTGGGAGCTCAGGTTGTGTTTTCGTCAGTTCTTCCAGTTAATGGTAGAGGCTTTGGAAGAGAAAGAAAAATAATGGAGAAAAATGGCTGGCTTCGTCATTGGTGTCATTGGGAAAGGATTGGGGTTTTGGACCATAGATCACGCTACTGTGATGAGGCTCTTCTATCACGAGATAGTTTGCACCTCACATATCCTGCCCACACCAACTGCACTCCTAGAGCTGGCATCAGGGAACACTTTGTCTGGAGGTGCCACTCAACCTGTCCCTGGAGCCGCTGGGAGATTGGGCTTTGGATCTGGGCCCAGCCAGGTTGAAACACAGCCCTTTGTACCAGCTTATGTGAAACCTCAGGACAAGACCCATCCAGGCTCTGGGGATTTTCTGGAGGAGCAGCATCACCAGCATCAGACCAAGACCCCTGCAACCCCTGGGCATGCACTGGAGTGGTACTGACTGTAAAGGCAGTCTTCCTTGACAGCTGTCTGCAGATGAGCATACTTGACAGCTCGCTGTCAAGGTAGATGGGGTCCAACTGCAGCGCCTTCATCTGAAGAGGATTAGCTTCAGGTTCAGTCCCTTTGACTTAGGGCTTCTCCATCCGGGTATGACTGTTTCAGTAGGTCTTTGAGGCAAGGTTCTTTGTGGGGGACCCTGCCCATTTTCCAAGATTACTCTTCTTCCGGTTAGCTCTGGTGAAGCTTTATTCCTGTGACTCCTGGCTCTTTGACCCTTGCCTTGTCTTCTGACCATGCTCCGGCCCTTCAAACCTTGTCTTCCAACCACCCTCCAGATCTTCAACCCTTGGCTCATATTCCAACCACACTCCGGCTCTCCTAAGTTTGGGTTGGCTCCTGACTCTTCTACTGAATCCAGTCTGTGTTTTGTCTCCCTCACTGGGTACGAATCTGCGTTGGCTTGATTCTGTTTCTCCCTCCCCAATTGTTGTGAACACTGTTCCATTTGGCTCCTGATCTCCCAGGCTGGACGCTGACTCTGTCTAGACCTCTGCTTCGGCACGAGCACTCGGCCGAGTAGGTGCAGCTCTACAAGGCAGAACATCAGAAGTGTGGGAAAAAATGTCTTTGTGAAGAGTCTTGCAGACATGGTGAGGAGCGCTTTAAACTAAGTCCAATGGGGGAGCGAGACATACATTCAAAGCCTAGTTTGGTGACGATAAGTGTAGATGGGAACACCACAGATTTAAAGGGAATGGCACATTTGCAGGGAACAATTAACTTACAGGAAAGTTCAAAAATTAAAAGCCTGGGGTACTCATATGAATAGTTATGATGGATGTACACTAATGCTCAGAGTAAACAAACAGGAAGAACTAGAAGTCCTAGTAAATGAAAGGGAACTGTGATCTAATATGGATTATAGAAACCTGGTAGGATAACATGCACAAATGGAATAATAGGATTGAGAGGTAAAACTTATTTAAAAGGGACAGACAAGTAAAGAAGGGTAGCACTATATGTTAAGAATATATACACTTGTGAGGAAATACATGTTGCCTGAGTATGAGACTTCTGCTTAAAAATAAAAGTAGAAAATGATAGTGGTATTATGGTGGGCTCTGCTATAGACTGCAAGAGGACATGGATGAGATGTTCCTAGACCAGTTTACAAAGTTCTCAAAGGGATGGAACCTAGTGGTCATGGGATATTTCAATTACCCAGGTGTCTGTTGGAAGATGAGGTCTGCTAAAAGTGAAAAGTCCAATAAATTCTTGACTTGTTTTGCTGACAACTTCAACTGGTGTTATGTGTGCCTTGCACTGGGTTCCTATGAAATTTTGGACCAGTTGAAGTTTCTGGGTCAGTCTCAAGGGAAGCCCGATAAAGAGTAAGTTGCTGATGTCTAGCCTGGTGGTGACAGTTGCATGGAGCGCTCTGGCTAGGTCAGGAGTCAAGAGTTGTTGCACCTGAAATAGGGGAAATAATGTGAGGTGAGCAACATTCACAATCTGGGCCTCCATTGACAAGGAGGCGTTCAGAATCATTAGTCAAGGCACCCAGAGCGGTCTCTACCCCATGGCCAGGGTGGAAGCAATACTGGAAAGGGTCAAGTGCCGATGTATCCTCCAGTTGTACAGAAAAGTTTGCCATACAATTTTCCAGACTGGTCTGCAACTGAGTATGTGCATTTCTCCACCAATATACTTCACAATGCTGTTTAATAACACGTATATTAATTTATGTTAGTTTATTGTTCCCTGGGACAGGTATATTACAACATGGCGAGTTCTTGATTCCCAGCAAAAAATTGCATTATCCAAATACAATGTCATCATATTAGAAACCATTCAGCCGATGAAACAGCAGTTGTTATTGTGCTGCATAGGTATAATAATGTTGCTGCACAAAGCAGAGTTAAGCAAGTTTAAAGCCTTTAAGACCACTGCATTCACTTAACTCTTTGCTGGATTGTAGCTGTGGATGGTCAAGTTTAAAGTGCTGAGATACAAAAGAAATTGGATGTAGAAGCTTTCTGGAGAATTTGACACACGGAAAACAATTTATATAAATTAAATAAATGTAACATGATGAAATGCCGTTGACTACCTGGAAGACTTTGTTAGTCTTATAATTACCAGTATTCTCCAAAGGAGTGGCATTAAATTGATAATGCAACACCTTTACTGAAGGATAGAACATCTGTACATGAAATCCTCGAGAGATGTGCAGACAACTGTTTACTCTAGAAGAGCAAAGCTCTGTGGAGGCGGTGCTGTTTTTAAAATACCAGAAGACTTATGATCAAGTGAAGTAACTGGAAAATTACTAAACAGATTGGATACAGACAGTAGATGTTGACGAGTCTTGCTAGTGTAATTGTACCTTGATGACTGTCAAAAGTATTGAACCCCTCCTTTTTATAAGAGAATGTGTGTCAATATGTTTGCACAGGGTTTTCCATGCTCCCTTGTGCTCTATTAAATTACAAGGCTCTTGTCTAAGTCCCATGGCAGGTGCTAGGAAGTGATGTAATTAGCCCATTAAGCTCAGGTAATGTCTTGTAAAGTCAATCAAGTGTACAAAGCAGGCATATCAGGTGCAGATCTGCTCCAGCAAAAAGGATAAAGGGAGGAGGGGGAATCTTAGTTTTCTTCCTCAGTTTTCACAAAATTAGTTTCTGCTCCCTTAATGAGAAACAAACTCTCCTTAAGATATAAAGAAAAATCTGACTAGGTTATATGTGGCTGATCTAGCTAAAGGAACAGCATACTGATATCAACTTGAATATATTTTAATGTGCCACCTGCTTTGAAAAAAACTAACCCAATCAATATATTTAATTTTAACATGGCCAAATCTGTGGATACTTAAATGCAAACACTGAGGCAATGAACAGAGAAAACAGATCTTTTTTACAAACCTGAAAAATTAAAAAAACAAAGCAAAATATTGGGGGGCTAAAAGCACCTCAAAATACAGAAGCAGTACCAGTAGGTTTTAGAAACGAATGGCGTTTTGCAATGACCATTGAGGAAAAAAATTAAATTTTGATACCTCTTTATGGCCTCTCACTAGCCTTCAAGACTTTGTTTCTGTTAGTAAAATGGGGCCAAGCTCAGCAACAGCCACCAGGCAGCTTGCTACTGTATGATTTACTGTCAAAACCCTGTGGGGTTTGCCATGTTTAATGTCCAATTCTGTTTGACTTAATTCCTTATCTCTATGATGGGTACCATGCAGCAATGTTTGTTGTATTGTTCAAACTCCTTTTGTTTAGAATAAGCCAGCAGCCATTCAGTCCAGGGATTCTTATACATAGTTCATATCTCCTGGTCCCCTCTTGCTTGGCCCCTTGTCTTTCAACACCTTTTGTAATTCCTATCAACTCAAGACAGCCTGGCACCTGGGCTTCTCCTATGATCCTATGGGCTGGCATTGGAGCACTGTTGGCGGTCTCTGTGCATCTCCCCACTTCCCAGGCCTGACCCGCTCTGCAGAAGGTATGGCCAGGTTGTGAAGTGGCTGCCACCCGCAGCGCTCTGCAGCTCAGGACTGGGCCTCAAAGCGCTTCTGGCAGCAGCCACATATCTCCTCACTTCGCAGGCCTGCCCTGTTCTGTGGAGGGTGGGGATGAGCTGGGAAGTGAGGTGCCACCACCAGCAGCGCTCTGAGGCCCAGCCTTGAGCTTTGGAGCGCTGCTGGCGGCCACCACTATCAAATAGCACTCTCCCTAAGGGAGGACAATGGATGTGATGTCCGTTATAATTTTTGTTTGAGAGAATGTGCTTGTTGATGTGTTCCACATCAACAAGTAGAATTGATGTATTCAAGATCTACGGTACGAAGCTGTTATCTGGCAGGAATTATGCTGTGGCTATGGGAAAGGGTCAGTGTTAGTTCTAATATTGATACATGACAAAATACAAGTTTATCAGTGTATAGTGAAAAATAACATTTGAAAGGTAGCTCTAAAGCCATTTTCTTAACATCTGTGATCCTATGACATTTTATACGCACATCTAAATATCTGCCTTCTGGAGACTTTGGAAGTTACCATTTGGAAAACTAATTCCTTATTTCTTTTTCTGTGCTTCACTGTGCAATCATGTTAAAACCCCATGGTGTGTTCATTTCAAAGTTAAATGAAATTACTTCTGTATTGTCAGTCAGTCAGTCAGTCAGTAACCTTTTATTGGCATAAAAAGTATAAGACATATAAAAATAGGGTTTAAAATTTCAACAAAATAATAAAATGGGGTTACATGACCAAACAGATCTTAAAATGATTAAATAAACTATAAGAGATAAAATACAAGGTAGGCAGCATATTATAAAAGCATCTTAGTTAAAACTCTGGCAACTAAAATGGTTATCTCTGGGTCTTTGTCAGAGAGCAGAAATTGCAAGGTCATAGATTTACTTACAGAAGGCTTGTTTCCCAGCAAGGCAACAAAGCTGTCATCCCGACACTGCTCATATAAGGGGCAGTCTAACAAAATGTGTGAGACAGAGTCAGGGCAACCAGAACCACACGGACAGAGTCTCGCATGGTATGGGATATGGTGGAATCTTCCCTCTAAGACCTTTGAGGGGAAAGCATTCATTCGTGCGAGGAGAAAAGCTCTTCTCAGGGGTGGGACATCAAGGAGATGCAAATATGAAGGCATAATATTTCTCTGCATAATGATGCCAAAGAATGCTGGTGAGCAGACTCGAGGCTGGGTAGGTATGAGTTCCTGCTGCTCATGGTCTAAAATTCTCTGTTTAATAATCCAGAAGATACATTTTTCTTCCAGAGGTAGTAGGGAGTTCAGATCGATGCCAATGGAGACTAATTTTTGTTCAATAGCCTGGAACCATTGAAATTTAAGAGGGTCACTTTTTAGACAAGTTAAAAGGCTGCCAGTTTCTATTCTAAAAAACAGTCTGACCCAAAATTTAAAAGTAGCTATCCAGGCCCTTGTCTCTACCCTAATTTGGCCAAATTCTGCGCAAATGGCATGGTAGGAGACACAGTTGGGAACCCCTGCAATTTGCCTATAGAAAGCAGATTGAACACCCTCAATAGATTTATTAAAGGCAGGAACCCATAAGGGGCATCCAAACAGGAGCTGGGACATTACTTTGGCATTAAAAATTTTAATTGCTGCAGGGATAAATTGGTTACCTTTCACAGAGAAAAAGAACTGTTTTATCAAAGAAGATGAGGATTTGGCCAGATTGATAGCTCGTTGGCAGTGGGAGCTCCATTTCTGGTTATACTGGAAGGTAACACCTAGATACTTAAATGTTTTGACTTGTTCTATTGAAGTGCCTCCAATAGACCAAGTCATTGCATGCCAGCTCTTAGAGAAAACCAAAACTTTTGTTTTACCATAGTTAATTACTAACTTATTATCTTGGCAATATTGGTAAAAGGTGGATAAGTATCGTTGTAAGCCAACCCTTGTATATGAGAGTATTGTAGTATCGTCGGCATACAACAACAAAGGAATATGCTGGGAACCAAGTTTTGGGGGATGACCATTAATTGGTTCCAGTTTTAACGCTAAATCATTAATGAATAAATTGAACAACAAGGGGGCCAGAATACAGCCTTGCTTAACTCCAATGGTCATTGGAATCTTAGAGGTTAAGTCTCCCTTTGAAGAATACCGGACTTGGCAGGAGGTGGACACATAAAGTTTTTGGATGAGAAACACAAGTCTCGGTTCCATACCCATTGATCGCAATTTATTCCAGAGCATATCCCTATCTATCTTATCAAAGGCACTTTTAAGATCTATAAAAGCTGTGTATAGCCTCTTACCATTTTGGGACGTATATTTCTCGGCCAGGCATGAAAGAGTTAAACAATGATCTATAGTAGAGTTACCCTGCAAGAAACCAATCTGTTCAGGACCTATAGTTCTTTGAGAGCGAGCCCAATCAGTTAGGCGCCGTTCGAGATGTTTTGCATAAATCTTACCTATAATTGATAATAAACTAATAGGTCTAAAATTATTAGGTCATTATGGTCACCCTTTTTAAACATGGGAATAATGATTGAATTCAACCAAGAACTTGGGACAATCCCATGTATGTCAATTAAGGTAAATAAGTTGGCCAAGGTAGGAGCCCACCATTTAGGGTTGTTTTTTAGAAGTTCAGCTGAAAGGGCATCCTGGCCTGGGGCTTTGCCTATCTTAAGGCTCAGAATTAGTTCCTCTACTTCGTCAGGCAAAACTGGGGACCATCTAGGGACATTAGTTGGGATGGAGTCATTCAGCAGATTTTCTGGAGCTGCTGGGACATTAAATAGAGCAGAAAAATGATCAACCCAAACTTGGGGGGCAATAATAAGTTCTAAATTATCAGTCTTCCCCCTCAAGGGTCCTCTTACAGCTGACCAGAATGCTTTGGAATTTTTGGATTTAACAATGTCAAATAGGCGGGCCCAATTATCGTGAGAGTAAAGCCGTTTTTTCTCTCGGATAAGACAATTATACTGTTTTTTTTGTTCAAAGTAACTGTGGATAATAGTCTGATCCTCTGACGACTGGGCCTGTCTAAATAGCTCTCTCAGGGTTTTTTTTGAGATATGACATTCTTGGTCAAACCAGGAGGAATTGCTGCCTTTGTTACAGACTGGTTGTGCTTTAAGGCCGCAAAGGTCAACTATCTGAGAATACAGCTCTACAGCAGTCATAGGTGAGCTTGAGTTAATTAAAGTCTCCCGAAGTTCTATCATTCTTTCAGATTCCAAAAGAGATGTGATCTCTTTCTCCATCTTAGCGGACCATCTAATCCGTTTCAAACAAGATTCAGTGGGAACTGCTGGTAGAGATACACTGGGACTGCAAACATCTATCCCAGTATGATCCCAGTTTAGAGTCAGTGGAAGGTGGTCACTCTCAGTACGTGACTCTATGGAGAAAGAAGAAATATTTTGGAAGCAGTTAAAAGTGCATAAGCCGTAATCAATCACACTCTGTCCTCGAGGGGACGCGAATGTGAAATCTGCAGATGTGGGAAACTTCTGTATTGATTATTTAAAGAATATATTTTTATTGATATTTCAGAAAAGACAACCAATAAAAAAATAACAAAGCAAAAATAACAGTATGCATCGATTAATAGAACTTGAGAAATTTCTACCTTTTGTCTTTACTTTTATGTCTTAACTGGGATACATGGGGTATTTGATTACATAGTCCATTTTAAAATGCCAGTGTTCTCTGAATTCTTCAACTGGCCTTCGGTTAACTAAACTGGTAAGTGTCGCCATCTTTCACATTTCTCCTTTTATCTATCCAGTCAGACATATCTGGTAAATTTTGTTTTTTCCAGCCTTAACCTACCAGTAACCTTGCTGCTTTAGTAGCATGAAAAAATAATTATTTTGTGAGCACTGGAATGGATTCTGGTATTACACTTAACAACATATAAAGTCTGGGTGCATCGGAAATTTACAACACAGCATTACTTCTAACAACCTATGTAAATTAACCCATTTTTTATTTTTTCCCATCTCCACCATATATAAAAGAATGAACCAATTACATCATTGCATCTCCAACATTTTCCATCATGTTGGTTTGATATTCTGCTTATTCTATTTGGAGTTATTACCTATAGACATTTTTGTATCAGTTTTCTCTCAATGTTTGTCATTTTGTGAGTTTGATATTCTTACCTCATAGTTGTTCACAATCGTTGTGATTCAAATTTTGCATCCATTTAATCATACAGTTTTTAACCTGTTCTGTTTCACAAGTTTCACAAGTAATTTATAGATTAGATTTACACATGTGATTTTTCTTGAGATATTATCATCTCAAAATTTGTTATTTTTCTCATCTGTGTGATAGAACCATTCAATTCTGCCTTGAGTCTTGCAGTAATTTGGTAATGTTCTAACTATTGAATATTTCCCCCTTCTTTTTAAAGCTGATCCTAACTTTTCTTTTGTTCTGTATTGGTCAACATATCTTTATATCTTTTTCTGTTGAAACTTATTTAAATGTGTGACTGGAGATTTTAGCACCTAAGGGTTTGCACAAATTCTATTTTTATATTTAGTCCATATATTTAGTAGATCACTTCTCCAAAAGTGAATATCTTTTTCTCTCAGGGATCAGCCAGAGATATCTGTGTATCCCCTCCTCAAGTCTCTGTTTTTCAAAGACCAAATTTCTGGCTAACGGGTTAATAATCTGCTCAGATATCCAGGTTAAAGCTGAAGCATTATCATAAAAGATCCAGCAATGATTGGCCTCCTCTCATTTTATTGTCCAAAAGACATTAATAGCTGTCCTTGGTATTTTATAATTCCAATTGAATTTATTTAGTTGGGATTCCCAATTTCTTAAAATTTTATCTTGGACTCCTATTGGTAAAACCTGAAAAAGAAAGTTATGTTTTGGTAATATAGGTTTTGGAAGAGTTGCGGGCCCTGCAGGAACTTTTGGCATTCCGCAAGGCCTACAAAATGGAGCTCTTGTGCCAAGTTGAGGTTGGGCGACAAGGAAGATCATGGGCCCTGTATAAGAGTGACAGCAGTGAATTTCAACAGCATCCTCTGTTCACCCTGCCCCTCTGAAATGGTTTTTGGGATGGTTATTAGTATGAGATATATTTTACTGCCACATCTTATCCCCAAATTGGGGTTCTGATTGCATTTGTATTGTAGTTTTTATGTCTGTTTTAGGGGTTTTATTGGGGTTTTATTCTATGCTGTAACTCGCCCTGAGCCTTCGAGGGGAGGTGAGTAATAAATGTAAATAATAAATAAATAATAAATATTCATTTTGGTTATTGCCATTTTACCTGACCATGAAAAATTTATTTTGGACCATTTTTGTAAATATTCTTGTATTTCTTTCCATACTGGTTTGCAATTAATCTTAAAAAGGCCTTGGAGATCTCTGTCAATATATATGCACGGATATTTAATCTTATCTGGGTTTATCTCACATTCTATTCCTTGTCTCAGTTCTTTGAACTCTTCATCTGTCGTGGCTGTCATGAGGATCTTTGTTTTAGTCTTGTTCAGTTTATATCCAGAAATAGATCCAAACATTTCATTAATTTGGGAAAGGTGGTTTTCAGCATTGTCTGCATAGCTCCTTTTCTTAAATTCTTCGCGTCCTGGCATCTGTATTCCTAATAGTTCCATTGAGGTTTGTATTTTAGGGGCCATGGTCTTCAACACTAGAATAAAAAGTAAAGGAGAGAGGGGACAACCTTGTCTAGTTCCTTTTTGGATGTTTATTCCTCTTCTGTAATCATTCCATTTACTAAGATTTTTACCTCTTGACTTAAGTATATTTGTTGAATTGCTTTCAGAAAGTGTTCTCCACAGTCCATAGTCAGTAGTGTCACTTGAAGAAAATCCCATCTGACATTATCAATTGCTTTTCCAGTATCTAAAAAAAAAAAGCTTTCTGTAAATTCTTTTTCTGGGTATAATCCAGTGAGTTTAAAACCAGCCTAATATTATTCCTCATATACATTTTAGGCATAAAACCTGTCTGAATTCATGTATCACGTTATTGATGATTCTTTTAAATTTCTCCACCAAGATTTTTGGAAAAGTTTTTTAATGCACAATTAGCAAAGAAATAGGTCTGTGGATCTGAGCCTTCTTTGTGGATTTAAGTTAGATAGGGCTGTTCCTAGTTTTGTGGGATAGGTCTATTAACATTAGATGTTGGAGAGTTGGGGTAATTATGTGGATCATCTTTTTGTAATATTGAGCAGATAAACCATCTGGTCCCGGCACTTTGCCTACTTTCATAGTCTTTATTGCATCATTCACTTCCTGGGTAGTCACCATCTGGTTTAATATTCTCTGATGTTCTGTAGTGAACGTCTTTATCAGGATATTATTTTAAAAGTCTATTAGAGAATCAGGATGTTCACCTCCCTGTGAAAATTCTGATTTATATAGTTTTTGGAAGAATGGAGTTCTTCATACCCTGTCGGTTCGTGTTAGTGACTCCCGGTGCTCAAAAGTTGCTGGGAGTCAACTCCCACCACTCTACAAGACCCTGTGATCTGGATCTTATTTGCTTGATATCAGAAATGGGAAACCTTCATCTGATCACTCCACCATGTTGCTCTGCCTCCTTCCTTCTGTAGTCATTATGTGAAAGTTCTATATTCACATAAATATAAATGTTAATTTTGTTTTTAATTGGACAGTTTAAAGTTGATGAAATTATGACTTGGGTTCCAAAAGTGATGCTCTTCTTGTTAGGATATAGTCTTATCAGATTTAAATGTACTTCAGAAGATTGATAATCCTAGCAGGAGCAGACTGTGGCCGGGAGATATATAGCTTGCTAATTCAGAGCAGCCATGTATGTGTTGGGCAGCCTTGCTTCACTTTTTACCATTGATAAACTCCAGAAGTGGTGCAATCATGCAGACTATGGTTGGGAAGCCCACCCAGGGCCCTACCCCTACAAGCCCATCATTGGCCATTTTAGGAATGGAGGATGGGTCAATATTACCATCTATGGTCATATCACTCAATATATGTTTAACAAATTTCATTACTCTCACCCATTTGGGAAACTCTTCCAGGGCCATCGGGAAACTAACCATTTACTGAGCTTAAGTCATAGAATCATAGAATCATAGAGTTGGAAGGGGCCACAGAGGCCATCTAGTCCAACCCCCTGCTCAATGCAGGAGCAGCCCAAAGCATCCAAGAAAAGTGTATATCCAACCTTTGTTTGTAGTCAAAGAACTGAGAGTCATATACAAAGCCCTTGATGGCCGTGATCCCTCATATCTGTAGAATAGCATATGTTCTTCCATGACAGCTTAATTTATCAGACCAGGGCCTCTTGCAGAAGCCATCCTGCAAATGGGCAATATCAACAACTACCCATACAAGTGCAATCTCTGTTGTGTCTCTGACTTTATGGAATGGCCTGCCATGAGTTCATGAAGGCTTCTACCTCTTCTGGTTTACTATAAACTATGTAAAACTGAATTATTCAGGAAAGCTTTTTCATACAGGTTATCAGGCATGAAATATTTCAGATAGATGCTATGGTAAAGAAGAAGAGAAAGAGCTGGTTTATATACTCTGTTTTTCAAGAGCCGCCAAGAGCCAGCTTGGTGTAGTGGTTAGGAGCACCGACTTCTAATCTGGTGAGCTGGGATTGATTCCTGTGACTGACCCAGGGTCTGTGACTGACCCAGGGTCACCCACCTGGCTACACGTGGAAGAGGAGAGGGGAATCAAACCTGATTAGAGGCAACCGCTCTTAGCTACTACACCAAGCTGGCTAAGTATCACAACACCGCCCTAAATAATTCAGTAAGGGGTTCTGGGGCGGGATGTGTCCAGGATGAGGAAGGGTCCAGATTGGCCCCTTCCTCCGGACAGACAATCGGAGGGACCAGTCGGCAGGCGTGAAGTGCCTGCCAATTGGTCGCTCTGATTCCCAGCCCCAGCAACTGCGAGCCGCGCGCAGCGCGGCTCACAGTTGCTCCTTTGCCGGCGGCCTGACCGCCGCCCGAGGGAGCCCCCGGCAGTCGCGCGGAGCACAGCTGCCGGTGACTCCCTGCCCGGCGGCCTGACGTGGCGAGAGGCGCAAAGCGCCTCTCGCCACGTCAGGCCGCTGCCTGAGGGAGCCTATTCCACTGCTGAACTACTCTGAGGGCCATTCCGCATTCGTTCAAAATTGCACAATGGTTGCAAATTGAAATCGCTACTGTTTTGCCGTTATGCATAACGTCGTTGACAATCTGCAACACTCCTGAAACCGATCCGCAAAAAGCGCTTCGTTGTAGCACGTTCAGGGAAATCCCAAAAAGTGGATTCACCCCCCCGGAAAGCGCTACACTCTTGCAACCAATCTGCAACACTAGCGGAAAAGTTCTGTGCGTTACCATTGTTGCGGTTTCTGCAAAGTCCCTCCCCCTAGCTCTCTCCTCTGATCTGCCGGCGAAGTGATCGCCATTTTTTTTCTCAGAGCGAGCGGAGATCAACGCACTTTGTTTACCCAGCGAGGCTTCCTTGGCTGCAGTCCTTCCCCAGAGCTGTTTTAAGTCAGCAAGCACCATGCAACACACAGCCCCGTTTGCTGGTTTATTTTCCCTTTATTTTTCACTCTATTTTTGGCCGAAAATCACGCCCGTGCGGGGGGGGGTATTTTTTTTCACTCAGGGGGAGCGTGGCAACGATGAAATGGCAGTTCAAACACTAGCTAGATGGGTCAAACCTGCTAGCTAGATGGGTCTCTCCGTTGCAACGAATCAACGCAGATTCGTTGCAACGTGTTTTTTTTTTAAACCTTCCTTAAAGGGAAAGGCGATTTTTGGGAGCACGATAACGGCCGCCCATTGGCTGCTTGATGGCCAGGGGCGGGACAAAGCTCAGCAGTATCGCTTCCTGGCTAGTGATTTTTGCCGAGACCGGAAACCTTTGGGAAACGATAGAAACGCAACTGGATTCCACTACAAAGGCAGGTATGCATAACAACGAATTTCACTATTTAAAATGGCGTTTTTTCATTCCGCAACCAATTTGCTACATAGATCCTGGTGCGGAATGACCCTGACTGTAAAATTTCCCCCCCCCCTGATATCTAGCCTATATCGTTGTACTTGTAGTTTAAACCCATTACTGCATGTCCTCTCCTCTGCAGCCAATGGAAACAGCATCCTATCCTCCTCCAAATGACAATCTTTCAAATACTTAAAGTGGGCTAACATGTCCCCTCTCAACCTCCTTTTCTCCAGGCTGAACATTCCCAAGTCCCTCAACCTATCTTCATAGGGCTTGGTCCTTACCTGCCACTCTTACCTGCCACTCTCAGTATGCCGGCTTGTGAGGGGTTCCAACATAAGATTTCCAATACAATAAAACCCCATTAAAACAAAATAAAATAATACAAAACCCCAGCATGGTGAAAAATAATCCTTCAGAATGGGACACCTGCCATCGGGCAGCAGAAGGCAAGTTACATCCAGGTGGTCAAAGGGTGTCACATGTCCTAAGGGGGGAAGGTACCAGATTTTTTCCCTAGACCAGCCTCAACCATAGATCTGCACCTTACAGGCCCAGCGGAAAGCCAAAACCTTCTGCAGAGCCCATATTTCACCCAGGAGCTCATTCCACCAGGTTGGGGCCAGAACCAAAATGTCCCTGGCCCTGGTTAAGGCCAAATGGGCTTCTCTAAAGCTGGGAATAACCAGTAAGTTGGTACCCGCAGAGCACAAGGTATGCATGGGGCATAGTGCGACAGATGGTCCTTCAGATATGTGGGTCCCAGACCGCAAGGGCCTTAAAGGTGAAAACCAAAACCTTGAACCAGATGCGGGCCGCAGCTGGCAGCCATTGCAGCTGCCTCAGCACACACTTGATATGGGCCCTCTAAGATTTTCCTGTGAGAACCCGCCACCTCCCTAGGAAGCCTGTTCCACTGAGAAACCGCTCTGACTGTCAGGAAGTTTAGATGGAATTTCTTTTGAATTAATTTAATCCCATTGGTTCTGTGCATAGTGTGGTAAGATAATGCAGTGTCCAACTAACAGGAATGGTGCCTTGAAGACCAACATTTTTTATTCCAGTATAAACTTTCATGGATTGGAACCTATTTAATTAAATGCAGATTTCACTCTAATAGACAAAAATTATGCTACAATGAAATGTTGTTGAGTTTTAATGCTGATCTACTAAATTCCAGATTATTCTTTTCAATAGATTTATATAGCTATTCCTCTGTAATAAATAAAATTTGCACGCACATGAAATTAATTTGAATTCAGGCCACATAGGAAATGAAAAGGGAATTCAACCATTCTATCTCCCCTTGTTTTTGTTAATTGAAACCATTCTCTGTGCTGCTGTTAGAAATTTTAAAACGGGGTGAGGTAGGTCCTTTTTAAACGGTTTCCCCTTTGAAACTATAATAATGATACGAGTTCATTTTCAGTGAGCAAAACCAAACAGGAACTAAAGATTTTACCCCCTCCACTTCTCACACAGCCCTGATTCAAATTGTAGCTACTGTATGCACAATTTATTTTTTGCAGACTGATGATCTCCATCCCATCTCTTTTGGTCCTTCATTTTCCAAGTTCTACTATATGATGATAGTTTTCATCAAAAGACACATAGGTTGCTTGTATGAAAGCATTCAGGTTAAAAAAGAAAGACACTCAAACTTTGTTACCTCCAATCTTAGTTTTCTTGCTGTGGAGTCAACCTGGGGCATACCAATCAATAAGTTAAAAAAAAATAAACAGCAGATTTTGCCGTTACATTCTTCCTGTGATTGCCCCTTACACAATGGAAGCTTTTTACCTGTTGTTGTAAAAGCTTTTTCAATGGTCCTTAATGTTTTCCTAAGGGCATTTTACTTTTGGATGGAAGAGTTCTGTGCATTAAGGAAGACAGCTTGAAAGTCAAAGACAGTGAAAGTTATTTCCTGTGGTGTTGGTTGGGTCCAGGAAACTGTTGCAAAAGGTCACGCAGCTTGCTGCATGTGGAGGAATGGGGAATCAAACCCAGCTTGCCAGATTAGAAGTTGGGCGCTCCTAACCATTACACCAAGGTGGCTCTCAATTCTGGGCCACTTATGCCATTGATTTTGTGGGACCTTCCTGTCAAATACTGATTTTTATTTATCATAGAATCATAGAATCATATTGGAAGGGGCCATACAGGCCATCTAGTACAACCCCCTACTCAACGCAGGATTAGCCCTAAGCATCCTAAAGCATCCAAGAAAAGTGTGTATCCAACCTTTGCTTGAAGACTTCCAGTGAGGGGGAGCTCACCACCTCCTTAGGCAGCCTATTCCACTGCTGAACTACTCTGACTGTGAAAAACTTTTTCCTGATATCTAGCCTATATCGTTGTACTTGAAGTTTAAACCCATTACTGCGTGTCCTCTCCTCTGCAGCCAGCAGAAACAGCATCCTGCCCTCCTCCAAGTGACAACCTTTCAAATACTTAAAGAGGGCTATCATGTCCCCTCTCAACCTCCTTTTCTCCAGGCTGAACATTCCCAAGTCCCTCAACCTATCTTCATAGGGCTTGGTCCCTTGGCCCCAGATCATCTTCGTCGCTCTCCTCTGTACCCTTTCAATTTTATCTACGTCCTTCTTGAAGTGAGGCCTCCAGAACTGCACACAGTACTCCAGGTGTGGTCTGACCAGTGCCGTATACAATGGGACTATGACATCTTGTGATTTTGATGTGATGCCTCTGTGGAAACAGCCCAAAATGGCATTTGCCTTTTTTACCGCTGCATCACACTGCCTGCTCATGTTTAGTTTACAAACACTGCCTGCTCATGTTTAGTTTATTAGGCCAGGCTTGAGCAAAGTCACTATATTCTCCTCTGTCTCTACAGTCAGTTACGTTCAAGTGAGTAGCTGTGTTGGTCTGAAGCAGCAGAACAAATGTAGAGTCCAGTGGCACCTTTAAGATCAACAAAGTTTTATTGAAGGGATGAGCTTTTGTGTGCACACACACTTCCTCAGATACAGTGTCATGGAACGGAAGTAATCAGTTCAAACATATGGGTAGAGTGTGAGAGTATAAATGAACAAGCAGCATAATGAAAATGGTTAACAGATTCCAGAGATAAATAGGAAAAACAGCAATTTGGATTTGTTTATGTTCACTTGAGATTGAATGGCATGGGAAACATTTGGTGTACAATAAATGTGCCACATCTGTAAACCGCTCCGCGGTTATAAATAAAAGGCTAAGGGCAAGTTGGGAGGAGTTAGGGCGGGCTCTGTCCGGGATAAAAACTCGGAGGGGCGAATCGGCTCCTGATTGTCAATCCTGGAACAAGGAGGCAATGGGCAATGGGCCAATGCCTCCATGGCCGACATAGACTCCATATTGATGCGCCATAGACTCCACATCGCAGCGTCCCTGCTCCAGCCGCACACCCTCCCAACTTGCCGGGAAAGGAGCCGGGAAGACGGGCTTCCCTGCTCCTTTCCAGCCACACACCCTCGACACTTTGCCCGGGAGCCGCCTAGGACTCACACAGATCCCTCGACGCCTTCTGCCTCCCGGCTACCCGCTGCCTGCCACCGCCGCCAGAATCCGGTCAGCCGCTGCCCGCCCGTCATGGCCACCCGCCAGTTAAACCCCCACACTCCCCTAACTACCCCCCCACCATCTCCCCCTTTGGCCGTCCTTCCCCGCACCCGCAACCACCACGCCACGACACACACTCCTGCACATCCACCCCTCCTCTGTCCCGAACCGTGCTGACACACCCCACAACGAGCACCCCCCACCCCGCCGCACTTCACCCCTGCAAACCCTACCCTCACATATGCCCCTTTGCTCCACCACCCCTTACTCACCCCCTCGGACACTCGGACATCTCTCCCGCTGTGCTCCGCACCATGGCAACAGCAACGGCAGGCCATGCAAACCCCCGCGCGGCTGCCGCGCTGTCAACACATTGAACCACGCATGCATGGAGTCCCGCACATGCGTGGCTCCCTCCCCCCACCCTCCCCCCGCCCACAGGACCACAAGAGACCATGCATACGCCGGATCCGGAGCATGCGTGGTTCCCCTCCCACTCCCTGGAACCCCGACCGGCTGCCAGCATCCCGCTGCCTGCCGCCACCCGACCGGCCCGCCGTCACCGCCGCACATCCCTGGCTGCCTCTGACCCGCCGACCACCCGGCCTCCCCATGGCTCGCGGACGCTCTTGACTGTGATCCATTAAATATCTCAGAAGAAAGGAAAAGAAAAGATCTTGCCTTTCACAGGTCTCTACCAGGATCTATGCTGACAACTATGCCTGAACGGGGTGCAATTAACACCTGCACCAGTTGCCAGGAATTTGGGGGTGACAGGTCACCAATGTAGCTCGGACGGCATTTTTCCATCTTCGCCAAGCCCGGCTACTAGCGCCCTACCTGCCCTCTGAACACCTAGCCACAGTGATCCATGCAACGGTCACTTCCAGACTAGACTTCTGTAACTCGCTCTATGCGGTCCTTCCCTTGTCTTTGACTCGGAAGTTACAGCTGGTCCAAAATGCAGCTGCCAGGGTCGTCACTAGAACACCTTTGAGCGCCCACCTTCAGCCGGTGCTTCGTCATCTGCACTGGTTGTTATTATTATTATTATTATTATTATTATTATTATTATTATTATTATTATTATATTTATTATATTTATTATTATTATTATATTTATTATTATATTTATTATTATATTTATTATTATATTTATTCCCCGCCACTCCCTTGCAGCTCGTGGTGGGTTACAACATCCTACCAGTCGGGTTACCAGTCTGTTTCCTAATCAGATTCAAGGTATTGGTATTGACTTTTAAGGCTATGCGCGGCCTGGGTCCCGTCTACCTGCGGGACCGCTTGGTTGCTTATGCCCCCCTCAGGGCACTCCACTCTGCGGGTATGAATTTACTGGTTGTCCCGGGCCCACGGGATGTTCGCCTGGCCTCGACCCGGGCCAGGGCCTTTTCAGTCCTGGCCCCAACCTGGTGGAATGAGCTCCCAGAAGAGCTAAGGGCCCTGCGGGATCTGCCAGCTTTCCGCAGGGCCTGCAAGACGGAGCTCTTCTGCCAGGCATATGGTTGAGGCCAGGGCAGCTCTCCCACTAATCCATCAGAGGATCCCCTCCAATATTGAGATCTCTAACATCGAGATTATTGTTAGATCTATTGCATTGGTGCCACCCTCTTCTGAATATTATTCTCCCCACCAGGCTGAACTTCGGGGGAAGTCGGGTAATTACAATCAGAACTGTGACCACCGCTGCTTATATGTTATATGTGACTTGTTGTTGATGTTAATTGGGGTTTTTATGGGGGTTTTATTGTGTTTTAACTGTTTATGTTGTAAACCGCCCTGAGACCTATTTGGAGAACGGCGGTCTAAAAATTAAATAATAATAATAATTTTAAAAAGAGAAGAGAGGTGATAGAGGGTTTGGTGGAAACCCAGTTTGCATTATATTACAGCTTTATATAGTAATTGTGGAAGCTTGTTGCAGACCAGTTGAGTTAGATTTCTCCTAGTCTAAAGGATTAAGAGCTTAAACCAAAAATACAGTGGCCACTCTCCCTTTTGTAAATATAAAGGCAAGCGTTTAATCAAATCTGTTTTTAGTATTAATCTGAACTCTTAGTCCCATCATGTTTTTTGTTTGCTGTTTATAGGCCAGACTGCAACCAGCGTGTAGCATGAAGAAGAATGCTATTGGAGACTGTAAACATTAAGGGTGTGATCATGCGGCAGTAGACTTTTACATTCACAATACTGAATTTGTTTTTTACTTGTCTCTTTTCTCTCTCTTTCTAACTTTTACTTTAGGGACATCAAGCCAGATAACATCTTGCTAGATGAATATGGTAAGCACTCTCTGTTCTTGGCTACTGTAACATGTATATAAATGCAGCCATACAGCAAAAGGTATCTGGAACAGCATAAATGAGTGCTGCGTGCTTGTCACAAGCTTAAGGAACCTTATTGTTTTTGATGGAAAGCAAGCTAAGGTGAAAACTTACCTATAGCTCTGTTCTGTTCAGCAAAGGTATGTATTATACATTTACACATTTAACATAAACTTTTGTGTAGTGCATCTTTTATAAATTCACATTGTGCTTATGTCAGTAAAAATCTCCTCAGGATATTTTGTAGATTGTATTTTTATCATAATTTTGAGGTGGTGGTAGAAAGTTCCATAAAGTCACAGCTGACTTATGGTAACCTTGTAGGGTTTTCAAAACAGAAGACATTCAAAGGTGGATTGCCATTGCCTGACTCTGCATAGCAACCCTTCGTTTCCCTTAGTCTTCCTTCTATGTACTAACCAGGGCTGATCCTCCTTAGCTTCCAAGATCTAACAAGATCAGGTTAGCCTGCGCCATCTAGCTCAGAACCTCTTATTAGGTGCATGAAGGTGGCATATTGGTGGGTCTTGTATTTCCCTTTTAGCAAACAAAAACCATTACCCCCATACAATTGCATTCAGCCAGGTCTACTCTATAACCTTAGTACTCAGAGCACTTTATGGAAGCATTTACATGGTAACCCCCAAAGGTATGTTTAGATTCTCCTACACTATAGCTAACCAGGCAGATAAGGTTGCCAGTTCCATGTTAGGAGATTGCTGGAGATTTGGGGATGAAGCTGTGGAAGGATCATTAATTAATTGATTAATTAATTGCACTTCTACACTGCCTCATGGCAGTTAACAACAATAAAACAACTGTAAAAGCATAAAAACCCAACCCACAGGTAATAATCACAGCCAAATCCCTCCCCTTCCTCCCCTTGATCTACCCAGGCTCCAGTGATAATGTTATAGGGCAACCTATATAATGCTGAAGTCCACTGTCCATAGAAAGTGCTCTTTGTAGTCTGTAATACTGGGAGGTCTTCAGGCTCCATCTAGAGGTTGACAGACTGGCCACGATGAAGTAAGAAATTCAAGAGTAGTCTTTAATTCATTTCAGTACATAACACCAAAACATGGACCAATTAAAAGACACATTTTCACAGCTTTCCTCAGTAGCTTAGTTTAATTTTCAGTTTTGATGCTGATTTGCAAGGTGACTCAAACCATATTAAACTAGTAGAAAAGCCCATTTATAAAAATGGGCGTAAAAAGGGGCATAGGGCGAGTGCGTCCTACCTGCGAGGTTGGGAGGAAGCTCCTGGGGGCAGGCAGTGAAGACGCGCGGCTTGGAGGGGGGGCGGGCGTTGGGGAAGGGAAGGACGCATGCTGGGGAGTCCGGGCATGCGTGGTGGAGCAGGGGGGCGGGGTGTTGGGGGTTCATTTGGCTGGCGTACCGGGCTGCGCGCAGGGCGCGCAGGTCGGCGGCGTGTATGCAAGGGCCCAGGGAAGAGAGGGACAGGGAGCAGGAAGACCAGCGGAAGGTGAGTGCAGTCTGGGAGCGGGACTCTGGCGGGGGAAGGGTGCGTTGGTGTGTGTGTTGGAAGCGCAGGGACAGGGTATTGCGCGCCCCTCTCGGCGCGCCGTGGGTGGAGGAGGAGGAGCGTGACCGAGGAGGGGGGGCAGCAGAGAGGAGACGCAGCCCCGTAGAGGCGGCTGCTGGCCAGGCCGTTCCCCGAGGCTTTTTGTGGCTTTTGTTCCTCTGTTGGCTGGCTTGGGGGACGGCGCTGCTGCTGCTGCTGCTTGGGCTCAGGGGTCCGGCTGCGGGAAGGCAGCTCGGACTTCGTCGCGGGCGGCCTCTCTGCGCCTCTCTGCGCGCTGCGGGTGGAGGCGGAGGTCCGTGGCCGAGGACGCCGGCCAGGCCCTTCCCCAGACGCTGCCCAGTCCCTTCCCCGAGGCGGTGTGTCCTTCGGCGGCGGGGACTCCCTGGCCGGCGGCTTGACGCGGCGAGAGGCGCTTCGCGCCTCTCGCCGCGTCAAGCCGCCGGTCAGGGAGTTCTCGGCAGTCGCGCTCTGCGCGACTGCCAGGGGCTCCCTTGAGCGGAGGCAGGCGGCTCCAGAGCGGCGTCTTCTCGGCGGCGGCCATCTTCTTGTTGTGGCGGGGGCTCCCTCAGGCGGCGGCTTGACGTGGCGAGAGGCGCTTCGCGCCTCTCGCTGTGTCAGGCCAGGAGCAACTGCAAGCCGCGCTGTGCGCAGCTCACACTTGCTGGGAATCAGAGAGACCAATCAGCAGGCGCAAAGCGCCTGCCGATTGGTCCCTCCGATTGTCTGTCATGAGGAAGGGTCCAATCCGGACCCTTCCCCATCCCGGACACATCCCGCCTCAGAACCCCTTACTGTTTTATTTAGTCCGTGGTGCCCGCGGCGCCACGGGCGGTGTACAGATAAGAACAATGCTAATAAGCAGAAATTTGAAGACAAGATCTTCAATGTGGAGCCGAGTACTGGTGGCTTAGCCTACAAAGTTTATGTCCTCATTAGGCTAATTTCTCCTCCTTCCAATATTTCTCAGGTATGGTAGATTGAGGTACTCTGAGAGGGAATGAAGTGTGGATCGTTTTTTTGTTATATTAATATTTAAAAACTCATTGTGAGCTGGGATCCGTACTTGCAGTCCATGATGCATATCCAAATATTTTGATCATTGGGGCTTATAAAGTCATTTTAGAAGTATCATGGTCATAGGCATGAGCTCAAAGCAGCCTTTGTAGAAAATAAGAATCCCTTCTACACCTTCAATTTGCAATGTGGTTATGGAGTGATGATAGAATTTATTTGAAGTTGTCTTTTCTATATGTGTTCTTGAGGTCATTGTTCTTCAGACTATTTCCTCTTTGCATTTTCCCTGTGTGTTTCTCTACCCATGCATTCAAAGAACTACCTTTAGTTCAGTTTTGTTTTTCTCTGAACCATTATTTTTGCATGCTAACTATATTTAAATTGTCCTTTTTTCCAGCAGCTTCCCCTCCTCAGGGTTAGTGTTTCAAGCTCTGCTTCATTCCCTTGCACTTTAGCTAAGTTGGTATCTGTCTGTATGAAAACCGGAATAGCTCAGCAGTGACTTGATTGGGAATTAAGTTGCCCAGTGGTGGGCAGGAACACAGCCTTAAAATTCAGCAACTTCTGCAAACTAGCCTAGTACAGTTTTTCTTTTCACTTTTGCTTGATAAATGCTCTGTCACCTTCAGTAACACACTGAATCCATCATAGGAGAAAGAAATGTTAAAATGAGTTCAATTCAATAAATGTTTCAGTTATATATACTTACTGTTGAGACGTGTACATGTGAATGCTGACTGAGATAGATTTTTTTGAATTAACTCAAAAATAATTATCCAGGGTTTGGACTAATGGTTGCCAGCATTTAGGTGATTATCAGCATTCACAGCTGTTATCACCAATGATTCTGATATTTGCAAAAACTGTCCATATATGTCAGTATGAATATTGTGAGTATTGAAATTCACACATGAATATTTGTGAGCCAAATTTGCCATATCATTCATAACCAAAACCAGTTATTTCCACATATATAATGCCCTTTGAATGTGCTTTAGCATTTGGATTTTCCTGTGTGAAAAATGTGCATTATAAAATATGCGCAAAATGATTTTTAGATTTGGGAGACTAGGGCAGAGTCTGCACTTACTTTCTTTATTCCATTGTCAATCCTGTTGAATTCAGATCGCTTTGAACTCGGGTCTTCCTCTCCCCCCTCCTCCCCATTGAAACAGGAAAGTCTTCTTCACGTGGTTAGGGAGGCTCAGAAGGTGGGGGGGGAACCTCTTTCTTTTCTTGAAGCCTCTTTCTTTCTTTTCTTGAAGGGGGGGGGGGAGAGGAGCCAAGCAGGGAGTCTCTTTCTTTTCTTGGAGGGGAGGGGGAGAGGATCAAAAAAGGTAGAGGAGGGAGGAAAAATCCAGGACCGACAGAAGTTGAAAGAAGTTAGGGGCTTCTCCTTTAAGGCTAGCGTGTCACATGACCAGGTGTAGCCTATCAGAGGTTCTCTACCACGGAGCTTTCTTTATTCAGGATTTTCAGCAGTTTCAGATATGGCACAATAAAGGTAGGGTCACTCCGGATCAATCCTTGCTGCAGAAGGAAAATTAAAATCGCCCAAAATCCAAACTGAAATTGAATTCTGTGTGGAGGGCAGGGACTGAATCGATCTGGGGTTGGAATAAAAGCTTCGTGCAGTTTACACCCAGGTTCAGCCCCCATTGTCCCATGAAGTTCGCTGGGTCAATTTGGGCTAGTCACATACTCTCAGCTTAACCTACTGTGCACTGTCATTATCAGGATAAAGTGGAGGAAAGGAAATTTAAAACATTTGGGCTCCCCATTGGAGAGGAAGGCAAGTATACCTAGGGGAGGAGTGAAATAAAATAAATAGGATAATAATAAGATACCGTATATCTAATTCTGAAGCTGATCCTAGAATGCAGATTAAAAACCCACATAATAGGCCCATGTTCACAAAATGGGAGTTTTTCAAAAAATCCAAGGGAAAGGTCCAAAACTTTAAAATAATAACCAGGGATTTTTAGAAAAACAACAAATCAGAGAAATTACATATATATTTGTAACTTGCAAGTTAAACATAGCCAGTATTAGGACAAAATGTCATGATATCATAACTACCAATTACTTCACCTCTTCTCTTGTGAGGGGAATTGTGCTAAACGTGGCAAAATCATTTCACGTGATGAGAATGGGAGTTGTGGCCTAGTGTCACTGTAGAGGTAGTACATAAACACCTAGTTTCTTTAAACAAAACCAAATCCTCTGGGCCAGATGAATTGCACCCAAGGGTTCTAAAAGAACTTGCAGATGTAATTTCTGAGCCTCTGTCCATTATTTTTGACAATTCTTTGAGAACAAGTGAAGATTGGAAGTGGGTAAATGTCCCCATCTTCAAGAAGAGGAAAAAGGAGGATGCGGGTAACTATCGACCCATCAGCTTGACATCTATAGCTGGCAAAATTTTAGAACAAATCATCAAGCAGTTGATCCTTGAGTAGCTAGAGCGGATGGCTGCAATTACTAAGAGTCAACATGGCTTTCTCAAGAACAAGTCATGTCAGACTAACATTTCTCTTTTTTGAGAAAATTACTAACTTGCTAGATCAAGGGAATGCTGTGGACATAGTTTACCTTGATTTTAGTAAAGCTTTTGATAAAGTTCCACATGAAATTCTTATTAACAAGTCGGTAAAATGCGGTATGGATCCTATTACTGTTAGGTGGATCAAGAACTGGTTGACAGATTGCACCCAAAGGGTACTTGTGAATGGTTCGTTATCCTCTTGGAGAGGAGTGATGAGTGGAGTGACTCGGAGATCTGTCTTGGTCTCTTTGTTGTTCAGCATATTCATAAATGATTTGCATGAAGGAATAGAGGGGCTGTTTGTTACATTTGAGGATGAAGAAGAAGAAGATTTGGTTGTTATATGCCACTTTTCTCGAACCAAAGGAGTCTCAAAGCGGCTTATAGTCGCCTTCCCTTTCCGCTCCCCACAACAGACACCCTGTGAGGTGGGTGAGGCTGAGAGAGCGCTGATATCACTGCTCGGTCAGAACAGCTTTATCAGCACCGTGGCGAGCCCAAGATCACCCAGCTAGCTGCATGTGGGGAAGTACAGAATCAAACCCAGCTCACCAGATTAGAAGTCCGCACTCCTAACCACTACACCAAACTTGCTCTTAACTGGGAGGGGTAGCAAACACAGCAGGAGACAGAGTCAGATACAGGATGATTTTTACATTAAAAATATATATTTCAATTAGAGAGATCAAAACATCCTTTTTCTCTAGGGGAACTGATCTCTTTAGTCTGGAGCTGTAATTCTAGGGGATCCCCATGTCCCACCTGGAGACTGGCATCCCCAATTACAGTACCAGAGAGTTTTCCCTTCAAAATGTCAATTTTCTCTAGGGCAGTGGTACCCAACCCCCGGTCCGAAGACTGGTACTGGTCCGTAGATCAGTCGGTTCTGGGCCGTGGCTCCTCCTCCCCAGCTGCTGCCTCGGGGCCTGCCCTGCCACTCTTCTGCCAGCTCACCTTTGGTGCTGTCCAGCGGCTGCCATGGCTGGGGTTCCCCCTCAGCATGGCACTGCACAGCTGCTGCTGGCAGCGCCCCCCAGTGGGTGGCGGGAAGTCAGGGGCACCGGTGGGAAAGCAAGTGGAGCAGGGGCTCAGGCGGCGGTTTCCCTCGGCAAAAGACTACCTCCCCAGGGCCTCAGTAAAATTGTCAAGTATTGACTGGTCCCCAGTGATAAAAAGATTGGGGACCACTGCCCTAGGGGAACTTATTTCTTTAGTCTGGAGCTGTAATTCTAGGGCAGCGGTTTTCAATCTTTGCCCCACCACGATGACAACTGCAGCGGTGGGGGCGGCAGTGGCATGTGTGGTGTGTGCAGTGCACATGCACAGCCTCTCCAGCAAGGTCCCAGGCAAGCTCCAGCAATAGGTACAAAAGGTGCTTATCCAAAGTTGTCCTGTTTAGTTTCTGCCAAAGCCTCTCCCTATCAATTGAGTCGAAGGCTGCTGCTAAGTCAACAAAAGCCACATATAAAGCTTTGGTTGGACCATTCATTCCATAAGCAGCCAGATGGTAAAGAGTTCAGAATCGGTTATCAGTACTGCTGTCTTTGTAACTTCTTCCACCAGCTGCCAGTATGTCTTGTTAATGTTGCGTGCAAACAGCCTAATATTACTTGTCAGTAAGTCAGGCTACAGTATAATAGTGAAGCTTTGAAACAACTGCTTTTGTGCTATTGAAAGAACTCACCGTGGCCAGTGTTGAAGCATTTGGCTTCCCTCAAGCACCATTAAACACCTCTTTAATTTGTTAGGATTTTACTTGGATCTTTCCTGTGTCTGTAACATTCCTGGATGCCTTGTTAATATTTTCAGTTCAGTGTGCCAGTTGATTCAGTTCTGTAAAAAACTCGGGATTGCATTTGAATAATTAACTTTTGATAAATAATACATCCATATCACCAGTGCTTTTTTTGCTTCAGATAGGAAAGGCTGAATAAAAATGCTGGCATCTATAATTCATTATTTTGTGAAAGCATTTTCTCTAAAGGAGATTAACAATATGGAGGAAATGAAAACTGGTGCAAGGATGGGATTCTGACTTGTCTTTTCACAATTTTCTCTTTAAAGAATTCTCTGGAGTTTCATACTTTGCAGAGGGGATCACCCTGTAGGGTGAGAAGGGATGTGTGTGCGTGTGTGTGCATGTGTATGTGTGTGTGTACATACTAGGGACAAAGCCTGTCTGTATTGAGGAATACAACGGGTGCTACAGCTTGGGGTGGGAAGAGTAAGGGGAGGGGTTGTCCAGTCTGTAAGGGCATAGGGTTGAATGTGTATGATGTGTGGGAGGTGGTGGTGGTGTGGTGGCAAATGAGGTCATGGGTGTGGAGATATGGGTGTCAAGAAGGTGTGGTTTGGAATGTTCATTGTGTGGGAGAGGACTGACCTTCGGGAATTTTGGCATAGTGGTTACAGGTGAGCTTTCCAGAGCCATGTCCTCAGATATGTGAAGGGAAAATCAGACTGGAGACTCTTCTTAGGGGGGAGATTACATGGCAACCAGTTCCTCCCAATTCTGCTTTCAACCTGATTTTCCTTGTTGTGTGAATTAGGCCACAGATACCAAAACGTCCCCCTGCCCTAATCCACATGGGGTAGTCGCAATACACAGGTGTCCCCCCTGCTCCTTCTGTCTCCATTTTACTGTTGCTAAAATGTTATGTGCTCACATGCTTCTTTCACTGTTGCCCCTTAGAATAACTGAAGTTTTGTACCCTGCTGTTTACTACCCAAAGGAGTCTCAAGGCGGTTCCTTCATCTTCCCATAATATACAACTTGTGAGGGATGGGCGGGATGAGAGAACTCTGAGAGAACTGAGAATGGCCTGCAGTCACCCAGCAGGCCTCAGGTGTCTCAAAGCAGTTAAAAATCGCCTTTTCTTCCTCTCCCCATAATAGTCTCCCTGTGAGGTAGCTGGGGCTGAGAGAGCTCTGAGAGAACTGGGAATGGTTCACAGTCACCCAACAGCCCTCAGGTGTCTCAAAGCAGTTTACAATCGCCTTCCCTTCCTCTCTCCATAACAGACTCCCCATGAGGAAGGTGGGGCAGAGAGAGAGCTAGCTCATGGTTTGGTGTGGGATTTGACCTCCTTTACTTTCACGGGTTTGCAGTACTCAGATTCTTATATGTACAGTACTTAATGAAATTTGGGCCATAGTATTTCAGAGGAAAAGTTAAGAAAGTGATGATAGCAACTTTAAGTGATTTTGTGAAAACCATTGGTGGTGCTGATTAAATCCTTTGTTTCCCTGTTCCCACTTAATTAGTCATAATGCTTAAAAAGTCAAAAAATATTGCTGATCATAGTGTAATAACCAGCTCTGTAATGGGGTGTTACCTACAAAGTTAAATGTTTAAAAAATGCTACTGCTTTGATTCCTTTGGATTGGAGGAGAGGTGAAATAAATTTTTTTAAAATAAATTCAGTAAATGATTTTCTTCTCTTTTAGGACATGTACATATCACAGATTTCAATATTGCTACCGTGCTAAACAAGGACATGGAGGTAACCACCATTGCCGGCACAAAGCCGTACATGGGTAAGTAGTTAACAGCTGACATTCAGGTTACTTGCTCGGGTATGACTTACTATCTATAGCTTTGTTTTTTTTAACTGAGGACCTGGAACAGCCTTTTTCAATGTGGAGAAACCCCTGGAATAAATTTTCAGGCTTCAAGGACCCCTGGAATTGATGTCAGCTGGCCACATCTCCTTGCGGCACCCCCAGAAGTAATATAACTACATGCACCCATTGCCCACCTTTCACTCCCTCCCCTCACATTTACTACTGCTACGGTGGCTCTGCCTCATATAGTCAAGAAAGAAGGGGAGGAGCTGAGAGGTAACCTGAACCCCCCATACCATGTTACAATCCCCTCCTTTGATTCTTATACCCATGGCCTATCCATTGAGCGCACTGGGTGGAGGTGGCCAGTTTCCTAGCTTGTGACCAAGTCCGTTAAGGCAGGAGGGGAAAGGCTGCGGATACCCAGGGTCCATGGACCCCCAGTTGGGAATCCCCGATCGAGAGTGTTGATGCATCTTCCTTAAACCACAGCCATCACACTACACTTCCTCAGCCTTTTTTAAAAACCCTAGTTGTATGCAAGCAGATGAATACATATTTTTAGAAGTAAAGTGCTAACTGACAGCATTGTTCTATGAAGGGTAAATCAATGACTACTCATTAATTTGTAGTGTAATCATAAAAATATATGTATCTGGTTTTAATTGAATTATTTTATATTTTAAACTTAATTGATCAAATGTTTAAATGTTTTTTTTACACGTTCACAGCCTTATTGGGTGAAAAGACTGCTTAAAATGTTTCCAATTAATAACATTTAAAAATACACCATTTTTAATAAGATGGATTTAAAAGCATGCAACACTGTTTAGGATTATCCTGTAGACTGTGAGGGAGGGGAGAGGACAGAGAAGGGGAAGAAAAGAAGATAAAGGGAAAGTCTCAGGAGGGGGGAGAAGATTCAGAGGAGGGAAATAAAAGAGAAAAGACCAAAATCAATATAAGGAAGGGGGTAAAAACCTTGATAAAGAAAAACCTAGGAAATGGTGGGGATAAAGGCAAAAATTACATGGAGGAAGACAAATAAACCATAAACTACTAAGCTAAGGAGAAAGGAAAACAATAAGGGATACTAGGACAAATAACAACAAAAACAAGAGGAAAGGAAAAAGAAATACCAACAACAGAACAAAAAAATGAGTGTTCCACAAGACCAGAGCAGAAACGAGGAGGCTAAAAGGCGGGGCCCAAGGGGACCTGGGGACCCAATCATAAGGGAAAAGGATAGAGACAGTTGTGCAAAGAGATGGTATAAGAGAAGATTTTTGAGTTACACATATGCTTAGACCCCTTCTAATCTCTGTCCCATCCGCTGATATACAGGGGTAGAGGCTAGGGATAAGACACCTCTGACACTGATGCTATGCAAGCCAGGTTGATCAAAAATAATAATATAATAATAAAAATCAAAAATAATAATAACAACCACACTGCAAACCTATTTTGCAGAACAACAAGTAGACCTGCAATGTGTGATGGATACTTGGATCAGGGAGGGTGAAAGAGTTGCCTTAAAACTTGCCCCTGCGGGATTGAGGAGCCTATTGTGGGGGTACTTCAATCCAGGATTGCTGGTCCCCTTCGGAAACTTCATTACATATCTATCTGCTGGAGATTCGTATGGTTTACATGGCCTTAAGTGCTTTGGCAGATATTCTACGGTAGCGATCCCCAACCTGTGGGCTGCGGACCACATGTGGTCCTTCGACTAATTGGAGGTGGGCCCCGAAGGACGCCTTCCCCCCTCCCGGCCCTTTACTTCATCTCCCCCGGTCCTTTACAACACACTTTGGGTGTCATTGTCTCCCATCACTCCCAGATGGGACTATCTCGTTGCAGAGAAACAAGCTCAGGGTTCCCATTGATTTGTCATTGTCATGAGTTAGAATTTCCATGAAAATAAAATGTTCCTTATGTTCATTGTTGTGGCGTGTCTGTATCTTATTTTGAAGGGATGTTTAAACATTACCATAGCGATCAGAGAGCGTTAGGGCAGTGGTTGAGAGTAGAGGAGTAAACTACCCCCTCCCACCGGGCCTCAGTAAAAGGCGTTGAGTGGTCCCCGGTGATAAAAAGGTTGGGGACCACTGTTCTACGGAACTGAAAGATCTTCCTGCAAACTGACCACGTATCGGCTATGTTTTACATAAACAAGCAAGGGGGAAATACCTCCCTCAAACCTTGAGTTTGGCAGGTGTTGCTTGAAATCTGCAGATTTACGGGCTATCTATATTGCAGGCTCACTGAATAGGAGAGCTGACAGTTTGAGCAGGGTTTTCACCTAGACTTTTAAGTGATCTTTGATTGACGATCTAATGACTGAGCTTTTTGCCCTGTGAGTTTCATGCCACGTCAGCCGCTAGGCAATGGTCTGCGAAGGCTCCTGCTTCTTGTTCCCCAGGAGGAGTGGACCCAGACTCCTTAGGGGATGCATTCCAGTTGACCTGGGCAGGGTCTCTTTTCTATGCATTTCCTCCACACCTGCTAATCCCGAATGTTTTGGCAAAATGGTCACGGATATGACAGACACAATCCTAATTGCCCCCTACTGGCCTCGCCAACCATGGCCTTAGTGAACAGCCTTTGTATTCGCATCCTACAGGAGACAGACCAGCCGAATACAGTCTAAAGCAAAAATCCCCGTTTTGAAAAAACATAGCCGCAGCGTGGCCAGCCGAAGTGTGCTCCGGCTCTTTGGGTGGCCATTTAAATTTTAAAGGGAAACAGACAGGCGGAGGTTGGCTGGTTGGTTGCTGCTGCTCTGGTCTGCTTGTTTGCTGCTGACTGAGTGCAGTTGTGGCCTCCTTTGGATATAATGGAGGTAGGATATGGGCACCCTCTTCGGGAGCCCCTACAATTGGACCCCTGAATTTGAAACCTGAAGGTGGAGTTTGAGAAGTGGCTCCTGAAGCTACCCTGAAAGTTTGGAGTTCTAATGCAACCCCCCACCGCAGGCCTCAGAATTGGCAGAAACCTTACATTCTCCATCGAAGTCAATGGTGCCATTGACTTTAAGAGCCGATGTGCCTCGGCTGAATCCGGATCTGAATAAGCTGATTCAGACAGCCTTTAGCCAGCCAATTTGAGTTCTTCCAAACCCGAAGATTAGGGTTGGGTGCTTAAGCACCCAAAGTGGCCGCTCACTCCCGACGCAGCCAACGCCGCGCCTCAGGGGGGGAGGCAGGGTGTCGGCACAGTGGTGGGTGCACACATGCAGCATGTTTATGCCTACCAGCGCACCAATGCCTGCACCTCCCCTCCCCCCCCCACGGCGCAGTGCTGGCTGCGTTGGGAGCGAACGGCCACTTCGGCCACCAAAGTACCCAACCCTACTCAAGATGTTGTGTTACAGAGAACACTTTGCTAGCTACAGCACATCTGATCCTGATGCTAGCTTCTTCTGCAGTCTGATTTAAACTGCCCTGCAGGAGAAGCCATCCCAGTAAAGTCTGCATGCAACAGGGAGAGATCTCCCTGTGTTATATAGAACCTGAAGCAAGTTTCTCTTATACTGCAACTTAAACCATGCAGCAGGAGGAGCCATCCCAACTAAAATCTGTCTGGCACATGCCTACCATTGTGCTTGCTCTTGGGCAGAGATTACAGAAGGGTGAAAACTGAAAATTTCTTTCAAATTCTATGTACATGAATTTATGTACAGATGCTGTACTGCTCAGATTTGTTATTTATTTTACATTTGTATCCTACTTTTCTTCTCTGAACCTCATGATAACATACAATGTTTTCACCTTCTCTATTTGACCTTCACAACAAGTTTGTGAAGTATGCTAGGCTGAGAGAGAATGACTGACTCAAGGTCTCCCACTGAACCAAGGGGCTTTCCTCCCACCTGCTTGCTAGTCAGAAATGTAACTTCTAGAGATCAACAGAAGGAGCCAAATGATATTTCTGAATGTAAAGTCACTAGGTAAAGGTAAAGGTATCCCCTGTGCAAGCACCGAGTCATGTGTGACCCTTGGGGTGACGCCCTCTAGCGTTTTCATGGCAGACTCAATACGGGGTGGTTTGCCAGTGCCTTCCCCAGTCATTACCGTTTAAAGTCATTACCGTAAGGTCACTAGGAACATATATAAATTGTCCAACATCTTCTTGAAAGACAAAGCAGAAACAAAAAAACAGTAGCAGTTATTTACCATATAAACTAATAAAATTAATGGATGAACATTACATATATCAGGAACATTACATATATCACTACATATATCAGGAAATGAGAACAATACCTGGTAAATAAGAAAAAATGTATGCTTACTCTACAGAATGGGTGTTTATTTCCACAAGAGGCAACAAAGCTTATAGAACGGGTATAAGATTGCAATTTATAGAAAATATATTTTTTTCCAGCACCTGAGATGTTCAGCGCCACAAAACCTATTGGCTACTCCTATGCTGTTGACTGGTGGTCATTGGGTGTTACAGCCTACGAACTTCTTAGAGGCCGGGTATTGTACCTTACATTCACATATGCAATTAGTCTGTCATTTTTAGGGAGTCCAGAAATGACCTACATCAAAACCTGTATTCATTTGGTGATATACTCATTAAAATTCCAGACTCAGTCTAGTGGGCCAATTATCTCTCTGAAATATGTGAATTTTTAACATTGAAGTTGTCATGAAATTCCATGAGTTTAGAAATGGGGGGATTGTCTTTAAAAGACATTGTACAGTAATAGAATTGACCCTGCGGTTTGAGGAAGAAATGTACCACTGTGTGTGAATTAGTAATATAACACATTTCATGCTCAAACATGTCTTGCTCCTGGGTAGTATCTGATTTGCAAAGTTTGCTGTATGTTGTCTGGGAGAGTTTAGATGCCTGGTAGGCTACCATTCATTGATTTTCTTGTCCTGTGAGCTCATAGAAGGCAAGGAGGGAGTAGCCTTTTTGTTAACTGTAGTGTCCCATTGAAATTCTGCTGTTCTGGAATGTGTGTGGTGATTTTGTGATAATAGATGCACAAGTAGGTCCTTTGAGTGAAGTCTTAGATAGCCATAAAATCATAGAATTGGAAGGGACCTCCATGGTCATCTAGTTCAACTCCCTGCACAATGCAGGAGGCCACAACTACATGCCTACTCATAGTGACCCCAATTTCATGCCAAAGTGATCCCCTATTAAAAATTTCCAGAATTTAGCCTGGCCTGGAGGGAATTCACTTACTGTTCTACAGTAAGTGGCAATCAGCAATTCCCCTGGTATGCAAGGAATGGCCACAAGAGACAAAAACTGGAACATCCCTTCCTGCCCACCCATTCACAATCTGCCTAAATTCATAAAATCAACATTTCAGTCAGATGACTATCTAGCCTCTGCTTAAAAACTTCCAAAGAAGGAGAACTCACCACTTCCCGGGGAAGCCTGTTCCAACGAGGAACCTCTCTTAACTGTCAGGAACTTCTTCCACATGTTTAGCTGAAAATTCTTTTGAATTCATTTCAATCCAGTGGTTCTGGTCCAACGGAAAACAATTCTACTCCATCCTCTATATCAGTGGTCCCGATCCACTGGGCCGCGGCTCCCTCTCCCCACCCCCCCACCAAGAAACTCGCCAGGCCGCGAGTAAATCAGCCGCCAAAGCAGCCAATTAGCTTGCAGCCCGGCAAGCTTCTTTCTGTGGGGGGGGAGAGGGAAGTGCAGCCGCCGGCATGCCGGCGGTGCAAATGCGCATGCACAGCAGGTCCGCACATGCGAGTATGCGTGGACCTGCTGCGCATGCACGTTTGTGGTCCCACCAGCCGTGCAAACGCGCATGCGTGGCAGGTCTGCGCGTGTGTGCATGTGCAAAATTGCCACGCATGTGCACTTGCGGCCCCACCGGGCACAAATGCGCATGCGTGGACCTGCCAACCATACACATTTGCGCAGGGGCTGCCGTGCATGCACGGCACCCGGATCGCCCCCCCCATCGGTCCGCAACCCCAAAAAGGTTGCGGACCACTGCTCTATATGACAGCTCGTCAAGTATTTGGTTATCATATTACCACTTAGTCGTGTTCCCCCCAGGCTAAACAGACCAAGCTCCCTTAACCTTTCCTCATATGACTTGATCTCCAAACTCCTCACCATTTGTAGCCCTCCTCTGGACACACTGCAGTTTTTCTATACCTGTCCAAAACTTAACACAGTACTCCGAATGAGATCTTATGAGAGGTGAGGAAAGCAGTAACATCACCTCACATGATCTGGACACTATATTTATTTTAATGCAGCCTAAAATACTGATTTATTTATTTACTTACCACCACTCCACTGGATCGTGGCAGTTTACAATAAAACAATTAAAAAACCCATAAAAACAGCAACACCAATGAATTTCCCTCCCACTTCTCCAACCACAGCCAATAACATGAGTCCACACTAGTCCCCAATAAACCACCATTGTCCTCAGAAGAGGTGCCAATGCCCAGGTGACCAAGGGCAATCCTTCTACAGGGCCTATATGGGGAAGGACCAGAGCTTCCTGGCCCAGCCTCAACTAAATGCCTGGCGGAGAAGCTCTGTCTTACAGGCCTTGTGGAACATTGATAGCTGCATCAGGGCACTCAGCTATTCTGGGACCTCATTCCACCAGGTGGGGGCAAGGACTAAAAAAGCCCTGGCCATGGTTGAGGCCAGGCTTGTCTCCCAGGGGCCGTGGATAACCAGCAAATTCATACCCACAGAGCAAAGAGCCCTGCAGGGATTATAAGGAGACATAAGCAGATGGCCTTAAAGGTAAGAACCAAAACCTTGACCCTGATCTGGAATCTAATTGGTAACCAATACAGCTGCCTCAGCATAGGCTGGATATGGGCCTTCCACGTTGATCTCGTGAGGATCCTAGCAGCAGCATTTTGCACCAATTGCAACTTCCAAGTCAGAGACAAGGAAAGGCCCACGTAGAAAGAGTTTTTGCTACCAAGTTACACTGCTAACTCATGTTCAGTGTCTGGTCTACTAAGATCCCCTGATCCTTTTCACATGTACTACTGCCAAGACAACTCTCATCCTATAGTGATAGTGATGTATGTCTTTTTTCTTACCTAAATGAAGAACTTTACATTTATCAGTATTGAAATTCATTTTAGCTCAGTTTTCTAGTCTGTCAAGATCATCCTGTGTCCTCATTCTGTCTCCTGGTATGTTTGCTACCCCTCTCAGTTTAGTGCTATCTACAAATTTTATAAGTACCCTCTCTTTTCCTTCATCTAAATCAATTATAAATATGTTGAACAACAATGTTGAACAAGCTCAGGATAGATCCCTGAGGCACACCATTTGTCACTCCTCTCCAAGAAGATGACAAACCATTTACAAGCAGCCTTTGGATATGATCTGCCAACCAATTCTCAAACCATCTAACAATAATAGGATCCATACCACATTTTATCAACTTGTCAGTAAGAATATTATGCAAAATCTTATCAAAAGCTTTACTGAAATCAAGGTAAACTATGTCCACCACATTCCTCTGATCTAGCAAAGTAGTAACTTTTTCAAAAAAAGAGATAAGGTTAGTCTGACATGACTTGTTCTTGAGAAAGCCATGTTGAATCTTAGTAATTACAGCCATCCGCTCTAGCTGTTCAAGGACCTACTGCTTAATCATTTGTTCTAAAATTTTGCCAGCTATAGTTGTCAAGCTGATGGATTGTTAGTAACCCACCTCAAATCTTCTGACACTTCACCTGTTCGCCAAGAATTGTCAAAAATAATGTACAGTGGTTCAGAAATTACATCTGCAAGTTCTTTTAGTACTTTGGATGGAATTCATCTGGCCATGAAGATTTGGTTTCATCTAAAGAAACTAGGTGTTTATGGACTGTCCCTTCAGTGATCCTAGGCCACAACTCCCATCCCTCATCACGTGAAATGAATTTGCCATGTGACAATTCCCCTCACAAGGGAAGATTAAGAAGTTGGAACTGAGCAGTTCAACTTTCTCATCATCAACTGTTACAATGCAACTCTTTTGTTCCTGCAAAGGTCCTACCATGTTCCTATTCTTTTTCTTACTCTGAATAAAACTAAAAAACTTTTTTGTTGTTTTTAGCCTTTCTAACATTCTCCCTACATGCATTGGTTCTTTCTTTATATCCCTCCATAGTTATATGATCCTCCTTCCATTTCCTAAATAAGTCTTTTTTACTCAATTCTTTTGAAAACTGTTTATGGAGCCACCCTGGTTTCTTTAGGCTCCTCCCAGTTTTCCTTCTCAATTGTGCCTTTGCAATTCTGCAGTTGTGCCTACATTATTTCATGTTTGAGAAAGTCACAACCCTCTTGGACTTCCATATCCTTACATTTTTATGACTATGGGATTCTACTCAACATAAACTTTAAGTTTGTTAAAATTTATTCTCCTGAGGTCATAGAATCATAGAATCATAGAATAATAGGGTTGGAAGGCATCTCATGGGTCATCTAGTCCCACCCCCTGCACTATGCAGGACACTCACATCCCAATCGCTCATCTACTGTAACCTGTGTCCAGCCTGTATGTGTGATTATGTGCAGCTTTTCTCTTCCCCAAGAGCATAAAATCCAAAATCACATGGTCACTACTACCAAGAGTTCCCACAACATTTACCATATAAATTAGTTCTTTTTTATTGGTGAGAATCGAAAACAACAGACCCCCTGGTTATCCTTTCCACTTTCTGGGAAAAGAAGTTGTCAGCAAGATGAGTCAAGAATTTATTGAACTTTGCATTTTTAGCATTAGCTGGTCTTCAGACAGTTATCTGGGTAATTGAAATCTCCTTTGACCAGTAGGTCTCGTCTCACTTAGAATTTTGTAATCCGGTCTAGGAGCATCTCATCCCTGGCAGTCTATAACAGATCCCCAACATAATACCACTACTATTTCCTATTCCTTTTATTTTTACCCAAAGATTCTCAGCTGAACTCTCATCCTCAGCTACATGTATCTCATCACAAGTATATACATTCTTAACGTATGTTGTTTTAGACTTGATTCTCACCAATAAAAAAGAACTAATTGATATGGTAAATGTTGTGGGAACGCTTGGTAGTAATCCCCAATTACCAGCACACATCTCCTTGTTTTAATACATTTAATACATTTAATACATACAGCAGAAGAGCTAGACCTTTCATCTGCAGGACCTATGAAACATCTTCTGAGCTTTGGGGGAGTTAGGGGAATAGCCCTTGTTCCTGTGGTCTAGAGTCCAGAGTCACTATCTACAGGCAGATCCTGGAAACAATTTCTGAGAAATAGAGGGACCCAACATCTCCTTATTTTTCAGCATCTCTGGGTAACATTCTTCCATCTGTTGTCCTCTTGTATTGGGTTCTCCTCTAATTTGTTTGCAAGTGTGGGAGAAGCTCATGTGCCTTTCAAGCCATCATCTGGCTCAAATTGCAAGCTGACAGTCAGCTGAATAAGCAACAAAAAACTATCCTTACATATATTTAAAGGCATGTGAGAAGGGTGTTGTTTTGTTTTGAAAAAGAACCTCAGCAGTAAATTGATTTCTTATGACTGCAGGCCGTTAGGGTGTGCCACTTGGATACCTGTGCAAACTAGGCATGTGCACTTCGGATTGCTCTGGCTGAAAAATCTCCAAAGTAAGGCTGATTTGGTGACAGACCGACCAAATATAGTCCAAAGCAAAATCCCCCATAAAATACAGAGCTGAAGAGTGGCCGTCCAAAGTGTGCTCAGTCTGTTTCAATGTGCTGTGGCGATTCAGGTGGCCATTTAAAGTTTAAAGGGAAGCAGACAGGAAGGAACTGTCTTACCTTTCCCATTCTGTGTTCCCGCTTTTGCCTGGGTGCTTGGGATTCACTGTTTATTTCTGCTGGTGTTTATTTCGTCTTTTTTTACTGTTCTGGTTGTTTGCTGCTGACTGAGTGCTGTTGTGGCCTGCATTGGATATAATGGAGGTAGGATGGGGCACCCTCTTTGGGAGCCCCTAGAATTGGACCCCCTGGTCTAATCTTTTTTTAAAGTTGGAGGGGAGTAGAAGAAGAGGTTCCTGAAGCTACTCTGAATGTTTGGAGCCTTTAACTTAACCCCCCACCCTCCCAGGCCACGGAAATGGCGGAAACCTTAAATTCCCCATTAAAGTCAATGGTGCCATTGACTTTAAGGTCTGAATTAGGTTCTTCTGAGCCCAAAACAGTCTGAATCTTTTGGGTGGTGCACATGCCTAGTGCTTTATCTCTGCTGCTCAATTCGTTTTTGTTTTTAAATAGAGCTTGGTTATTGTTGCTGCCCTATCCTGCACTGACCTAGTTGCTTCAGTTGAATTAAGCTCTCAGTAACAGTGATTCAGTTGACAAGGGAGGATCCTGGGGAGCTGAGGGTGGGAGAATGTGAGATCTATGTAAAATGGCATAAACAATGGTATTTTCCAGATTGCCCGATGTTTCATTTTCATTCCCTGATGTTACTGTTTTTTCCCTTGTGTCAAGACAACTTGTTAAAATGTCCATGTTGTCCCAGTCTTTTTTCTTACCCCTCCCTAGTATACCCTAAACTAGTTTTTCCAGTACTTCCTTTTTTCCATTGCAGAATGAATTCACAAGATTGCTACCCAAAACCCACTCAGAAAGAGTTGGTTTGGGTAGTAAACTTTTAAATAACTTTTAAATGCCAATTTTGAAACATTGAGTCCCATTTAGAGGCCTGTCCCCAGCTTCTGTAGCTCTGTTTATACAGGAAGCAGACTCAAGCCAATGTCTCAAGACTGTTGCAGGATCTTCCCCCCCTTACCTATCCCCAAAAAAATTAAAGAAAAAGGAAATTGCCAGTTAGAAGGGTCCTAAAGGTAAAGGTATCCCCTGTGCAAGCACCGAGTCATGTCTGACCCTTGGGGTGACGCCCTCCAGCGTTTTCTTGGCAGACTCAATACGGGGTGGTTTGCCAGTGCCTTCCCCAGTCATTACCGTTTACCCCCCAGCAAGCTGGGTACTCATTTTACCGACCTCGGAAGGATGGAAGGCTGAGTCAACCTTGAGCCGGCTGCTGGGATCGAACTCCCAGCCTCATGGGCAAAGCTTTCAGACGGCTGCCTTACCACTCTGCGCCACAAGAGGCTCTTAGAAGGGTCCTACTTTAATCTTTAAACTGTCCCATGGCGCGGGGCGCCGCGGACTAAGTAATTGAGTAAGGGCTGTTGGGGAGGAGTTAGGGCGGGACCCATCCGGGATAAAAACTCGGAGGGCCCAATCAGGAGCCGCGAAGCGGCTCCTGATTGGGCCCTCCGAATGTCCATCCAGGGCCAAGCCGCCAATGGGGAGCCGTGCAAATTGCGGCTCCCCATTGCCGGCTTGGCCCGGCCTCGCCTGCCTGCCAGAGGACTCCCCGCGCCGAAGGACAAGTAGCCTTACAACGCTGCGAGTCCTCATGGCCGCCTCCCCTCACCTTAGGGAAAGGAGCAGGGATGCCGCGTCGCCGCCCCCCACAAATCCTCCTGCACAATCCCTACAACCTCCGTCACCCCACAGACCCCTTCCCGACACACTGCCGCTTCCTACACTACATGCACACACACACACACACACACACACAAACAGCCCTTCGGGAATATTCTCCCTCGCCCCCAACGCCCCTTCCCGCTTCGCTGCCGCTCCGTCCGCTACACATACATACACACACACACTCCCACCCACGCATCGAACAATCAACCCCCCCTCGCCCCTTAAAACCCTCGCCGCCACACCGCCACGCCGCCAGACACTGACCGACACATTGCCCATCCCACTCCGCGAACGTCCTCGCCCTTCCCACCCTCACCCCAATCTTCCCTTTACCCCGCTGATCACCCTGCGGCTCCTCACCTTTCCCTTCACCTCTCCTATGCCGCCCATTCTCGGACATCCCTCCATCTAGGCTGCGCACCCCGCCTGGCCCCAGCCACAGCTCTAGACTGAGCCAGGCATGCACGGATTCTCGTGCATGCCTGGTTCCCCTGCCCAGCCCCCTGCCCCAGTACTGCCCCACCCCCCTCCACGATGCATGTGTGCCCTGCTGCGCATCCGTTTCCCCTCTCCCCATCCCCCGCGTCGCATACCCAACATCCCCGCCAAGCCACAGGAGTCGCTGCGCCGCCACAGCAGGTCTGGATCCCCCCGAAACCCGCCCCCCGTGCCTGAACGCGCACCTGCCTGCTGCCGCACTGACCCGTTCCCACCCCACGCCCTCCACCCAACGCTCCCTAGCACTGCCACCCGCCCTCCCCGACCCTCTACTCCATTGCCCATTTTTACAAATGGGCTTTATTTCTAGTCTCCAATAAGGTTGCTCAAGTGATCTAATTGAGAGAAATTGACTATATAGCAAAAAGGTGCACTTGGTGATTCTGAGTTAATCTTCAAGGTGATGGGGGGGGGGGGGTCAGATTTCTCCATCTCCAGTTCCTTAAAAACCAGCTTTTGAGATGTTTACCAGAACATATTAATCATAAGTGTTGGCAGGGGAATTTGGGGGGGGGGGAGAAATTAATATTCTGGCTATTTTGAGTGGTTTGGATGCCATCCCCACCCCTTCCTTTAAACCAGAGTAGACATACTGAAGCCTGTGGGGCTAATCTCATGTAAGGGGATCACACCTTGCCTATGTGTTCTGGTGTAAGCTCATCCTGGAAGCGTGTTGGCATGTGATGGTCAGGGAATGTACTTTAATGGAGATTGTTGAGGCTGCTGAAACACTGCAATGCTGCAGCACATGTGCAAAAAAAAAATTACCCCCCCCCTCAATGGAGAGAACATGAAAAGGAGAAAAAAGCAAGTAGGAGTGAACTGATCAAACCAATATTGCAGTAAACAAAGCTGCCCCACACACATGAAAACCCAGAAGGCTGCTGTAATCTGGAAAATGCCAGTGAGTGTCTGTCTGGAGCCCTTTTTCCAAAATAGCTCTAAAACTGAAATATTAGATTGTACTGCTGGATAGAAGGTAAAGTTCAAAATTGCTTCTTTCCTCCCTCACCCTTCCACAGAGGCCATATCATATCCGCTCCAGCACTGCTGCAACCGAAATTGCCCATGTGTTCAAGACAGCCACAGTAATGTATCCTGCTGCTTGGTCAAAGGACATGGTATCATTAATCCAAAAGGTGAGTGTGTCAGGTTAACCCCAGACACGGTAAGTATTGTGCACTTAAATGGAATTCCAATATGGCAGGAATGAGGCATGTTCAAGATTCACAGAACTCCTGTTAGAACACCAGTCATGCATCTTCTTTTCTTGGTAATGTCTACTAGTATGAGGTGCATGGTCTTGTAATACTGAGTTTTTTCATCCCTACAGAACTGCATTGGCTTTCACAGCTACCATCAGTTACTTCATACTGAATGTTTTGTATTATTAGTCATTATTAAGGAGATGAGAGAGATGGGGCTGCTATTGTGCTGGTTTGCTGCCTTGCTGAGCCACACCTACTCAGTCGGGTGGTTGAACCAAGTCCAGTCCGGGGATTACAGGTTGTCCTGTGTCTCCTGTAGCATAAGAATAGAAGACAAAGCCATATTGGATCAAACCAGTGGCCTGTTGGATCAAACCAGTGGCCCACTGGATCAAACCAGTGACCCTTGTACCAATAATGGTAAAATTCCAGGTGTCATCTGGTGGTCCACCACCGGAACTCCAGAAGCCCTCTTGCTGTTGTCCCACCAAACACCAAGAACACAGAGCATCACTGCTCTAGACATCTATATGTTGTGGCTAATATCCATCACTGATGGACCTCTGCTCCATGTGCTCATCCTTTTGAAGCTGTCTATGCTTGTTGCCACCACTACCTGCAGCAGTGAATTCTGTGTGTTAATGACTGTTTGGGTGAAGAAATACTTCCTTGTATCTGTTCTAAGCTAACTGCTCATTAATTTCATTGAGTATCCACAAATTCTTGTATTGCGAGGAAGGGGGAAAATACTTCTTTCTCTATCTTCTCTATTCCATGCCTAATTCTGTAAACCTCTGTCATGTCACGCTTCAGTCATTTTTCCAAGCTAACTTAACTTTTCTTCATAGGAAAGGTGTTCCATCCCCCTAATAATTTTAGTTGGACTTTTCTGTACCTTTTTCAACCCAGAGCTGGCAGCCTCAACTTAGTGTGAACCCCTGTCCAGTGCCACATCCCAACCACGCCACAGCAGGCAAGTAGCTGAACTTCTGGGAAAGGCCATGAAACTCCTGGGGAACTCTAATGGAGCCCCAGGGTTACACAAAACCCCTGTTGGGAATCCCTGCTTTAGATTTATACAGCGGCATTCTGATACTTGCTGATAAATTTTCAGTCCCCTTCCTAATAATCCCCAGCAAAGCATTTGGCTTTTTTATTGCAGTCGCATTCTGAGTCAACTTCTTCATTGAGTTATCTACCATGATTCCAAGATCTCTCTCCTGGTCAGTTATCGCCATTTAGGATCCCATCAACATATAATTATAGTTAGGGGTTTTTGCATGTGTCCACATTTAACTTCATTTGCCACACTGATACCCATTGTCCCAGCCTTGACAGATCCCTCTGGAGCTACTTACATTTCTCACTGGTTCTTGCCACCCTGAACAACTTAGTGTCATCTGCAAACTTAGCCACTTCACTGCCTACTCCCAAATTCAAATAATTAACATTTTTCAAAGCACTGGTCCATGAACTAAGTCCTGTGGTACTCCTCTGCTTACCACTTTCCAATGTGAAAACTGCCCATTTATACTCACACGGTTTCCTGTTAATTAACCATTTTTAATCTGCAAGTCCCCCTTCAAGGATCGCTGCCTTGTTGTGGCAAGGGGGCTTGCGTAGTTCAGTGAAGCTATGAGCTATACCGTGCAGGGCCACCCAAGACGGACAGGTCATAGCTGAGAGCTCTGACAAAAGGTGATCCACTGGAGAAGGAAATGGCAAACCACTCCAGTATCTTTGCCATGAAAACTCTATGGACAGTTCCAATAGGCATAACGATATGACGCTGGAAGATGAGCCCCTCAGGTCGGAAGGTGTCCATTATGCTACTGGGGATGAGCAGACGGCTAGTACAAGTAGCGCCAGAATGAATGGAGCGGCTGGGCCAAAGCCGAAAGGACGCTCAGTTGTGGAAGTAACTGGTGGCGAAAAGACAGTCCGATGCTATAAAGATTTTTATTCCATAGGAACCTGGAACGTCAGATCCATGAATCAAGGCAAGCTGGACGTGGTCAAACAAGAAATGACAAGACTGAACATCGACATTTTAGGAATCAGTGAACTAAAATGGACAGGAATGGGTGAATTTAATTCAGATGACCATCAGGTATACTACTGTGGACAAGAATCTCGCAGAAGAAATGGAGTAGCCTTCATAATCAATAAGAGAGTAGGAAAAGCAGTCTTGGGATACAATCCCCAAAATGACAGAATTATCTCAGTTCGAATCCAAGGCAAACCATTCAACATCACAGTGATCCAGGTCTATGCCCCAACCACTGCTGCTGAAGAGGATGAAGTTGATCAGTTCTATGAAGCCCTACAACACCTTCTAGAAGCAACGCCAAAAAATGATGTGCTTATCATCATGGGGGATTGGAATGCTAAAGTAGGAAGCCAAAAGATAACCGGGATAACAGGCAAGTTTGGCCTTGGAGTACAAAATGAAGCAGGGCACAGGCTGGTAGAATTTTGTCAAGAGAATACAATGGTCATAGCAAACACTCTTTTCCAACAACCCAAGAGACGACTCTACACATGGACATCACCAGATGGTCAACACAGAAATCAGATTGACTATGTGCTCTGCAGCCAAAGATGGAAAAGTTCTATCCAGTCAATAAAAACAAGACCAGGAGCTGATTGTGGTTCAGATCATGAGCTTCTGGTTGCAAAATTTAGGCTTAAATTGAAGAAAGTAGGGAAAAGCACTAGGCCACTCAGGTATGAACTAAATCATATCCCCGACGAATACACAGTAGAGGTGACAAATAGATTTAAGGAATTAGATCTGATAGATAGAGTGCCTGAAGAACTATGGACGGAGGTTCGCAATATTGTACAAGAGGTAGCAACTAAAGCCATCCCAAAGAAAAAGAAATGCAAGAAATCAAAATGGCTGTCTGAGGAAGCTTTACAAATAGCTAAGGAGAGAAGGGAAGTGAAAGGCAAGGGAGAAAGAGAAAGATACACCCAATTGAATGCAGAATTCCAGAGAAAAGCTAGAAGAGATAAGAATGCCTTCTTAAATGAACAGTGCAAACAAATAGAAGAAAACAATAGAATGGGGAGGACCAGAGATCTTTTCAAGAAAATTGGAGATATGAAGAGAACGTTTCATGCAAAGTTGGGTATGATAAGGGACCAAAATGGTAGGGACCTCACAGAAGCAGAAGAGATTAAACAAAGGTGGCAAAATTATACAGAACAACTATACAAGAGCGAGCTTAACATCCCTGATGACCACAATGGGGTAGTTACTGACCTGGAGCCAGACATCCTGGAATGTGAAGTCAAATGGGCCTTAGGAAGTCTGAGCAACAATAAAGCTAGTGGTGGTGACAGCATTCCAGTTGAACTATTCAAAATCTTAAAGGACGATGCAGTAAAAGTGCTACACTCAATATGCCAGCAAATTTGGAAAACTCAACAATGGCCACATGATTGGAAAAGGTCAGTTTACATTCCAATCCCAAAGAAGGGCAATGCCAAAGAATGTTCAAACTACCGCACCATTGCACTAATTTCTCATGCTAGCAAAGTTATGCTCAAAATCCTACAAGCTAGGCTCCAGCAATATGTGGACCGAGAACTTCCAGAAGTACAGGCAGGATTTCGAAGAGGCAGAGGAACTAGAGATCAAATTGCCAATATACGCTGGATCATGGAGAAAGCTAGGGAGTACCAGAAGAACGTATACTTCTGCTTCATCGACTATGCTAAAGCCTTTGATTGTGTGGAGCACAACAAATTGTGGCAAGTTCTTAAAGAGATGGGAATACCAGAGCATCTTATTTGTCTCTTGAGAAATTTATATGCAGGTCAAGAAGCAACAGTGAGAACTGAACATGGAATCACTGACTGGTTCAAAATTGAGAAAGGAGTTCGGCAAGGCTGTATACTGTCGCCTTGCCTATTTAACTTGTATGCGGAGCACATCATGAGAAATGCGGGATTAGAGGAGTCACAAATTGGGATCAAGATTGCAGGGAGAAATATCAACAACCTCAGATATGCAGATGATACCACTCTAATGGCAGAAAGTGAAGAGGAACTAAAGAGCCTGTTGATGCGGGTGAAGGAGGAGAGTGCAAAAGTTGGCTTGAAACTCAACATCAAGAAAACAAAGATCATGGCATCCGGCCCTCTCAATTCCTGGCAAATAGATGGGGAAGAAATGGAGATAGTGACAGATTTTATTTTCCTGGGCTCCAAGATCACTGCAGATGGGGACTGCAGCAAAGAAATTAAAAGACGCTTGCTCCTGGGGAGGAAAGCTATGGCAAATCTAGACAGCATCCTAAAAAGCAGAGACATCACCTTGCCAACAAAAGTGCGTTTAGTCAAGGCTATGGTATTCCCAGTTGCAATGTATGGCTGCGAAAGTTGGACCATAAGGAAGGCCGAGCGTCAAAGAATTGAGGCTTTTGAACTCTGGTGCTGGAGAAGACTCTTGCGAGTCCCTTGGACTGCAAGGCGAACAAACCGGTCAGTCCTAGAGGAGATCAGCCCTGACTGCTCTTTAGAAGGCCAGATCCTGAAGATGAAACTCAAATACTTTGGCCACCTCATGAGAAGGAAGGACTCCCTGGAGAAGAGCCTAATGCTGGGAGCGATCGAGGGCAAAAGAAGAAGGGGACGACAGAGAATGAGGTGGCTGGATGGAGTCACTGAAGCAGTAGGTGCAAGCTTAAATGGACTCCGGGGAATGGTAGAGGACAGGAAGGCCTGGAGGATCATTGTCCATGGGGTCGCGATGGGTCGGACACGTCTTCGCACATAACAACAACAACAAAAATCTGCAAGAGAACTTGTCCTCTTATTCCATGACTACTGAGTTTGCTTAGGAGCCTTTGATGAGGAACTTTATCAAAAGCTTTCTTGAAGTATATGTAAACAACTTCTGCTGAGTAACCCTTGTCCACATGTTTGTTTACCCCCTCAGAGAACTCTAAAAGGTTACTGAGACAAGATCCATGCTGATCCTTTCTTAATAGCTTTTGTTATTCAGTGTGCCTACTAATTCTACCTTTAATAACAGATTCAATCAACTTAACTGGCATCTCCTCTGGAACCTTATTTTGTAATATGGGGTTTCATTAGCTCCCTTCCAGTCCTCAGGAATGGAGGCAAATTTTAGTGGTAGATTGCATGTTTTATCAGGGAGATCCACAAGTTCACATTTGAGTTTTTTCAGAACTCTAGGATGTATGCCATCTGGGCCTGGTGATTTGTCTGTTTTTAATTTGCCCATCAGTGGCCAAACCACCTTTCTTGTAACCTCAATCCAACTAAGGTCTTTCAACACTTTTACTGAAATTGGTGATTATGGAGTGGTCATCCTCCTCCCATTTTTCATGGTGGAGGCAAAAAATGCATTCTGCTTTTCTGCCATTCCCCTGAAGTCCTTTAATTTCACATTTTGGTCATCCAGGGCCCCCACTACCTCTCTTGTTGGTTTTCTGCTTCTAATGTATTTGAAGAAATTTTAATCATTGATCTTTATGTTCTTCATTGACCCATTTAGCCTGCCTGATCACCAACTTGCTTTTTATTGTGCACTAATGTACTAAATCTTGTGCTCCCTTTTATTTATCTCATTGAACGAGCCATTCACTGCTGAAAGAAGCCTTCTTACCTTTTACTGCTTCTATTACTTTGTTTGTTAACCATGCAAGTCTCTTTTTATATACCTATTCATACCTTTCGTAACCTTTTCTGAACTTCCAGGATTGTAGTTTTAAAGAGTCTCCAAACTTCCCAGTGTGATTTGACCCTCCTTAACTTTCTTTTTGGTTTCTTCTTCACAAGACCCCGCATTTGAAAGAAGTTAACCCTTCTAAAATTAAATGTGGTTGAGTTGGTCTTTTGGGGCAGCTCTCTTTTTATATAAATGCTAAACTTAATAGCATTGTGATCACTGTTCCCAACCAGTGCTATCATGTTTACATCTCTCACCATGTTTTAAGCATTACTTATTACTCAAAGTCCAGGATAGCCTCTCCCAGGTAGATTCTGTGACCACCTGCTCCATGGCATCGTCATTGACAGCATATGGAAACCCAGTCACACATTGTATGTATAGTTAAAATTGAGACACTGTTGTTTTGTCTAGCTGCTACCCTTAATTCTTTTGCTCTTTTTAAAGCATCTTCTAACCTTCGATCTGGTGGGTGATAACAAACTCCCAAAGTTAAGATTCTTTCTAGGCCCGCTATTTCCACCCATCATGTTTCTGTAAACAAAACTTTTTCTCTTAGACCGATTATGCACTGGGCAAAAAGGCCATGCTGGTGATGGCAGGGAAGTGGGGTTAATCCCTGCGTACACACGATGTCGCCGCCATCCCGGCCCAAGCTCAAATCAGGACCTCAGATGGCCTGTGGCAAGGGAACATAGAATCTTCCACGTTCTCTGTCTTGGTGTGGCGGCCAGCAGAGGCCCAACCGGTGCAGGCCTGTGCGTAAGTTGCAGGCCCGTTCCTGCGGGGACACAAAATTCCCTGTTCAGCTTTGTGGTGCTGTGCAGCCAAACGGGGCATATCTACACCCCAACAATGGTGAGATAATGGCGTACCACTATCCCACCATCCTGTGGTGGTATCCCTGTGCCCCCCACCCCCCTGCTGCTGTTGCCGTGAGGTACTGCAAAATTTTCCTGTCCCAGAGTCGTGATGTGTGCATGCACAACTCCAGGGTAGTCCATGTGCGCCGGGGGATTATGTCCTCCATGCATACTTTGGAAGCATCAGTGGCCCGGTGCAGCCACCACCATGTACAATTGGTCTTAGATTATCAATTTTACAGGCCTGTATACCTTCTCTAACATACAGAGCCACCCTACATCTGACCCTTCCTTCCTTATCTTTCTGATATCACTTACTTCCAGGAATCAATGTGTCTCACTGATTAGCCTCATCCCACCAAGTTTCTAGTTTCCCAAGTTTCTAAAATGTGCACAGTATCTATGCTCCTCTCTGTCACTAAGCATTCCAGGTCCTCCATTTTACCTCAGGCACTTCTTGCACTTGCGTATAAAAACATCTAGTTCCATCCTGAAGTGTACAGGTCTTTAGGGGACCTTTCCACTGTGGGAGTTTCAAGACATCTCATTTACTCTTTGGGAAAGTGTCTAAGCTCTATGGAGATGTTCATGACACAAGTTATTCATAACAGCTGTTCACACATTTCTGTATAGCAGTAGTACTGTGGCTGTTTGCCAGCAATAATATGTTTCAACAGTGTAAGAATGTTCAGATAATATTCCCAAAGGCATTCCTCATTTGAGAGAGAAGAAAGATTGGAATGAGAAGCAATTTTGAACGATCTGTCCACTTCTTTGAAATTGCTTGAAGGACCAAATCTTGACAAAAAAAATTACAAGGACTACTTTGCCAGCCAATATTTCTAAATGGGAATACATTGGCAGTGACTGAAAACATGTTTTAATGAAAGTTGATATTAATTTTTAGTGAAAAGCACAAGGACAGTGGCTGTAAGCAGGAGGCCTTAGTGCATCTGTAACACTGTACACATCCACAGGCCGCCTTGCTCTTTTCCAAGAACTGAACAGTGGGCAGAACTGATCAAAAATAATTCATGACTCATGGCGCAGTCATCTCAAGTTATACCACCTGGGTATGTGTAGGGTTGCTGTTGAGTACTTCTATCGCTTTAACTCTGACATCTTATTTGTTGTTTTGGAACGTTTAAATTGTTTTAAATAATAAAATAATAAAAGTGCCTGAGGTTGCTATATTTCAAAGAAATTGCAAAATTAAAATTGCAATTAATCTTTAAATAGGACAGGGTCCTATTAAATAAAAGAGTAAGGCCACCTGGGGAGGAGTTAGGGCGGGCCCTGTCCAGGATAAAAACTCAGAGGGCCCAATCAGGAGCCGCAAAGCGTCCATCCAGGGCCAAGCAGCCAATAGGGAGGCGCGCAAAGTGCCTTCCTATTGGCCCCTCACCAGGACAGACCAAAATTCCATTCACCCAGCCCAGTCTGGCTGCCAGTCTGCTCCTGACCACCAAAGGGAGAGGAGGTCAGTAGGGCTGCCAAAGGGGATGAGAACAGAGGCTGCGCCAGCCCTTTTTGCCCCAAGGCTGCCCTAACTGTCATGTCCAACTGCGAATTGCCTCAGAACCCTGACAGAGCTGGCAGGAGGCAGCAGAGTGCTCCCCATCCCCCCCCCTTCAGGCCTGCTGTGAAGGAACCTCTGACAGGCCCCTGATTGACGGGAGGGAGGCATTTTCCTTCAGGGAGCAATGCAGGGGAGCCTGAGGGCCTTCCTTTTGAGGGGGGGACTTTCCCCTTCTGCCAAACAGTTTCCTGACAGGGAGGCCACAGAAAAGCCCCTTCTCACTTAAAATACTGCTCTGACCGGAGGTTAGACACAGCCAAGCCATGTGTCTTTCTTCTTTGCAACTCTCTGCAGATTTGAGGCCACTGCACAGCGTTATTCTGCAGAGGAAGCTGGCTCTTTTGTCTCCTGTTTCATCTGCACAACAACCCTGTGCAGTAGGCCTCAAGTCTTTCAATTTAACAACAACCTGTGTGGGAAGCCTTAAATGTTTCTTCTCTACCACAACCCTGCCCAAAGTAGCCCTTTCTGTTTGGGGAGCTGATCTTTATACTCTGCAGGTGAGCTGTAATTCCAGGAGCTCTGCAGGCCACACCTGTAGGTTGGCTACCCCTGGGTTGGAAATATTCCTGGAGGTTTGGAGGTGGGACTTCAAAATCGTATAATGCCTCAGAGTCCAACCTTCAAATGAGCCATTTTTGCCTGCAGTTGGTAGGGAGTGGCGCAGGTGTGTCCCTCCTGGCCTATGGGTTATGGCCAGCCCTTATCAGCCACTGTTTGTATTCTGGGGCGCAGACAGGCAGACCAGCATCAGTCCTGTGAGTCTGGAAAGAGCAGGAAGATCTAAATAAATATTTACAGCCTGAAACTAAATAGAGAACAAGTAAATGTCTGGAGACACATCGTAACTGAAATAGTAACTGGCAAATAACCTTGGCCTGGCAAATAAAAAAACAGTATTAAAAACCTTACTAAGGTCAAGACTGCTGTGCACAGACAGTCTTCCTCTTAGGGTTGCCAGCTTCCCTGTGAGGCTCGCTACCCCACCTCCCTCATGGGGAGTCTGCTATGGGGAGAGAAGGGGAAGACGATTGGAAAATGCTTTGAGACACCTGAGGCCTGCTGGGTCACTGCGGCCCATTCCCAGTTCTCTCAGATCTCTCACAACCCTACATACCTCACAGGTTGACTATTGTGGAGAGACAAATAGAAAAGGTGTTTGTAAACCGCTTTGAGACTCCTTTGGATAGTAAGCAATAGGGTACAAAAATCCGTTCTTCTAAGGAGCGACCATGTGGGCACATAACATTTTACCAACAGTGAAAATATGGGAGACAGAAGGAACAGGGTGGACACCTGTGTACTGTGACTACCCTATGTGTATTAGGGCAGAGGGGCATTTTGGTGAATGTGGCCTAATTCACACAAGAAGGGAAATGACGCAGAACTGGGGGGAATTGGTTGCCATGTAATCTTCCCCTAAGAAGAGTCTCCAGTCTGATTTTCCCTTCACATATCTGAGGACATGGCTCTGGAAAGCTCATCTGTAACCACTATGCCACAATTCCCAAAGGTCAGTCCTCTCCCACACTCAACGAACATTTCACACCACAGGTTCTTGACACCCATATCTCCACACCCATGGCCTCATTTGCCACCATGCCACCACAACCTCCCACACAACACACATGACAACCCCATGCCCTTACAGACTGGACAACTCCTCCCTTCCTCTTCCCACTGCCAAGCTCTAGCGCCCGTTGTATTCTTGGAAACAACGGGCTTTGCCCCTAGTTAAACAATAAAGCCAGAAGAGAAGCAGCACCTCAAAGCTAATATCATTAAAAGCATTATGGGTGTAAATTGTAAAATACACCCCCCCCCCCAAAAAAAAAAGAGAAAGCATACAATTTAACTGAATATTTGTGAGAATGAAGAAGTTTTAATCTGTAGTCTGAAGCTTAACAAGTTATATGCCAGGGGAAACAGTGATATATCAGTGTCAAGAGGCCGCCTTAGAGATGGCCCAGAGTTATTATCTCACCTCTTGAGGTAAGAACTTAAGTTCAGGTTCAGCCAAGAAGTGGCAGATAAGTCAAAGCAGGAAATGACAGTTCTCACGTAACGGAATATTTTTTGCCCAGATGATGGTATCTTCTGAGTACACAGTACTGCTAAATGCATAGTACAGCTTAACCCTGAACAGACAGGAAAAATATTATATATTTATATGTAGATTTCTGTTACTTTTCTATGTCACTTTAATCATATATGATTCCTAACTGGGCCATAGAAAGGGGATCAGCAGATCCAGAAAATGGAATTAGGGATAGATAGAGGGAATTTGGAACTAAATTCTAAGTTTACAAAATTTTATTTAAAAGTGATTCAAAAAATAGAAACAATGCCTGTGGCTTAAAAAAAAGAATACCCACTGAGTTCCCAATTGTTTTTTAGAGATTGCTAAGCAACCACAACAATATTGCTAAGCATTTCAAGCATTCAGGTTTTCTTTTGCGCCCGGGGGGGGGGGGGCAGCTGAGGTGAACCAAGAAGCCAAAACAGCTCTGGAAAGGGTTCTGCCCCCTTCCCCTGATAGAGTAGAATTCACTGGGGTGGGCACAGTGACAACCACTGGAGACTCACTGCCTATCTGCCCAGCAGCCACTGTGCAACTGTACCAAGTCTAGTCCAGCCCCAGCAGCCAGAAACTAGGCAAGTCAGTCAGACTTTTCTCATGGGAAGGCTGCTGGGAAAGGGAAGGAGTGAAGTCTGAAGAAAGGGGAGCAGATAATTGGGTTAGCTAATGGGTGGCAAGGAGGGGGCTATAAGGGCTGCCAGCAAAGAAAAAAAGGAAATAGTGGGAGAGGCAGATACTGCAAAAAAAAAAAAAAAAGGGATATCCCCTGGAAGTGCTTGAGATTCTCCTTCCTTTAAAAAAAAGTGTGCCATGACATTCTGAAAATTGCCCTTTTGTGCTTTCCTGAATTAATGATACAATGTCTCCATTTTTAAGTTTCTTCTATGGCCCACTGCATCTGTTTTATCAGAAATATGTATTATAGATGAGACCAACTGGGATGCCAGGCTTTGTCCTAGCTCTTGTGGGCCTAGTGAATTTCACGAGAAAAGGTTCATTGCATCAGGTCAGGCAGTTTCTGCATATGAAGGAAAAAAGCAGGTTATGCAACGTGTGACTCTTGTCAGGGCAGAACAGGGAAGAGAATGGAAATCAAATGTTAACTGCAACCAGTGTAAGCCAGTGTAAGCTTTATTTTTGCATTACAGGTGGATTAGAGGAAAAGTTGAACTGCAACAAAAATCAAACCCAGAAGAGCAGAAGTTGTAAAGAGACATTATCTAAATAAATGAAATTGAAAAATTATTGAACTAAAATGCAAATTTGTAACAGCTTTTGCTGTTATAAATAAGTCCTTGGTGGTCGGGGACTGAGCCTGGCCCCACTGGCACCTGCCCCACTGGCACCCAACCAGGGGCAATCTGGCAGATCGCTGACAGTTTGCTCCTGGCTACTGTCAGGAGAGGAGGTAAGTGGGGCTCCTGGGGGTGGGAGTTCCCACCCTCCCTTCCTCCCCCCTGTGCGGCAAAGGGGGAAGGGAGGGCGGGTGGGCTCCTTGCGGGGGGGACGACAGCTGGGGTGGTGGCGGGAGGGGGGTTATCGAATTTTTATCCCGCCTCTCATGAATTTGTTGCCCTGAGGTGGCTAACAAAACCATTACAATTTCCCCATAAAAACTCCATTAAAACAATGGCAGTATACAAGAACCCACAAGATGGCAGAACAGGCTATCACCCAACATAATGTACCAAGTCCAGCCATTCAATCAGCATTAGTTGTTATATATTACAGGGATGCTCAGTTAGGGTGGGACCCCTGATCGATCTGTCAACCCTCTCCCAGCCTCAACCAAATACCTGGTAGAAGAGCTTCATCTTGCAGGCCCTGCAGAACTTAGACAGCTCCATCAGGGTCCTTAGCTATTCCAGGAGCTCATTCCACCAGGTAGGGGCCAAGGCCGAAAAGGCTCTGGCCCTGGTTGAGGCCAGGTGGATTTCCCGGGGGCCCAGGACAACCAACGGATTCCTACCCACAGAGTATATGGCCGTGTGGGGGGCATAAGCAGAAAACAGTCCCTCAGATAGGTAGGACCCAGGCCCCGTATAGCCTTAAAGATTAAAACCAAAACTTCAGCACCAGTTTTACATCTGAAGGTGTTGGCTCGGTTTAGATGGGATGACCACTTGAGGGGGTGATGGAAAGTGATCCCCTAGGAATTTAAAGGTATGCACTTGTTCAATTGAATGTCAATTAATTTGCCAAATTAACTATTTCTTGGGCCTCCCGAAGACTAGAATTTTATAATTTATTTATTTACTAGAAATTAAGCCCGCTGCTCCCCAAATGCAGCAGGCGCTAGTGAGGTGTTTGGCTGGAGGGGCAGAAGGAAGGGAAGAAGAGAGCGAGAAAGGGAGAGAAAGAAAGGGACAAAGGGAGAAAGAGAGAAAGAGATGAAGGGAGAGGGAATGGAAGTTAATTTGAGAGGGAGAAAGAAGGAAGGAATGAATGAGCAAGGGCCCGTTGGGAGGAAGCGGCATGGGGGTGGAGAACGTGGGGCGTGCAAGTGGCAGCGGAGTTCAGCATAGGGGGGTGTTGTGGGACGTGGGGGGTAGAAGGCTGAGGTGAGGGGGGATTGGGAGGGCTCGGGAGTGTTGGGGGGAAAGGGGCTTTGGAAAGCGGGGTCGTAGATCCAGGCAGGTGGGGAGGGTTTCGCAGGGGGTGATAACGGGGCAGCGAGCATGTATCGGGAGGTGTTTGGAGGGGGGAGAGGGGGCAGCGTAGGCACGTGCAGATGGGGAGGAGTGTGAATGTTGGGGGAGTGAACGGGGAGGTGAGCGGGGATGAGGAGGGTGAGTAAGGAGGGGTCGAGGGCGTTGCGGGAAGCAGTGGAGGTGATCCGGTGGCAGGGAACTTGCCTCGTGAGATAGGATGGGAATGGGGGCAGCGGTGGAGGCTTTGGCAACCGGGTCGCATTGGACGGGACGGCGGCGGGGCAACGACGTGGCTGGGTGGCCGGCAGCGGCAGAATGGAGGGCTGGAGGTACAGGCGGGCTGTATTGGGGGGTGGGTGGATCAGGAGGCGGGCGGGCGGGTTGCGAAGGCAGGACGTGGCGTGATTGTGAGTGGCTCGGGAGGTGGCGGGGAAGGTTTTGTAACAGCAGGACATCACCGTTCTCGGGGGGTCGTGTGCGGGGAAGTCTGAGGGTGGGGAAGTCTTAGCGGCAGATGGGAGAGGAGGGCAGCCAGCGAGGTGAGTGTGCGGCGTAGAGGCATGGAAGCACGCAGGGTGGCGAAGGCAGCTGGTGGTGGGCGGTTGGGGAGTGGTCCGGGCGGGCCAGCGGCTTGTGGGGCTGGAAGTGAAGTTGTGGCATGGCGGGGCCGGCGGGCTGCACGCCACATGGGAGGGCAGGACGGTCGGGTGGCGACGTTCTTCGGCGGCGGGGAGGCTCGCAATGGCCACCGCCAATTGAAGGCAGGCTCCCGTGGAGGGTGGGCAGTTGGGGACGCGAACTGTCAAGCGGAGGGCCCAATCAGCTGGCGCTTCACCAGTTCGGGGGCAAGAGCCCAATCAGTGGGCCTCCTCATTACGGACGAACTCCTCCCACACAGGGCTTACCGCTTTATTTTTACCGCGGAGCAATAGTGAGAGCAGTAAATGGGATGGAGGCTTGTGGGTCCAATGGAAGCTGTTGATTCTGGTTGACCTCAACCAAATGCCTGCTGGAAGAACTCACTTTTGCAGGCCCTGTGGAATTAGGGTCCTGATCTCCTCTGGGAGCTCATTCCACCAGTTGGGAGCCATGATAGAGAAAGCTCTGGCCCTGGTTGAGGTCAAGCAAGCTTCCTTGGGGCCAGGGATCACCAGCAAGTGGGAGATAGTGGAGTGTAAAGCTCTTTGAGGGGTGTAGGCTCAGAGGCGGTCCCTCAGGTACACTGGGCCCAGACTGCATATGGCCTTAAAACCAAAACCTTGTCAGATCAAGAATTCGATTTTGATTTTTTATAATTTATTTCCAGCGCATTGTCATTACAATAGGACAGTGGCTCAGTGGTCCAAGTTTGAGTTCCCCTTAGTGAATCTGATCAGTTTGGGCCTGAACATTGAGGATAACCAGCCCAAGATTCTGTGTGCCAAATGGCTTGCATACAGCTTGCCTATTGCTGAGAGTAGACTTTGGGTAGTAATTCTGGTAAACACTACAGTGTACATGGGAAATATCTACTTAGTATTTTTCTTCATACAGTTAAAGTTGTTTGAGAGACGTAATTCTGAACCTACTATGGACCAACCTGTACCTTAAATTCTTTGAGCATTTAAAGGCAAACAGAAGTTTAAAATTATATCTAAGGACATCTGATAAAATATGCTGCTCGTAGTAAATTATCCCCTTCACCTTGTTGAACAAGTCATCATAGGTGAGAGAATATGGTAAGTTCAGTTTCAGATGTTGACATCTGTAAGATTCTTATATGCATTAGTACAAATGGAGAACCCATCCTAACTGATGGGGAAAAAACAAATTTTAACATAGTCCCCAAATTATATTAATGCCTCCTTATGGCCCTTCCAAATCCTGAAAACATCGAAAAGTTTTAAATATATTTTAATATACTTGCCAAAGACATTTTCATGAAAAAAATAGATTATGTTCAGAATGGTCCATGAACAGATTGGCTAACTCAGGGGACAAATTTGCATCCTGTGGCTATTCTTGAAATTTCCCCCCAAAATTTCCTCTTTGAATTTAATTTTTATTTTCAAGACTAATTCATTTCCCCCCAATAAAACCTAGTAGGAAGATTTAAATTCTCTTTAATTAAGAATAATTTCAATAACCTTCACTGCTTCTGTTTGAGACATATTGTTATTAACAACAACAACATTTTTATACCGCCCTTCTTTGTTGCTCAGGGCAGCTCGCAGCATAGATAGACAAGTGCCGTTATAATATGAAATACAGTACTCCAGAAACGGAACTCAGTAACTTGTATCAACATTAAACATCAAACTTTTAAACATATAACTATTTAACATGAACTGTTTCATGAAGGATTGGCCGGAGTGGAGACTGCCTTGTGGTGTACCTAGTGGGTGTATCTGATGGGGAGGTGTTATGGGGGGCCTGGTTGATGTGATCAGCTCATTGGCCCCAACCCAAAGCTTGGCAGAAGAGCTCTGTTTTGCAGGCCCTGCAGAACTGTGCTAGCTCTGGCAGGCCCCTGATCTCTGGGAGCTCAGTCCATCAAATGGGGCCAGGACAGAGAATATCTTGGCCCTGGTTGAGGCCAGATATGTTGTCTTGGGCCCGGGGATCACCAGCCTTTTGGTGTAAGCTGAGCAGTTGGTAGCCAGTGCAGCTGTTTAGAATACAGTCCAGATACGGGCCCTCCAAGATGTTCCCATGAGGAATATATTGGTATGTAATGAAACTATATCCATAGACATCTTCCATAGCTGACTCTATCTGATTCATCATGTTCAAAAAGTCCATAGTAGCCTTCAGATGTGTTCTAGTTAAAGGGAGAAAAACTTTAAAAATAGTCCACATCAGAAGCTAAAGACTCAGGAATAGAGCTACACCCCAAAATAATATGTGTACCTGGTAGGATGATGTCTTTATGAATCCTTGGAAGCAAATAAAACTTGAGGTATTGTTCCCTCAGATTCCAAAAAGTACTCAAATGTGGATTTAGAAATGTGTCCTTCCAATAATGCCTCCTCTAAGATGTTAACAATATCTCTCTTAATCAGAGTTCCTTTATTGGCATAAAGAATATATATCCCTCAGTTGCCTATAACCCTCCTTCATATAGTCCTCTTTATCTAAAACAACAACTGCACCTCCTTTATCAGCTGATTTAAAAATAACGTCATTTCCAAAATTCACTGAATTGATTCAGTTGCATTTTTAAAATACTTAAGTACCTCCATCTGGGATTGTTTTTACATGTGACTTGCTCTGTGCAATTCTACCTGAATGAGAGCCAAGGTATGTTAAAGCAAAAAGTAATTGTGCCTGACATTATCTGCTCACTTACATAACATTCAGGTGCTGACAATGTCTTTGGCACCAAAAATAAATGCCATGCACAAACTCCTTGTAACCCTTGACACTCAAATGATGTGCCAAGCCATTATATTAAATATATATGGCATTTAAGGAAGTGTTTCTTATCCTGTTTGCAATGCCTCGCACCAAACGTGGAACTAAATAACATAATCTTATTATCCTCATTGACACATTTTTTGCACAAAGGAGCAGCAATGTCATATTATGTAAAGCCTCTGCTATTTATGTCTTATATATGCACATTCTGAAGAACATGATTTTCTCATTAGACATATTTAACAGCAAAACCCCCTTTCCTCCATTTAAAAGTAATGTACTCTGCATCCTATACAAAAGTTCAGTTAGGATTTTTAAGCATACAAAATACTGCACCATAAAGCTTCAGAATACATGCATGCACGCACCAAAGACTATGTGTACATGTGTATACAACCCCAAGTTAAAGTTCTTTTACTGGGATGGTGACTGCCAGTTATGTATTTGGACACTACTATGCATTTTGGCTTGTAATAGGAAATCTCTGTATTATTCTTTTACTCTTCTAGGTTTAATTTCCCAAAATGATTTGCAGCTTTATGGAGGGAAATATTTTGCATTCATGCACTATACTAATCATTATATTTCAATGTGATTTTCTTTGCATTTTAATAGATAGTGACAAAATCATAAAAGTGTTAACCTGCAAAATCTTTTATTGTAAGCAATTTATCACAGCAGGAAACTTTGAATAATTTGTTCAAATTCAGAAATAAGCAATAGGGTGATTTGGCTCAATTTATAAGAAGCTCAGTAAATAGCTGCTTAAAAGAAAGTGCTTTCTAATTTTCAGCCAAATAAGTATCAAGTAGAAAAGTCATTAGTAAGGAAGGGAATATGGCTCTGTCTTAGACAGTGTGATGTATGGGAATGAGAGAAAAGACTGAAAGCTCTGTGGCAGTGGCAATGGTTTTTGAATCAGCATAAATTAAATTGCTTGAGCTGTGGAATAAAATGCATAGTCTAGAGGTTCACTTACTCTGGTTTAAGGAAGAAAACAAAATAGAGTATTTTTCATTGTCTAAAACCTGTACCTAAACCTTGTTGAGATTATACTACTAAAACTGATCTCCTTTGAACGGGTCTCCAGACAATTTCAGAAGATTTTCCCACTCTATTTATTACTTTCTTTGTTTATTGGCCCCTTTTTCACTCATTAGAGGTCCTCAGTCAATTCATTTAAAATCAGGTTCAAGGTTCTGGTGTTAAACTTCAAGGCCCTCTGGGGTTTGAACCCCTCATACTTGTGGGACCAAGTATGCCTTATGCCCCCCGCAGGTATGAATCTGTTGGAACGCCCTGGCCCGAGGGAGGTTTACATGGCCTCAACCTGGGCCAGGGCCTTTTCAGTCTTGGCCCTGATCTGGTAGAATGAGCTCCCGGAAGAGCTGAGGGCCCCGTCAGCTCACACAGTTCCACAGGGCCTGCAAGATAGAGTTTTTCCAGCAGACATTTGGTTGAGGCGAGTGCAAGTAAAATCTGGGCCCCTCGCTCACTATCTCGCCAGTCTATCGGCTCCCATGGAGTTGTCCCTCTGAGGCAGTGTTTTTATCAAAAATGCCTCTTGAGCTGGGGGGAGGTGGCAATTTTCACTGTCAATTAGAGGGTTTTATTGTTTTAGGGGGGTTTAATGAAGGGAGCTTGGTCTGTTTAGACTGGAGAGAAGACAACTAAGGGGTGATAATGAAAACCATCTTAAAATACTTTAAGGACTGTCATATAGAAGATGGAGCAGAGTTATTTTCTGTTGCCCCAGAGGGTTGGACCAGAATCAGTGGGTTGACATGAATTCAAAAGAATTTTTGTCTAAACATGCGGAAGAAGTTCCTGACAGTAAGAGTGTTTCCTCAAGTGGAACAGGCTTCTTCGGGAGGTGGTCAGTTCTCCTTTGGCAGTTTTTAAGCAGAAGATAGTCATCTGACAAAAATGCTGATTTTATGAATTTAGGTAGATTGTGAGTGGGTGGGCAGGAAGGGATGCACCAGTTTTTGTCTCTTGTGGCCCTTCCTTGCATACCCAGAGAATTGCTGATCACCACTGTGGGATGGTAGGTGAATTTCCTCCAGGCCAGGCTGGATTCTGGAGAGTTTTGGTGGGGGAAACTCTTGGGCATTAAATTGGGGTCACTATGGGTGGGAAGGTAGTTGTGAGTTCCTGCATTGTGCAGGGGGTTGGACTGGATGACCCTGGAAGTCCCTTCAAACTTCATGATTCTATGAGCCACTGTGTGGGAATGGTGAGATATAAATTCAAATATTAATAAATAAATAGCTAGATATGGGACCAAATGAAATTTACAAGCATATTACATCAAATAAACTGGATTTTTCAATTAACAATATACCAATAAATTAACATATTCCAGGAAATTGGATTTCATTACTAGAGAAGTGATGAAGTACAGTGTAATACATCCAGTAAACAATTCAGTACAGAGGTAAGGAGATGGAAAAAGCTGCCTAAAAATGTCACGGGTAATTAAATTAAAATATCATTATTTATTAACTAAAAATCAATCTCATCTATCACCAGATCTTAACCTCAGCCAAAAAGGGGTCTAAAGCAGATTTTGCACATCGCTTGTGCCACAAAGCTTGCTGGGTGAACTTGGGCCAGTGATGGTACTCTCAGACAGCATCCTGCCCTCCTCCAAGTTTAGCAATGGCAAACTATCTTCAAACATATCTTGCCAGGCAGCCAAACAATTTTAGGATCTCCTGGCTACACTACACCATCTGTCTATCTATATAAAGAGTGATGAGTACTTCCAACCAGATGCTGAAGGTCCAGAAGCCTCCAGAGCAAGCCCCACCTGCCAGGAGCCTTTCGAACGTTTGTCACATTGCCCTGTCAGCATGCTTGCTGGCTCTTTAATTCCAAACACACACACATACACACACACGTGACACAGAGGTAAAGAAACCGGCAGCACCCTCTCCCTGTGTGGAGAGATGCTTGCCAGCTCTCTTAATTACCGCTCCCCCCAGCCTCTCTGTACCTGAAGGGGTGGCACAGGGGCCAAGTAGCCAGTGAGTAGTCTCCCAAAGGGGGTAGATGCTTTTCTGTTCTGTAAGTCCCTCCCTTTTGCTGGGTGCAGAGAGGAGCCTCTCTGCTCCCTGCAGGGGCCAGAGGGGGCAAACAGCTGGCCTCTCCCAATGGGGACAGATGGTTGCCAGCTCTGTAAGCCCTCCTCTGCTGTGTGCAGATAGAAGCTTCATTGTGCCCTGCAGAGGCAGTGTAGGGGCCAAGCATCTGGTGAGTGTCTCACTCAATGGGGAGAGACACTTGACTACTCCATAACCCTCCCCCAAACAGTTCGCGAGGGCCTCTCCTGATGGAGGGGATGGTTGCCTGCTCCGTACCCCCTCTCGGTACAGGGAGAAGACTCTTTGTGCCCTGCAGGGGCAGTGCAGTGGCCAAAGAGATGGTGAGTTCCTCTCCTGATAGGGAGAGAGCTTGCCTGCTCTGTAACTGTCTCTGCACCTGGCAGGGACCAAGCAGGGGCGCAACCCCTGGGGAATCCCCGGGTCTTTAACTCCACCTTCCCCACGCACACACAGGGTGCAGAAAGAAGCCTCCCTGCACCCTGGGGGGAGCACAGGGGCACAGGAGCCTTCAACAGCCTCTCTCGATTGGTTGAATGTTCTAAAAGCTCAAGAACTAGCCCTGTCATCCAGGAACCTTGGAACATTTGACGAGTTTAAATAGAATGCCCCCCATCACTCCCTGTCTTTCCTGTGCCTGTCGGTCTGTTTGTCTCGCAGTCCCATAGGCCCCCCACCTTCACCCTCTGACTTTGTGTGTGTGTGTGCCAATCTCTTTGCCCCCCTTCTTCAACCCCTGACTTTCTCTCTGTGTTTGTGTCTGTGTATCTATCAATGCCTAGGGACTGCTGCATTCCTGGCTTTACTCCTAACCCTTATCCATTGTTCCTCTTAATATTTGTGAAACAGGCCCTGGGGTGAAGCAAGTCTGGGGTGTCCGAGTTGGAATAGGGCCTGCCCCTACGGTTCCCACCCTCTGTCGCTGCCTGCTCATCCCTCGCCTAACACGCATTCCTGCTTGACCATGCGAATTTCCTGCTGTCCGCCACTCTACCCGCCCCACAGAACACCCTGACTCCACTGATGATGCCCGGGCAGTGGCAGCAAATACTGGGCCGAGCTCGCTGCAGACGGTGTGAGAGTTTGGGGCAGGGGCCACGCCGAGTGCTTGGCCCATGGCCCCTAAGCTCCTCCCACTGCTGGGGAGCCATCCAACAGGCCCTTGTGGCTGAGATGCAACAGGTAAGCTCCAACAAACCTCCCCCTGCAGCCGTGCCAACTTAAAAGGTGCATGCTGCCGAGTAGCCGCCATCTATGGTGGTGTCCCCAGGCCTGTTGCAGGGTGCGCAATATCAGCGAGCCTCTGGAAGCCGAGTACCACGGCCTCACCCCCAGGGGTGCCTCACTTCTGCTGACTGTGTGCTCGGTGGCCGCCCACTCGGCAGGGCTCTGGCTAGGGTCTTTGCCTCTCTAAGAGGCAGCCAGTCATCGCAAGCCTCCAGCAGTGGGATGGTTATGACTTTGTCTGTGGCTGCATGTTGACCGGCCGCCTCTTTCCACACAAAACACCCTGCCCGTGGGCTCGACAAAACCAGGTCCACTCAGCAAAAATTCACCACCAGCGGTCTGCCCCTCACAACAAGCCTGCGCCACCCAGGGCAGCGGCGATGCTCACCTCCCTGCGCTCCACTCTCAAAAGCCCCCCCCCAGGCTCAACGACGCCGTGTGCTCCGTGACGGGCTCTGGGGATGCCACCAGACACACTACCAGCACGACAGTGGCCTTCCAATGAGCTGCCACCAATGCTGGGGGGGGGGCACTAGAGCCTATTGTATTTTGCATACAACGCGCTTTTCTGCTAGTACATACTATCATCTGTCCCTCTTAATAAAACAGTAAGGAAGGTTGGGGTGGGCTGCGTCCATGATCAAAACTCCCGGATTGGCCCTTTGGCCTCGGACTGACAAGTGGAGGGGCCAATCGGAAGGCACAAAGCGCCTTCCAATTGGGCCCTCACCAAGACAGACCAGAGTTCCAGCCAGTCAGGTGGGCGCGAAGCCAAAGTTCTGACAGGGCCCGCCCACCCAATCTGGTGACATCACTGCCAGTCTGCCCCTTACCCCTGCAGGGAGAGGAGGTCAGTAGGGCTGCCAAGAGGAATGAGAACAGAGGCTTGGACAGACTGCACCAGCCCTTTTTGCCCCAAGGCTGCCCTAACTGTCAAGTCCAACTGCAAATTGCCTCAGAATCCTGACAGAGCTGGCCGGAGGCTGCAGAGTGCGCTCCTTCCCCTCCCCACCTTCAAGCCTGCTGGGAAGGAGCCTCTGACAGCCCCTGACTGAGGTGTTTCTGATAGCAATGCAGGGGAGCCTCAGAGCGTGGGGGGGGGGTGGGCATTCCTTTTGAGGGGGGGGAATTTCTCTTTCTGCCAAACGGCTGACAGGGAGGCCACAGAAAAGCCCCTTCTCACTTAAAATACTGCTCTGGCCGGGGGTTATACACAGCCAAGCCATGTGTCTTTCTTCTTTCCAACTCTCTGCAGATTTGAGGCCACTGCACAGCATTATTCTGCAGACAAAACTGGATGCTATTGCAGAGGTTATTTGGTCTCCTGTTTCTTCTGCACAACAACCCTGTGCAGTAGGCCTCTAGTCTTTCAATTCAACAACAACCTCTGTGGGAGCCCTTAAGTGTTTCTCCTCTACCACAGCTCTGTCCAAAGTAGCCCTTTATGCCTGGGGAGCTTATCTTTATACTCTGCAGGTGAGCTGTAATCCCAGGAGCTCTCCAGGCCCCACCTGGAGGTTGGCTACCCCTGGGCTGGAAATATTTCTGGAGGTTTGGAGGTGGGACTTCAAAATCGTACAATGCCTCAGAGTCCAGCCTTCAAAGGAGCCATTTTTGCCTCCAGGTGGGAGGGAGTGGTGCAGGTGTGCCCCTCCTGGGCTATGGGCAGGCCTTACCAGACTGAACAACTCCTCCCCTTCCTCTTCCCACCGCCAAGCTCTAGCGCCCATTGTATTCCTGGATACAATGGGCTTTGCCCCTAGTAATAAATAAATCCAGATACCCCAGAGTAATACATTTTCTCTCTATGTTTAACAATGTTTTCTCTCTCGCACCTGATTTGCATTGGAGCCTCCCTTCCCTCTCATTATCCTCAGGTTTGCCCACCTTTTGGAGGATGGTGGATGGGTGGTGGGGAGGAAACATCACTCTCCAAACCTGCCACCTCTGTATATCTTCCTCTCTCCCTCCTCTTCAGAGTGTTCGCCCTCTGCTCCTTCTCAGTGCATCCAACCCCAGGTGTATTATGTGTCAGAAACTGCCATGATTTAGTAGTTCATAGTTTGTCCTTATTCAATGCTTTGTCATGCTGAATCTAGCTGATAACCAAGGATGAAGCCCCTTTGAAGTCTCCAAGCATAATAGCCACTAGTCTCCCATCTTCACTGACTTTTATCCTCTCCACCTGGCTCTTCCTCCTCCTTCAGGCTCTGCCCCTGAGGGTATAAGTCTCTGTGCTACTGCCTCAGCATCTACTGTAAGCACCCCACCCTACCTGCTTGCCCTGGCACCAAGCTGCAACTACTACTTATCAGCCGCCCCGCAGCGATACCAACGAGCCCTGGGACCCTGAGCATGATGCCAGATGGTGGGCTGCTACTGGGAACCATCCCAGCAGCTGGGTTAGTGGTGAGCTGGCAGCCCACTCCACTACAAAAGCTCCTGCCTGCTTTAGTTTGCACACCTGGGAAAGGGGTTAAGGCGCCCCCTCCCCGGCCACAGCTTTCAGGTAACGGGGGTGTGCCCCATGGCAGCTGAGCCAGTCGAGAGTCTGGCCTCACAAGCAAGATCCTGGGAGCGACTGGACAAAAAAAAGAAAAGAAAATAGAGCCTGGCTATAATATAGGAAATCCTTAACATTAAAGCAGCCCAGAACAATTTATTTTAAAAAGTAATGGACAAATAATTGCCTCCTTTAGTTTCCGAGGGAAAATGCCCAGCATATAGAACCTTATGATATGCAATTATTGCTGTGTTCTTAGATATGTCAGTTTGCTTTTCTACCTTAATTGGAACAAAGGTAGCATAATGAATGAATATCAGGTTCCTCTGTTATACTTGTTTACTTATATCTAACTTTTTAATATGCATAGTACTTTGCAGTTTCTCTGTCATTTATCCTCACTATAACACTATGAAGTGGGTAGAAGAAACAGAATTTATTTACCTAACCAGTAAGTTCATAGATAAGATTACATTCAAAAGTTGTTCTCCAGCCCACTGAAATAGATTGGCTTGCATGTGTATTTATGGCCATAACTACTTTGCATCCACTTTTATCACATCACTAACAATATTGTAAAGCAATATGGAGAATTGAAGGAGGTCTGAAATACAACATAGGTGATCAGTTCATGGAATTCATCATGATAAATTTAATCAACTCGTTCTTGTATTTTAATTTATCCTTGACAAACTTGAAAAACAATGATAAATTATCTTTGTGTGTGGATTGAAACAAAGAAAAGCTAATACTTATTGGGAAATAGATTCAAGTGGCTGGCCTTGTTGGTCTGAAGCTGCAGAACAGATTTAGTGTCCAGAGGCACCTTTAAGACCAACAATTTATTATTCAAGGTATGAGCATTCATGTGCACACAAGATTGAATTGCACAGGAAACATTTGGCCACAATAAAAATGTAAATGTATACATTAAGAGAATAATGGGCAAATAGTAAATTGCTGTTCAATCTCAAGTGAATACAAACAAATCCAAATTGTTATTTTTTCCTATACCTGTTACCCATTTTCATTATGCTGTATGTTAATTTATTCTCACACTTTACCTGTAAATTTGAATTGATTACTTTAATTCCATGTCATTAGAAAGCTCACACCTTGAATAAAAAATTGGTGGTCTTGAAGGTGCCACTGGACTCAATTTGTTCTCCTTATTGGGAAAAACCATGTAGGTGAGACTTTATAGGGTCCTCATTTTTTGTGTCAAAGTGGCTGCATAAATGTTGCCATTTCACATGCAACATAGGTAACATTAGAAACGTCAGATTTTATGGTTCTTCTTGGAAACTTGTACATTATTGTGGTACAAAGGAACCACAGCATGGTCTCCTCCAGTGTGGCCCAAAGTTTCTAACTTTACTGGCTCAGAAAAGACCAGTACTGCACTGGCTCCCACTCTGCAAGTTAATACCAGAAGGGCACCTGCTTGTTAGGAAGGGTCCAGCAAACAGTGGTGGTGCTAAATGCTTGAATAATACTGATCTTTATGGTTTGTGTAATGAGCAGCAGATGCACTGTTCATAATTTAGTGTATCCATTCAGATCAACTAATTGAACTTCATTTCAATTCACATTTCCAAATGAAAATCATGATTTAGGTACAGTGGCTATATTAATCAATTAATTTGTTCCCATAACCATTTATTTATTTTTCAGTACTGAATTAACTCATCTCTCTTCCATTTACTGTGTGATTTCTTACTTAGTACTCTTGTAAGATGTTTTACTGAAAAGTTGGATAATATCTTTTTATATTCCTGGAAAACCCATTGTCTTTCAGAAGCAAGATATAAAATTACATTTCTTGCATGTTGGACTTAAGTGGGCCACAATCCAGCTAGAATTAGTTATGACTAATAATGCAATTATGTGCAGAGTCATTCCAATCTTAAGTTCATTGATTTCATTGCAGTAAGTTTGTATAGGGTTGTACTGTTAACCCCGATTACACCAATGGTGCAAGCTAGTAATGTTTCATTCATTTCAACGGCTATTAGTCACAACTCATTTTATATTGAGCTGGAGTATGAATAATCAGGTCATGTCTGTATTCTGTATTCACAAGTTTCCTACTTGTGTGTTCTCTTCCAGTTTTGACACCCACCCTCCCCCCAAGTTTATAATTTTTTTTAACACTGCTCAATTCCCTTTTCTAGTTGATGGAGGTAAATCAAGATGAACGGTGCTCTCAACTTACTGATATCCAGGACATTTCTTATTTGGCTGATATCAACTGGGATGCAGTTTTACAAAAGAGAATAATGCCTGGATTCATTCCAACCGTAAGATAATGTGTTGTGTTGGCAGAGTTTAAATATACGCAGAGCACAAGGCTGATTAAAGAATAAAATAGCTTTATTATTTGTTGATTCTGCCCCTTCTGTTCTGGAGACAAGCAGGGAGGAAGTGTGTTCAAAGGAGCAGGAAGTCTCCAATCAGTACCCAGAGGAGATTATTTGAAAAATATCACAAGGTTCCTGATCTAAAGATTCTAACTGTATATCTCCTCTGCTGCCCCTGCAGGAAATTCCCCTTTTCTGTTCAATCATGCAGACCATAGATCTTGCATATTCCAGCATTATGTAGCTGCTGTTTTTTATTTCAGAACCCACAGATGATGTTGATAGTAATGAATGTATAGTGCCTTTTGATACAAGAAGCCTTGAATGCTGTTTAGGATATGTTGGTGGGAATTAAATATCCTAGTAGAAAGAAAGTTTATGGGGTATATACATTCCTTAAGAGGACTTATACATAGAAAAATGGTGAGTCTTACTCTTTAATATGAAAGATTTATTGACTACTCATTATCTAGTAGCCAAGTTAGCTAAAAATTCAGTCTTTTTTAGGGTAAGTTCATTACAGTGTATGAACTGTCCTGTAAGCCACATTCAGCTGTGTTTAGAACAGTGTCTCTACCCTTTTGTAGAAAGGCAAGTTGAACTGTGACCCAACCTTTGAACTTGAAGAAATGATCCTGGAGTCTAAACCACTTCATAAGAAAAAGAAACGTTTGGCCAAGAAGGAAAAGGAGAGCAGTAAAGATGATTCCATGGAGGTGAGACTGCTTCCAATTATTTTTTAAACCCTTGCTGACAAGGAAACCTCCCTATGCACTTATTGATGGACAGTTCCGGCCAATCTGCCAATGGCTTAACATTAAACATTAACACTGGCTTAAAGAAGCCAATGGCTTAACATCTGCTTACTCATGTGGCAGTTTTCCAGACGCATAGGCAAATAGACAAGACAAGCAGGGATCCACAAGATGCCCACGTGGTGGTGTAAATCCCATCCTTCCCCCTTACTCATCCACTTGGCCAACCACTTGCCATCCAGCCTGCCATCTTGCAGCATGGCTGCCTTCCCTGGTACCCCCTCCTCTGCCTGTCTATTTCTACTTAAAGCTTTGGCCTGAAGCCTGAGAGTGATGTCAGGGGAGTGATTCTACAGAGGTCTCAACCGCTTGGTTCCTGACATGGTGTCTGCAGTGGACTCTCCAAGAGCTCCATTTGACTGGCTCTTCTCCCCTACTCAGTTGGCTCACAGTGTTCAGCACTGTATTGAAGGGATTTAAACCTTTCACTGCCTGTCTCCAGGTCCACTGATTTGAACAGGGGACAGGTTCAGAATTACAGAGGCCTACATACAAAGGTCTACATACTCACTTCTACATATTTGAATTTATGTATTAATTGATTAGTATATTATATTGTGATGGTGAATATAACTTAGAACAATTTGGGGTTGCCTGGCCCCTTCCCTGGGGTCACTAGGTTGCCTGCCACCACGGTGGCAGGTGGCAGCATGTGGAGGCGTGTGGTGGTGGCGGCGGGCAGTGGCATGTGGAGGCGAGTGGTGTTGGCAGAGGCGGGCACCAGCAGCCGGCAGAGGTGGCAGAGCCATGGCAATGGCTGCCTCCACGCTGCCTCGATTATTGTGCGCATACATGCGCACACGTGTCTCCAGCGCCCCACTGGCTCTTTCTGCAGCTGGCCAGCCTGCCTGGAGGGTCGCACCAGAGCCTGCCGAGGAATGCGCTGAAATGCTTCGTTCAGCTCTTTCAGAGCTGGCAAGAAAGTGACTCCCTCCCTCCATGGGTCCAAAGTCACCACATCCTGCCCAACTCCATCCAGCAAGCCCTGCATGCTCTGCAGCAGGGCCGCCGCAGAACCCCCCCATGGTTAAAAGAAGGGAGAAATGAGAGAAGCGGTGAGCCAAGGGAGCACAACCGGGCCCAAGCCCGGCCTAGAGTGGGATGGCAAGCAATGTGGATGTGGTGGCGGTGGCAGCAGCAGCCCCTTCTAGCGGGCAGGGCCCTCACCCCCCCTCCAGTCACCTCCTGCAGGGGGTCAGCCATTCCTCCAACAAGGTAACACTTTGTCATGAGATGCTGTCTTTCATCCTTTGATCACATATCCCATGCCAAGAATTGTTCACAATGGGTGCTCCTTCCCAAAAGTGAAACATTCATGTCCAAGAACCCCAAAGGAAATGCCTTGAGTCAAACCCTCAAAAGGTAAGTCTTCAATCTTGTGCTTGGTTTCTACTGACAAAGCAATTGAACTTAACCTTGCATGACATCTAAATACAGTAGAATCATTGAATCACAGAATAATACAGTTGGAAGGAACCTCATGGGTCATCTAGTCCAACCCCCTGCACACTCATTTGGAGAATTTGATGGCCTCAGCATATAGAACCTTAGCAAGGGATTACTTACCTTCATGCAGGAATGAGAAAAGTCTCTCCCACTGTAGAAATGTTCAAGTCATCTAGTTGTGGGTTGGATAGATGCAAGTTTTGGCCACAATTCTAGAGTTAGATCTTAACCCCCCTCTAAAACTCAGAAGGCAATAATGCCTGGTGACTCCAAACAGAGGCAGCTTAATATTTTGTCCTTTGGCTTATATTTGGAGGTAAGAACTATTTCCAGTGACTAAGCAATATTGATCATCTGCTTACCATACATACAGAGGTCTTCCACAGGAGATGCCAGAGAGGGTTCACCCACCCGTTCATCCAGGCCAGGGTTTAATATAGTGTTGGAACCATCAGATTCCATAGCTGGATCCTCTTCCCTCACAGCAGGAACCTGAGAGTGAGGCCTACATGATACCCTTGCAGATGGTCGGGAAGAGGGCACCTAATGAAGGATAACCTGAAAATATATACGGATGTGATGGCAATCACATAGGTGGTTAAGGCCACTGAACTGTTGCCATTTGCTCTGGATCCATATCACACAGGACTTGACCCGTCAGTAGCCCACTTCTACCTCTCCATCTTGGACCCAAGAATGGAGTTCTTTTCCTCAGGTGTGAAGACCAGAGCATACTTTTGAGACGCAGACTTTGTCCTTGGGCTTAGTCTTTGTCCTCTTAACTGTTGGTTCTGAAGAGGTGCAATGAGTCCAAGGGGCGTGCTGTCCTGATTGGACCTGCTGTGACATGGATCCAGGAGGTGGATCAGATATTTATTTTGAAGATATGGCAATGGACAATTTTTCAGGAGTATATTTGGATGACAACTCTGAAACTTTGAGGACTTTCTCCCATAACTCTGACTTAGGTTTTGCCATTCTATTCACTCAAGATTTGGAGGCTGAAGCATTTGCAGGCCTTTCATTTGGGGACATAATGCCCTTCACCCAAACAGAACCAACAGAAATCATGCTTATCAGTCTGAATCATCTTCGCCCCACAAGAGATATATTTTTTGAAAACAGCTAACTGAGCCATTGTAACTGAGAAGCCAAAACCACCCCAATATTTCATGGCTTGAAACAGTGGACACTCAACAAAAACAACCTACTCTTTTGGTAGCAAAATACAGGGCAGGGACACTACTGTGTGGGAGGGAGTACATGGTCCCTGGGCAGGAATAAGGTTCTAGCTCTGGTGCACAACACCTAGAAGCATTTAGCTATAAGAACCTCTCCAACTGCAGGCTTGCTCATGTGCTGTTCTCATACAGGACTGCAGAGAAGATAAGTGATGAACCAGGTTTTTATCTGTCTCACCAACCATAGACAAACTGTGCATATTGTACGGTTGCTTCACAGAGTTCTCCATGTTTTGACAGATGTGGTGAGAACTGAAACAAATACTTGTGTTGTCCCTGCAGCATCTTGACGGTTGCATGGCAACCATTCTCCAAATGGTCATTCTTTTATCTATCACCAATTAGATGGAGTTGATGATTTTTGCAGTGGTTGCAAGTAATACTTCTTTAATGAGATACAGTGTCACACCAACCCAAAAGTGGAGGTATGGACAACATAAACTCTTCCAGGAGGATATCTTTGAAGTAGGTGACACAGATACCAGAGAGGACCGACAATATGGTCATTCTAAAGAACAAAGACTGAAAGAGAACATGAGATTTCAGTATTTATTACATTGATGCATTATGAAATGCTGCAGTCTTTGAACCAGTATCTAAAAATCTAGATGCTACCACAGTGAGATAGTTCAATATGATAATTGCCTCTGTGTCAGTACAAACAATACTGGAGCTGTTATATTGCTTATTAGATGTCCCATCCTGTCAAATGTATTGATGTACACTTTCTAATCTGCTCTGAGACTCAGTGATAAAGCTGGACTATAAACACTAAATAAATAAAGGGAATCTTAATGGCTGCTGGGTTCCTCATGAGTTTTAGCCTTCACAAAGCTAATGAAAGCAACCCTCACCTATAAAGTCATCAAACAATGGGCCTTTTTGAGTTCAAGTTATATCTGGCTCCTGGTTGGAAGACATCTTGTAACGAGACTGGTTTACCTCTAATGTCCACCTTCAGCGAACTAAAATAACTGAGTAGTCGATGAGATGATTTATCCATCCCAACATTTAAATGTTTGTATTATTAACGTGTTAATCTTCTAAGATATTTTCTCTGCCTGACACCTCTAATGTTTTTTGATTAGTAGTTTTATCCCAAGAACTGAAAGTAAGATACCACAATGGCAGATGATCAGATTGGCCCCTATCCCTTAGGAGTTCCCACCCTAAATTAGAATACTGGTAGTATATGATAGAAGACAATTAAACACTTACCTGAGAAAAGACACACACATTCCCTATCCCCATTTTGTACCCTTTCCTCTCCATGCCCCTTTCTCTTGTTCAAAATGCCAGTGATGTTATTTTTCAGCGTTATCTTATTTTGAGAAGTATCTTGCAGATAAGATTGTCAGTGTGGGACTTGCTGAAGGTCATGTGATATCAATTGTTTATAGCTGCAATGCTACACTCAACTTGTGGGAATGGCTCATGCGTTGCCAACAGCAATTGGGAATGCTGGAATGGGAAGGAATCCTGTCACTATCGTTGCTGTTGCAATCACATTGCTTAAGCAGCCACATTACAGTGGTTTCCACGGCACTGCTTGTAGTGTATGAGGGGTCCCCAATGCTCAATCTGGGATAACAGGGAAAACTATGACTGCAGACTGATAAGCATTTAGGAAGGAGTAGTTCATCATGATGTGTATCTAGACACTTAAATAAAATGTTTTCTGTCACAAGATGAGAATTTTACCATTTTTAATAGGAGGGCCTTATACCCCAATTTCCCAGTTACCAGTATTTTTTCCTGCATCACTTCTTTACTTGCCAGCAAAATTTTTATTATAGTACCTTGAATGCCTTCCTGAACTATATACTATATAAAAGATTCCTTAATGCCTGATGTTTTTTTGATTCCATAATGATAGGCTTACCACCTTCAGAAAAACCTGGAATCACTCCAACGAGACTTCCTTATTTTCAACAGAGAAAAGTAAGTATTGACCTGAAAAAGTGGACTTTGTCTTGGCAAATCTGCTGCACCATGTCAATGATTCTCTAGTTGTAATGAAGTCCGACTAGGGTTACTCAGTTAAATAAGAAATGAGTATGTCATGATGTGTAGGAAAGTACAGAAGATCAGGCAGTGGGCTTAGGTTTTCACTGGCTTGCTGTTCAAATATATGCATTTTAAAACCAAAACCAGAAAACGTCACCAAAATAGTCCTGCTGAATTTTTCACATGAAAAGACACAACATTAAAACAGTGGGCTAATATGTCCTTTGGGAAAGAAATTATGTAGTTAAAGAATGATTGTTCACTTCCAGCAATCACAGGTAAATGTTTTTCTATGAACAGAAGTAATCTATTCCCAAGACTTTTTGACAAAGGTCATTCCATTCCCACTTTGAGAGTCCACTACAGCATAATCTTGCCTAGTGATGTCTTCTTTTGGATAGAGCAATATGAATTTTCCAGCTCCAGTGGCAGTGTACTTGGGCCATATACTGAGTGGTATGGCTGCTCCTTTGGTTAACTGTTGCTGAACCTGAGAAACGAATAAGACTATACTCATATAGTAAATGACAAGGTGCAAAAACGTAATTTCCCCAGAAGTCAATTACAGTGCTAGTAAATACAGTGCTATATTAAGAGATAAGACAGTATGTACTAGAAATTAATAGTCCCTTTGGGGAACTTGCAAGGGGCGTCTCATTTTCCCTCCCCCCACAATTTCTTTTCCCTGCCCTGAAAGCCCCAAGAGCCTTTCCCCTTGTCCTGCTTTCTTCTCTCCTTCTTATCCATCAGTCAATCTACATTTATCTCCTCCATCTTTCCCTCTTTCTTTCCTCCTGGCAACCTCTCCATGGGAAAACTCTAGATGATTTCAGGTGGGTTGGAGTCAGCTGTGCTGTGCCAGCTTGGCAGCCCAGGCCAATAATGCAGTGTCAGCCAAGAGGCTGGGCCCAGTTACACAATGGGGAACCTGAAAGGACTTGCAGGAGGAACATGGGGACTCACTTTGCCTAGTATCTCCGTTCCCTCATTATTTAGAATCATAGAATCATAGAGTTGGAAGGGGCCATATAGGCCATCTAGTCCAACCCCCTGCTCAACGCAGGATCAGCCCTAAGAATCCTAAATTTCTTCCTTTCTTGTTCTTGGCAACCACCATATAAATTTTCCCTGCTTCCTTTTCTCTTTCCCACATACCAGCTAACCAGCTTTGACCTGTCCCCTCTAAATCCATCTATATTTATTACGGTGGCCCACAGTAACTGCCATCATTCTCCTCTCTTTTATCTTCGCAATGACTATGTGAGGTAGATGAGGCTGAGGGAGTGATTACCTAGTGAGCTTCTGCACCAAGCTTATTTTATTAAGGTTTTCTGATCACCTGGAACTTTGCCCAGGCTAGACTGATCTTGTCAGCTTGCAGAAGCTAAGCAGGGACAGCCCTGGTTAGTACTTGGCTGGGAAACCACCAAGGAAGTCCTGGGTTGCACAGTCAATAGCAAACCACATCTAAATGTCTGTTGCCTTGAAAACCCTAAAGGGTCAGCAAAGGTTAACTGTGACTTGTCAGCAGGAAAAAAAATGGGGGGGGGGTGCTATCTGATCTGTTCCTGGTTGCAGTCTTCAGATTTAAGCATCCCTAGATTTGGTCATGTTGAGAATTAGATATTCTGACAATGCAGATGGCAAACAGACATCTCATTGGTTGCTGGATCTCATTGTTGCATAATTATGGACTTCACTTTACCTTTTCTTTCTTAGGATCAGGAAACAACATAATGAAATGCAAGAGAATCTGACACTGGCACAAACCAAAGATGACCAGGAAGAAGAGGATGACCAGAATAATAACCTTTGAGCTCTATTTAGCTTCAGCTCTGGTGATACTTTTGAAGATCCTAGTTTGCAACTTCATGGAAGCATCAGGAACTGCTGTCATGTCCAGGCAGATGCCTCGCTCTGAGGCTTCCAAACCTGAAGCTGAGAATCTCCTTCTGCCGTAAGGAGTTAAGCTCTAGTATCTTGCCTCAGTAAATAAGGCAGAGATTCTAATTTTATGCCTTACCTGTTTTTTAACTTGATCATAGATAACAAAGAATGGTTTTCTCCAAAAAGCAAGCAAAATGGTGGAAGGTTAATTTTACATTTCCTTTATGTAGCATTTATTTCAGCAAGACATTGGGATACTGAGACCAGATAACAGTCAACTGCTTATAGGAAAACATAAGGTCTTTATTAAGGGTTTGCTTGTTGGGTTGCTGCATATTTTAACATATGTTTAAGAAAGAAGGGCTAGAATCACAGTTGCATATATGCAGTGCATTGTATTCCAGGGTCAATATGAAACATTGTTAGTAATAGCAGCTACTTTGTCTTTCAGCTTATATTCAGTAGACCACCTAAAACTGTACAAAGAGAAGTGCTCTTTTTTATAGGCTCTTTCTGGTATTGGCAATACTTGTATTAACTAGCAGTCAAAGGGTTAATTCAGTGCAACTTCTGACAGAGTATGTGAATAAAGCCTTAGAGCTGCTACATGAGTCAGAGAGCAAATCAGTGATCAGATTTCAGAATAGTAGCTGAGACTTATTAGTCTGCAGTAGCGAAGACACCATGATGCCGAACAGATTTATTGTGACTTAATTTATATAACGTAACTTTATAAGGTCTACCACTAAGACTTGCTTATAGATGGAATGCACCAGCCAGTTCAGTAGCATACTTCAATCATTAGGTTGGAGGCTGATTATGGGCATTTTTAATGGCAACTACCAAGAAAAACCAGAGTGCTGTTTAGTCAGGCTCCCAGCCAAAGGTTGATTTTGTGTAATTGTTGACAATAAGGTTAACTGAATATTTTCATATTGTTAAGTGTTAGATGAAGCTTTGTAGGATTAGGTTGCTATCTGAGCCATTATAAATTCCGATTTCATAAGAGCTGAGAAACGTTTAAGGTAGTGAACATAGCAAGCACATATGAGCCTCTCTTCTTACATGATTAACATGGAAACAAAAGCCAGAGTCTTGAAATGGGTTCTTTACCAGGCATTTGCAATTCTAGTTAAAATGGAATAAATAAATGTTCACCTCTAGGGCAATCTAAATAAAATGGTAACAAATGGTCTTTCACTTTCAAGTATGTGCTATATAGCGTTATGAACTTCCTCAGAAATTAGCAGGCATCATTTTAAAGTTTCACTGACTTCAAAAGGAGAATTAAGCATAAAATGCATAGGAGTATATCACAAGTGTGTTTAACTCTGTTTCGATGGTGATTGAAAGGTGCAGGGCACAGTTCTGAAGAAGGACATGAAATCATAATTCATTTGTATAACCTAGCAAGCAATCCAGGCTCTTCTATAAGCACCCTGCAAAACTTCTACTGCCAAAATCTCAGACTTCTCCTGTATTTGCTTGTGGAATAGGTAGTTCCATCTGTATGCACCACACTGGAGGAATAGGGTGATACGCCTCCCTTTTCTGAAATAAACCAAACTACTAGATGGTAGAATGGAGTAACCCTCTTGGGTGTAAAAGGAAATAAGTCTCCTTGACTGCATTATACATCAGTCTTACATATGCAGAATTGTTTAGTTTTGAAATAAACACTCAGTCACTCTTTTAATAACTCCCAGGTTGTGATCTAGGCTTTATTTTGAGATCAACAATCAGGCCAAATGAAGTAGTCCTCTTCAGAGGTCTTCATTCCAAAATTAGACATTTGTATAGAATTCCCCTCCTGTCAAAAAAGAGATCTTTTATCTGAATCTTTGTTGTAGCTTTATAAGTAGGGATTTCATTAGAGTTTATCCTGTCCAAAAGATGATCTTCCTTCAGTTCTGACACAGATACTATGAGAGATTACTACCTGAATTGATTTTTCAATCTGGCCTGCATTTTGTCCATCTTATATTGCAGGGGCACCTAGCTGGCAGTATCAGCTTTGGCTGATCTGTTGATGCAGAAATCAAAATAGAAACAGTGGGAAATCAAGACATCCATGGCTTACATATATTGTAACAAAGTACATAAATTGGCCCTTGTTGTTTTATAGTCTCTAGAGAAATACCTACATCCTTGAAGAGTTTTTTTATCCCACTTATCAGATATTACCTATTAAGCCTTAACATTGTAAGAGAGGAACTCTATTAGAGATGTATCTTCCTGCTCTGGGAAGCCAGATAATTGAAAGCAAACCAGTTAAAGTGGGGGCAGGGGGAGTTTTCACAAAATGAATACTGGACAGGAAGAGATTTTTCAGCATTTGCTTATTTCAAAAGGCTTCATGAGAGCTACCCCATTTGAGTGGCAGTGTCAGGTGTTCCACCTCTACCAGCTGGAAATATGTATGGCATATAAGGATATCAGGGATATCAAATAGGTGCCCCCAAACACGCAATTAAATTCCACTCAGCACTTCCTAACACAACAGGCCTGTTACAGCTTAAAATTAGTCATTTACAGCAACACCATGGTGCAGTCTGAGTAAGGGAAAATGTGTTTTCCATCAGTTGGCGCTGGGGGAGGATGCCTGGATATGTTCCAACAGGAACTGCGCATTTAATGTTCAATAAAGTTCCTTTGAAAGCTTCATGCCTAATCTATATCTCAAAATTGTTTCCACCATGTTTAGGTGAGGATCCAAGGTGAGGATTCATATCCAGAATGCTAGAAACAGACAGTCTTTGGATTTAAAAGGGTGTATACTACTTGCTATTTTGTAACTGCTACTTGGGATGTTGGAGAGGCAACCTAAATGTTTAGCTAAACAGATTGTGGGATTTATGGGTGTGCTTTTGCCCTCTGATGATACTGTAAAGTGCTGTCAAGTTGCAACCAATTTATGGCAACCCCAGCAAAAGGCTTTCAAGGCACGAGAGAAACCCGGCTGGTTTGCCATTACCTTCCTCTGCAAAGTCTTTCTTAGTGGTCTCCCTTCCAAATACAACTGACCCTGTTTTGCTTCTGAGATCAAGCTATATCATGCTGCCTTCCCTCATACCCCATGATTACCTCTAAGCGATAAGTGTCTATGCAAAAGGTTAGTGCTTCTCACTAAGCATTTTTTTCCATTTTTGGAATGAATGTTTCAGCTGAGGTACAGTCTCAAGTTTACACTTTACCTGACATTTCCTTATCTACATCATCGTTCCACAACACCTGCTCATAAAAGCTTGATTAGCTCAATGGCCATGTACAACACCAGACACAATGAAAGTAATCAGTATGTCATATCAATATATAACAATAACATCTTTACACTTTGAGAATACAAAAGAAATGCGAAATGTGATTTAATGTAGGCATTTCTAGCTCTGAAGGAATGGGGTCAATTAGGATTTTTTTTCTTCCCTAACCCACCACTTAGTGCTGAATTCTCTCCTTAGTGTAAACTGCACTGAGCTTTTATTCCAATCCCAGGTCAATTCAGTCCCTGCCGTCTACACAGACTGCGATTTCCGTTTTGATTTGGAGCGATTTTCCTTCTGCAGCAAGGATTGATCCAGAGTGACCCTACCTTTATTATGCAATATCTTAGAGTGCTTTTAATGCTTAATATTTCAAGATTCGGATTAGAGAAAGAAGCTATTTTGAATCTGGGCTCTCTTCCATGGTAGAGATGCCCTGATTGGCCAAAGGTGGCCATGTGATAAGCTTGCCTTAAAGGAGAAGCCCCTAATTTCTCTCAACTTCTGTTGGATTTTTTCTCCCTTCTCTGCCTTCTTCGATCCTCTCCCCCCCCCAAGAAAAGAAAGAAGCTCCCTGCTTGGCTCCCTTCCCCCCCCCCTTCAGGAACAGAAAGAAAGAAGCTTGGCTCCCCCCCTTCTGAACTACCCTAACCACGTGCAGAACACTTTCCTGTTTCAATGGGGAGGGGGGATAGAGAAAGACCCGAGTTCAAATCAATCTGAATTCAACAGGATTGACAATGAAATAAACAAAGTAAGTGCAGACTCTGCCCTTGAATGCATAGTACAAACTGCAAATATAACAAAGAACTCTGCATGTTACACCCTGATGGATTTCCTGCTACATTTTATATTTGATAATTATATTTGAAATCTATTAAATACTGTTTTTAGCACTGCAATAGCCTATGGAGACCCAAGCATTAAGAGTTGAAAAATATGGTTGACTGATTACAACCAAGTTTTTATCAATATTTTGACATGTGTATTAGTCTTCAGGCACATTCTTTGGTTACATTCCATAGTTTAACAAAAGCACAACAGAAAGACATGGGTGTCAAACCAAAGCAAAATAAAGCTTTATTTTGGGTGTCCAATTAAACCAATAAAACACAAGGGCATGGAGGTCAAAATAAAGCTGCTTGCTTCCTGATGGAGGAAAACTTGCCTTACGGTTTTTGACTTGTAGGCGTGATGCACATATGCTGATATTTCGCTATTGGGTGATGATGCAACAGCCCACCTGCAGGCCGAAGAAACTGCTCCGTGACCCGAACAAACCAGCGCTCTAGCTGCAAGAAAACCTGCCTGTGACTGTGCAGCTGTTTGTCTCGAGGCCAGAAGCCAGGCACACACCACCAATCCCTAGCAGAGAAAACACAGAAAAGGTGTGGGCTTTGGCTACTCCTCTGTGTACTGTGGGGGAGGAGGTGTATGGAAGGTGGGCAGCAGCAGGGCAGGCTTGGCCCTGAGCCCCCTTGCTTTGCAGCTGCTGCCCATCTTCCACTCTCTCCCACAGTTGGGGGACCACACAAAGGAGTGGCCAAGTCCCATGCTGGCGACTATGCTGCCGGGTGGGCAGCTTTTTCTCCATCTACCTAGTGGGAGAAAGGGTGCAGAAGAAGACACAGAAAAGCCTGTCTGGCGGTATAGTCACCAGTGTGGGCTTTGGCTGCTCCTCCATGTGGTCTCCCAACTATGGGGGTGAGGGGAGAAGATGGGCGGCAGCGCTGAAACAAGGGGTTCTCAGCACCAAGCCTGCCCGGCCACCATCCATCTTCCACACACTCCCCCTGGCAGTTGGGAGAGCGCATGGAGAAGTTAAAGCCCATGCTGGCAAGGTGGGCTTTTCTGTCTTCTTCTGTGCCCTTCCCCCCACTAAGATGCAGGAAAAGCTACCTGCTCAGCAGCATGGTGGCCAGTGTAGGCTTTGGCCACCCTTCCATGCGGTCTCCCAAGTGCGGGGGGGGGGACAGGACAGAAAATGGGCGGTTGTGAAGCCAGGGGTGTTCAGCACCGGGCCTGGCCAGCCGCCACCACACCGGCTGCACCAGAATTAGACAAATGAAGAGCCATGACCGCCGTCCCCCTTCTCCTGGCTTCATGATGGAAAGGAGGCAGTCACGAGGGTGGGGGCAAGCCTGGGGGCCCCCAATGCAATCACTTCTGCCTTCCCACTGTGCTGTTCTCTTGCAGGGGATGGTGCAGGGGTGATTGAGTGCAGCATCATGTCTGTAGTCTTCCATTGCATTCCTACACTGTCCTACAGCTAAAGATGTATCCACATCAATAACATACGGGAACATCAGCCAGTGTGCAATGCACATGCTTTTACTCCTCTCTACTAGTCACTTGTGATAAAACTGATCGTATGCCACTACCAGTACCACAGTCTCTGAAGCTGCTAAAGAAATCAAATTTTTCTCTTGATCAAGTTGTACTTCATAGTATTTTAACTTGAAATGTGACTATAGTGTAGCTGCAACATTACCATCTCAATGGAAATTCAGAATATCTTCAATTATCATCACTGAATGGTCTCATTTTGAACATATCTACATCAGCTCATTAAGAGAGCCAAAATGAGTTCACTGTGGGTTCTGTCTCCAATCTTTTGCATCTCTTTTGGCTTTAAGAACTAGTTGTCTTTTTGGACTCATTAAATGTCCCTCTAGAGCCATTCACCAGTTATTGTAATTTCCAAGTCAATCATGGGAAAGATATAGAAGTGTTAGTAATTCTTATTGAGGTAAAAATGACATCTTTCTCCCTATATAATATTTTTATGAAGAACAAATGATCGACCATTGGTCTCTGGAGTAAGGTGGACATCTGATGAGTGAGTTTTCTCATCCACTTCCCTGGGAGGTAGGAGTTAAACAAAACACCCTCCTTTGAAATTCTGGCATGCATTCAGTGACTCCTCCTCTTCAGTTGGTAACTCCGAAAGCTAAGCAATAGTAACTTAAACATTACAACTCCAACCAGAGAGGAAATATATATATAAACAATAAAAGAAAAAAAATAGAGAATTCCACAAGGGACAAATTGAGCTCTACTGTACTTTTAGAGTATTATTAACATAAATTAAATAAACTGCTATCACCTGATTTGTAAACAGAGAGGTGACAAGAAGGGGTCAGATGTCATCTTTACTCCAGAGAAGGACCCTCTATGGTAAGTGATCAATGGCCATTCTCCCTCTGAAGTGAAGGACATCTGAAGAGTGGGACCTTCTAAAGCTTAAGGCTCTGGTGGGTTTTCATCTATCTAGACCACTGCATTCAACAACACCCTCCTACCACAGGAGGCATCAATTGTGGTATAAACATTGCTCTTATGCTTTGTAAAAGTGGCCACTGATGAACAAGTTTCCAGTTGCCAGTGATTCTGCAATGCATGAGCTGATACACCTACTGATGGCCGCCTTAGACATTTTTCTGCCTATGTTAGGGGGATACACTGAGATAAAAAGATTATCTGATTTTCTGAACTCCTCAGCAGCTCTTTCAGCCAACTTCCTCAGAAACGCTAGATGCAAGAAGGGCTTGTAGTTTTTAGGCTCCTGCAGAGCCAAAGATGGTTTTTTTGAGCAAAGGGCATATCACTGCCTCCTTTAATCCCTCCAGGAATTCTCCTGTTGAGAAGGAGAGTTTGATTATTTCCTGGAGGGGGACTCCTATTCTTATGTCTGTTCTTTTTAGGAGCCACGATGTACATCGGTCTAGTGGGCAGGTGGTTGGCCTCATCGTTGCTAGCATCCTGTCCACATTTAGTGTGAGTTGTCTGAAGTAACTCATCGTTCTCTCCAAAGATGGCCAAGGAGCTTCTAGTTCACTTTCTGTTTCCAAAGTTGGAGGAAGGTCATGGCAGAGTAGACATTTTGTCTGTGAAGTGACTTGCAAATGCCTCACAGCTAATGTCCAATTGGTATGGTATCGATTATCTCACCTAAATGTATCCTGTGTGCTGGAGTGAGGAAGTTCTTGTCCCTGTTGATAGAAAATTCAAACTTCTCCAGACGGTCCATTGTTGTCTTTGTGTTCTGGACTCCCTGATCCCAAAAGTTGGCCCTAACCAACATGTCATCTAACTAAGAATGCAGGTGCACCCCTTCCTGTCTTAACATCACTATTGTGTTTATTAAGAGTTTTGAAAAGACTCTCGGAACTGTCACTAATCTGAATGTGAGTACAGTATTGGTAGTGTATCGTGTCCACACAAAACCTTAGGAATCTCCTGTGTGGGGGATACATGAGTACATGGAGATAAGCCACCTTCAGCTCCATCTATGTCAGAAAGTCATTCTGTTGCAACAATTTCACTATTGATCTCAAGGTCTCCATCCTGAATCTGCATAGTTTTATCTTTTTGTTCAGAAACTTCAGATCTAAAATCGTGCACATCCCTGTTGGCTTTGGAGAATGTGAAGAAATAGTACACCCTTTGAAGCACTTGCAGCTTGGAACCTTCTTTATGGCCTGTATAGCTAAAAGCTAATTGAAAGTTTAATTTGTAATCTCTTTTACTGGGTTTATGGAAAGAGAAGAAATTATAAATCTGTCTGGTGGGAGAGTGCTGAATTCTATTTTGTAACCTGCACTTACAGTCTCTGAAGCCCACTTGTCAACTTCCAGGTCCTTCCACTGTATTTTGAAATGTGACAAGCATCGCCCCCTCCCACCAGTGGAACCAAGTCATATTTTTGTTTGGGTGCTGGGCTCCTTATCCTGTCGGTCGAACCTGTTACCAGATCCCCTTGTATATCCACCAAAGGAGTTCCCTCTATGAAATCTCCTGGATTGTGCCTAGGAACCTATGCGGAAATCCTGTTGAAATTGCGGGAGGGTTCCTTGCAACTGAAAGGAACCTGGCAGGCTTGTTCTCTTGTCTGAACCCCTTCTCACGTATCTGGGCATTACCCTTCTTTTGTCCCTTCTCTCTATTAAGATGCATTTTAGAACATCCCCAAATAACCAGTCCTCCTGGAATGGGTATATGCACAATCAATTTTGGCCTGTTATCCACTGGCCAGGCTTTAAGCCAGAGGAGGTGTCTAGTATCATTTGATGAAGCCATCGCCCTTGCGTTAAACAAACAGTCTGATGCAAAGTGGATAAAGTTGTTGGACTCGACGGTTAGGGGTGGGAGACACAGGCCGATTGGGCGGCTGGCCACTCAGGCAGCAGGACGACACAGGCAGGAGCATTCATTGGTCCTTAAATTGTGAGGACAAAAGGTCATTGTGAGGCCCAAAAGGTCATTAGGCCTTTTATTATAATTACAGATCTGTACAGAGCCTCTTGTGGCGCAGAGTGGTAAGGCAGTAGTCATGCAGTCTGAAGCTCTGCCCATGAGGCTGGGAGTTCGATCCCAGCAGCCGGCTCAAGGTTGACTCAGCCTTCCATCCTTCCGAGGTCGGTAAAATGAGTACCCAGCTTGCTGGGGGGTAAACGGTAATGACTGGGGAAGGCACTGGCAAACCACCCCGTATTGAGTCTGCCATGAAAATGCTAGAGGGCGTCACCCCAAGGGTCAGACATGACTCGGTGCTTGCACAGGGGATACCTTTACCTTTACCTTTAATAAAAGCCACCTTAGGCTCCTTACAGGTAAAAATAATATTTATCAACAAAATCCACAAGAATAGTTATTTCACATTGGACAAAAACACATTCAAAATTACCATGGAGTATGTTGTGAATATGCATTGTGTAGGTGCAAAAAGTTTTAGTTAGCACCTCTTACCCTTCCAGATATCATGGAGCAAAAAGGATCAACAAGAATGTCTCCACAAGACTAAACGAAATACCTATCATAAAAGAGATACTTGTATACCGCATTGCTGACCCCACCTGGAGTACTGTGTGCAGTTCTGGAGGCCTTACTTCAAAACCGATGTGGATAAAATTGAGATGGTTCAGAGGAGACTGACGAGAATGATCCAGGGCCTGGGGACCAAGCCCTCTGAGGAAAGGCTGAGGGACTTAGGAATTATTAGCCTGGCGAAAGGGACATGATTGCTCTCTTTAAGTATTTAAAAGGCTGTCACTTGGAGGGCAGGGAAAGGTTCCTATTGGCATCAGAGGATAGGACCCACAGTCGTGGGTTTAAACTATGTGGAGAACAATAGTGGCTGAGTAGTTCAGCAGTGGAATCGACTGCCTAAGGTGGTAGTGTGCTCCCCCTCACTGACCGTCTTCAAGCAGTGGCTGGACAGATACTTATCCTGGATGCTTTAGGCTGATCCTGCATTGATCCTGTTGGACTAGGTGGCCTGTCTGACCCCTTCCAACTCTATGATTCTGAAAGTCTATAAATGCTAACTATAACTTTACTGAATAGATCAAATATCTATTTTTTTAAATCTCAAAACAAGTTCAGATGATGGGAGAGAGAAGCTCTTGTGTAAGAGTCTTACACAAGTTTTCAGAGTAGATTCAGGTGGGTAGCCATGTTGGTCTGAAGAGGCAGAACAAATTCTGATTCCAGTATCCCCTTTAAGACAAATGAAGTATTAGTCAAGGTGTAAGCTTTTGTGTATGTGCACAATTTTTCAGATACAACATGGCTACCCACCTGAATCTACTCTGCCACTGGATTTAAACTAGTTCAGAGTATTTATTTCCTTGAAACCCAGTATTACATTCTCACTGGTTATCCTCCCCCGAAGAAATAGAAACTAATAGAAGACTAATATAAAGATATGGAAAATTAAATCTGTAAACCGCTCCTCGGTTATTAAATAAAATAGTAAGGGCAAGTTGGGAGGAGTTAGGGCGGGCTCTGTCCGGGATAAAAACTTGGAGGGGCGAATCAGGAGCCGCAAAGACACACCGCACAACAACTACCCCCCACCCCGCAACGCTTCACCCATCCAAACCCTACCCCCCCCACACCACCCTTCGCCCCGCCACCCCTTACTCACCCCCTCGAACACCCACCCGGTCTTCCCCGCCACGCTCCGAGACATGACAACGGCGCCGGTAGGCCGCGCGAACCCCACGCGCCTGCCACGCCGCCAACATACTGAGCCACGCATGCGCTAAGTCCCGCGCATGCGTGGCTGCCTCCCCCCACCCTCCCCCCCCACAGGAACTCCAGAGAGTTATGGCGACGGCGGAGCTGGCAGTGACTGCAGCAGCGGCACCACAGCACCCGCCAACGGCAGCGGTGGCAGCAACAGCCGCCCCGCCACCAAAACAGCCCAAAGGAGCGCGGAGAGCAGCCAGCGCCAGCGGAGTCCACAGCGGGGGCGGTGCCTGAGCTGCCATTGCCCGCACCGGCGTCGGGGCCACAATCGCCGCCACTGGGGCCGGAGCTGCGAACGCCAGCGGTGGCGAGCCCTTGATCGGCGCAAGCTGCGCACCCGCGATTGCGCCAGCGGCGGCCCCAGCAGAGCCGCCGCCCGCCGCCCCCCCCACAGACACACTCAGACTCCGCTCCCTGAGGTAGGCCGCGGCATGTGGGGGAGGGCCCAGGACTAAAAGCTAGCGCCCACTGTATTTATACTACAGTGGGCTTATTTTCTAGTTTAGAATAAAGCAAACAGAAAAATGTTACTTTCAATTTTATTTATTCAGTAAAATGTATGAAGTAATAAAATCTGTAACAGGAGTAAGTGATGCAACAGAGCTTCCCAATAGCCTCACGTATTGCTCAGAGGCAACTTTCTTGTCAGCACTGAGTGTAACCAAAAAAACATGGACACAATACACAGATCTACTTGGTCCCCCATCCACCTCCCTCTACCCTGCCCCACCTCCTTCTGCTCCCACCCATCCCCAACACTAAACTCCTGGGCTGACTCTGCCCAAGTCACCTGACTAAATAGCTGGTTCATGTGATCTCCCATCTTGCTCCAGTCCCCGTCTTATAATGTGTCATTACACAAGCACTCACCATGTACAATTACATACTCTTAACTTAGTCACTGGTCAGATTTGCATGCATGTAAAAAAAAATTCGGGAAAATATTAAGGCTATGAATAAACATAAAAGAAAACCCGCAATATTTGTTAAAGCTAGGTAAGCGAGTAGCATTTTTGAAACATAAGGCTTGAGGCTTATCGATTCTTCCAAATTTGAACACTTCTCCATTGCTCTTTCATTCTTAAATATTAATGTACCTTTGCTTAGTTTATCAAATAACAGGTTCCCCTCTTTTTCCCTGATTACTGGGATGCTTAACTAAGAGATGTTATATTAGAGCGGCCTCCTGGGGGTGCTACTATGCGCTTGCTGGCTGAGCGAACCCCTTCATCAACTTGGGTACCTGCAGTAGATGTGTAGAAGATGGGGAAAAGAAAGAGAACAAGTCAGAAAAGTTAGAAGCTGTTCTTCACAGGGCTGTGAATCAGTCACATGGGTAAAGGCTTCCCATGTTTCTTTAAAGAGGTTGTTTACCTTTTCTTTTTCCTCTTGTCAATATTTTCATAACTTTTACTTTGGCAGCAATTATACTAGCTAGCTCCTTAAATATTATGCTTTCCCCCCACAGAGAAAGCCAGTGGTAAATGACATAGGAGTTGGGAGGCAGTCACCCACTGCTGCAGCCATTTCCCTGTTTCATTATTGATCTTGATGTGAAAAGCTAGCCCTAGCATCTAGGTAAGGTGCTGCTGCTTCTGACCTTGTCAGGAAAATTCTGAGAAGTGCCTCATATGGTACCAAATATAAGCAACATCCTTTCACGGGTAGAGGCCCTGCAGATTTCAACCACTGCACCACCTTCTTACACTTACCTGATAAGCTAAATCCAGACTGATGGAGATTCCTGACTGGAGGTGTTTGCCGGGTGGGGGATCCACGAGTAGAGCCGGCAGGAGTGCCCCCTTTAGGCGTAGTTGTCAAATCAAACACAGGCCCATCATACATTCCTCTTGGTACAGCATGCATTTCAGCCATCTGTCATGGGAAAAAACAGAAAACCAAAATTAATGGTCATATGCTAAGCCTCTGAAATTATTGTATTTCTTTTCCAAGACCACTATCAAGACTTTTATTAGCTTGATCTCTCATATATCTGGCAAATAGTAGAACCACAGAGACTGGTTTACTAAATATACAAGGCAATTTGAGTAAAAGACTGAGAAACAGCATAATGGGGGGGGGGGGGAGGATAGTCAGCTACCTATGAGCAAATGGGAGAGACTCACACTAACAATATCCCTCCCAGAAATGGGCTTGAGGAACAGTATCTTTGTGGGTTCTCCATACTGCCAAAATTTATGATGCTACCTTCATAGCATGGAAAGGAATTGTGTGCCTATGCCATATGATAAGAAGCTTCTAAATGAAAAGCACTTTGTTCTCTAAGCCTTCTCTATCTTACCTTCCTCCTTGCTTTGATGCGCTTGTACACATAATCTGAAAAAGGAGCACAAGGAATGAAACGTCCTGTCCCTTGTGTCACATGAAGGTTCCCATCCTCCATCATTACTTTTCCCTGGCATATGACAACCAGTGGGGCTCCACGCAGCTCCATTCCTTCAAAAATATTGTATTCAGCTGCCTACAATACAAAATTAACAGGTATATTAACAAAGCCAATGACCCATTCAATACAATGTCCATCACTAAATACAACCATGGAATATTTGTGGCATTGTGGAGTAACTATCAGAGGTTAGGAAAGAAATGGGAGTGCACTGCAATAGCAGGGCTATGGAAAGAGAGTGATGCAAGAATACCTGGAGGAACTAGGTAACAATGTTATATAACTCGCTCAGACTTTGAAAAACATTCTGAAGTGAGGACCTTTAAATCTAAGAATTAAGAGAATACCAGCCCTTGAGCACCCCTTAGCCTGGTCATGAACAAAAGCAATTTGTTCTTCAAAAAATGTTCAGTACATTGCCTCTGTACCACAGTTCAAGAATCTCCTGCCCTCACCTTAAAATAAATCCAAGTTTGTCAGCAGACATTCTATTAAGCACAGCTCCTTCTAAAGTTATCTTTGTTTTTTGAGGTGGGGGCTTTATTTTGCATGTCACAAGACAAAGAGGAGATATCACAATAATGAAAATAACTATCAGACAATTCAAATTCATAGCAGTCAGTTCGTGTTCCAGCAATGCTGTTCAATGGCTTTATAAACCTTCTGGATGTTTTAACAAATGAACCCCCTGAGAAGACAAAAACTTACTGACTGATGACTTTTGGCAGATACAATTTTCACTGCATCAGGATCCCATATCACCAGATCACTGTCCGATCCCACAGCGATTCTTCCCTTCCTTGGATACATATTGAAGATCTTTGCTGCATTGGTGCTTGTCACAGCCACAAACTGATTTTCATCCATTTTTCCAGAAGCCTGTAAAAGAAGTTTAAGTACAGACAGTGAATGGCCAAAATGTGTTAATGTAGCAGGAACACAGGAAATTGCTTTATACCATGTTATACTATTGGTCTAATCTCTCTAATATGACCAGCAATGGCCATAAAGAGGCTCAATAAGGAGTCTTTCACATCACCTGATCCTTTTAACTGGAAATTCAGGAAACAGAATCTGGGACCTCCAGAGTACAAAGCAGATGCTGTACTTTTATGCTATGCCCCCATGCCAAAGTAGTCTCTCGCTGGGTGGGAGTAGAAGGGCAGGGAAAGACGCTTCCACCCCCTTTAGAGAACTGCTCTTTCCTAAGAATCTTTCTTAAGAATCAACTCTTCTCCACATTTCACCTTTACACTGGAAAAACACAGCACTCAGAACACAGTCTTCTACTATAAATTCTACTATAAATTCATGTGCATTATCCTCTCCTCCATTATCTTTTCTCTCTTACCACTGCTTTGTCCCAAATGACGGACATCCGTTCCTCAATGCCATTGGTACCCTCTGGGATTGCTGTGAAGTTGTCTTTTCCAATTGCTTTCTGAGCTGTACTGAATGTACAGTGTGCACTTCCTGAGACTTGGAGGTCACCACTAGGCAAGAGGCAAAAAGGTAAGAACATATTACCCAAGTTTTTGGCCAGCTTGCACAAGTAGATAAGAGTGTCAGGGGAAGGAAGGAAGGAAGGAAGGAAGGAAGGAAGGAAGGATTTCTTTAACTGTACTATTCCAAGGCAATTCTTTCTTTAGGCTTATTAACACAAAATGCCAAACTACAGACTTGCACATTGCTTCCTCTCTCCAGTGCACCATTCAAAGGTTATGTAAGAATTGGCAAATTATGATTCAAGCTTGCCCTCTGTATCAGGACTGAAGCTAGTTTCCAATCCTGGCTTCAGTTTGCTAGTTTGAATGCAACAACAATCTTCAGTGTGAGTAGAGACTGTGACAAAAGGGTACGCAAACCTAAGGCAGCGTCATGTAGAGCCAAACCAGTTTCATTGTTTTGTATGAACTCGTTCTGAGAGATGAAGAGCAGCTCTTCATAAACAAAAGGGTGCTGCATGCTTTTCAGTGATAGCTAAGGGACAAGCAACATATCCCCTTCATGGCAGAATTGACTAGAGGCAAATCCTGAACCAGACTGAACACTGAGGTTAACAGACTGGTGGTGGTGGAAAATGTCATCATCACATCCCACTTATGGGAACCTCACAGAGTTTAAGGCAAAAGACTTCAGAATTAGTTTGCCATTGCCAGCCTCTTCATACTGATCCTCAACTTCTTTGGAGGTTTTCCACCCAAATACTAGCCAGGTTCAACCTTGCTTAGCTTCCAAGATCTGATAAGACTGCGCTAGCCTGAACCATCCTGGTCAGGGCTGTTAGCAGATGAACTCTTGGAAAAGACACACGTTATGTTTAGGGATCTTGGATGGATACTTTAAATTAAAAACTAAACAGAACATCATACTTTATTCAAAGCTCATATCTATGGCTTAACAACACAGTGAATTACAAATTTAACTACTTAACTCTGCTACCACATCTGCCATATTTTAGCCCTACTAAGGTGAGCAGATAAAATGTGGAATACAGCATTCCTGGCCAGCCAAATGCAGAAATATGTCAGAGCTCTTGAAAGTGTATGCAGGAAGGTATGATTTTTTTTAATAAGCAGTAAGTCACACCAGTCTTTCCTGGTGATTTCCTTTTAACCCTTGGATGGTCTGTTTGCTTAATGAGTAAAACCCCAGGGAGACTATACCTTTAAGCAATTCAAGCTTTAAAATGTGTTTGTCCGCACACAATTCTTAAGCTTCTTTCATTAAGACCCAGATGCAACTGTGTTTGGACTGTAGATGCTTACACTTGAGAGCCACTAAAGATAATATGAGAGGGTAGAATCATAGAATCATAGAGTTGGAAGAATCATAGAGTTGGAAGGTAGCCATGCTGGTCTGCAGTAGAACATCTATATCCCTTTATAAACCAACAAGATTTTCAAGGTATGATATTTTGATTCAGAGTATCGGATGAAGGTAGCTCTGACTCTTGTGTGCAGAATCCTGAGAGTAGCAATTGGTCCTGGCCCGGGGGAGGGGGGAGATTCCACCAACAGGGGGCTTCGGAACCTTCATCATGTTGTGAGAAGTATGCGAGACATCCTTATCCATTGTTGTTCCTCTATATATTTCTGAAACAGCCTAGGGGGTGGGACGTGTCTGACTGTTCAAATTAGAATAGGGCCAATCAGGGAGAAGCCAGATTTGCCCTGATTGGCCCTGCCCCTGCAGCTCCCGCCCTCCGTCCCTGGACTCTAGCCTCTTTGCTCTCAGACGCCTCAGTGCCTGGAGCCAGCAGCAGGTAAGGGGAGAGGCCCTGGGCAAAGGGTCGTGGTGGAGGGCTTGCTAACGAGGGCCTCTTGGCCTGTTAGACTGGCCCTGCTGAAAAGAGCTTCCTGGCCTGCTGACTGCCTGCTGCTAATGAGCTGCACAGTCCCCACCCGCCCCACTTGATCCGGCTGCGAGCTGCAGCCCAAAGCCAAGTTAAGCTGCCTGGCTAGGAGCCAGAAGAGGGGGCTCTTTCAAGGCCCGTTCTTAGGAAAAGGCTTTGAAACTAGTTTTATTAGATGATGGCTATATTGGGATAGAACCTCTTTGGTATTATTGTGTTTCTAGGGCTTAGCTTTTTGTCCCTAGAAAGTGGCTCTATGGAACAGTCCCAGAAAATTGAGAGGGTTCAATTTTCACATTATCTAGATACACATGGAGAGTCTCATCCTCTTTATTTACCTCACAGTATTCTCACTGATCCCCATGGTTATTTGCACTGCAGTATGAGAAACAATGGTAACTATTCACTTACTTTGTAAAGCATCTAAAAGTGTTGCGGAGCATGTAAAGAAACATAGCTCCCTACTCTGGTCTATTACATTTAAGTGTCGCGACACCAGAGGGCAGCAAAAACAGTGAAAATGCCTTATGACATCAAGTCTTGTGCACCAAATTCCATGGAAATTTCCTACTTCCTGGCATCTGCTAGTTACCAGCAACTCAGAGTGCTGAACAGACTCTTAGTAATTAAGGGAGACGCCCCCCCCCCCCAAAAAAAGCCTTATCTAAACACTAACAAAGGAATCGATAGAGAATGACTACTTTCCAGACCAATCCCATGTCTGATTTTCAGATTCAGAGACACTGAGTCTCATCACCTCTGACCCAATGATTATCCAATGATAATCTCTAACTCCCTTTAATCATTTGGTGCCATATGTCTACTTTACTTGAGCAGAGAGATTTGTGTCAGTCTGATTTGTTCTAGTAAAAAACAATCACCAAACATTGCCGAAATCGCTTGAGGACAGCACCCAAGAGAGAGCACAGAATTTATAAGATGCAGTTGGCATTCTTTTCACCAAGCAGTGTGCTACTTTAAAAACACAGGAGGGGGGAACAAGCTCAATTTGTAAAGGAAGTCCTTTACAGGATTCACACCATGTTTCCTTCTCTCAAAATGCCTGCAGAAATCTTCCTACTATTCTATGTTCTTTTCGATGCTGTCCTGTTCTAAAACTTACACCTGCCAATACACTCTTTTCTTCAAGGCACCATGCACTTCACAAGCAGAGTTATATAGCAGTCCCGAGTTTCCCACACATATTCCATCTTTACAACTGCCAATGCATCTAGTTGTATAATTACATCCAGTTTAGACAAATATCCTGGTGTCAATTGCTTCTTCTTGCTTTAGTATACATCTCTTTGGTGCATGATGGTCAGGACTTTTGTTCTTAATTTAAACAAATAATTATGGCCCTTTCTACAGTAATGATGCAGCAACCACTAAAGGGCACATCTGCACTATTCTATTTGGGATTCCCCCTTAAGTATACATACATTTCAGTTTGTCTCTATGAGCTACTATTTCTATTGTTTCTAGACTTGCTGCTGGTTAGTTGGGTGCAGCACCATCTGCATTTGGGAGAAGCCAGTTTGTGCTATTTGTCATCACCAACCTGGCCAGTAAAGAGTTGATGTAATCAGGGGTTGTTGGGTCTGGACTGAGAGGTGGGGAGGTCACAAATGCAGCAGCCTTTGCCCAGTTCTTGCTCCAATAGTGTGTTCCATCTGTTCCAAGACTGGCTGTGATTGGCTCACCAAACACTACATTACCTGGTGGAGAGGAAAATAAAAGTGAAAGGACAGGTCACGTGAGATACTCGGGGGTTTTCCACATGTTTTTTTCCACTGCTTCTGGTCCTATGCTGATTCAGTTTATCTCGTGATTTTTGCATGCATTTTTATCCCTTTAGTCTTCTCTTCATATTTTGGTGTATCCCTCCCCCCCTTTCCTCCTATTTCTTTTGAGACCACTTTTAACCCAATCATTTTTTTTCTGGAAGCCAATTCTAAGTTGCCTTTTCCCTTGTGCATGATGTTTCTGTCAGTTTTCTTTGCCCCACACTCTCTCACGTACCTTCAGCTCACTTTTCATCACACTTTTCTCACATACCTTCAGTCCACTTGTCATCACCAAACCACTCCTTCTCTTCCCCACTGAAGGAAGAGCCCTCAGGCTGGGCATTAGAATTTGCCAGAACCACCACCACAAGGCATTAAATCTGAGATGACTCTTGACAGCCCCATCCAGGAACCTACAGGCAGGCTGAGGCTAAACCAGCACAAACCTACACTCTCCCTCAAACCCAATACAAAAGTGCTATAATAAAAGTGGCTACTGTTTATATCAAGAACCATGGAGCAAGAAAGAAAGGACCATAACTACTCTGTTCTGTGTTTGGAAATTATGAAGGGCTGCAAATCCAGTCATGGCCAGCAGGGATAAAACAGATATTCTAGTCTTAACAAGCTTGGTTTTGGTCATACTCACACCAGTGTTAGTTCTAGTAATTTTTATATTGGGTGTTTTGGTCTGTTTTTATACTGGACTGTGGCTTTTTTACTTTAATTTATATCTTTGGATGTTTTGTTTTTATTGTTTTTATTTTGTAAAGATGTTCTAAATAAATAATGTTTTGACATTTTGTAAATCAGTTTGAGGGTACATTTTGGGACTGTAGGAAAGAAGAAGAAGAAGAAGAGTTGGTTTTTATATGCCGCTTTTCCCTACCCGAAGGAGGCTCAAAGCGGCTTACAGTCACCTTCCCATTCCTCTCCCCACAACAGACACCCTGTGGGGTAGGTGAGGCTGAGAGAGCCCTGATATCACTGCTCGGTCAGAACAGTTTTATCAGTGCTGTGGCGAGCCCAAGGTCACCCAGCTGGTTGCATGTGGGGGAGCACAGAATCGAACATGGCATGCCAGATTAGAAGTCTGCACTCCTAACCACTACACCAAACTGGCTCTCTCAGGTACTGGCTCTCTCAGGTACAAGTATAACAACAACAATAATAAACTTTGTTCTATGTGCAGGTGTTGTGTGGACAGCTCCTTGTCATATGAAAAGCAAAAGGTGCAAATTGTGAAGACAAAGCAAGCTTGCAGAGTGAACTCATGTGTAGACCTTAAGGGCCAAGGGTGCATTTACACACCTTTCTTCCTGGCTTGTGAAATTAGATCAGCAGCACTCTTGCTCATCACTTTAGTCACATACAAGGGGCAGTTGGTCTGGCTAGCAATGGTGATCGCACGGAAGACAGCTTCAGCCTCCAGCTGAAACAGAAGAACAACAGTGATCTCTCAGATGGCACGAGGAATTACATTTCATGGCATTATTTTTTCTCCTTTGCCTATGTAAGCTGGCTTTAAAGAATATGAACAGAAAAGTCATCCAACTTAGTACATGGCAGAAATATTTAATCACAAAATGCTTGTCTAGCTAACTGTGTCCAAACTAGTAATGCTCAAAACACCTGCTGTTTGAACTCATGGTCTGCTTGTGTGTGACAAACAGAGAGCCAATTGTTCAATGAGATTTTCAAATGCACCCAAATTAATTTGCATGGAAAAGGCAAAAGAAACCAGAGTATTTTACTATTATACCATTTCTCTCACTCTCTCTCTCACACACACATCATTTACCACTGCTTCCAATTTTTAAAAGGTAACATAGTGAAATTAAAAACAATTTTAGATTTGAGCTGATACTTTCTATTTAATATCTTGGCATCCCTTCAGTGTCTACCCATGAGCTCAGCTAATCTTGCAAGCAATTCTTGTGCCACTTAGAAATTGCAGACTGCACAAATGCAAAAAGAACATGCACAAAATGTAGTCATACAAACTTGCAAAAGTTAGTCACATGAACATCTGAGCTGCTTTATCTCAAATCAGTGAAAGAAAAAAAACACTGTGGCAGAGCTGGCAAAACCAACCAAAAAATTCAAAGGTGCATATAAAAGTTGTCTTCTTCCCCCCCCCCCAATATGCAACAAGGTTCCAGTATTGAATACCTTGTTTCACCTTCACTTCACAGCATATTATATCTGAAAGGATATGAAATATGAAAAATACAGAAAATACAAATAGAGTCAATATATCATCTAGAACAACTCTCCGTGCATTTAATATCTTCCGAATGCTTCCTGTGACTGCCTATAATTCTTTGCTTATACCACATCAGGCCACTGGCTCACTAGGGTGAGTATTGTCTCCTCAAACTGACAGTGGCTCTCCAGCATCTCAGGCAAAGGTATTTCATATCACCTCCTACTTGATCCGTTTAAATGGGGAGGCTAGGGACAGACAGGGTTGCTAGCTCCAGGTTGGGAAATTCTGGGAGAAGAGCCTGAGGACGGGAGGGACTTCAGTGGGGCATAATGTCATAGCATCCAGCTTTTAAAGTGGATATTTTCTTGAGTTGAGCTGATCTCTGCCTGGAGATGTTATAATTTCAGGAGATCTTCAGTCACAATCTGGAGATTGGCAACCCTAGAGACTGAAACAGGCCATCTGCATGCCAAGCAGATTCACTTCCACTGAGTCATGGCCCTTCCTCTGAGGATGAATTTGCTTGTACAGAAACAAGGAGTGCATGAACTGTAAGCAATGGCATGCTTTTCAGCAGTCAGCCAAATGAGATTATTTAGACAAAAGATGGTACTGTGCAGATGCAAAGCTGCCTTGCATAATATTCTGGTCTAAGTTTTGCAAGGGGAACATTGAGGCAATACAATCAAGAATTCATCTTGAGCATAACCAGATATTTGAACAACTTGTTCACTGAGAAATTTTCAGTATACGTACTCTAAACCTTTCCCAACAACACAGTTTTCTATCGTTAAATAACTTAAAGATCCAAAAGCAACTACTTTTAAATTTATAGCACTACATCCCTCAACACATCATAAGACATTGGTCTGCGCTACTTCAACTGGGCCAATATATGTATTTTAGGATTTAAATAAGGAATATTGTTAAGTGCTCAAAAAAGCAACAAGTAGTTATTCACTTAAATATAAATAAGAATATTTATTACCAAAACTTTAGCAACCTTTTTGCTATTATGAAAAGTGAGAATTTACAATGTAATAAATAAACCTACCTACAGAAATGCTGATTTTATGAACTTAGGCAGATTGTGAGTGGGTGGGCAGGAAGGGATATGCCTGTGTTTGTCTCTTGTGGCCCTTCCTTGCATACCTAGCGAATTGCTGATCACCACTGTGGGATGGTGTCAGGATTGTAGAATCTCTGTCATAAATTAGCTTGAGTTCTTCCATGTCAGTTATATTGTTTTATATTGCTTGGCGCCTGGTTGCTCCACGTCCTGTATTCTTGCTAGCCATAAAAGTGAATAGTTTGTTTTTGTAACCTTATCACATGTTGTGGCCTCTCGGCTGAGCCTGGGTTTGTTGTCACCTCCCCAAGGCTATGAGAATGTATTTCTGTTTTTCTTACACATGTGTCTTTTCTCTGGCTCCCCTCCCTTGGGAACTGTCAAGTTTTGGGCGGGAGAATTGTATTGATAAGCAGAAGCAAATCTGTACTCTAGTCAGATTTGACTTCTCAGTCCTTAGCGTGTAGTACTTTCCAATAAAGCTTTCTTTAATTAAGAAGCCTGTTGTGAGTTCTCTTCACGTTTGACATTAAGTCAAATCTCACAACCCCTTTCGCTTGCCAACATGCAGGACGAAGGAAATACCTATACTGAGCAGGGAGAGGGCCTGGATTGGGACCTCTCCCAGAGCGACGGAGCCGGTGTGGGTCCGTACAGCTCGGGCATGATCAGAGCCTTGGAGGGAGCGACTCCGGGTCATGCCGAGTTCCTGGAAAAGCACATCACCGAAAGCATGCGTTTGTCGAAATACGACCACCAGACGGGGGATGAGCAGTGGCCGGATCAACTGGGGATGCCCAGCTACGGGTCGGAGCCAGCCGGTGAGATGCGTGATTTGCAGCACAAATTGGACAAGGTAACCAACTGGCTACAGGACCTCTCGGGCCGGTTGGATCCGGAGGAGCAGCGCGAGACGCGGCGCCTGCTGCGAGAGGTGCACGGAGGTTCCCGCGAATCCAGCGGTCGGAGGCTGGGAGACCTGCCCACCCTGCGGGAACGCGAGGAGGCGGCGATGCAGGCGGCAGCCGAGGCCGAGGCTGCAGCCTTCGCGAGAGCGCGAAGGGAGGAAGAAGACGCCGGCCTCGATGGTGCCGGGGCTGGTGGCGGAGGTGGAGCCGTTGAAGGTGCCGGGGCGGCGGACGGAGCGGCTGCGGAGGGTGCAGCGGCGGACGTGGACGGACCAGAGGCGGCGGCGGCACAAGCAGCGGCGGCGCGGGCAGCGGCGACGGCGCGAGCGGCGGCAGGAGTAGGTCGAGGCTTGGGCCGGGGAGCGAGGGCCCCGATGGATTGGGGACAGGGTCGACTGCCTCCCCATCTCCGGGGAGTGGAAATGCGGAGCACCTACAAGTTCAAAGCTAAATTCTTGGGGGACCCATCAACCTTCCCTTCGTTCCTGGTGCATCTCCAAGCCTACATGATGGACATGGGGTTTACCTTCAACGATGATGCCGAGCGCTTGCGTTTCGTGGGAGAATCCCTGGAAGGGAAGGCAGCAAAGTGGTTCATGGACCTGTACCGTTACAACCCAAGAGCCATCCGCAATTACAATCACTTCCTAAGAACCATGCGCCAGATGTACGTGGAACCGTTCGAGAAGGAGACGGCGGAGAAGAAACTCAAATCCCTGAAGCAAGGGAAGCTGACCGTGGCCGAATATGCCAGGGAATTCAAGGAGCTGTCCTCAGCTGTGCCGGATTGGACCGAGCCCCAACGAGTGCACGCGTTCGTGGGGGGCCTCTCCAGGGACTTGTCCAGCAAGTGCCTCCTTTTAGAAGACCCCCTCACGGTGGCAGGTTGGGTCCAACTGGCAGGAGAGATGGAGAGCCGCCTGGAGAGGGCGGCCGAATATCAAGGAGTTGCCGGCAAGGCAGGGGCGAAGACCTCTACCCCCGTGAAAGCCAAGCCAAAGGCGAAACTGGAACCGAGCGAGCACACTCGGCGCATGGAGAAGGGATTGTGCTTGGGTTGTGGTCAGGCTGGCCACTTCCTCGCGCAATGCCCATCGAAGACGCTGCCCAGCGCCAAGTCTACGGGAGGGACCCCCCCCCCAAAGCTTCCCCTGTCAAGAAAACGGCTCCGAAGAAAAGTGCCAAGTCTCTGCTGGTTCCAGCTGGTGCCGCGACGGTGGCGGAGGAATCGGAGGAGGGCAGTGGCCAGGACGGAGAGGATCAATCGGAGGAGCAGTCGGGAAACGAAGACGGTCTGCTGTAAAGGCGCCCCGCCAGCAGGCCTCCGGCAGGGGCAAACGAGTGGTGAGTGATTCCCCCCTGATACTTTTGCCTGCAACCCTCACAGAACCCCAATCAGGACGGAAAGTGGGGGTTCGTTGCATTGTGGACTCAGGGTGTACCCAGACTCTAGTAAGCCCAGCACTAGCCGAGACTTTGGGGGTGGGCAAGGTGCCGTTGGGTGAGCCCCTACCTATTACCCAACTGGACGGAAAATGCGCCCCAGGGGGGGAGGCTACCGTAAAGACGCTCCCTATGGATTTGGACGTTGAGAAACATTGGGAGCAGATTCAACCCCTGGTAGCGCCCCACTCCGCGTTCCCGTGTGTCCTGGGGTTGGATTGGCTGAGGGAGCATGATCCCACGGTGAAGTGGAAAAAGGGAACGGTGAAGTTTTCCTCGCCCAATTGCAAGCGGCATGTACGGCCCCCGCTCGCTCAAAACGACCGGGTTGTGGCCGCGATGGGGTCCGCCGGGGGGGCGGCCATCCCACAGGAGTATCAAGACTTTGCAGATGTGTTCACAGAGGCTGAATGCAATCAGCTTCCCCCCCACCGTAAAACCGACTGTGCCATCGAGTTAAAGAAAGGGGAGCCCCTTCCCAAAGCCAAACTTTATTCGATGAGCCCAGGGAACTCAGGGAGTTCTTGGACAAAAACCTAGCCCGGGGATTCATCAGACCTGCGACTTCGCCCTTGGCGGCCCCGGTCCTTTTCGTGAAAAAGAAAGACGGGTCTTTGCGCCTCTGCACGGACTACAGAGGGCTGAACGCTGTTTCCACTTGTAATGCCTACCCGCTGCCTTTAAGGACTTGCTGGGTCATTTGGGGAAGGCTCGGATTTTCACAAAACTGGACTTGAGGGAAGCCTATTACCGGGTCCGAATAAAGAAGGGGCACGAATATTTGACTGCTTTTAACACCCCCTTGGGCCAATTTGAGTACACCGTCATGCCGTTCGGCCTCGCCGGCGCTCTGGGCGTGTTCATGAACATGATAAATGAAATTATGCATGATTTATTGTATCAGGGGGTGTTGGTGTACATTGATGATATTTTGGTGTACTCTGAGGATGTGGGCAAGCATGCCAAATTGGTCCGTGAAGTGCTCCGCCGATTGCGGAAGCACCAGTTGTTTGCTAAACTTTCAAAGTGTGAATTTCACCGGGATGCGGTGGAATTTCTGGGCTTCCGGGTCTCCCAAGCGGGGATTAAAATGGACCCAGGCAAGGTGCGTGATTGGTGTCCTGGGAACCACCCCGCACGCGGAGGCAACTGCAAAGTTTCTTAGGATTTGCAAACTTTTACAGGACATTCATCCCCAGTTTTGCCAAGGTGGCATTGCCTCTCACTGACTTGTTAAAAACAAAGGAAGGGGGAAAAGCGGCGAGCCGTCCAGGCGCCCCACTCCAGTGGACCCCCCAGTGTCAGGAAGCTTTTGAGAATCTGAAGCTCCTGTTTACCTCTGAGCCCGTGCTGGCTCATGCTGACCCAACTAAGCAATTCACCGTGCAAGTAGATTCCTCGGATGTGGCAATGGGGGCCGTGATCCTACAAGAGGGGGAGGATGGGAAGTTACACCCATTAGCTTATTTGTCTAAGAGGTTTTCCGGGGCAGAAAGAAACTGGGCGATTTGGGAAAAGGAGGCAGCCGCAGTAAAACTATCCTTAGCCACCTGGAGGCATTGGTTGGAAGGGTCCGCCGTCCCCTTTGTAGTTTGGACAGACCATAAAAATCTTCAGGCACTCAAGCAGCCCTGCTCGCTCTCTGCCAAGCAAATGCGGTGGGCGGAGTTTTTCTCTCGATTTAACTTCACTCTCAAGCATCTGCCAGGCAAAATGAACTTTCTGGCGGACGCTCTATCCCGCTTGCCCCAGTACAACAGCAAGCGCGACCCATTGGTGGACACAGTTTTTACTCCCACCCAACTGGGAATGGCCGCAGTGACGCGCAGTCAAACCAAGAAGGGAAATTCGATCCCGGGAGGGTGGGTTCAGAAGGAGGTGTTACAGGACTCTGAGTTTGATTCCCTCCGCCCCGACTTAACCGAGAAGGGGGGCCTGTTTTTTAAGGGGGACCGTCTCTACGTCCCGGCGGCGGCGCGTGGGGACGTTTTGAAACTTTGTCACGATGCAAAAACCGCAGGGCATTTTGGTTTTGTGAAGACTCTCCACCTGGTCAGGAGACATTATTGGTGGCCAACGTTGCGGAACGATGTGGAGAAGTACGTGCAGGGTTGTCCCACTTGCCTTGTTTCCAAACCTGCTGGTGGGAAGAAACGGGGGTTGCTGCAGCCCCTGCCCACTCCCTCCCGCCCGTGGTCCGATGTCACCATGGATTTTATCACGGACTTGCCGCCCAGTCAGGGCAAATCAGTGATCTGGGTGGTGGTAGATGCATTTTCCAAGCAAGCCCATTTTATTCCTTGTGCTGGCCTGCCCTCAGCGGCCAAATTGGCCTCGATGTTCGTGGCCCACATAATACACCTACATGGGATCCCGAGGCGCCTGCTCATGGATCGGGGCCCCCAGTTCGTTGCCAAGTTCTGGCGGGAGCTCCTGAGATTGTTAGGAGTGGAGCAAGCCTTGACATCAGGCTACCACCCTGAATCCAACGGCCAAACTGAAAGGGTGAACCAAATCCTTGAACAGTACCTGCGCTGTTTTATCAACCACCAACAAAACGACTGGGTAGCTCTTTTGCCGCTGGCTGAATTTGCCTATAACAATGGGCCGCATGCCTCCACGGGTGTGTCACCTTTCAAAGTGGTGTACGGGACAGACTTAGTGGCCGCACCCACCTGGGAGCTGAGTTCGACCGAAGCCCCTGAAGTCACCAAGTGGGCTGCAACTATCAGTGCTGGTTGGCCTGACATTGTCTCGAGCCTCAAGGAGGCTAAACAGGCTTACAAAACCCAGGCTGACAAAAAACGGGCTCCAGCCCCCGCGTGGAAAGTGGGGGACCTTGTTTATTTGTCTACAAAGAACCTGCGCTGTCAGCAAAAGTCCAAGAAGTTGGGTCCTAAATACGTGGGGCCCTTTCCAATTGTGAAACTGATCAATGCTGTGACTGTAGAATTGTCTTTGCCTAAAACTTACAGGAATGTACATCCGGTTTTTCATTCCAGCCTGCTGCGACGAGCCCCTGTGCCGGATGTGTGGCACCCTCCGTTATCTACACCTGTGCACCTACATCGATAAAGACACTCACTATGAAGTCAACCAAATATTGGACTCTCGTGTGCTCAAGGGTCGCCTCCAATACTTGGTAGATTGGAAGGATTTTCCTTCGGGGGAGAGGGAGTGGGTGGAGGCAGAGAACGTGAAGGCACCTCGCCTCCTCCGGGCTTTCCACCGCGCATTCCCTGATTGCCCCCGTCCTGTGGATGCGGGCTAGGGCGGGGGAGGTCCTTTTAGTGCGGAGGGATGTCAGGATTGTAGAATCTCTGTCATAAATTAGCTTGAGTTCTTCCATGTCAGTTATATTGTTTTATATTGCTTGGCGCCTGGTTGCTCCAGGTCCTGTATTCTTGCTAGCCATAAAAGTGAATAGTTTGTTTTTGTAACCTTATCACATGTTGTGGCCTCTCGGCTGAGCCTGGGTTTGTTGTCATTTCCCCAAGGCTATGAGAATGTATTTCTGTTTTTCTTACACATGTGTCTTTTCTCTGGCTCCCCTCCCTTGGGAACTGTCAAGTTTTGGGCAGGAGAATTGTATTGATAAGCAGAAGCAAATCTGTACTCTAGTCAGATTTGACTTCTCAGTCCTTAGCGTGTAGTACTTTCCAATAAAGCTTTCTTTAATTAAGAAGCCTGTTGTGAGTTCTCTTCACATTTGACAGATGGTAGGTGAATTTCCTCCATGCCAGGCTGGATTCTGGAGATTTTTGGTAGGGGGGATCACTTGGGAGTGAAGCTGGGGTCATAGTGAGTGGGCAGGTGGTTGTGAATTTCCTAAATTGTGCAGAGGGTTGGACTATAGGACCCTGGCAGTCCCTTCGAATTCTGTGATTCTACCCACACTCATAAAGGAACCAGAATTAAAAAAATACAAAAATGTTTAACTTTATCATACACCTATGATAAAATTTCAAGACTCTCAGGATAATATCATAAGAAAGTATAAGGGACCCAGGATAAATTTTCAAAATACTCAGGATAGTATTATAAGAGGAGACTTGAGAATTCTAAGTGTTCAAAATTATTACTATTCAGCTAGAATAGGATGTATAATTAAATGGATAAATGATGATAGACACAACCCTGACACTAGTTGTGCAATATTTTGTGTGAGCACTTTTGTGATTCTGAATTTGGTTAAATAAAAGAGATAAAATAATTATGCTAATGATACTTTTGTTATTAATGTGTTTGAAAATGCTTGGATACAGATCAGGCCAAAATTAGCTCCTTGAATATCACATCTGGCTTCTGATATAAGTTCTAGAATTGACCCAAGCTGTAAAAGAAAGAAATTCCAAATTATGGAAAGATCAGAACGGCTGATTGCATACCAGTAGTGCCACTCTGGGGCGCTGCCAATGCAGTACTGCAGAACTGTATTCTCCACAGCTTCCTGTGTCCCCATGGGGCACACATTTCAGCATCTAGTCTGTTCCGGTGCTGAAATGTGTCCCCATGTGGGCATCTGGTCAGCCGCTGAAATGTGTTGTCCCAAAAGACACAGCTGCAGCTGCCCTGCTCCTTTCCTGTCGTCCACCTAAGGACCTTGCCCGGGGAGGGGGTGGTGGCACAGGGCCACGCCCCGGGAAAGAAGCAGGGCTGCCGCTTATTTGATGCGGCGGCTCTGCTTCTTTCCATGCACTGAGCAAGCCGCCTTTCCTGGGGACAGGCCCGCCCGCAAGCAGGGCCGCCGCGTCCACGTGACGGCCCTGCTCTTTGCCCGCCGCCGATGCACCTGCCTTGCCAGTCAGCGCAGCAGCAGCCTGTGCTCCCAGCCGCGCCCTTCGCAGAGCGCGGCTGCCCGTGAGTGCAGGGCCCCACCCCGCCTTTGCAGCCCGCCTAGAAAAGCCCGTTTTTATAAATGGGCTTTTCTTCTAGTTGTATATATTATAGATGTGTTTAGGGAGTGTTAGAATCTAGTTATTTGTTCAAGAATCTGCTGCCCCAATTGAAAAGGCTTTTTTCCTGCCTCTTATCAGTTTGGTCACTTTTGCCTCTCATGACATCACAGGTTTGTAACTTGGATATCTCATTTGCTGTTATAACTTTCAGCACTGAGATATTTTTTGAATATTGCATCATCCCCTATTCAACTTGACATGAGCCTATAGTGACTTCTGCCCGGCTGAATGTCAACCAGAAAGTGGAATGTTAAATACTTTTAAACACAAAACAGAACATGCACATAAACAAACTGTTTCAGGACCCAGAAAGTATTTATAATTCTCAAAGTTTGCCAAAGTTTCTGATTCAATACTAAATACTATTTCCTTTCTAAAATGAATTGAAAACAGTGTGAATCCAAATCCTTTGGCTTCTTCCTTAACATCAATTCAAATGGAAACATTTTAAATTTTATCTAAAACAGTCATAAAGGGAATGCAAAGATGGTATCTTGGAAAACAAGGTTGCACTTATCTTTAACTGTTGTTCACCAAGTGGTCTTCCATGCAGGCACATATGGAGCCATGCATGTACAGGCCTGCCACACAGATCTCCTTTTTTAAAGCTCTCAAGGTCAGCAAAGAACTGGAAAGCGTCTCCTACAGAATTAGTATCCACCCCTACCAAAGAGCAGAATGGGGGACACTTGGTGTTTGAAGAAGACACAAACAGATTCACCTAGGGATGTCCCCAGAAATAGGGAGTAGGTAATCATCGAGATACCATTTGGGAGTTGATATGTCGCCTCTGCTGAGGATGCTCACTGTCCCATTTGCCACCGCATCGATGTGGCAAGCCTCCAAGGAGACAGCATGTTGCATGATTCAATGCCGAAGAATGGAAACTGCTGAACAGAGGGAGAGGAAGCCAGTCCCTCTTTGCTTGTTTATACAGAACTTTGCTGTCTGTAGTTATTAGCACCCTGTTGCTGAGAACTAGGTCAGTAAAAGAAATGAAAACATATCTGACTGCCCTGAGTTCCAGGTTAATATGTGCACCATGTTCTGTGGGAGACCAATGTCAACTGGCCCAAGGGTACCACAGTGTAGCTCAAATTCAAAAAGGATGCATCCATAAAAACCTGAAAGTCATGGGAGGGCATCCCAAATGGGGAGCCAGTTAGTAAGTTCTCTCAAGACCAATACCACCCTAGGAACAGACCACAACGCTAGGAATGAACAACTTCCACCAGGAAGGGTCCAACTATAAGTTGGAGAATCTAAGGAATCTATTTTGAAGGGGCCTTATGAATAATCCGGTGAAGGGGACTACAATGTTAGTGATGGTAATGAAGCCTTTGTATAGACTTAATGGATTAAAATCTATCGGAGACAAACCTCTGAAACATGGCTCATGGGGGAAAGGCCTTTTCCATTTCCATTGTTAGGGTCTAGGAGGGCCCCAATTTATTTGATTTATTTTTACATTTATTTTACCTTTCGTGGCTCAAGGCGAATCACATAAGATCTAAAATGGTATTAAATATGCCATTAAGCATACAGAAAAAATTAAACATTTTAAACCCCTATAAAATTTAAAGTTAGTATTAAAATTACATAAAAGCTACCTCCTTCCTCACAAAAAAATTGAAAACTGAAAATGGAGGGCATATAAGAAGTTCTTGGAAGATTGGTTGATGGGGTGAAGTAAGAACATTTCTGCACGCCATAAATGTAGCGTATATGTAGCATAAATGTTGTATTCTGGTCCCTCCACATGACGTTACCTACATCCCACATCTGGGCAGCAAACTGCTTGTTACTGTCTTCATTTTAATGCGCTTCTCTGGGAATCCCAAAAAATCGATTCACCACCCTAAAAAGCACTAGTTTACGGAGAACAACCAACAGGCGACCAGCAGAAGGAAGATATAGAGGCTCAAACATGCTAAAGTCACCTGCAGCGTCCTGCCTTCGCTCCCACCTCCCTCTCCCTCTCCCTTGTTCCTGGGGAGGATAATTACTTTTTAAAAAATGGCTAACTTCCTGCAGCAATGAATAGGCGGACATGCGTGTAGGCAATGCTAGAAATAAAATATTTCATTCAACAAAACGTGCCTCTCGAAAGTATTCTCCCCCCCCACCCCCAAATCAGGAACTATATTAATTTATTCATTTATCAAAGGACTCAGCCGCTTCGGCTTCGGCACCCATGGAAGTCAATTGTGCCATATACTATAATGGGAATCTTGGTTTTCCTGCCTTTCCCAGGGGCCTTAGGATGGGATTTTGAGGTACAGCCTTAAAATGGTTGGCCCAAGGGGTCCACATCTAGGGGTTCCCAAAGAGGGTGCTCCCATCCACTCCATTATATCCTAAGGGATGGACTCTCCATTGGATATAATGGAGGGATGGGGCATGTAGAAATGAAACTCTTCGACATTTTGAAATTTGGAGGGGAGTCAGGGAAGAGCCTCCTGGAGCTATACTAAAAGTTTGAAGGCTGTACCTCAAATGCCCCCCCCCTGACCCGAGAAAGGCGGGAATGCCAAAATTCCCATTATAGTCTATGGCGCCATTGACTTTTATGGGCGCCGAACCTGAGGTGGCCGAATCAGGCCGTTCGTGCACAAGCCTACTCGTGATCCTATAAGGGGTGTTGTTCAAAAGCTCTATGTATCTATGATTATATGCATGGGGATTACTACAGAGATATATGATTAAATAAATTAGCGGGCATCGCAGGACCTTTAACTTGAGTCAGAATATGGAGGAAGAGGATTGGTTGCCTGAATTGACAGGAGGAAGTGTGTCGCGTATAAGGTGTGTTGCTCTCTTCTGTCTCTTCCAGCAACAGGTGAGGAGGGTAAGACATGCAAAAAGAAGGCAGACAAAAGGCGAGCAGCAAAAAGGTGAGGAGAGCCTGGGAGGCATGCTATAATGTCACACTATGCCATTCTACGGGTGTGATGCTATTTTTACTAATGTGTGGAATGCACCATTTCCAAACTGTACTTCCCAAGCGTTATGTAATAGAAGGATAAGCATCTACTCAAACAGGACTTGGTGCTCACAGGGATGACTTTCAAATGGAAATACTAAAAAAAAAAAAAAACAGCAGCACATGTATTTCACCATAGAAGCTGGCCTGTTTAAGTAAGAGACTGTTGGAAATGAAGGGAAAACACAGTAAGTGATTCAGGCTATGCATTTAATTACACATTTGCATCAGGCAGCTGGGAAAAACACAGTGGACTGCTACAGTGGACATTGCTTATGTGCAGTCTCTCACTCTCTTGGCAAAGGAAAGAACCCAAACACTTTCACTGAATAGTGGACAAGGGACTGGATTGGAGGATTCCTCATGACTTATTTTTAATGGCGCAAACATAGAGTTTAGCAGGCATTTTCAGAGCAGACAGATAAAAAAAGCTCTGAAAGCCCTGCAAACACCAACATTGTGCAAACGTGTGTAGGAGTACCCAATTCTTGCTTTCTCGATAAAGCAACAGGTGGGCACTTTTGCAGCTCAAGCCATTAGAAAGCACGCAGGTAAAATTCACACCATGGGGAATCTTCAGTGTCACTCTTTATGGTATATGATGGCACAAATTCAGACATTCTCTTTAATATTTTACAGATGTTTTATAGAATTCATTCACTTTCATTTGTATCTTGCCTTTCTCCCTAGTGGAGACCCACAGCTGCTTGTTCCACTCCCCTCTCCTCCTTCACAACAATCCTGTATGTGTGTGAGAGAAGTAAGTTTTATTGTATTAGCCATTGGCCATCACAATGCTGTCAAATCGACAGAGTATACAAAAATATGAGATAAAGGTTAGATTTTAAAAGGCAGGGATGGGTTTGCAGACAAAGTTGGTGAGGGGTTTGGATACCAAGTCGTATGAGGAAAGGTTGAGGGAACTTGGTCTGTTTAGCCTGGAGAGAAGACGACTAAGAGGTGATATGATAACCACCTTCAAGTATTTGAAGGCTGTCATAGAGAAGATGGAGCAGAGTCATTTTCTGTTGCATCAGAGAGGCAGACCAGAACCAATGGGTTGAAATTAATTCAGATCTGGAAGAAGTTCCTGACAGAGCAGTTTCTCCGTGGAATCAGTTTCTTTAGGAGGTGATGGGTTTTCCCTCTTTGGAAATTTTTAATCAACGGCTAGATAGTCACCTGACAGAAATGCTATGAACTTAGGCAGATTGTGAGTTGGGTGGGTAGAAAGGGATGTGCCAGTGTTTATCTCTTGTGGTCGAACTAGATGACCCTGGAGGTCTCTTGAGATCCTTTTCAACTCTATGATTCTATGATGATATCATCCCAATTGATCAGGTCCACACGGGCTAGCTCCATCTACATTTCAGTACTAGCCTGCTTTACATACTCTGCTTTAATTGACTGTTTTGGGCATAAGGGAGTTATAGTGTTTTCGAATACACGTCAAAAATACCCCCTTGCTCTCAGTCTTGCTTTTAGTTTTTGAATTAATGAAGGAATTTTGGAGGAAGTAAACGTGAGCAGAACCTTTTGGGTTTAATTGGAATGGTTAAATGACTCTCTTGACACCAAATTGACTGAAGAATGGTTTATCATAAGAAGCTCACTCAAGTGTCTTTTGGCCAACTGGGGGTCATCCCAGGTTGGAATCTGGCTCTATAATTGCAGAGTGTCAGACAGATCTTATCTGACCGCAGAACCAAATTCTGAGAGAAATGGTTAGCTACTAATTTACGCTCCCATTTAGATGCACATCCTCTTGGGGTACCTGGTGGAGTTTCTGGCTGTTTGCAGGTAGAGTATTTTGTGGGTGATAATCTTTAGCAGACAATGTAACAACTTCTATGGTAAGATGTCCCAATTAAGTTTCAATTTCCTCAATATTCCTAAAATACATTCCACAGTTCTTGCTATGAACTCAAAACGGTTACCAGTCACTGAATTTACTGCTCCCTCTGGAGTCCCCTCTAGATTGATAAGCCGTAGTAACTCTTTGGGTTGCTCCTATGAGGCTAATGCTCCTCCATTTGGCTCTTCTTCCACCTCCAATTCCGAAGCAAGAGCAGCAAAATGATTCTTGGTTTCTATGGCATATGTAAACTTTTCTCTTAGTTCCAGGATATGGGAAGAAATAAGGTTCTATTTTCAATTGTTTAGATGAAGGATGAAGACTTATTTCTTCAAAATCTCTCCAGTGCTTCCCAGAAGCCATATGTATATCTGATGCCTTACAAAGGAGTAGGAAATCACTAATCCACAAATCACAAAAATAACCTGGGTTCTATTATGAGTCTCTATCCCTCTCTTCTTTTACACTCCTCACTTCAACAGCTTTTACAGCAACAGAGGTTAAAATGTATTGTAATACTGGAGGTGCTCTGTCAGTCTTGGATTTCCAGAAAAAGGTATTAACACATCCTCTTGCAAAGTTGTAAGGTTGTAAAAGCAATGATATGGGACAATAAAACTGGTCTCCCAGTTGTAAAACAGTTTAAGTAACCTCCAAGCAACGTTATGACAAGGCAATCCTGATATCCTGCAGCCCTTGGAACTTGGTCTCTTTATCTTTATTTATACAGAAAAAAAGAAACAGACTGTTCGACAATTTCAGACAGTTCCACACTGTCTATTAAGAGGACAGCTGAGAGCCAGCTACGAAAACAAAACAAAAGATAAGAGAGAAAAAGTTGCATAGCAGCAGCTGGTGCGTCCATTTCCTCAGAAGTCTCAAACCAGAGCTCCCTGTGAGTTAGGCTAAGTAAGTGTAATCACTACACTACAAGTTCAAAAAACATTTTAGAATACATAAAGATTTTTCTTGCAACATTCCAGATAACCAAAGTGGCATAATATCCTGCACTGATGCAAGTGTGCAGCAATGACTGAGATTTGTCCAAAACTGTTCCAAATGTACCGCCTTCAGGGAGGTAAGTATCTGGTTAACACGTGGTTCCCCACATAGCCCAGAGCAATCAAGTTGTCCAGGATGGCCAACAATACTAAAAGTGCAAAACAAAAACAAAAACCCCACACCGTACAGTGTACTGTTTGAGCAAACAAATTGCACAAGCCAACCTCTAGCTCACAAATACTCAAAATCAGCTATAAAAATAAAGCCAGTATATAACATGCATAACAGAATTTCATCCATCATCAATAGTAGGTTCATGTTAAAATACAACAATCACTGATCAGCAACTCTTTCCCTGTTAAAGAACAAATGAATGGAAGTACTGTGTTTGATTGATAATTTGGTAGATGTTTGACCTTTGCGGATAATTAGCTGCTAACCCTAAGTAATCTGTATTCCTCTTGGAACTGCGGTACCATAACAGCCCAGAATGTAGTGTCATGAATGGGTATGGGGCAGAGAGGGAAATATATTTTTAAGGGACATCACAGCAAACTGTTAAAAAGGGCTGAGATGTTAATGTTGGATGTTATCCAAACAGGAATTTGACAGCAATTTCTAATTGGGAAATCCTTTATTCTGATTACTAAGGACTTTTTAACGTTAAGTTTTGTAGTAAATCAGAGATTAGAAACCAGAAAAGTTTTGACAACTATTTTCCAATATAGATGCAACACTGGCTATGCCACTGAGACAACTTTCAGTACACTGCATCTGATCAAATACCAGACTACTTACATCTCCCAAATCATCTGCTCAAAGTGAAGGCTTCAGAAATACGATACAGAAAGCAGGTGCACCAGAGTAGTGTAGAGTTCTTCTGGAATTGCACCAGGTCTTATCTACACTGAGACCAGTGCTGAATCTTTTTATATATGCAATACTACTTCCCAGGCAGAATTTCTGGATTTATCCAGTGTTACCTCACCTCTTCTGGCCTACTCAGCACATGGCCTTCTGGACCAGTTATCCCCATCTCCAGCATCCTGGCTTGCTCCTAAATAGAACAAGGAGAGGCTTTATTAATAAAACATGGATATAACTAAAGTTCACGATATGCAAAGCAGTGTGGAGCTTACCTTTAATTGTTGTTTATCAAAATGCCTTCTCTGCAGACACTGGGACTGTGCTTGCTCGGGCCAGCCACCGGAGGCTCTCTTACCAGTTCAAGGTGAGTCCTCCCCCTGCGGAGCTTGTTAGAGCAGCGGTCTGCAAGCTTCCGCTTGCCGCGGACCGCTGCAGAGTAGTGGGCGGAGAGGGCGGCTCGGGGGCCCGTGCACGCACGGCAGCCCCAGCGCAAACGCGCATGCGCGGAGAGCCGCGCACGAGTGTTTGCGCCCGGCATGGGCGCAAACGTGTGCGCACGGCAGTCCACGCAAGCGCGTTTGCGCCGCCGCCATACCGGCGGCCGCGGCTTTCCCTCCCGGCCCCTCCGGGCCACAAGCAAATTGGCCGCTAAAGCAGCCAATTAGATTGCGGCTTGGCAAGCTTCTCTTTTCCCCCCCTCCCGAAACAAGAAGCTTGCTGGGCCGCGAGCTAATCAGCTGCTTTGGCGGCCGATTTGCTCGCGGCCTGGCGAGCTTCTCGCTTCGGGGGGGGGAGGGAAGAAGGAGCTGCGGCCTGGTGCCGAGGCCTTTGTGGCCTGGCGCCGGGCCGCGACCCGCGGGTTGGGGACCACTGTGTTAGAGGACATTTTCCTGCCTAACTGTCATGAGTTGGGCTGGGCACAACCTGGAGCACAAACTCACGATCTGCGGAGTATAAATTCTCCATCTTTTTGGATGAGGTAGCCATGCTAACTGGATTCTGCCAGGGGGTCTTGGAGATGTCTGCCTTACCCTCCAAATAAGGGATAGCGATTATACCAGGCAACTCATCATAGAGCTTGTCTTATGGTCTTTGGTTGCTGGAAGTTACCTCTCTCAACAAATTAACCATTTGCTTCATTTGTTCTGCTTTGAGCTTCAGCTCTTCATTAGGTGAAGGGTCCCCTACAGAATCATCAGGGGATGGGTCCAATGGCAAATCTGAGCCAGGACCAGAAGGGGAGTCAGTTCTTGAAGTCTGCTCTTCCTCAGAATCTGAGTTAACCATAAGCAATTGAGACAGATCCACAGCATCACAGTCCTGTGTAGAGAGGTGCTTTAGTTCTGGAAGTGCTTCCTGCGATGGCCAGTCACCTCATTCCTGAGGTCTAGGGGTAGGAAAACAATAAGGGAAGCTTTGCCATGGAGGAGGAGGAGGCACAGTGCTCTACCATAGAGCCGAGGAGGATGGTTCTGATGGACAACTGCTGGAACTGCCAATGTACACTGGCCAGTCTCCGATCCCCTTTGGATAATGAAGGAACCAGGGAGGCATGTGGAGGCTTCTGTGGTAAGGAGATTCTCCTCTGTTCCATTGGAACCAGCTGATTTGGCTGGAACCAAAGAGTCACTTGATCATCCTGGAATTGGAATGCTGTTTCCCCTTACATTGGAACATGCCTTCTTAGGTGGGGGTTCAGCTGAATAAAGGGGTGATCAGACCCAACACTTTGGTTCTGTCCCTGGAACCAACAGAATCATGATGTTCTATGGCAGATTTACAAATTGATTGATTTTAACTGGTAATTTTGAAGGCAAGGATTTGCTGTGTTCTGCCAGGACAAACGTTTTTGCTGCCAGGCTATTAAAACAACAGAGAGCTTTCTCCCATAACCTTGCCTTCAAGCACGCTACTTAATTTGAGTGGGCCTTCAGAATAAATTGGAGGCAGATCTTGCATGTGGCTGTATTCGGTATCTTACCCAGCAGAAAACGCAGAGAAGATGCTCATGTGAGCGAGTCATTTTTGTACTGCACTGGGTACATTTTTAAAACAAATCCTCCTGTGACATTCCAAACAAAGGAAGTGAACTCAGGTCAAGAAACTTAAGAGAGAAAAACTCATGACACTCAGGAGCTGATGGAAACATGTCTTCACACTGTGAAAGTGAAGGAAGGACTGTGGGAAAGGAGCACGTGACTGCTAGGCAGGGAAATGACCTCTAAAGAAATATCAGAGTAGCTGTCGGAGTGCCTCTGGTGGCTGGCCTGTGCAAATGTAGCCCCAATGAAGAACAGCACAGAAAACTGGAGTAATTTTCCTTTTTTACTCTCCCCCCTTTTCACTTCTATTGTAGTCTTTTCTGAAACTAGTAACACAAATTCGGTTGGCTGATTATGTTGAAAGTAAGGATGTAGAGTGGAGGCGGGATTGGAATGAAGTTGGAGCCAGTGGCACGTCTAAGACCAACAAGGCATGAGCTTTTGTGTGCATACACTGGATTCAAACTTTGTTCTGTTGATTTAGACCAAAATGGCTATCTGCCCGAATCTATTTACATGGAATTGGAATGATATGGATCATCACTAAAGTGTTACATAACTTGGGTTGTCAAATGATTAATTTTTTAAATTCATTAAGCAAAGTTTATAACCATAGGAATCTCATAGCATCTTACATTCTCCGTTTCTTCCACTCCCCACAACAGACATTCTGTGAAGTAGGCAAGACTGAGAGAGCTGCTCTGTGAGAACAGCTCTAACAGGACTGTGACTAGCCCAAGATCACCTAGCTGGCTGCACATGGAGGAGCAGGAAATCAAACCCTGCTCTCCAGATTAGAGGCCACCACTCTTAACAACTACACCAAACTGGCATAGCATAAACTAGCATACTACAAAACCATTTTAATCAGGATTCTGCATAATAAAGGACGTTCTGCAAATGTATTAACACTAGCAGAATCCAAGAAGTAATCTACGTGACACAGAACTTGTTTGTTGTTGGCTCTGCTGATTAATTATTTGTAGTAAGTGATCAGGCAACTTATTTAACTGGTAGTTACTGCTAATGAATGTAAAAAGGTAAAGGTATCCCCTGTGCAAGCACCGGGTCATGTCTGACCCTTGGGGTGATGCCCTCTAGCGTTTTCATGGCAGACTCAATACGGGGTGGTTTGCCAGTGCCTTCCCCAGTCATTACCGTTTACCCCCCAGCAAGCTGGGTACTCATTTTACCGACCTCGGAAGGATGGAAGGCTGAGTCAACCTTGAGCCGGCTGCTGGGATCGAACTCCCAACCTCATGGGCAGAGCTTCAGACTGCATTTCTGCTGCCTTACCACTCTACGCGACAAGAGGCTCTTTGCTAATGAATGTAACAGTTTTAATTCAGGCTTTTACAATATCTTGCTGGCTGGAATGCAAGCATTCATCTGAAACAACACAAAATCCCTTAAACCATGTGTTTTGGTCACAGAAAAAGTAGCATAAAAATCACCTGTGCAATGATATCCCCATTTTCAGCATGGACTTGAGCTACAGCACCGAGGTCTCCCAAGAAACTAAATATCTCATAGAGCTGAAAAACAAGATGCAGTAAAGAATCCAGCATTAGGAAAACAGATATTTCATCTTGTGTGTTTCTAACTAGCATAGAAAATTTGTTTTTAGTGTAACTCTTTTTTCCTTAAAAGGGCCAAGTTAGTGATCACAGGACTGTAAATTCCCCATTCAAAACCTGAAGAGAAACAATATCATTTATTGAGATGTTAGGGGAACAATAAGAATGGGGCACCTGCTGCTTCCCAGGTCCTCATGGGTGATTTTCCACATTGAACCTGGGCTGAATCTGCACGGAGATTTTATTCCAATTCCAGGTAGATTCAATCCCTGCCATCTACACTAAATGTGGTTTTGATTTTGGGAGATTAAAGGGCTTTCCGCACCGGGATCCTTGTAGCAAATTGTTTGCTGAACGAAAAATCGCCATTTAAATAGTGGAATTCGTCATTATGCATACCTGACTTTGTAGTGGAATCCAGTTGCGTTTCCATCGTTTCCCACAAGCTTCCGGTCTCAGCAAAAATCGCTAGAAAGGAAGCGCTATTGCCGAGCTCGTCCCGCCCCTGGCAGTCAAGCATCCAATGGGCAGCCGTTAGCATGATCCCAAACAGCCCCTTTCCCTTTAAGAAAGGTTTAAAAAAAAAAAAACACACCCATTGCAACGAATATGTGTTGATTCGTTGCAACGGAGAGACCCATCCAGCTGGCAGGTGTGTTTGAGCTGTCGTTTCATCGTTGCCACGCTCCCCCCGAGTGAAAAAAAAAAATCCCCCCCCTCACGGGCCCGATTTTTGGCCGAAAACAGTGTAAAAAATAAAGGGAAAATACATCAGCAAACGGGCTTCTCTGTTGTTTGTGCTTAGTGACTAAACAGCTCTGGGGAGGGACTGAAGCCGGGGAAGCCTCTAAACAGAGGCTTGCTGGTGGGTTGAACTCCGCTCGCTCGGAGAAAAAAAATTGGCGATCGCTTCGCCGGAAGATCAGAGGAGAGAGCCAGGGGGAGGGACTTTGTAGAAACCACAACAATGGTAATGCACAGAACTTTCCCGCTAGTGTTGCAGATTGGTTGCAGGAGTGTAGCGCTTTCCGGAGGGTGAATCCACTTTTGGGGATTTCCCTGAAAGCGCTACAAGGAAGCGCTTTTTGCGGATCGGTTTCAGGTGTGTGGCAGATTGTCAACGACGTTGTGCATAATGGCAAATCAGTAGCGTTTTCAATTGGCAACCATTGTGCGATTTTGAAGGCGTGCGAAAAGCCCCTTAGATTTTCCCTCTGGAACAAGTAGGATTGATCTGGAGTGGCCCTACCTTTTCCCCACAACATCCTGGAGTAGTTATAACCCTCAATATTTGAATAATCGGTATAACTAAAGGTGCAGCTCTCCTTGTCCTGAACTAACTAGCTGCCTTGAGCCTCCAACAATATATAAAAGCCCTGACTGGACAGGGCATCAGTTCGAAGGCTTCCTTGTTCCAAGGCTGCAAGGTTTCCCTTAAAGGGGAAGCCCTAACTTCTTTCAGCAGAGGCTCCAGAAGCCCTAACTGCTGTTGGCAGAGATTTTCCTCTTGGATTTATTCCCTCTCATTTGCTGTCTCCAATCCTTCCCCACCCCCCACCCACAGAAAAGAAAGAATGAGGCTCCTGCTGCGCTTGGCTCCCCCCCCTTCTGAGCTTCCCTAATCACGTGCAGAGCACTTTTCTGTTTCAATGGGGGGGGGCATAGAGGAAGACACAAGTTCAAATTGATCTGAATTCAGGAGGATCCACAACAAAATTAACAAATTAAGTGCAGAATCAGCCCTGGTCCACCCCAAATTATTGCCTCCACATGAGGCAGCTAGGGTGGAGAGATTCCTTTGTGTTTTGCAATGGCAGGGGTGGGGGATGGGTTATTTTCACTAAGGTAGGATTGTGTTTCAATGAAATCCTACCTTCATGAAAAAAATTTAAATGCCCCAGTCTGCTCCATGCCATCACAAAGTGCCGTAGAGCCAACTGAGGCATTTTTTGTCTTTCTGAGATGCTGAAAGATGGGGAGGAACCGGGCCTAAAAGGCCCATCTTTTCCCTTTCCACATGGGCCTAGCCTGGGAAAGGCCCCAAAAGGGAACACGTAAAAATCCACATTCCCTTGCTGAAGAGAAACAGAGGGCCTGATTCAGGCCAGGGCCGGCACCGGTCTCATATGGAAGTGAGGATTAGCCCTGCTGCCAGACAAGCACCAGCCTGGCCTTTTTCCCCTGTGAGGAAAAGGTCTAAGTCTCTTCTCCTCAGAGTCACTGAGAAGCCACTTTTGCTCAGTCACCAAGAAGCCATTTTTCCTCACGGTATTGATGGCTCACTAAAGAAGACAGCTACTCCTCTGCTTCCTTTCTCTGTCTTCACAGGGATTCCCCCCCCCCCCACACACACACAGTCTGTTTTCCCCAGGAATTTCTGCTTTAGAAATTCTCTACACCAGGGGTAGTCAACCTGTGGTCCTCCAGATGTCCATGGACTACAATTCCCATGAGCAAATACTGGCAGGGGCTCATGGGAATTGTAGTCCATGGACATCTGGAGCAGTGGTCCCCAACCTTTCTGAGGTTGGGAACCGGCAGGGCATCGGGCCGCGCCCGCACGGACCATGCCCGCACGGCCACGCCCGCACATCGGCCCGCGGCCACACATCGGCCTGCGCCCGCGGGCCATGCCCGCACGGCCACGCCCGCGCATCGTGTCGCGCCCCGCACGGGCCGCACATGCGCGATGCGCGGCCCGGCCCTGATTCCCTCTCCCCGCCCTCCCGCAGTAAGAAGCTTCCTGGGCTGCAAGCTTGCAGCCTGGGAAGTTTTTTACTGCGGGGGGGGCGGGGAGAGGGAGCCGCGGCCCAGCGCCATGGCCTTCACGGCCCGGCGCCATGGCCTTCACGGCCCGGCGCCATGGCCTTCACGGCCCGGCGCCATGGCCTTCACGGCCCGGCACCAGGCCGCGGCCCGCAGGTTGGGGACCACTGATTTGGAGGACCACAGGTTGACGACCCCTGCTCTACAGCATTGGGGGGGGGGATGCCTCAGCTTTTTCTGGCAGCTTATCCTTCTTGGAGTTTTCCCTCTCCTTCTCCCCTCCTGTTGCCAAGAAACCACTTGTCCAGTTTCCCTGTAGGGAGCAGCTTATCTAGAGAGCAGTGTCTTTAGGCTAGGCCACTATGCAGATGAAAGCAGGTTGCACAGGTTTAAATAAGAAATAAGCATTTTTATAAGGCTTACATTAGAATAAGACAGTCTAACAGAAGCTCTAGCAGGATGTCAGTGGAAAAACACGGTTAAATTAAGTATAACAAAACAAGGAAGATTTCAACACAAGGAACTGGATATTCTGATAGTGATACAACATACCATCTAAAGTGGTATATAGCAATATGGTAGATATACCATCTAAGACGGTATACAGTGAAAAGCTATTACTACTGGTTGAAGCCTATGCCTCCTAGTCACTCTTATGTTTTATGTTTGCCTTGCAACCAGACATCCAGCATGTTATTTAAAGAAGTGTTTCAACAACAAACTAAGTAAATATGGAGAGTCATCTGCACATATTTATGATAATTTTTACTTGAATTTGAAGCACAGAATGAAATGCAGGATTCTGGATATTGGGTAAATCTTTTAAAAGTAACTGATCCTGGTGTTTGTTCCTTGTCCTGCTCTTTTAACATTAGGAGTGGGATGCCTGAAGTTTTATTAGGCAGTTTCCCCTGTATTTCATAGAATCATAGTTGGAAGGGGCCTCCATGGTCATCTAGACCAAGCCTCTGCATAATGCAAGAGCTCATAACTGCCTGCCCACCCACAGTGATCCCAATTTCATGCCCAGGAATCCCTCCAACAAAAATCTCCAGAATCCAGCCTGGCCTGGAGGAAATTCACCTATCACCCCACAGTGTAAATTAGCAATTCCCTTGGTATGCAAAGAAGGGCCACAAGGGACAAACACTGGCACATCACAATCTGCCAAAGTTCGTAAAATCAACATTTCTGTTAGATGACTATCTAGCCTATGCTTAAAAACTTCCAAGCCTGTTCCATTTAGGAACCGCTCTGTAAGAGTGCTCGTTGAATTGAACAGGAAAACTGCTTTTAAAGCAAGTTCCTTTATTCAGACATGTAGACATCATTACAAAGGCATAAAGAGGAATAGTGGATCAAAGGAAAGACTCCTCTGATAAACCCAAGCACACCTCATTCCCCCCTCCCTTGGGAAGGGAATGGCCTGCATTTCAAATAAGCACCTCCTCAATTCCTTCATCCAAATCTACCTGAATTTAACCACCTCAGCAAGTTTCAGTGCTTTTAACATGTTTTCTGGCAAACAGGCCTTTTGCAGGGATGCAGATAAGAGAGCTGTATTAACATTTAATCTGTCTTTCACTTAAGATCATCCCAAATGCCTATGTGACTGTCAGTTATTTACCAGCATAGTTCCACCTGCTGAGTGTAACTGCAGAAGGTACATCCACACTTCCAATATTCAGAATGGAATGCACTCTACAAAGACTGAATGCTCCAGCAACCCACCAGGGACCTAGGAAAATCACTTCACCTTGGGGTTAAGTAGTTCTATATAATGTACAAGACCAGCCTTGCTGGATGACATTATATATTTACCTGTTTTGGTCCTGATCCTCACATGGTGAAACGAGCATCCGAAAGAGCTGAAGGCCCTGACAGAACTGGCTCAGTTCTGCAGGGCATGCAAGACAGAACTCTTCCACTAGGCATTTGTTTGAGGCCAGGCTGAGAAAGATCTATAGCTCCTCCTCTGATGTTTGAACATCTGATGTTTTAATGTTTATTGTTTAATTATTGCTGTATTTTTATTGCTTATGAACTGTTGTTAGTTGTGGCAAGTTGGCTGGCCAGGAGTGGTGGCCTATTAATTTAACAAACATATAAACAATATCCTGCTAACAATAACAGGCAGCCAGATGCCCCTTAAAGTTCACATGCAGGCCATGAAAGCCCCAATATCTGATTTTCTGAGGCACAGTGCCTAGTAACATGGAGGTTCTTTCTACTTATGGTTAATAGCCATTGACAGATCTTTTCTAGAAGTGCATTTTCAAATTACATTATAAAATTTCCAGAAAATGTCCTTTGACTATACCTAAATGTACTTTGACAGGGGTTTCAACCCTGCAAAAAGGAAAGGCAGCACTTTTCTATACACAAGTTCAAGATCCTAACATAGCTCTTACCTCTGTATTTGACATCTGGTACAAATCCTTATAGGCCATGTAAACCATGAACGAATTAACTCCTTTGGGAATGGAAAATTACATACGAGAAAAAATTAGAAAATAAGTTGTTAATATAAACCATGTTATTAAAATGGAAATGTCTGCAAAACACACATGAAATTAGTCATATACAATGGAATGAAATTTTTGGGCAAGAAATGGAAACAAAATAAAACTATTTGTTTATTCTTCTAGAGCTTTGGAATGCTGTATTTGTCTAGTCATATAAAACCTAAACTGAGGTCAAACTGGCCGTATTTTGGAAATAATATTAAGTAGGACTTTTCCCACTTTGTATTCTTCATTAATTTTCACAAAATTACAGAAATCATCCTTGTATGGTAGTAATAATCAAACAAAGCCGCACTTAGGTGATGAACAGAATATGAAAGCCTGCAACATGTACATTATTAACAGCACTGATAATGTACTTTGTAACCACTTTTGACAGGGCAAAGATAATTATTTTCATATTGTACTCTCCAGCCATGCTTCTGAAATGCCAGTCTTCCCAAGTAATAGGAATACATGGTTATTTTCAACAATGACTACTATGTCATTGCAGAGTTGAACTGCAAATCCTTTCAAAAGGTAACAACAGAAGATACTGTTGTTCTGACACATTTGTTAAAACATATATATATATATATATATATATATATATATATATACACACACACACTGGACTATCTTTCAGCAATTCCATAACATTAATTTGACACTAATGTGACATTATAATGTTTGACTATGCCCTAGTGCTACAGCAGATACTTTTCCCCTCACTTGTCTGTACAGTTAAGCCTTGGAAACAGGACAGAAGTGCCTAGTTAAAAGACACTTATGGCTTTATGTCAATAATTGACATGCCATACCTTACCCTGCAATGAAACGCAGGCTATTCATAAGTCAATCAGCCTGATCTCATTTGATGAAAAATTCCAACAAAAGGAACCAAAGACACATATTGGGTCCAAAAATCTCATATTTAATGCAGAAATGTAAGTATTAGGCTTGTGAGTCCAACAACTCAGAGGGCCATTCCGCACCAGGATCTATGTTGCAAATTGGTTGGGGAACGAAAAAACGCCATTTTAAATAGTGAAATTCGTCGTTATGCATACCTGCCTTTGTAGTGGAATCCAGTTGCGTTTCTATCGTTTCCCACAGGTTTCCGGTCTCTGCAAAAATTGCTAGCCAGGAAGGGATATTGCCAAGCTTTGTCCCACCCCTGGCCGTCAATCAAACGAGCAGCCAATGGGCGGCCGTTATCATGCTCCCAAAAAGCCCCTTTCCCTTTAAGGAAGGTTTAAGGTTAAAAAACCTTCCTTAAAAAAAAACAACATACGTTGCAACGAATCTGCGTTGATTCGTTGCAACGGAGAGCCCAATCTAGCTAGCAGGTGGCGTTTGAACTGCGTTTCATCGTTGCCACGCTCCCCCCGAGTGAAAAAAAATACACCCCCCCGCCCGCACAGGCGCGATTTTCGGCCGAAAATAAAGTGAAAAATAAAGGGAAAATAAACCAGCAAACGGGGCTGTGTGGTGCTTGGTGACTTAAAACAGCTCTGGGGAGGGACTGCAGCCGGGGAAGCCTCGCTGGGTAAACAAAGGCTTGCCGGTGCGTTGATCTCCGCTCGCTCTGAGAGAAAAAAAACAGTGATCACTTCGCTGGAAGATCAGAGGAGAGAGCTAGGGGGAGGGACTTTGCAGAAACCGCAACAATGGTAATGCACAGAACTTTTCCGCTAGTGTTGCAGATTGGTTGCAAGAGTGTAGCGCTTTCCGGAGGGTGAATCCACTTTTTAGGATTTCCCTGAAAGCACTACAATGAAGCGCTTTTTGCGGATCAATTTCAGGAGTGTGGCAGATTGTCAACGACGTTGTGCATAACCGCATTTTTGTAGCGATTTCAATTTGCCACACTCCTGCTACAAAGAATCTGTGCGGAATGGACCAGAGTATGTATCCCAGAAAATCTATAGCACATACACTCTTTACACATTCTATAAATGTCATAAATTCCAATTAGCCAACACCAGAATGAGGTAAGAAAAAGGGGAAAGAAAACACCTGACATATGGCATTGACAAACCTTTCTCTTTGATGAGTGTCTGCACTTCCTGTTTGACACTGTCATTCCAATGAGTGATGTCCACATGCAGAGAATAGTCACAGCAAGCCTTTCCATCACCCCATTCTCGCCACTTCTCATAAGCTTCTATCAGGCTGGACTCTGGCTCAGGGACAACATGGTCAACTGTTAAGAAAAGAAGCAAACTTTACTACAACATGAACATGCTGTGTATTTCCCACTGTCTGATCTGGAGCAAATTTTGCATTATCAGTCGATGAGTACTGTCTTCAAAAGGTCTGCTACCCTTCCTCCCACTATACAATTCAACACAAATAACTGAGCACACAATTAAAAAAAAAAGATTCTATGACACCTTAAAGATTAATTGTATCATAATCTTCTCTGGGCAAGAGCTATAATCACATTCTCACCAGGCATTCTCTAGCAGCAGCACTAAAATTACTCATGCCTAAGTGCTAAGCGAAAGTAATTGTATTCTCACTGTCTTTTCCATATGCACAATACATGACACAAAATATTCCTTTTGAAGCTAACTAAACTAAATTAAATCATGTGAAACATCTGTTCTACATTCCATTGCTCCAGATGCATCTTTCGGATGAGGCAAATTCTGTGCAAGCAAACATACAAAAAATCCTGGAGACAGTGAAGTATGGAAGGGTACAGGAATACTTGGGAAGAAATAGGAATTTTTTTAGAAGACCCTTCATTAATCCAGAGTTTGCAACTCACATGTGTCTACCATAATGGAAAAATTCTCTCCAATATTTCACAACTTACTGTCTCTAATTTCCCTGATACATGTTGCAATTTCTCATATACACTTAGAGTACATTTATAAGAAAGAGAAAAAAAACTAAGGAACTGTGATGCAACAGATTAATAGTTCTGGCACCACACCAAGTGCTTTTAGCAAGTTGTTGCTGAGATAAAATAGGACCTCTTCTACTTCTCATCTTTTACTGCCATCCATTAAAAAAACACCCTAAAAACTAAGATACAGGCTAATGTGCCTTTTTATTGCCCCTCAACTCTTACTGCAGCTATTTCATGTAACCAACACTGTGGTTCTTTCAACAAATGGCAAGGGAGGTGCAGGAAGAAAGAAAACTGAAGTTTTCAGCCATCTATATCCATGCTTGCAACTTGTTCTAATGTTCTCATCCAAATAAAGTCACAAGAAACATGCAAGTAGGACTGCTAAACTGCAAACGAAACCATGTAGTGTGGCATAGTGGTCAGACCACAATTTGGGAGACCCCTAGTTTGAATCCCTATTTTACCACAGTAGCTTGCTGGGTGACTTTAGACCAGTTAACATTCTCTCAACCAAATCTACCTCACAGAATGTTGAGGATAAAAAGGAAGACAGTGGAACAAGGTAAGCTGCTTTGGGTGGGGTATAAATGAAGTAAGTAAATAACAAACAAATAATCAAAACCAATATCTAAAATGAGGTTGGAATTTTTGTTTTGTTTTGTTTGCCTCAAGCATGCCGAGATCGACCAGTGGCTTACCTGTGAGGGATCCTTCTCCCCAGAGGTACGGGAAGACATCCTTGGGTGTTTTTCACCCCTCTCTTCAGGGAGGCAAATCTGCTTTTTCCCCTTCCGGTGACCAGCAGAGGGCAGACTTCTTGCCCAGTTGGAGACTGCCAAGTAAGCCATGACATCTGTGCAAATACACACTCAATAACTTGTATAACTACAAGAAGCAGTCCCTTGAGGGGAAAAAAGCTTAACTATCCTGAAAAACATGGAATGCATAAACCAAACTTGTTAAACAGCATAAGATAAGAATACAGCAAGAACAGATAGAAAAAACAACTTCTGGGGTGGGGGGGATCTTCCTGTACCTCTAGGGAGAAGGACCCCTCACAGTTAAGCCACTGGTCGTTCTCCCCAGAGGTGGAAGACATCCTTCGGACTTCCCCGAGCAGTGTCCCTAAGGATGGGAAGTTGTTTCCAAATGAATCACCTTCTGCAGGACAGATCTGCCAAAGGCAGCATTAGCTAAGCTGGATGGATCTATTTTGTAGTGTTTGGTGAACATTGCCACTGATGACCACATAGCCACTTTGTATATTTCTTCAAGAGGAATCTGATTAAGAGAGGTTGCTGTGGCCTTTCTTCAAAATTCTTTTCCGCTCAATTTCCAGGCAGCTAACAGGTACCATTCCAGTACCAGATTGGACTTTGTTGTAGTAAATCTGGTGTCACTGGGAAGAAGATGGGTCCGTGGACTAATATTTGCATTACTAAGGAAAACCAGGGTCTTCTTGGCCAACGAAAGGTCACCAGAATGACTTGGACCCTGAGTTATTTGATACTCCTGAGCACCCTGGGGAGTAACGGGTTTGGAGGAAAGGCACAAAGAAGTTTTGCCAGACAAGGAGAGAGAAGTGTGTCTGTTGCCTCAGCTTCCTGCTGATAGAACTGGGGCAGGAACCTGGGAAGTTGAGCGTTCATCTTGGATGTAAACAGATAGAGAGCTGGAGTCCCCAGTCTGGACCATCATCCAAAATAAGTCTTTCTTGAGGGACCATTTCCCTTCCAGAATCATCATCCTGCTGAGCCACCTGGCTATTGTCCCTTGAACATGCTTGGCTTGAATGGACAGCAGGTGTCTTCTGCCCACCCTAGGACCTTTAGTGACTCTGCATGAAGTGTTGGGGAGTGTGACCCCCCCTTGTTGGTTTATATGCGCTTTGTCAGCTATGCTGTCCGTTCTTATTAGTACTGCTTTTCCCTTTAAGGCCTGAGTTTAGGTGAATGAGTGCCTTGAAGATGGCTCTGATTTCTAGAAGGTTGATGGAAAGCCCCTTCTCTCCCATTGACCATAGGCCTTGAACAATATTTCCCTAGTAGGTGTCCCCCCAGCCCTAAAGGCTGGCATCCATGAACAGTTCTACCTCTTCTGGTAGGATGGTTTCCCTGCCTTGAGATTGGGAATATGCATCCATGATTTTAGGCTCAATCTGACTTGAGGTGGAACACTGAGTTTTTTTGTCCCTCTTGTTGATAATACTCCACTGATTTGGCCTGAGGAATTTCTGGTTACCTGGAATGAAGTCATGCCCACTGTAATGTTTCCAGACAAGAAATGAAGAGATCAGTCCGCGTCGTCAGGAGTTAGAATAAGCACAGTGCAGGGAAAGGCAGAGAATAGTTGAAACAAAGCCAAGGTCAAAGTCCAGATAGCAGGTATTCAAACAAAGCCAGTCCACTTTACCGAATGCGTCGTCAAAACCGGTGCCAAAAGTCAGAGAAGCCAGAGATAGTCAGTCCAATATACCAGAAGAGTAGTCAAGCCGATGCCAGGAGTCACAGTAGCCAAAGGGATTCAGAAGAATGCAGGAGTTCAAAACCGGTCTGGAGGGTGTCTGTATAAATTGCATCCATGCTGAAGTCTGTTGCTTCTCTTAAATGCAGCCCAGCTAATTCACTGCACCTGGGGAATGACTCTGACCTCCCCCGATGTGCTTCCAGCTGGGCCCCATCTATGTTGACAGCTGCCTGCAGCCTCCGGCTCCTTCAGCATTCTGCCAACCCCACCCTACGGCTTCTCCTGAGTCGCTCGGGCGATTCCTCTGAGTCTGATTCAGACTGTTGCTGCTGTGCCAGTGTCCACGATCTCTCCTGAGCCGGTCCCGGCTGACTGGAACAGCCCTCCCCAGTGTCCCTGTCAGACTCCCCTGATTCTTCAGCCAGAGTTGAGTCAGCTGCCAGGTCCTGTTGCTCTGGCAACTCCAGGGAGATGGGAAGTGGCAGCAGGGGCATGACACACAGTCTTCTGACCTTGTCTGTGATGTGCTGGACCATCTTATTAGCCCATAGGAATGTAGCCTTATAGATAACTGAGGAAATAGAAGAGGTATGAAGAGCTGACACTTTGTGAGACTTACACAGGGCAAAGTCAGCTTTTTTGTCCAACACGTCCTTGACCGTATCTTCACTGTCTTCTGACAGTAGGCCAAGAGCTTGCAAAGTCACCATGGGTGCACCAACCCCTGAGACCTGCAGAAACTGTTTGGCATAATCAGGAAGAGTGTAACGTTTCTTAGCATAAGAGGGAAACTATTTATCAGCCTTGGGTTTTACCCACTCCTTCCTGAACTGTCGATCAAAATAATCTGGCAAGGGAAAAAGCCTCTGAGTATATTCTTCAGGGGGGAAAAATTCAGACGTTTCCTTTGACCTTTTGCCGTTTTTAGGAGTACCCCCACTTCCTCAGTAAGGGGAAGTTTGAGATCCAGAGCTGCTAGGGTCTTATCTAATCATGATTATATTCTTCAATTATAAAAAGTCTCTTGGATGGATTTGGAAACTCAATATCCACCTCCAAATCCTCATCTGTTAAAAATTCAGTATCAGGTTTAGCGTGGGAATCACTATCAGATGAATGCTCATCAATGCAAGGGCTAAACCTTCTCTTCCTGGCAGCTTTGGTAGGCCACAAACATCTGTGGTGAGAAGAATCATATTCATAGTACCTGGACGGTGGTAAGGTGAGAAGTCTGATCTATCCTACCCCCTGTGCCTGCGCTCTAAGAATTACCAAACAGGCTGCATGTGCTTCGCAATAGAAGCGTTAATTGCATTTCAAATATCAGAAGATACCAGGTTTTGCCCATCGGGCCTTACTGTGCCATCCTGAGAGACCTCTTCAGGGTTGTTCCATGGGGTCTCCTGCTCGGTCTTGCCTGGGCTGGAATAGGCTGCAGCTCTGAGGCAAGATGGCTCATGGAGGCACTTGCCACCGCTTCAAACTGGCGCCCGGCCACAGCCACAACCATCCATTTGGCACACTTACTCCATTCAGCCTGATGCACTCTGACCAGATGCGAAGCAGCCATAGCTAGCTTGCCCACCGGGCCACGGAGCTCCTCTGCACCTCAAGCGATGCCGATGTATCATCTTTGGGGAGGAAGTCATTGTCCTTCCTCTTCTCCTCCATGATGGTGCCTGGGTGTACAGGAAGGTCCGAGTTGGACTTGTGCGCTTCACCACACTTTGGCAGTCATTCAGGTCTGAGACGGCCAATGCCTCGCCATACCGCGGGGGGGAGGGGCAGTGGCACCAGTAGGCATACGACTGCAGGCACAGAGCTCTGCACCTGCATGCAGGCACTGGATTGTGCACCACACCAGCGCCGCCCCCCCCCCCCACTCTGTGGACTGTCTCAGACTTGAATGGCTGCTGAAGTAGCCGAAGCGCACAAGCCTAGTTCAAGTCTAAGTGGGCTACTGCGGACTCGCTCTCCAAAGTGGAGGAGATTTTTCAAAAGAACTCCTTACTAGAAGTTGGGGAGAAAAGAGAGACGGAGGGCACTAGAAAAAGAATTGAAGAACAGAGATTTAAAAGATAAGATTTTAGAAATGCTGTTAGCACTCCAGAAGCCTAACCTTCCAATTGCGAGGCAGGAAATAACTGGGCAAGAAATTCGCCCTCTACTGGTCACCAGAAGGGAAAAAAGCAGACCTGCCTCCCTAAAAAGAGGGGTGAAAAACACCCAAGGATGCCTTACGCTTCTGGGGGATAAACCATTTGACGCATCAGGGCAGGGTGCCCCATTTTTAAAAAAAATTGTGAGAAATATGTTATTGTGAGAAATATGTTATTGTTCTGCCCCATTTATGATGCCATCAGATACAACTTTATCCAGCCAATTCTGAACACCTACCTAAGAACTTCCCCAAAGGAAAAAATCAAGATGCTGCTTCTAGATGGAAACAGGCAAATAACTCTTAGCACAGCTAAATTTTGCACTGCTGCCATGAAATTGCATGCTATGTATGTGTATCAGAAAGTTTATGTTTGATTTAGAGTAAAATACTATAAAGATCCAATTGTCATTTGTATTTTAAAGTATGTTTTAAATATTGATTTCAACACCTTAAAAGTTCCTATGATGTCAGACTTTTTAATATTTTTATAGTTTTATTATTGTTTTCTCTTTTTTAAACTGCTTCAGTTTTTAATTGCAAGTGTATTTGAATTTTGGTCTGAATGACTGTAAAAAAAAAGACTGATTTATAGTCTATGTTAAGTACCTTGGAATAACTGTGGAAACCATGATATAGGATGGATATACAGGGTGAATGTGACTTGCAAATATGCATGGCCTTCACATCTTCAGCACAAATTAGTGAAATCCCACATCATAATAATGAAACTAAGCTTAACCTGAGGTCTTACAAACGACATACAAACATACACGGGGGGGGGGGGGCAAAAATTTAAAAAGTATTTCCAATGGCAGTTGCCAAACCCAGCTGCAGATTTACTGAAGTTTGTTTCCCATAGTGACCAATGAAAGTAGCACTTCGTAAGTTAAGCATTTTCTACCTTCAGCTCAACCCATCACACGAACAGTATTTATCCTTGTAAAAACCATTTATTCATTTTATTGCACAAAACAATGTAGAATAACTGTACATACTTGTTTCCATTCTCACTGTGCTACCTGTTCACATCATTCATTGCTCAAATAAGCAGCTCATTATTATAGCCATGGTACACTACTAGTATGTTATTACCAAAAGTGATACTCCATGTACTTACTAATCATAGTGGTTCCACCTGCCAGGGCTGCTTTAGTCCCTTGGAAGAAGTCATCCACTGCAGTCATCCCCTTGTACAGCATCTGCAAATGAGTGTGGACATCTATTCCTCCAGGTATTACCATCCTACCACTGGCTTCTATGGTCTTCACTCCTCCTGGAACTATTAAGTTGTCTCCAATTTGCCTGATTAAATAATAACAAAAGTGAGTGAGTCAAATTAGCAAACCAGTTACATGGAATACATTCCACTTAAGGACAAATGTTCCGTTACCTGTAACAGTGTGCACAATGGTTTAAGCATTTTTCTTTCAAGCAGATTAATAATGGCTATATGCACAAGCAAATCTTTTTCTTTAAAACTTCATCAGTTTCTATACCAAAGTTTTCAAAACTTTTTGTCAAAAGAAAGGAATTGACTATTATCATGAAAGGCTGGGAGGTAACAAAAAAGTTTTTGAAAACCTTTAATGGCATCCATATGTTGACACATCTGATTGGCCTTATGGGTAAGTGTTCCATATGACAGTAAGATATTATGAAACTCCTACCATATTGGCACCCTCCATCACACTACATTTTGTAAAACAATCCAGACAGTAGGCTTCATTGCATTAGGATACAACCATAGCCTTGGTAAAGGCTATGGTTGTGTCCTAATGCAATGAAGCCTACTTCCAAACAAAGAAAAAATTGTCTCTGAATTTTCTCAGAATGTTGTGCCCCAATCACTTTAAAAGATCTGCAGAGCGATCAAAAGTAACAGCCCATTCACTGCACATAATAACCCACGAATCTTCTTTCTCTACACAGGAGGGCACGTTTCGGCAAAATGGAACATTGGATTGATTGTGATTGTTCCTTTTACTCATGTATCTGAGGATGAAAGTTCAGTTGAGAATTTTTGGGTAAGAGTTAAAGGAGTAAGAAATAATACCAATGGTATGGTAAGTTGAATAAATTCTTAATTTGTCTTGATGACAATTTCATTCTGTCCGCCCACGGACCGCCCGCTCCTCAGCTCTGCCCCTCTCCGCTGTGCTGCTGGACAAACAACTCGCCACTCGGAGGATGTTTGCAATTCGTTTACTGGCAGTTCCTTCACCATACAATCTCTCCACACTCCGTGCTTGCCTTTCTGTGTTCTCTCCTTTGCTTCCCCCACCCCCTCGCTCCTAACCATATTCCTTATATTCCCTCTGTGCTCCCCCGCTCCCTTCTCTTAAAGCCCTTCCCTCACCACACCCCCTTCCGGCTCCGCCCATCCTGGGCATCTGCGGATCTCTCTCCCCGTCTGCTAATGCTGCCCTCTGCTCTCTTCACAGGTGCCACTGTTCCCGCCACGCTCCTCAAGCTCGTCCTTTGGCAAGGTTCCCTATCAGGTAAATTTCTTTTGTTCTGTTCTTGGTGTTCATCCCTTCCATCTCCCTGAAGTTTCCCTCCCCGCTCTCCTCTGAGCCCTCTTCTGTCCCTAGTCCGGGCAGGCAAGCGGCTGTTTTTCTGAGGGCTCCGGCCTGGCTGGCAGTGGTGAGCAGCTGTTTCGGCTGGGTGGGGCGCCCGGCCCTCCCGACAGTCTCCACTGATTCTCGCGTCGGCCTCCACCACCCTTTCCCATTGACGCTGCCGGGGAGCAAGGGCCTCGCAGACTCCTGGAGGGTTCTGCTCTTCCCCCGCAGATGGCTAGGCTGCGTCTCTGGGCTTTGCGGGGGCAGCTGTCTCTCCCCCATTTCTCCTTCCCCGCGTACCCCCCTGGACACATTTCCAAGAAGGTGGAATAGGCAACCAGGGAATCCGTAATTTAAGAATCAATTGTCATCAACAGCGAGGAACTGATCGATGAGCTGTAAGTAGCAGGCACACTTGGTAGTAGTGTGACCATGTGATTTTGTAACTGCAATCATGGAAAAGAGAAAAACTGTACATAGTCAGGCATAAAGGCTGGACTTCAGGAAAGCAAATTTTATTCAATGTAAAGTTATGCTGGGTAGAATCCAGTGGTCAGAAAAACTTAAGGAAATGAGAGTTCAAGAGGGATGGGAGTTTCTTAAAAGTTAAATACTGAAGGCACAAGCACAAACAATTCCCTTGAGAAGGAAAATTAGGAGGAGCCTAAGGAACCCGGGGTGGTTCCATAAACAGCTTTCAAAAGATTTGATTAATAAAAAAGACTCATTAGGAAATGGAAGGAGGGCCTTATAGCGAAAGAAGAATATAAACATATAATCAATGCTTGTAGGGAGAGTGTTAGAAAAGCTAAAGTTCAGTATGAGCTTAGAATAGTGAGAAATGCTAAACACAACAAAAAAGTGTTCTTTAGTTATGTTAAAGTAAGAAAAAGAGTAAGGACATGGTATGACCATTGTGGGGAAAAGAAAGTGACATTGTAACAGGTGATGGAGAGAGTGCTGAACTACTCAATTCCTGCTTCTCCTCAGTCTTCCCTTGCCAGGGAAATCATGCTCAATATGGCAGAATCATATCATACAATGAGGGATGTACATCTAGTTTCCTTAAATAAAACAGATGAATTGCATCCAAGAGTACTCAAAGAACTTGTAGATGTAATTTCTTATCCTCTGTCCATTCTTTTTGATAATTCTGGGAGAATAGGTGAATTGCCATAAAATTGGAGGTGGGTAAACACTGACCCCATCTTCGAGAACGGAGAAAGGCAGACCTGGGTAACTACTGGGGCAGCAGCTTGAAATCTATAGCTGGCATAATTTTAGAACAAATCGTTAAACAGTTGGTCCTTGAGCAGCTGGAGCAGATGGCTGTAATTACTGAGTCAGCTGGACTTTCTCAAGAACAAGTCATGTCAGACTAAACTTATCTCTTTTTTTGAGAAAGTTACTACTTTGTTGGATTAGGGAAATGCTGCGGATATAATTTATCTCGATTTCAGTAAAGCTTATAAGGTTCCACATTTTATTCTTGTTGATAAGTTGGTAAAATGCAGTATGGATCCTAATACTATTAGGTGGTTGATAACTGGTTGACAGATTGCACCCAAAGGGTGCTTGTAAATGATTCGTCATCCTGTTGGAGAGGAGTGGCAAGTGGAGTGCCTCAGGGATCTGTCCTGGGCCCTCTGTTGTTCACCACATTTATAAATGGTTTGGATGAAGGAATAGAGGAAGTGCTTATTAAATTTGTAGATGATACTAAGTTGGGAGGGGTGTCAAACACAGCAGAAGACAGAATAAGGATACAAGATGTTCTCGACAGGCTGGAAAACTGGGCTAAAATGAATTCCAGTAATGATAACAGTGAAGTTTAGCATTTAGGAAGGAAAAATCAAATACATCATCATAGTATGGGGGAGACTGGTCTTGGCAGTAGTATATGAGAAAAGGTTCTGAGTGTCTTAGTAGACCATACACTGAACATGAGTCAGCAGTACAACTCAGTGGCTAAAAAGGCAAATGAGTGGAACAGTGGAACAGGCTTCCTTGGGAGGTTGTAGGTTCTCCTTCCTTAAACTTCCTTAAATGATGTATTTGTCTATCAAGCACCAGATGGAGGATTTTTACAAAACCAAAGTGACCTGCTATCCATGAATCAAGGTACAATTTAAAAACTTAAGGCCAGGTGCTTGTGGAAAGGGCCGATCCCCTTTGCAAAGTCGGGTGGAGTGTGGAAAACTCAGCATCCCTCCCCAAATCCTTTTGGAGCCACCCAGTGTGGGGAGGGACATGTTGCTGATCCAACCCAGCACCTATGGTTGGGTTTCACATCACAGCTGCAAGCCCAAGTTTGGCAGGCGTAAAATGGAGGCCACTACTGGATATGCTTAGCTTTCGTGCTGCAGAAGGTCCGACAACGCGTCAGCCAGAAAGTTTTGCTTCCCTTGAAGGTGCCTGAGAGAGAAGGAGAACCAGGGAAAGAGTTCCGCCCACTTAAACTGCTTGGAAGATAAGTTTTTTGGTTGGTGCAGAGCCTGTACGCTAGACCTAAAACAGGGACAATTACCCCTTGAACCAGTGGCGCCAAGTTGATGGCGGCTGCCTCCTTTCCCCACATAGCCCAGTTCCTGCCAGTGCCATTCAACTTCCTTTACAAGTACATACAGTAACTGCCGATTCTTCCCCTGCTGCAAGATGACTGCCCCCATAACCATGTCACTTGAACTGACTTTAACCATGAAGGGCTGGGTGGGGTCGGCACGGTGGAGGACTGATTCGGTGGTAAAGAGCTGCTTGAGCTCCTCAAAAGTCGCTGACACACTGGGGGTGTGTGGCCAACATGTCGTTCTGAGAGGATTGCAGTGCATTTGCAGTGCAATCACTGAAGCCTAACAGGGGCCAATTGTGGAAGCAATTGGCAGAAAAGAGGAGGGGTACGCAAACCCCACCTCACCTTTCTACCCAGGAAGTTCTTGGGGCCGTCTCCAATCCTTTAGGGAGTATATCTCCCTGAATTACAGGCTGTCAGCGTTTCGGGTCAAGAGGACGAAAGCCATATTCTATCTCGGACTTTTCTTTTCTCTCTTTCTTAAAGAATCTTAAAGAATCTGCTTCAACCCTACACTACGATTTACTGCAAATGAACGCTGTGAACTGAGGGGAGGACATCTGCTGAGTTCCAAAACATCATTTACTGCAAGTATCTCTCGGGTTTTTTTCCGTCTCTTTTCCTGCATCAAAGCCGTCTGTTTCTCCCCTCCTTTTGCTCTGCCCGAAGCCACCTCGTTATGAGGCAGGCTAATTCTCCTTTCTAAGCAGAAGAAGGACTTAAATCAACTCAAATTAATTGGCAAAAGCTCTTACTGCAATTGTTTTGGTTTTCGGAGATAAGAGATAAGAGCCGTGAATGGGAAGATCTCATGAGAATTCTGTTCCAGTACGAGAATATCTGCTTTACTGACTTCAATACGTCACATGCCAGTGCCAGGAACGTCAGAGGACAAAACAGAGGACCTCTACTGGCCATTTGTAAAATTGTTTGAGGCTGGTTGTTGATTTCCAAGCCTAAAACATGTCTATGTTAAAAAGAATGGCTCATCTAATAGAGGAAAAAACCCAAGATTTGAAAGCATTTACAGAAGGATTGCTCAAAAATATTTTCAAGGAGATCCAAGACGGCAAGGAAGAAGTCTCTAACAGGAATGATGGATCAATAACAGTGGCTGATAATAGCTTTAAACAAGGTGGAAAACCAACAGTAGAAGAGAAATTTGAAATTTTGGAGATGGAAAAGGGGATGTCGGAGTCCTGCAACCTAGATAAGGACACCCTTCTTAAAAAGACATACAGCCATTTCAAAGCAACAGTGCACAAGAATCAATCAAAAGATATATGGATCTGTAGTGAAAATAATCGATTTAAAGGAGCTTTTTGGGGAAAAAATTGTATTGATATTGGAGTCCAGGAGGTGCAACTGCCTCAAGATTTATCGATGCATACTCTGCGGGAAAGAGTACAACTGCACTTTCTACGCCAAAGGCCAACGGGACAGAACATAAGTCTATGGGAACAACAAGATGCAGCAAGCCTCGATATGAGACCCCCTTAAGAAGACCGGGAAAGGGAAAGGGGAAACAGTGGTTCTTTCTCTCTTTTTTCTTTTCTTCTGTAGGCATATAGGCAATATAATCGTTAGTGCCGGAAATATAAAACAGGGTTTTCCCCCCTTTATTCTTTCTTTACTAGTGTATTGCTATAGGGCCAAAGCTCATACTGGTCTGTAGAAAATGTTTAATGTTTAGCTTTCAACTTAAATCTGAAAATATACCTGTCAGGATGGCTCTTGGAATGTGTCAAGTATAGATGTATGTGACACTAAAAGTGATTGTAAAAATTACTAAAAACTATGTTAAATGTGGTAATAAAGTAGGCTCCCCCCCCCCCTATATATGGCCGAAATGTGAATAAGCTTATAAGTTTGGGACAAAAGTCTATACCATTGTGTAGTCAACATGGGGCCTCAGATTTTCTATGTAAGCTGAATCTGTATTAAGGGTAAGGAGAAGCTATGAAATCCTCTTGTACTTCTCTTGTACATTTTTAGGGTAATGCCCTACTTTCTTTTCTTTTTATTATGGTATTGATACAGGGTCAAAGCTCATATTGTTCTACAAGAAATGTTTAATGTTAAGCATTTAATTTAAACCTGGAAATATCTGTCAGGATAGCTCTTAGACTGTGTTAAGCAGTTAACGTGGGGTCTACGATCTCTTAAGTAAGTTGATTATTAAATATATCTTCGCAGTGCCCTCTAGCCTAATATTTTACTGTTCATGCTAAGTTTATACTACTATGTAGTTAGTGCAGGGTCTTTGATTTCCTACGCAAGCTGAATATCAAATATATCTCCGTAGTGACTCCCAGTCTAAATTTAAAGCATAAGTAAAAGGAGGTACCTAATGGAGGAGGTGTAAATGTAAATGTAACCAATGAAGACTTTATTGTATCATTTTTTGTATTAACAACTTTTCTTTTGTATAACTAACTAGGCCTCTTTTCTTAAATGTGGTGGAAATGTGGATGGCTCTTAGACTCAAACGTGAATAAGTTTATAAGCTTTGGGCAAAAGTTTATATCATTGTGTAGTTAATGTGGGGTCGTACATTTTCAAATGAAGACTATATTTTACTATTCTCTATATTAATAACTTATACTGTATTCTATATTTCTATCTTTATGAAAATAAAAAAAACCAAAAATAAAAAGTCGCTGACACATAGGACATTACAATTTCTTTGAGGGGAAGGGCATCCTGTGCAAAACACAGAAGGAAATCACGATAGAAATTTACGAATCCTAAGAAACTTTGCATTTGTCTCTGGATACAGAGTGCAGTCCAGCTCAGTAAGTCAAGCACTTTGGCTGGGTCCATGCTTAACCCATGAAATGACACCCAATAGCCCAGGAATTCCAGGCATTCTTTATGGAATTCATACTTGGAAATCTTTGCATAGAGGGGGTTGGCACTGAGTCATTTCAATCCCTCCTGTACCAGGCATACATCCCTTGTTTTTGAATAAATTAAGACATCATCAAATTAAGCCAGAACTCCCTTCTACAACAGATCATGCAAGACCATATTTATAATATTCATGAACACTCCCGGAGTTCCAGAGTATCCAAAAGGCATAACAAGATACTCAAACTTTCCCAGAGGGGTGTTAAAAGTCATGAGGTGTTCAAGACCATGTTTTATTGTCACTCTGTAGTAAGCCACCTTCAGTTCAAGTTTAGGAAAGATCCTTTTGTTGTAAGGTGCAAAGTCATGTCCAACCCATCGCGACCCCATGGACAATGATCCTCCAGGCCTTTCTGTCCTCTACCATTCCTCGGATTCCATTTAAGCTCACACCGAATGCTTCAGTGACTCCATCCAGCCACCTCGTTCTCTGTCGTCCCCTTCTTCTTTTGCCCTCAATCGCTCCCTGGCTCTTCTCCAGGGAGTCCTTCCTTCTCATGAGGTGGCCAAAGTATTTCAGTTTCATCTTCAGGATCTGGCCTTCTAAGGAGCAGTCAGGCCTGATCTCCTCTAGGACTGACCGGTTTGTTCGCCTTGCAGTCCAAGGGACTTGCAAGAGTCTTCTCCAGCACCAGAGTTCAAAAGCCTCAATTCTTTGACCCTCGGCCTTCCTTGTGGTCCAACTTTCGCAGCCATACATTGCAGCTGGGAAGAACATAGCCTTGATTAGACACACTTTTGTTGGCAGGGTGATGTCTCTGCTTTTTAGGATGCTGTCTAGATTTGCCATAGCTTTCCTCCCCAGGAGCAAGTGTCTTTTTAATTTAGAATCCTTTCTCAGTGATTCTCACTGTCTAACTGGAGGGGAACAGTCTGATGCATAGCTGCCCCCCCTTCTGAGAAGCACCCATCCATTTGGGTGAAGTTGATGGGTCTTTACAGGCCCACTCCCAGCACGCAGACCATTTTAGGATTAATTATAATCCAGGTGCACCCACAATCCAGCACCCCTTGTACTCAGACCCCTACTCCCATCCGGGTTGGAAAGAGTCCCAGGAATTAGTAGGGTATGTATGGGACTCACCAATCTCGCCCTCCTGAAGGGATCTACCAGCGGGACTGTCTCATAGAATGTCAGTCCTGTTTCCCGTTGGCTTGCAGTTCTCAGCAGCCTCCTCTTCAGATTCCTTGGATGAAGGTGGTGCCAGATATTCCACTAGTGGTATCTAGAGTACCAGAGTTGCTTTACAAGGTGTCCCTTGGCCCCTGGCAGGGTGGACAGCTTCTTTGGACCCCGCAAAGAGTTTGGTGTGGTGGCTGCCTGTTCTTCACTCTGTTCTTCGAGGGGCAGACAGTGAGGAAGTAGACAGTTCCTCCACATCTCAAGCGCAGGCCTTTCTCCTGGCATTGGTTGAGCTTGGATGCATCTGATGGGGGGGGATTGGGATCAGTTTTCCAACCCGCACCAATGCGTGTTCCTACCGTTTCTCCAGCATGCTGAGCCTTCAGCATTTCAACGATCCGGAACCGAGCTTCAATCTCCCCTGCAAGACACACCCATCCCAGCAGGGTGGTGGGATTTGCCTGCACCATACATTACCACGGGTGGTTAGGGCACAACCCTTCATGAATAAATGGGACCTTGGTGGCCTTGTTCCAATCATAGACCTTGGCAGCAAAAATGCTGAACTCGGTGGCATACTGGTAGACTACCTTGGTTCTCTGCCGCAGGTTGTGCAGCTGCTCTCGTATGGTGCCTGTATGTAATGGGTCTTCAAAAAGCAGCTATAAGACTTGCATGAACTGATCGTAGTTCAGAAGCTCCAGGGCAGTGGTCCCCAACCTTTTGAGGCTGGGGACCGGCAGGGCAATTGCCCGCCCGTGCATGCAAAAGTGCCGCGCATGCGTGATTTCGGCCGCGCTTGCGCGATGTGCGGCCCTGATTCCCTCTCCCCCCTCCCGCAATAAGAAGCTTCCTGGGCCGCAAGCTTGCAACATGGGAAGTTTTTTACTGCGGTGGGGGGGCGGGGAGAGGGAGCCGCGGCCTGGCGCCAAGGCCTTTGCGGCCCGGCACCGGCCCGCGGCCCGAAGGTTGGGGACCACTGCTCCAGGGTATCCAAGTCATACAACCCCACATACCAATCCAACACCTCATTCTCCAGGAACACGCCTACAACATATACTCACGATAACCCGTCAGGGAAGAGGTGGCCGCAGTCATCTATAAAGGCTTGCACCTGAACCAGGAAATATGACAGGTTCTTTGCTGAGCCAGCAAAATAGATGCCAAGTTTCCACAGCTCTTATAACTCCCAGGGACCTGGGATTGGGTCCATCACTCATGTGGTGTTTCTGCCCACCTGGAGATCTGCCTCTGTGGCCTCAGCCAAGATTCCCTCTTTCTCCCCATCTCATCTGCATATTTCCCCACAACACGTTGGACATATGCCTTGGCTTTTTCTTCCTTTGCCAGAAACAGCGTTGCCATAGCCCTCGAATGGTCATCCAGCTAGGCTTTGAACTGCTGTTTCATTTTGATGAACTCCTGTCGCAGTGTGATCTCCACATCAGGGTGGCTGCATCGGCCCACCTCGGTCCAGTCACCCAGTTCCCAGTCATAGGCTGTAGACACATGGCCCCCTTGGCAATCAGAAACATACTTCCCTGCATCAGCCCCTGGCTTTTTTCAGCCGGGGGTGATCACCACATGGGGTGACTCGGGCCCCACACTTCGATCCTGTAAAAGAGGTTTCTTCTCCTACCCCTTGCTCTGAGGTTTGGAATCTGAGGCTTCTTCCATAGATATGTTGGTTGAACAGGGGGCTCAGAACCCGTTAGGTGAGTTTCGTCAAACTGTGAGGGTCTTCAGTCAGAAAAGCAAACTCTTAATTTGAAGCAACAGATTTAATTTATTGAGTAAGAAATCACTCTCAACAAGGCATTCTTGAAACTGAGGCAAGAAATATGGGTCATCACATATAACTCTGAGGGGCTTTTCGCACACCTTCAAAATCGCACAATGGTTGCCAATTGAAAACGCTACTGATTTGCCATTATGCACAACGTCGTTGACAATCTGCCACACACCTGAAACCGATCAGCAAAAAGTGCTTCCTTGTAGCGCTTTCAGGGAAATCCCCAAAAGTGGATTCACCCTCCGGAAAGCGCTACACTCCTGCAACCAATCTGCAACACTAGCGGGAAAGTTCTGTGCGTTACCATTGTTGTGGTTTCTACAAAGTCCCTCCCCCTGGCTCTCTCCTCTGATCTTCCGGCGAAGCGATCGCCATTTTTTTTTCTCCGAGCGAGCGAAGTTCAACCCACCAGCAAGCCTGTTTAGAGGCTTCCCCGGCTTCAGTCCCTCCCCAGAGCTGTTTAGTCACTAAGCACAAACAACAGAGAAGCCCGTTTGCTGATGTATTTTCCCTTTATTTTTTACACTGTTTTCGGCCGAAAATCGGGCCCGTGAGGGGGGGGGGATTTTTTTTTTCACTCGGGGGGAGCGTGGCAACGATGAAACGACAGCTCAAACACACCTGCCAGCTGATGGGTCTCTCCGTTGCAACAAATCAACACATATTCGTTGCAATGTTTGTGTGTGTGTGTTTTTTTTTTAAAAAAACCTTTCTTAAAGGGAAAGGGGCTGTTTGGGAGCATGCTAACGGCTGCCCATTGGCTGCTTGACGGCCTTCATTCCTGATTAAAGAAACTTTCTTATTCGGTTGATGTCATTTACTTGGATTTTAGTAAAGCTTTTGACAAGGTTCCCCATGATGTTCTGATGGATAAGTTGAAGGACTGCAATCTGGATTTTCAGATCGTTAGGTGGATAGGGAATTGGTTAGAGAACCGCACTCAAAGAGTTGTTGTCAATGGTGTATCATCAGACTGGAGAGAGGTGAGTAGCGGGGTACCTCAGGGTTCGGTGCTCGGCCCGGTACTTTTTAACATATTTATTAATGATCTAGATGAGGGGGTGGGGGGACTACTCATCAAGTTTGCAGATGACACCAAATTGGGAGGACTGGCAAATACTCCGGAAGATAGAGACAGAGTTCAACGAGATCTGAACACAATGGAAAAATGGGCAAATGAGAACAAGATGCAATTTAATAAAGATAAGTGTAAAGTTCTGCATCTGGGTCAGAGAAATGAAAAGCATGCCTACTGGATGGGGGATACGCTTCTAGGTAGCACTGTGTGTGAACGAGACCTTGGGGTACTTGTGGATTGTAAACTAAACATGAGCAGGCAGTGTGATGCAGCGGTCAAAAAGGCAAATGCCATTTTGGGCTGTATCAACAGAGGCATCACATCAAAATCACAAGATGTCATAGTCCCATTGTATACGGCACTGGTCAGACCACACCTGGAGTACTGTGTGCAGTTCTGGAGGCCTCACTTCAAGAAGGACGTTGATAAAATTGAAAGGGTACAGAGGAGAGCAACGAAGATGATCTGGGGCCAAGGGACCAAGCCCTATGAAGATATGTTGAGGGACTTGGGAATGTTCAGCCTGGAGAAAAGGAGGTTGAGAGGGGACATGATAGCCCTCTTTAAGTATTTGAAAGGTTGTCACTTGGAGGAGGGCAGGATGCTGTTTCTGCTGGCTGCAGAGGAGAGGACACGCAGTAATGGGTTTAAACTTCAAGTACAACGATATAGGCTAGATATCAGGAAAAAGTTTTTCACAGTCAGAGTAGTTCAGCAGTGGAATAGGCTGCCTAAGGAGGTGGTGAGCGCCCCCTCACTGGAAGTCTTCAAGCAAAGGTTGGATACACACTTTTCTTGGATGCTTTAGGATGCTTAGGGCTAATCCTGCGTTGAGCAGGGGGTTGGACTAGATGGCCTGTATGGCCCCTTCCAACTCTATGATTCTATGATTCTATGATTCTTATACAGAAGCCACAACCCTTTAATACAGTTCCTCATGTTGTGGTGACCCCCAACCATAAAATTCTGCAAGTGTTCTTTCACGGAAATTAAGCCGAAACTGATAAATGGCGTGAAGATCCATTGTTCATGATTGTATATAAATTGTTCTTTTTTCAGGGTTTCTCAGTTCAGTTTAGCCTCTTGTCCTGCCATGCCGATCTCGCTATTTTCCACTGCTTCAGACAGACGAACGCTCTATCTCGATCTACCCTGCGAGGCTGTTGTGTGGATGGTGCCCCCCCTCCGGCTAAGCTGCTTGCTCTGCCACGACACCTGTGAAAGGGTCATTCGATCCACAAAGAGGTCCCGACCTCCAGGTTGAGAACCACTGGGCTACATCTTTCTGAGATAACAGGGAACAACTTTGTGCAGTATTGGTTTTAATTACATCATGACATTTGTTAAACTATTTGTATAATCTTAATATTCTGCAGGAGACAATCCTTTCCAAACTTCTTTTATGGCAGCAAACCAGAAGTTAGTAATTTTTCCCTTCAATATTATATTATTGGCCTATTGCTACTTTTCAAAATATTATCTGAAAGTGGAATCAATATATTTTCGTTTTTCCTGTTAAGGCCAAAGACTACTTTTTCAAAACATTTAAAAACCTTGCTATAAATTGTCTCACAACATAAAGTTCACTGCTCTGAGATTTAGTCCTAATTATAATTATTTAAACACTAGGAAAATTCAGCCCTTAACTACTACAGCTATTTTAACTGCTGCAGTTATTACGAACACTATATGAACACAACCAGAAATATTTCTTAAAGCTATAGCTTCTTAAAGCAACCTTCTACCATCCTCAACAGTCACAAAAGTCAAAAATTTATTATATAGAAGCAAAAGAAACAGATATAATTTACTCTTCTCCTTTTTCTATTTGATAGTAAAACTCTCACTACTATCATACACCAGTTTAAGCATAATGGATGCTGCAAATGCAGTTATTGAAGACTTTCTGGGGTGCATAAAGAGATGGTGTTAAACAGAAATCATTCTAGTACACAATAATTCCTAAAATCTCTCAAGTGTCCTCAAGGGAGGACAGTTTTGGGCCACTACAAAAGAAACAGATTGATACCTGTATAAACTGAATACTTACTTTATAAGGCCATCTTCCATATAAATGTCAGCGTAGAATGACTGATCATCATTAACTATCCTACCTCCTTTTATAAGAAGGCGATCACTCTGTGAAAGAAAAACAGAATAATGAATGCCAAAAGACGTTTATGCATTCTTTTACATAATGCACCCTCTCTACAACAGGAGTGGAATCAATAATACAGAACCAACCACGACTTACAGAAGAAGATAACAAAACGTCTTGCTCCTAACTGTTTCCCTAGGACTCTGCTGCTAAACTACATCAGTCTAGCCCAGGAATTTCCAACCAAGGGTCTATGGACCTCCAGGTGTCCATGGGAGCACAACAGGGGTCTGTGGTCTTTCTACTCCTGCCTTAATGGACTTGGCCACAAGCTAGGAAACCAGCCACTTCCATTGTGCCCTCCTCCCCTCCCAAGTGTGAGTTCTCTTGTGGTTTCTGCACCTGGGAGGGGGTGGAGCCTGCATACCTACTCCTGCCGTAAACCGCCTCCTGTCTCCCCCACTACAGAGCCTGTCTGTTAACATGAGTGATGTCACTTCTCACAAGGAGGTGCGGCCAGCTGACATTACTTCCAGGGCTCCTCAAAGCCTGAAAAAATTATTTCAGGGGCTCCCCCATGGTCAAAGGTTGAAAAAGGCTGTCTAGTTAATTTGGGCGCCTGAAATTTTTGAGGCCAGCATGTATGAAACTAGACTGAGTACTTGGAGGTGTCACCATTTTGACGCTTATTTCTTAAAGGTGCCACTGTGTATATAGTCATTTCAGCATGGATCAGTAGCCAATGCTCAATTTAGAAACCAAAGGACGTTTTTCCTCTATTCCCCCTCACCAGCCCTTTTCTCAAAAATGCAAGTTTACAAAACAGTGATTCATTTTGCAATCTTGGGAGGCCTACTTTTTCAGAAGAAGGGACAAAGTCAGAAATCAAGAGAGGCTTTAACTAAGGTGACCATCCTACCCGCCTTTGATGGGACTGTCCCACTTTTGGGGCATTTGCCCCATGTCCTGCGGCGTTTCCCGCCTGTCCTGCGGTGTTCTCATTTTTTTTTAATTTAATTTTCTTTAATTTCTTTTTAATTTTTTTTTTTTTTTGCCACGCAGCAGGCAGCTGAGTAGGCAGCCCGGGCTCAGGAGGTCCCCATGCAGGCGCCTGGGCTCCGAGGCGGGGCTTCCCAGTCAGGTCTGCTGGTCAGGTCCACACGGAATGTGTTCCAATGTTAAAATGAATGGAGACGCTCCTTCCTTAAAAGCACCTAGAAATTGGAGCCAATGTATTTCAGTTGCAGAAAAGTCAGTCTAGACCTACGGTATGAATAAAAATGATATAAAAATGAAGCAAGTTTTCTAGAGAAGCTTTCTAAAATCATTGTTTACGATGGATGATAGTTTATCATGGAATAGCAGATGAAGTACTGGAAAAAAATTTGGGTCAATTCTAGACATACAATTATTTTCTTGGATCCTACCTAGAATTTCCATTTGCAGGAAATACAACTTCCTTCCCTTCCCCCTGCTATAACATGACATACATTCAGAATGCTGTTCCTGGGAGATGGGAGATCACCAGGAAGAGCTTGTCAAAGTTGGAAATCCCCTCTACATTACATGGACATACATTTTAGTGGGATCCAACAAAATGTATGTGGGCTGTGGGAGAACCAAGCAATACAAAGCTGCTTTGAAAGCCATGTGGTAGAAAAACAGAATATACTAATTTTCATAAGTGATGCCATAAACTCCATAAGGTGAGGCAAAGGATCCAGGCCTTGCATAAATGAAATGATGGGACACCACCTAGGCAATGCATGACCTTGTGCACTTATTTTAAAACACCAAACATATCTGACAGAGTCGGAGATAGGTTTTTTGGAGTCACAATGACTTCTTTTTTTTTAAAGCCCAACATTAGTTCATATAGTGCACTATGTGATACAGATAGATAGATAGATAGATAGATAGATAGATAGATAGATAGATAGATAGATAGATAGATAGATAGATAGATAGATAGATAGATAGATAGATAGAGATAGAGATAGAGATAGAGATAGAGATAGAGATTTATATTTATATGGGGGGGCAACGAAGCTGGTAGCCAGACTCGGATGTTGGATTTTCGCAAACTTTAATAAACTCAGAGGCATGATGTCATACCATGGACGAGAATGCTGGAAGGGAAGGGAGCTTGTGAAGGGTGGGCGCTACTCAAACAAGAGCTATTGCATGTTCAATCCATGACTATCCCAGAAAGACAAAAACACTGCAGGAGCTCTAAGAAGCCTATTTCGATGAACAGAGAACTTCAAGAGGAACTAAGAAAGAAAATGGAAATGTTCAGGAAAAGGAGGGAAGGACAGAGCTCTAAAGAAGAGTACCTACAGGTTACTAGGCACTGTAGATCAATAATCAGAAAGGCCAAAGCTGAGAGTGAGCTAAGATTGGCCAGGGAAGCCCATTGTAACAAGAAAAGATTTTTCAGTTATGTGAGGAGCAAACGTAAAGTAAAGGAGGCAATAGGCCCACTGTTAGGTGCAGATGGACAAACTCTAACAGAAGATGCAGAGAAAGCAGAAAGGCTCAGCGCCTATTTTACATCTGTTTTTTTCCCACAGGTCACAGGGTTTAGGCACATCTAGAGATGGCAGTAGCCAAGAGATAGTTTCTGGATGGCAGGTTGACATGGACAGAAATGTTGTTGAGAGGCATTTAGCTGCATTGGATGAGTTCAAATTCCCTGGCCCGGATGAAATGCACCCGAGAGCGCTCAAAGAACTTTCCAGAGAACTTGCAGAACCCTTGTCTATCATCTTCAATACCTCTTTAAGGACTGGAGATGTCCCGGAGGACTGGAAGAGAGCAAACGTTATTCCAATCTTCAAAAAAGATTTTTTTGTCTGCAGTTGTCTTGAATTCATAATAGAAAACATTGTTTCTGCTGCAGATGGGGGAAAGTGGCTGTTTGCTGTTTAGTGCCTATGCCTTAACAGTTTTATCTGTATATACTATGTCTGATCAAGACTAAAAAGTTCAAATTTAGAAGATGTGAATTTATAAGAAATAGCCTCATTGAAATCCAAGTGTACATTCACACTAATGCTACCACTGGCCAGACACGTTTCAGCATTGCTGCCTTTATCAATGGTCAGGCATAAATAAATAAAGCAGCATACATAAAATACAGGAACTAAAATATTAAATATACAGTTGGCTCCTTTACATACAATGATATATGTTAACTATGTAGGACACTAAGGACCTTAATTGATTCTATAGACCAGAAGGCATGATAAAATTCTTTGAGGCCTCTTATGTTTTAAAGCAGGCCCTAGTCCAGATGAGCACTTTCAGTGTCCAGTGAGTGTCCTATAGGAGCCAACCTTTTGGGTTGGGGGGAAGGGGGAGGTGCTTTAATATACAGAACAGACTAAAAAGGAAGTTGAACTACTTATCAGGAAATGGGCCTAGCTAATGCAAGGCTTTTACATGCCTACCACGAGTTCTTTAACTATTACAATAAATCTAGTGTTTATCCTGCCAAAGCCCATTTGTGCTTCCCGGCACTCAACTATGACTTCCTGCCAATCTTGTGAAAAGCTGCATCACTGACTAGTTGTAGTCTCAAGAAAACTTATCTGCATGGATAGTGAGAACATCCTAGACACGCAACTGCAGCAAGAACACCAAGAATTCAAGTTCTTCTTTTGGACCTATTGTAAGGCCTTTCTTTTGTACATCCTTGTAAAAGCCATGTGCTTTTCCATTACTATAACATACATGTTTGTAAACTGCCACAGTTATCCTACAATTCAGTTGTTTCTACAGAAAAATATATTAGTACTGCCTGACAGCAGAAGCAAGATCAGGAAGACTGGTGGATTAATTATAGAAAGAGGTGAACGGTGGCAGGGCACCTGCAGGGGATACGGCCACTTTGCTTCCGCCACCAACAGGGAGGCACAGAAAGGAATGCTTACTTCTCCCAGGGTATGGTAATGGTTATTGCGTCCTTCATGGAGGGTCCACATTCCTGGACCGCCTCCTCAGTGGCAGTGGGGGCCTGAAAGGCTGATTGAGCCTCCACGGAAGAGGTGAACGGGCCTCGCAGGCCTCACTGGTGGTGAGGCAGTGGGGCATACATGCATATCCTCTGCAGAGGAGGCAGCCAGTGTTCCCAGCTGCCACGGGAGGGAAGGAGGCAAAGGACACTGGCACAGGCTCCATGGGAGGCCAGTCCGCGTAGCCCCTGCCAGCAACAAGGAGGTATACTGGCTGGTCACAGAGAGCTGTACGGTTGACCCCCTGCCACATGGCCCACGTGAGAGGAGGAGGAGAGGGGCAGAGAAGAGCTTTTGACTGGTCTGCAGTGGGGGAGGGCCCTCCCAGAAAAGACCAATCAGGGTCCCCCCCCCGCAGCGTTTCCTGACACCATGCCAGACCCTCTGAGTGGGGAGGGACTTCCCCCCCCCCGAGGACCAATCAGAGGGCCGGCATATTTCCAGAAGTACCCTTCACATTTTATGTGATACAATACTAACTTCAGCCCCAATCACACAGCTTTTAAAGAAAATAATGGCACCTGTGAAGTGTTACTGTATAGGATTATTTCAAGTCAGTCAAACTGTATGCAGAAGAAATTGTAGCATGACAGTCAGTGTAGCTCTATGGATTATCTCACATGCACTCACTATGACTGTCTTTACTGTGACAACTGTGCATGACCAGTTCATCAGGAAACCAACTCAGTCCAGAAAGATAAACAAATCTGTGTGGATTTGGAAAGAAAGTCCTTGTTGGCAGTTCTGCAACTAAATTCCTACGACATGATGTGTGCTTCTCTGAAGCACTGAAAAACACTACTAACAGACTGCTGGCAGAAATGGGAGTTACTTACAGTGGAATATAGTGGATAACTGTAAAGTATCAAACAACATATAATGTATGGTTCTCAATCAGGAGCAACATCAGTTGAAGCGAGGGGGGAAAAACCAGCCAAAGAATGTGCTTGACTTCACTTAGGGTTACTAGATGCCCTCTTTTTTATAGTGTCGTGGTTAATCTAATCTAGAGAACCAGGTTTGATTCCCCACTCATCCATATGCAGCCACCAGCGTGATCTTGGGCTATTCACAGTTCTCTGATAGCTGTTCTCATAGAAAAATTCCCTTAGAGCTCTCCCAGCCCCACCTATCTCCCAGGGTGCCTCTTATGGGGAGAGGAAGGAAAAAGTATTTGCTTTGGGACTCCTTCAGGTAGTGAAAAGCAGGTTATTAAAAACCAGCCAGTTTGGTGTAGTGGTTAGGAGTGCGGACTTCTAATCTGGCATGTCAGGTTCAGTTCTGCTCTCCCCCACATGCAACCAGCTGGGTGACCTTGAGCTCGCCATGGCACTGATAAAACTGTTCTGACCGAGCAGTGATATCAGGGCTCTCTCAGCCTCACCCACCTCACAGGGTGTCTGTTGTGGGGAGAGGAATGGGAAGGCGACTATAAGCCACTTTGAGCCTCCTTCAGGTAGGGAAAAGCAGCATATAAGAACCAACTCTTCTTCTTCTTCGGGTAACTGTCATGATTTGTGTTCTTTAAAAATATACTGACGAAAAAGTCCTTTTTGGGGGGTTGGAAGGTTAGGAATATTCCTAGTTAGTAATAATTATCCAAGCTTAAATAGTAGGGGTATTTAAAATTAGATTTGTCATAGTGAACACTTTTTATAAGTAGTCAGTTGGGAAATATGTCTCCTTTTTTGCTTTCCAAAATATGGTAACTATCACATTTGGAATACAGTGTTACCACTGGAGTGAATGCTAAGTAGCATAAGTTGTACTACTGTACATTGCCAATGGTAATGTTAAGCAACCAATCCCAATGGGGGAGTGAAGAATGTTCAGAAGAAAATGACCCTTGCTCAAGGTAACAGGTTGATAATGGAAGTTCTCCTTTTTGTCACGTTTCTTCAGTTGCTCAGAAAACACAGCCCTTGAGCTGGTGCAAAAGGTTGCACTTATTCTAAAACAAGAAAGTGAACCCAACAAGTACCTTGTTGGAAGTGGGGTACAATAGAATAAGCACAGCATATAACTACTTCCCCTGCACTCCTTCCGTGAGAACCCAAGAAATGTGGAAGTTCTTCAAAAAGAACCGACCAATCAGATAGTGAGGTGCTCAAGCCTGCGGTGCTGCATTCCAGAGAAAGGGAAAATAGATTGGGGAGGGAGGTGTGCAAGGGAGAAAAAAGGAAAGGAAGCTGGGTGAAATAAATTCTCCGCATCTGCATATCAAACTAGATCTACACATCAAACAGAATCAAAATGAATGGCAGAAACAGCATTCTGACACTCTTCTGCAAGCAAAAAGAGCCTTCTTAGTTAGTCCAATGTTCCTTTTTCACCTGACATGAGAAGGACATCTTGGGATAATTAGGATGTTACCAAGCAGCATGTCCAATCCAGAAGAGATCTTTCCCCACCAAACAACACAAGATGTCTCAGAGCACCTGCCATAGACTTAGTGACTAAAGGCCATAACTGCTAATGCAATTTGATCCATCTTGTGGCATCTAACAAGGATGGACACCAATATGCAAGTCCCTGCAGATGCCATCTACCAATGCATTTTTGTGGAAAACTGCAAATGTGGTAATGCTCTTAATAAAGAGCACAGTAACGCCTACTGTTGACAGATGCCCCCATTGACAAGTAGGTCAAAGATATGCATTCTGTAAACTAGTGGTCCCCAATCTTTCTATCACCGGGGACCCGTCAACGCTTGACAATTTTAGTGAGGGGGTAGTCTTTTGGCAAGGGATGTCGCTGCCGCCTGAGCCCTTGCTCCACTTGCTTTCCCGCCAGCGCCCCTGACTTCTCGCCGTCCACTGGGGGCGCTGCCAGCCACTGGAGAGCACCAAAGGTGAGCCGGCGGCAGAGTGGCAGGGCAGCCCCTGAGGCAGCAGCTGGGGAGGAGGACGAGGAGGAGCTGCAGACCAGTCCCGGTCCCCGGACTGGGGGTTGGGGTCCACTGCTGTAAACCATCTACAGAGGGTTGATTTAAATATTGTTTTTCCTTTGATGACTGGGTGGCAGGCCACAAAAGGACTGCCTGGCTGAATGAAAAGACTAGTAGGTGTTAGGCAGATGTTCAAGATTCACTGCTGATCCTGGACATGCCATTCATTTTCCCTGGGGTGCAATGATTTCAGCCCAAAGGAAGATTGATTGCTGTCTTCAGTGTGATGGAAACCTGAACAGCTTTTGAGAAGAAAAAAAGAGTTGGGGTGATGAACCACTTTATATTTATGATTTATGAAACACGCAGGTGCTCATGGCTATGGACAAGAGGAAAACCTGTGGGAGGCTTTGAAAGGTGGTCAATTTTTTTTAAAGATAAAAAGAAACGTTATGTCCTAGACCTAGCAAATCTCAAAGGGAAAGAAATCCCACAGGTAAGCAGTACAAGTGAAAAACCTTCTACCTGGTTGCCCATTCTCACTTCTGAATGTAGGGCACTGAAAGCAGAACTTGTGAGGAAAATCTCAATTGGTGGTCTGGATAGTGCAGGAGGAGGCATCCATATGACATTTTGGTTACAATTCTTAAGACACTTTCCTGGGAGTAAACCCTACTGCCTAAAATGGGATTTATATCTGAGTAGAAAACAAACTTGGGATAGCTCCCCTGGGGCCCTAAAGGTAAGAACTAGCACTCTGAATTGTGTTCAGAAACAGAAAGGCAACCAGTGTAAATCTTTCAGTGCAAGGCTGTTATGATCCTTGCACCTTGGCCCAGGTTGCTGCATTTTGAACAAACTGAGGTTTCCAGACAGTTTTCAAAAGCAGTCCAATACAGAATACAGGATGTAATCAGAGCATGGCTTGCTGTGACCAGATCAACCTATTTAAAAAACAGCTGTAACACTACATGTCACAGACGCCTTCAACCATGGTCCAGAAACCAGCAGTATCATCAGAAGTTATAAACATGCTTCTTCAGGGGGAGCGTAACTCCCCTGGGACAGGTTGTCTCCTCAATCTTCAAGCAGTTTTTGTCAGAGCTACCAACAGCACATTGTTTTGTCTAGACTGTGCTTCTTTATTGCCTCTCCTCCATACCATTATTACCTTCTTAAGGCACTTGTTCAGGACTCCTACTGACCCATCTGACTCAGGTGTTAAGGAAAATACGGATGTTTCCCACATTTTGGTGGCATCTTACTGCAAATCCATTTCAATATTAGTTTTGAAATATCTAGACAGTATTTTGATATTCCTCCAAAAACAAAAATCTATAGGAAATTTCATCCTGGGCAGCATTTATTAACAAGTTCACATGCAACAAAATTGCCAGAACAGCCCAACCGTTGGCTTACTTTATCTCCTGCATGATGTAGAACACGATTCCTTGGGAGGTGGTGGGTTCTCCTTCTTTGGATGTTTTTAAGCAGAGGCTAGATAGACATCTGATTAAAATGCTGATTCTGTGAACTTAGGCAGATTATAAATGGGTGGTTAGAAGGTTAGAAGTGTCTGAGCTTGGCTCTTGTGGCCCTTTCTTGCATGCCCAGGGAAATGCTGACTGCCACTTTGGGGTCAGAAGGCAAATTTCCTCCAGACCAGACTGATCAGGGATTGTTTTTTTTGTTTTTTTTTGGTGGGGGGGGGATTATCTGGACATGGAATTGGAGTCACTGTGGGTAGGCAGGTAGTTGTGAATGTTCTACCTTCTGCAGGGGGTTGGATTAGATGACACTGGAGGTTCCTTCCAACTCTATGATTCTATGTAGTCCAAGTGTATATTTAAGAACAGGAATAGACAGAGGTATGATTTTTTTTTGGAAGAGCAAGAGTATATTTAACCAAATTCAAATGGGAAGAAAAGTAATAATGAGGGTGTGCTGGCACCAAAAGTGCATACTCTTATTTATACTTCTATCTCCCACTAACAAGCCCAGAATACCACATATGGTTTGCAGGCAGTGAACCAAAGAGCCAGTTTGTAGCGAGTTTATTCCATCACCCAAACTCCATGTGTCTTCCAACCATTTTCTGGGTTATCCTTTTGCATTGTATTGCATGATAATATGCAATTGTACATGTGTGTCATATATTTGACAGATGAAGACTAGCTCTGGTTAAATACACCTGTTTATTTTAATATGGTTTATCCATATTTTTGAAATGCATCTGTACTCTACAGCGGTTTGTCTACCCCTGCTCTATAACATATAAACATGTGTTAATGCCAATTCAGGTTGATTATAAGGCATTCCAAATATTTGGTGTGGCAAAATAAAGTTTTCTTAGACTTCTAAACACGCAGGGGATAAAGATTTAGTGTCTCCTGACCATGGGTATCAAAACCCTCAGAGTGAGCAAGTGAGTTAGTATCTTTCACTAACAGAGACTTGACATTAACACATGCCAATACATTAAACAAAATATATTAAATTAAATATTTATTTATTTATTCAATTTATTTCCCGCCACTTCCGAGGCCAGCTCGTGGCGGGTTACAAAGTCTTATAAGAACCCATTAAACCCCCCATTAAAAGTCATAAAAATCCCAGACATGGCAGAAACCCCCCTACTCATCCCCACTACCAGAGGGACGAGGAAGGAGGTCAGAAGTTAATGTACTGCTCATACCAGGGTAGGGGCGTCAATCTACCTCACTGACCCCAACCTCAACCATAGACCTAGTGGGAGCTCCATTTTGTAGGCCCTGTGGAATGCCAAAATTCCAAATAACTAAAACTCTACTTTAAAAGGGCATTCTCTCTCACAATTCATATGGATAATTACCTGGAAAATATTAAATTACAACTCCAAAACTGCCAAGTTTACCTAATATTGTGGAAGTAATAGCATCCATTCATTGCTATTAACTTTATGAAATAATCTTTAGAACTGGAATTTTTTACTTTGGAAAAATAAAGCCTGGCATCTCTGTAACTGAAGATGCTGTGACCCTCCTCTCAGCAAATAGAAGGAAACAACTTTGGGGGGGTTTTGAACTGAGTGTGGGACTTATTATTTTTAAGTATATTTACTTATTTTAAAAAACAAAGCAAATAACACTATCATCTTCCAGGATTTGATAGAATAAACTGTTATGCTTTGCTTCAAGCAAAAGCTCTACCCATGGCACTATTTGTGCAAGGAAACCACTATCTTTTTATCAACATTAACTGCCAGCAATGGAATTTATTAGCAGCCGTGACATGGGGACTAGGGTTACTGATGTAGTTAATTAGTGGCCTTATTCCTTCTTATACAGAAGGAAGTCTGTTCCTTGTGTAATATTCCTCAACCCAGTTTACCTGCCAAATGTGGGGAAACTGAGGGTTGTAGACAGTCTGCACTCACTCCATGGCAACCAGTGTTGAAGGGATATAAAAGATAATATAAATACTTCTAATGTAAAAGTGCATGCTGGGGATATACTGAGTTTCCTGTTGGTCATTCCTTTCAAATCACAGGGCACTCAGTCTCTCTTAAAAGTACAGCAAGGGTTCCTGACATTCCTAATGCATAACAATCCATTTCAGCAAAGGAAAAACATCCCTTTGCATATTAAGCAAGGAATGCTTCTTTGACAGCACAATCTGTCTGCTGTATTACACAGTTATGCCGTCCAGAATGGACAATTATTGACACTACTAGCAGAATAGGAAGGATGATAAGATCAGAAAGTATTTTCAGATTTTGCAAGCTGTTTGCCAGCTACAGCAACTCCAAAGTGCCTCTTAAAATTACAGTCTGAGATCGGGTACATACTTGCTGAAAAGGAAAACAAAACAAAACACCTAACAACTATTTTAAAACATAACAAAATCATGAAAAGCATGATTTTCAGATCTGCTGTTTTCCTGCTGTCTCAAATCAAAGCCCACTGCATATAATATAACCCCTAGGGCTACTAGACTTCCTGCTATTTCAAAGCTGCTAAAAACCAGCTAGGTGTGGCCACTGGGCAAAGAATCTGAGAGAGGCAAAACTACTGCAATCAGGTGCAGCAGCACAAAGAAAACAGTATCATGGGATGTAGCTAATATAGGTCATACCTTGCAGACCCACACTACCATCATTGAACGGCTTCACTGTTTTGTGTTACATTCATATTTACCTCTTCTCATTGAAAGCAAATAAGAACTTGATTAAATATTTGGAAGTTTAATTCCCTCTAATGTCTCTAATGCCAGAAAATAAGCCACACAATTCAGAAATACACAAAATTAGCTCTTCTCGAAGCTGAATATGCAGTGCCTATGTTTATCCAATTCCTAGCATTAGTCCCTCGTGTCTGAACTAGGATCCTCTGTGCATTATGTCTTAAAAGAAACACCTCTGATCCAATCACAATCCAAGAAGAGGGTTGTTTTTCCCAGAGGGAAAACAACATACAAACTGGAATCTGCAGATGAGGTTAACTCCCTTGTTTAAGTGTACAGGTAGGAAACTGCATCTCACACAAAACAAATATTCATTAGTATAATTTTGATCAAAATGTTTTAAATCCAACAAATCTCTAGGGTGAGCAAACAAAAGAAATAACTTTTAAAAACCTAGCCCCTATATTGTCTTCTCTTTCTTTTTTTCTTTTTTTTTGTTTGGAGAAAAATAAAGCTCACGAAGAAATGTGTTATTTGGGGGAAATGTCTGAACATATATATTTAGAACACAGGATATCTGCCAAGCTTCTCCTTTTTTCTGCCTGTGTCTGGTTGTGCTTCCTTTGTTTGCCTCAAAGATGGAGTAGCCACCCATTTCCCCAATGCCTACCCTATCCCACAAAAGATTTCATTAAAATGCATTGGAAACAAAGCACAGCTGCACTCCTTGCATCTGAAGCCAGCAACAAAAAATCAGGCTTACTGAAGACCAAGGGGGTACCCTGACTGAAAAGCATTTCATTGCTTCAACAATAAATCAGGGTGGAGCATGAAGCCACTGGAAAAAGCATCTGCAGGGCATGCAAGAAGAAGAAAGCACAGACACTTCTATTTTTCACCGAGTTCTCCATCAGCCACTTTCCCCCTCAAATTTAAAACAAAAAACCCTTAACTAGTGTCTAAGCCTGTTTCCATTTTTATAGAGGAACTAATTCTGTTTCCCTCCTGTGCCAGTCAAAACAGATGACGCACCCAAAATATGCAGCAAACAAAACTATGCAGCAGGCAATGTAGGCATGCTGGTATCCTTCCTTTTGAAAAATAAATAAAAAGGTACGATATCAGTCTAATAATAATTTTAAACTACCCAAGTTTAAAAACTAGTTGGTCAGATCAAGCTCTCTCAAAGGACACAAACTGTCCCAAGCATGAGAAAAGTGCTCAAACATCCTGAAACAGGTCAAGGAGCAGGGTCACCCCACCACACATTTGTAAAAGGGAATGTCAGAGTGCCCAACAGACACAGCCACTACCCGCGTGGAGGGGGGAGATCACAACAATTTAAGAAATGTAGTTTACCAAGATTAATGTTGCTGTAAACAAGCCAACAGCACAGAAATGTCCATATACCAGTAGCAATTGCACCAATTATAAAAGTCCCAGATTTTTTCTCTTGAGGTCATCTCTGCATGCACTCCTCCCTTTCAGCAAGCTGCTCAGCTACTTATTATCTCTATATGTACACACACCCAAAAATCTCTGAGACATCTGCACAGGATCCTTGCAAAACAGAATGACATGGAGATGAGGTGCACTAAATTGCTACAAAACGTATAAATAGGACAAGGGGGGGAGAGAGGAGATAGGTTAAAAATGCCTCACATAAATTAAAGAAATAAGGGGAGGGGGACTGGAGAAGAAGTTAAGCCACTCACTGTTATCCTAGGGATGTTCTTCTTTCCTTGGTAACCAGACATGATGCAAGGCAGTTGCTGTAGGGGCAAAGCCGGTTCCTACCCTCCAACGTGGGAGCAGCACCAGATTGTAAAACAGCTCAAGATCAGGTGGCCAAAATAATGCTTTCTTCTTTCCTCCCTTCTTCCACTCCTTTTCCTTCCTCTCTCTCTCTCACTCCCCCCCTTTTCTGTCTTTCCCCCCTCCCTTCAGTTCCACACAATAGTAAATCCTCTCTCCCTCCTCTTTTACGAATGACAGCTGGGACCCTGTAAGACAAGAATGGCTGATGAGGCGACTCCTCCCTTCTCCTTCTTCCCAGTCTCGCTTTCTCTGTGTATTGATTTCTCTCTGCTTGCTTCATCTGCCTCACCCACTCTATGGGGCTGTCACTGCAATAAGACAGAACGGCCACTAGAGGGTAATAGCAGAAAAATTCAAGCTCTCAGCTTTCCACAGGGTGCTTGGAAGCTTCAAAAGCCCTTTCCTGGAGATGCCTGCTGTTGTAGAATTTGAATCTAAGCACAGACAAAGCAATGAAGCATTCAAAGAGCACAGATTCCCAGGAATCTACAGCAAATACGAGCTAAGACTTCCTGCATTAATCTCCACAGCCACATAATGAAAGTATCTGGAGGGATTCCATCTCTTTTGTCTAGAATGGATTTCAATGCTCCTTGCTTTTGTACAGCACACCATCATTCAAAAGAAGAAGAGCAATCAATCTGATGTATATAGCATGATAAGACACCAATAAAACATTCTGGGTGAAACCAAACTTCCAACTACTTTTCCTTTGAATTTAATGTATTTTTATAATGCATTTTTATTCTGCCCTTTCTTCAAGAAGCTTGGAGTGGTGTATGTGGCTTTTCCTTGTTCTATTTTATCAACACAAACTCTGTGAGGTAGGCTAGGCCAAGATTTTCTGTCTCCAAGACCCTCAGAGTAGAAATTTGAACTCCAGTCTAACTCTGGATGAAGTTCCCATTGAAAACTTGACTATTGGAACCATATTCTCCAGACTTTATATGCTGCAGGAATTGTTGTCCTATTTTTTCTATAGTCTTCAAGACTGTGGGTACAAAGCTGGCAACCTAACTCTACTTTAACCCAGCACAGATGGGCCTGGGGATGGGAGGAGGGCAGATTTTTCTCCAATTTTCAGACAAACAAAAAAACAATTTTTGTATAGAAAATGATGGAACTGGATCGCAACATGTCCTTCTCAAATCCATGTACAGAACATGTACACTTGACTTTTTATTTCATATGTTCCCTGAATAATTATCATGTTATATTATCAGGAATAGGTGAACATGTGATTGAAACCACACATTTATTTTGGTACAAATTTATTCAGGTACATTTATTCAGGTACGAATTAGCTGTTTCTTACAAAATGTTCTATGCACATATATGCAAGATGTACATACATTCACTTTAACATGTTCTAATTGAAGCAAATAAATATTCATCATAAGAATCATCAAATTAAAACTTAACAAGCAACTAGCAAAACAAGTTCCACAAAGGACATTAATCTCTAACACAGTGGTTCCAAAACTTTTTTGGGACACCTCTAAATTCCAGAAACTGTCTCCAGTGCCTCCTACCGTAAAATAAGCATAATTAAGAATCGTGGATTGCACAACCCACTAAGAAATATAATAACAATAAAATTCAAAACAGTTAATCGTATATTTATTGAAAAACAACTAAAACTTTTTAGTTTACTGGATTCAACAAACTTGATGCATTTTATCTAGTGATAGCAGCTTTTCATTTAGCAAGAATATTAGATACCACATCTAGAAACCACTTCTCTCACCAGTAAATTGACAATGGAAGGGATGGGCTTGATGAGATGAAACCAGTTTCCAAATACCAGATTTCAGCACTATGCAGATGCAGAAACTTGGAGTGCCATTTGCCAGAATATTTCCATAGCTTGATCAATTGTCAATATATGAACAACACCTCTATGTGAGGACTGCACCCTGTAAACACTAACAAAATTTTTGATAGTAGAAATCAGATTCTTTATTAGGTACCACTGAACTGGCAACAAGCACACACATTGCTTGAACTGAAAAGATCAAACATGGCAAGCACTGCAAGGTTTTGACATCCCACCCACCCCCCAAGGCCACCCCGTCCCCGTCCCATCACCCTGGGGCCAGCTTGTCAGGGTAATGTTGGTGGAATGTCTTCACCAATCAGGGGTCCTGATATTCTCTGTGCCCACCCACTCCTGCTCTCCCTCCAGGAGGTCCTTCCATTCACCCTCCAAAGACCACCATAACTTTCAGATAGGAGACAAACTGCTGATATCACTTGCTGCGGAGCCCTGCCTTCTGAGGAGGGATAAGCCACTGAAATCTCTTTCACCTCGGTGCCCTCTCTCCAGCAAGGGACCGTCCAATTGACTGAACATGCTGTCCGGAAAGTAGACTCAGTCTTGCAGGAAACGATATGGCCACCCAGGCCCAACTTGATCAATTCAACCTGACTCAACCAGCCAATTGGGAGGCTTATATCCAAAAGATTAAATATTTCTTCTGTGCTAACTCCATCATGTGCCGGAAGATTGAGTGTAACATGTTTCTGAGCATGTGCAGTTTGGCGACCCTAATGTTATCCCGAGACATGACCCTAATGTTAGCCCGAGACATGACAGCCTTGAGACTGTCAGTTCCAACAAGGTAATTGTGAAGCTACAGGAATACCTGAGCCCGAAGCCTGGGGATCATTGCTAGCTGTGACATGTTCTACAAATGCATCCCGATTATGGGTGAAATGGTCACCAAGTTCATGGTGGCTCTACTCAGCACAGAAAGATTCTGCAAATTTGCCCAACATGGATGAGAAGATACAGGATCATCATATATGCAGCCTCCAAACACACCCAGCCATTTTTCATATGCAAATTCCTAATTTTAAGGTGGTGTTATGTGAGGATATCTCTGCTGAGACAGCAGCCTGCCACATGAAGGAGGTCCATGGACACAGCCTGTCATTGCACAGCCACTCCTGTCCAGCCACCATTCACCAAGGCTGTCTCCATGGAGGAAGATGTGAACTGCAGCAGTTTCACTGCCACTAAGCCATGCCACTCTGCCACTCAAACCACTGACTCCTATGCCAGCTATGGAGGTCTGCATGCATATTGCACGTGCCAATTCCATGACCCACTATGGCATGACTGTGAGAAGACAACTGAGAGCACGTGGAGAGAGCTACTGGGGAGAGTTGCTGCTGACCAGGTGAGGCTATTGTGCTGCCTGGGTGAGGTGATTGCTGGGTAATTGTTGGGAGGCTTAAAAAGGGCTGCTCCTTGCCAGAGGCAGAGCTCAGACAACTGAGAGTACGTGGAGAGAGCTACTGGGGAGAGTTGCTGCTGACCAGGTGAGGCTATTGTGCTGCCTGGGTGAGGTGATTGCTGGGTAATTGTTGGGAGGCTTAAAAAGGGCTGCTCCTCGCAAATTCTAGTGAAGGGCGAGAGACAAAGGGCTCTTGGCCTGTGGGTCTTAGCCTGGGGTTCTTGGCCGAGCAATTAGAATCAGTAGATTATATCGAGGGCAAAAGAAGAAGGGGACGACAGAGAATGAGGTGGCTGGATGGAGACACTGAAGCAGTAGGTGCAAACTTAAATGGACTCCGGGGAATGGTAGAGGACAGAAAGGCCTGGAGGATCATTGTCCATGGGGTCGCGATGGGTCGGACACGACTTAGCACATAACAACAACAACAAGATTATATCAGTAGATTATATTTCCCTAGTACTTGCACTGCCTAGACATTACAATGGACCTCCAGGACACTCATCCCATCATCTGCAGTGATTGTGACATGATTGCCTTCCTCCCAGAAAACAAGATGGACTACAGCTGCCCCAAGTGTAAGCTGGTAAGAATTTTGGAGGAAAGGATTAGGGGATTAGAAAACAGAATTATTACTCTGACCCAAAGTAAGGAAGGGGAGGAGTTCATAGACCAGAGCCCTGCAACTTGGAATAAAGACAATACAACTAGTTCTGAAGAGGATAAGGAGATTGACCACAATAGGGAGCCTCTGCAGACAGTTCGGAAAAAGACTCAACGGCGAAGAGCGAGACAGTTCTCGGGGCCTTTGGAGCTCCAGAATAGATTTCAGGCCCTTGCAGAGGAGGTACAAGGGTCAACAAGGGAAGAGGTCCCAAAACAAACTCTAAGACAAAGGGAAGAGGCCACGGGGACAGAAGGAAATGGAATTGAGAAGAAAAAAAAAGGAGAGTACTGGTAATTGGAGACTCCCTGCTTAGAGGAATGGATCGCCATGTGGCTGGGCCCGACCCGCAAACCCGAGAGGTGTGTTGCTTGCCAGGGGCGAAAATTAAAGATGTTTCAGAACGGCTGCCCATTTGTGATGGTCCATGTGGGAACGAATGACATGTCCCTGAATACCATCGCTCCTATTAAAAAAAGACTATCAAGATCTGGGGAGGAAGCTCAAGCAAATGGGGGCACAAGTGGTATTCTCTTCAATCTTGCCTGTCAAGGGAAGAGGAATGCGTCGGGAGAGGAAGATAATGGAGGTGAATCACTGGCTGCGTAGTTGGTGCCGGCAGGAGAGATTTGGTTTCTGGGACCATGGGATAGGCTTTCTTGAGGAAGGCCTACTAGCACCTGATGGACTGCACTTATCGAAACTGGGGAAGAATGTGTTTGGCAGGAACCTGGGGAGATTCATCAGGAGAGCTTTAAACTAAAGCCACTAGGGGAAGGAGACGATCAACATAGGGAGTGTATGGAAGGAAAAATATCGGAGGCAGCCCAACCAGCAAGGCCAGCTCATAGGGAACCAAAAGTAAAAGGATTCAGATGTCTTTATACTAACGTCCGAAGCATGGGCAATAAAAAGGAAGAGCTGGAACTTCTCATGCTGATGGAAAGGTATGATCTAGTAGGCATCACAGAAACTTGGTGGAATGATTCTCATGACTGGAATGTAATGGTGGATGGATATGAACAGAAAAAACAGAATAGATCGAAGAGATGGAGGAGTGGCACTGTATGTGAGGAAAGGGCTTGTCAGTAAATTCTAGTGAAGGAGAGCATATCTACAGTGGAAAGCATCTGGGTGAAAATAAACGAGGGGAAAACAAACAGTGTGGTGGTTGGTGTCTGCTACCGGCCGCCTGACCAACGAGAGGATGTGGATGTTGCACTTTGTGAGCAGATTGAGAAAATATCCACGCGGCAGGACCTTGTCATCATGGGTGACTTTAATTTCACAGATGTGTTGTGGGAAACAAACCCTGTGAAGTGTTCTCAGTCATGCAAGTTTCTGACCTGCCTGGCTGACAATTTTATTTATCAAATGGTAGATGAACCCACAAGAGGTTCAGCCATACTGGACTTAATACTGACCAACAGGCAAGAGTTGGTGGATGAGGTGAAGGAGGTGGGGACCCTAGGGGGAAGTGACCATGTCCTCATAGAATTCCTTTTGAGATGGGGAGCCAAGGAAGCTTGTAGCCAGACGTGGATGTTGGATTTTCGTAGGGCAAATTTTAATAAACTCAGAGACATGATGAGTGTCATACCATGGACGAGAATGCTGGAAGGGAAGGGAGCATGTGAAGGGTGGGCGCTACACAAACAGGAGCTATTGCATGCTCAATCAATGACTATCCCAGAAAGACGAAAACACTGCAGGAGCTCTAAGAAGCCTATTTGGATGAACAGAGAACTTCAAGAGGAACTAAGAAAGAAAAGGAAAATGTTCAGGAAATGGAGGGAAGGACAGAGCTCTAAAGAAGAGTACCTACAGGTTACAAGGATCAATTATCAGTCAATCATTAGAGGAGCCAAAGCTGAGAGTGAGCTAAGATTGGCCAGGGAAGCCCATTGTAACAAGAAAAGATTTTTCAGTTATGTGAGGAGCAAACGTAAAGTAAAGGAGGCAATAGGCCCACTGTTGGGTGCGGATGGACAAACTCTGACGGAAGATGCAGAGAAAGCAGAAAGGCTTACATCTGTTTTTTCCCACAGGTCAAAGTGTTTAGGCACATCTAGAGATGGCCATAGCCAAAGGACAGTGTCTGGGTGGCAGGTTAACATGGATAGAGAGGTTGTCGAGAGGCATTTAGCTGCACTGGATGAGTTCAAATCCCCTGCTCCGGAAGAAATGCACCCGAGAGTACTCAAAGAACTTTCCAGAGAACTTGCACAGCCCTTGTCCATCATCTTCAGAACCTCTTTAAGGACTGGAGATGTCCCGGAGGACTGGAAGAGAGGAAATGTTATTCCGATCTTCAAAAAAGGGAGGAAGGATGACCCAGGAAACTACAGACCAGTGAATCTGACCTCTGTTGTGGGGAAGATAATGGAGCAGATTAAAGGGAGCGATCTGCAAACATCTGGAGGACAATTTGGTTATCCAAGGAAGTCAGCATGGATTTGTCTCCAACAGGTCCTGCCAGACCAACCTAGTTTCCTTTTTTGACCAAGTAACAGGTTTGCTGGATGGGGAAATTCGGTTGATGTAATTTACTTGGATTTTAGTAAAGCTTTTGACAAGGTTCCCCATGATGTTCTGATGAATAAATTGAAGGACTGCAATCTGGATTTTCAGATAGTCAGGTGGATAGGGAATTGGTTAGAGAACCGCACTCAAAGAGTTGTTGTCAAAGGTGTTTCATCAGACTGGAGAGAGGTGAGTAGCAGGGTACCTCAGGGCTCGGTGCTTGGCCCGGTACTTTTTAACATATTTATTAATGATCTAGATGAGGGGGTGGAGGGACTACTCATCAAGTTTGCAGATGACACCAAATTGGGAGGACTGGCAAATACTCCGGAAGATAGAGACAGAGTTCAACGAGACCTGAGCACAATGGAAAAATGGGCAAATGAGAACAAGATGCAATTTAATAAAGATAAGTGTAAAGTTCTGCATCTGGGTCAGAAAATTGAAAAGCATGCCTACTGGATGGGGGATATGCTACTAGGTAACACTGTGTGTGAACGAGACCTTGGGATACATGTGGATTGTAAACTAAACATGAGCAGGCAGTGTGATGCAGCAGTAAACAAGGCAAATGCCATTTTGGGCTGTATCAACAGAGGCACCACATCAAAATCACAAGATGTCATAGTCCCATTATATACGACACTGGTCAGACCACACCTGGAATACTGTGTGCAGTTCTGAAGGCCTCACTTCAAGAAGGATGTAGATAAAATTGAAAGGGTACAGAGGAGAGCGACGAGGATGATCTGAGGCCAAGGGACCAAGCCCTATGAAGATAGGTTGAGGGACTTGGGAATGTTCAGCCTGGAGAAAAGGAGATTGAGAGGGGACATGATAGCCCTCTTTAAGTATTTGAAAGGTTGTCACTTGGAGGAGGGCAGGATGCTGTTTCTGTTGGCTGCAGAGGAGAGGACACGCAGTAATGGGTTCAAACTTCAAGTACAACGATATAGGCTAGATATCTGGAAAAGATTTTTCACCATCAGAGTAGTTCAGCAGTGGAATAGGCTGCCTAAGGAGGTGGTGAGCTCCCCCTCACTGGCAGTCTTTAAGCAAAGGTTGGATACACACTTTTCTTGGATGCTTTAGGATAATTAGGGCTAATCCTGCGTTGAGCAGGGGGTTGGACTCAATGGCCTGTATGGCCCCTTCCAACTCTATGATTCTATGATTCTATGAAGAAGGGGCAGACTGCTTGAGTGTATTACTCTAAGCAAGCCCCTAGCACAATCAACTCTTCAGTTCTCCCCAATGCCTTGAATGAAACAAAAAACCTCCAGCCATACAGCATAGCTCTGCCTCCAGCAGCCAACTGTCTCCTCAACTTACTTCCACTACTTTGCCTAGCGGCCATTCCACTGTGAATGCTGTCAACATCACGAAGCTCAACACTAAGCCCAGTACCGGGTCACCATCAAAAGTTTGCCCTGCAAACTGAAGTTTGACACCAACTCGGCCTCTCCATAATCTCCAGTTCCACCTTAGAGCATATTTGCCCATTCAAACCCTTGCCACTCACCATGAAGGAGCCAAGGTCCCTATCCACCGCATAGGGGACTTCAAGGTGACCTACAAGAACTTTTCTGGGTCATTGCAGCTAGTCATGGTCAAGGGGCATCTCACCAGTCTCCTCGGCCTTGATTGTTTCAAGATTGTTTCAAGAGGTTCCTGCTCTTTCTGACATCTGCCAGGAATTCCAAGGTGTCTTCGACCAGTCACTGGGATGCAACATCAGTCCACTGGTTCCCTTAGCCGTCGACGTGCAAGTCGCTTCAATCTGCCTCAAGGCCCGACACATCCCCTTTCCTTGAAGCTGAAGATAATGCAGAGCAGGACTGCCTCATCAACAAAGTGTCCTTCTTCTTCCGGCTAAGATGTCGTTCTGAGAGGGTTGCAGGGCATCTGCTCTGCTATCTCTGAAGCCTGACAGGGGTCAATCGCGCAAGCAATTGGCAGAAAAGAGGAGGGGTACACAAACCCCACCTCACCTTTCTACCCAGGAAGTTCTTGGGGCCGTCTCCAATCCTTTAGGGAGTATATCTCCCTGGATTATAGGCTGTCAGCGTTCCAGGTCCAGAGGACGACTGCCATATTCTATCTCGGACTTTCTTTTCTCTCTTTAATCTTAAAGCATCTGCTTCAACCCTACACGACTATTTACTGCAAATGAACGTTGTGAACTGAGGGGAGGACGTCGGCTGAGTTCCAAAACATCATTTACTGCAAGTATCTCTCTTTTTTTTTTCCTCCGTCTCTCTTCCTGCATCAAAGCCCTATGGTTCCCCCCTCCTTTTACTCTGCTCTGCCCGAAGCCACCTCATTATAAGGCAGGCTAATTCTCCTAACAAAGCAGAAGAAGGACTCAAATCAACTCAAATTAATTGGCAAAAGCTCTTACTGCAATTGTTTTGGTTTTCGGAGATAAGAGATAAGAGCTGTGAATGGGAAGATCTCACGAGAACTCTGTTCCAGCACGAGAATATCTGCCTTACTGACTTCAATACGTCACATGCCTGTGCCGGAACGTTAGAGGATAAAACAGAGGACCTCTACTGGCCACTTGTAAAATTGTTTGAGGCTGGCTGTTGTTTTTAAAGTCAAAAACATGTCTATGTTCAAAAGATTGGCTCATCTAATAGAGAAACAAACCCAAGATTTCAAAGCATTTACAGAAGGATTGGTTAAAAAATATCTTCAAGGAGATCCAAGATGGCAAGGAAGAAGTCTCCAACAGGAATGATGGATCGATAACAGTGGCTGATGACAGCTCTAAACAAGGTGGAAAACCAACAGTAGAAGAGAAATCTGAAATTCTGGAGACGGAAAAGGGGATGCCGGAGTTCTGCAGCCCAGATAAGGACACCCTTTTTAAAAAGACATACAGCCATCTCAAAGCAACATTGTACAAAAATCAATCAAAAGATATATGGATCTGTAGTGAAAGTAACCGATTTAAAGGAGCTCTTTGGGGAAAACATTGTATTGATACTGGAGTCCAGGAGGTGCAACGGCCTCAAGATTTATCGATGCATATTCTGCGGGAAAGAGTACAACTGCACTTTCTACGCCAAAGGCTAATGGGACAGAATATAAAGTCTACGGGAACGACAAGATGTAGCAAGCCTCGAGATGAGACCCCCTTAAGAAAACCGAAAGCTCATATTGTTCTATGTTTAATGTTAAGCATTTAATCTAAACCTGGAAACTTACTATTCTCTGTATTAATAACATATACTGAATTCTATATTTCTATTTTTATGAAAAAGGGGAAGCAATGTTTTTTTCTCTCTTGTTTCTTTTCTTTTGTAGGCATATAGGTAATATAATTGTTGGAAATATAAAACGGGGTTTTCCCCCCTTATTTTTTATTTTTTAATTTATTAGTGTATTGTTATAGGGCCAAAGTTCACACTGATCTGTAGAAAACGTTTAATGTTAAGCTCTCAACTTAAATCTGAAAATATACCTGTCAGGATGGCTCTTAGAATGGGTCAAGTATAAATTGTTTTGTAGATGTATCCGTATTAAGGATAAGGAGAAGCTATGAAATCCTCTTGTAATTTTTTTTTTTTTTTACATCTTTAAGGCAAAGCCCTACTTTCTTTTCCCTTCATTAGAGTATTGATACAGGGCCAAAACTCATACTGTTTTACAAGAAATGTTTAATGTTAAGCATCTAACTTAAACCTAGAAATATCTGTCAGGATAGCTCTTAGATTGTATCAAGCAGTTAACGTGAGGTCTACGATCTCTCAAGTAGGTTGATTATTAACAACTTCTCTTTTGTATATCTAAATAGGCCTTTTTTAAAATGTAGTGGAAATGTGGATGGCTCTTAGACTCAGTTTTGGGCAAAGGTTTATATCATTGTGTAGTTAATGTGGGGTCGTACATTTTCAAATGATGATTATATTTTATATTTTACTGTTCTTTGTATTAATAACTCGTATTGCATCCTATATTTCTATCTTTATGAAAATAAAAAAACTTGTATATAAAAAAACAAAAAAAACAAAGTGTCCTTGAGTTGGTGTCCAACTCCAGTGGAGTGACCATGATCATCACCCCACTCAATACCAACAGGGACATCCACATCTGCTAGACAAGTGTACCGTGAACAAGACATTCTAGCAGCACTCATATTTGGTGACCATCACCTACTTGCATCCCACACTGGCAGTAAGATCTTAGCAAAGCTGGATCTCACTCAGACCTACCAGTAGCTGCTCATGGACAACACATTGGCCAAGGGTGAGACAATCATGATGCACTGCATGTTCAAGATAAAACAGCTGCAATTTGGTGTCAGCCTGGCTCTCGGGATGTTCCAAATCATCATGAAAGACCTCCTCAAGGGCATTCCAGGCATCACCCTTTACTTTGATCATGTCCTACTTGCCAGGAGTACCGAAGCCGAGCTTGGCACTTGCCCACAGAAAGTTCTCCATTGGTTCCAGGATGCCGAGCTCAAGGTAAAGAGGGGAAATGGCACATTGGCATGCCTTCTGATGAGTTCCTGGGCTTCCTGATCAATGCAGCCGGCATCCATCCAACTCCAGCTAAAGTCAAGGCTATCCAACAAGCTACTCCGCCCCAATTGAAGCACAACCTCCAAGTTTTTCTTGCCCTGCTGAACTTCTATCATTCATTCTTGACAAACAAAGCTATGGTTGTGGATCTGCTCCACTGCCTCTTGGACAAGAAGGTTCCCTAGGTCTGGGGCCTGACACAGCAGTCCGCCCTTGCCACCATCAAATGCTTGCTTGTCTTCGTCTAGCATTTTCATCCACTATGACAAGTCGTGGCTGGTTGACATCATCGGTGACTCCTCTCCACATGGCATTGGTGCTATCTTGAGCCATTGTCTTAAGAACAGCCAGGAGGCTCCTGTGGCGTTCTATTCCTGCACCTTGATGTTGGCTGAAAGGCAAGATGCTCAGATTGAAAAAGAGGCTCTTGCCATCGTTACGGGCATGAAGAAATGTCACGAATATGCCCATGGCCAGCATTTCATGATCACAACAGATCACAAACTGCTGCTAGATACTGTCACCATGGATGGTCCAGTGGTCCATTTTCCTTGCGGGCTATGACTTCCAGCTCCGGCATCGCCCCAGGAAGGCAATCTCCATTCAGATGCCATGAGCCGCCTGCGACTCCCATACTTGGCTATTGACCCCACCTCCTCATCCATTTCAGACTGTGGCATCATGCTGCTGGACTCTCTTGCCGCCCCTCTGCTCTATGCCTCTGACATTGCTTTCTATTTGGCTAAGGACTGGTTGATCTCTCGTGTCCTCAACTGGGTACAGAGGAGGTTGCCCAGCAGTAAGCGGAACCCAAACTTTGGGCTCTTCTTTACACATCACCTGGAACTGTCCATCCACAAGGACTGTCTCTGGTTGGAATGAGTAGTGTTGCTACCCAAGCTGCACCGCCAGGTACTGGAGGCGCTCCATGAGGGTCACCACAGCAATGTCCATATCAATGTCCATAATGCAGATGGTGGAGGGCAGGGATCGACAGGGAGATTGAGGTCTGAGTACAGCAATGTCAGGAATGCCATGAAAGTCAACCCAAGATGCCCCTAGTTCCAGAGCAGACTTGGGAGTCTGCTAAGAAGCCCCGGTCGTGGCTTCATGTGGACTTTGCCGGCCCATTCCAGGGACACATCTTCCTGGTGGTGGTGGACTTATGATCCAAATGGTTGGAAGTAGTTCCTGTGACCATGACCTTGGCTGTGGTGTGGTCATCACAGCACTGCTATGGCTTTTTGCCACCCATGGACTGCCCTACACTGTCATGTTTGATAATGGGGCACAGTTCACATCCATGGAATTGAAGACCTTTCTGGAGGCCCGCCTTACCCAACCTCTGCCCCATTCCACCAATCCATGAATGTCCAAACAGTGGTACAATGGTGTGTACCACCAAGGCCATTCTCTCCCAGATGACTGCAGAAGATTGACACCTCTATTTGGCAACCTTCCTGGCTTGCCAGCATATCACACCTACAGCTGCAACTGGGAAGACCTGGCAAAGCTATTAATGAACCAGTACTTGACAACCCTCCTGGACAGGTTACACCCAGATCATACAGGACTGCCCAAGCAGATGCACTGCTTCTTTGGCCCTGAGGACCCAATATTTGCATGGAATTACACAGATGACCTGTCAACGAGGCCACCAGATCGGTCTCCTATCAGGTCCACTCTTCAGATTACAGGACCCTTCACTGCTACATTGACCAGCTGCAGTGTCAGGACCCTGGACTGTGCTCCCTGGATGAGGCATAAGAGGAGACTCCTGTTCCAGCACAGCAGACTTCGCCAATGATGATTTCAGATTATTTCCCTGTGAGTGCCCCAGTCCAAGCTGCAGCAGGCGCTCAGCCCTTGTTGGACCTTACTCTACTCCTGGTTCCTGTGACAGTGGAACCCCAGAGATCATCATGCATATGAACTGTCTCCTGGTACCTCCAGGACTCTGTGTGCAATTGGCTGAGTGACTACCTAAGGGGGGATGGTTTTGGTGTATGTAGCCATGCCAAGAACCGAGGTCTGAGGCAGGATCAAAATTTTGTGCTAGTGATTGGCTTGTGGCTAGATGGCTTCTCCCATGGGAGCCAGTGGATTTTTATTGAGTAGCCACACTCTGACTGGTCAGCTGGTGGTAGGATCCTCTGTGGATCAAATCAGTTTAATTGTGGCATGTCCAATCACCCACAACTGATGGTGATCTATTGTTCCCTAACTGTATATATCGGCGATGTTCAGTGAAGTCTTGGTAATATATTGTATCACTAGAATTAAAGCCCATTTATAAAAATGGGCAGAGCAGGGGCGGCCCTCGGAGGCTGCTCCCCGCTCATAGTGATGGGTGGCCGAAGGTTGGTGGCTGGTGGCGGCTCGGGCAGCTGGCAGCCAGCGGCGTGAGTAGGGCTGCGGGGTGGCATGAGCAGGGGGGCAACGGCGACAGCAACCAGGCATGCGCGTAACTCCAAGCATGCGTGGTACCTCGTGTCGGCGACGGCTGGGGGGGCAGGGCAGCCGTGGGAGAGCTAAACCAGGCTTACGCGGAACTCCGCACATGTGTGGTTTATTTGGCCGTCATCCCGCCGGCCGTGCAAGGCGCGCGGCCAGGAGTGGATGGCAGGGGCGGCGAAGGGTCGACGCAGGGAAGGGTAAGTAGGGGCGGAGCAAAGGAGCCGTGGGGGGTGGGGGGAGATGGCGACGGGTGGGTAGGTGGCCAGGGGGATCCGGGGGAAGGGGTGGCGATTGTACAGCGTTTGGTGGGGGGGAGACGGTGACGGGCCGGTTGTTGGGAGGGGGCAAACATGCAGTGAGCAGCGTTGGTGGGCATTGGGTGGGTGGCACGGCGGGGGTGGGGGGGCTTACTTTGTCCGTCGTGGTCGTGGCAGGGCTCCGTTGTGGCTGGCAAGGGGAGCAAGGTGCCCCTCTGTGGGCACTGGTGCCACAGCTTGGTGCCTCCATGCAGGCAGCTGGCCGCTGTAGCAGCGGGCAGGGTGGCAAGCGCAGCCTGGGTGGGAGGCTGGCGGGGAGGCTCAGGAAGACTCCTTTCCTGGCCTTCCCCTCCCGAAGCAAGGTTCATGGTTCAGCGGCGGGAAAGGAGCAGGGCTGCTGCGTCAAATCCCTGATCCTTTCCCTGCAGCGAACCATCTGCGCAGCCAGTCCAGTGTGGGCCAAGTGGCCAATGGGGAGGCGCGTGCCAATTGGCCAGGCCCCTCCGAGTTTTTATCACAGACAGGCCCCGCCATTTCTCTGCCCACACAGCCCTTACTGTTTTATTTTATCCGCTCCGCAGGAGCAGTTAAAGATGTGCTATCACCAGTAAGGAGCTGAAACTATTACAGTCCTTGATCCATGAATCTAATATTATGGTACCCAGGTGTAGACAGAACTGATAGAAAAGGATTGAGTCTTTTTCAACATGCTGCTGATCTGTTGATTTTAATGATGACCCAATGTGAATATTGTCTAGCTAATAATTTATATGGACACCCTGGGTTTGAAGGTTAGCTCAAGAGGCTAACTTCAGACTGAATGACAGAGTTCTAAACTGAAATACCTTCCTTCAAAACAGAACCTGAGAAAGTGCTGGTGATCTGACAAAACTTGTATGCTTCTCTGAGATATAATGACACTAGTAGTAAAGTCAGTTATGTGCAGAAATACAACGGGCACTAACAAGTGTTTTGGTGTATGTTTAGCCAGAGGACCTTCACGCACACAAATATGCATCTCAGCACAAAGTAACAGCTGGGTCTGCGGTGTTGATATAGAAATTTGAATAGGCAAGAAAAAATACAGTTACCAATTTGTATATCAAAATTTACTTATCTCCAAAACAATCAAAAATTTTAAGATAGGGTTCACCATTAATATTCTTTTGAAAAAAAGTTATTAAATTCTAAAAATACTAAGACAATGTTTACATACTGTGCTTTCTTCCACACTTCTGTACAGAAACCCATGACTCTATGCCATGGTTAGCTACTGTTTCCTCTCAAGCAACCTTTTGGTCATGTGAGCATGAAGCCGCCACTTCCTGCAGAGCCTCTCTGTCCTGCCTAAAGAGGATGTCATATCCAAAATATACAAGGCTGAACAAGCTGAAGTCATAGATGTAGCTGAGAGCAGTGGGCAATCAAGTAGCTGAGCAAGCAGTGAGGGAAGAAACAGGTAGCATGACATTTTTCCTTTTTTTGATATTCACAAAGTGTAGGTGAAAGCATAAAGAGAGTACAGTAGAAAGAAAGCCTGACAGCTCTGTGAAGAACAGAAGAAAAAATCTATGAGGCTCCTTCCTTGCATAGTCTCATAGGGGAAGTAGGAAGATCAACTGAAAAGGTAAGCACTCCTTCCCATCTGGAGATCAAAATATCAGCCTTCTTCCTGCCTCCAGAATGTTTTCCTGTCCTCAAGTAAAAATACACTTCTGGCCACTACATTCAACTCATACACTTTTTGTTTCCTACTCTCTATGCTGAGCCAGTTCTAGATGTTCCATCTTTTGTTGACTTGGATCTTCACTGGCAATACAGGGTCTACCTTAAAGAGCTTTTGTAATGACCAGTGAAGTAAGCAAATGATAAATGATAAAGCAAATAACTAAATGACACAGTACAAGTGGTTATCATCATCATCATCATCATCATTATATATAATTTGTAAGGCAAGGATGCCACAGGCTTCAACATCTAAGGAGAAATAATGTTTCAATTATAAATACAATACAATACAAGAAAGTCAATGGGTTTTACATGTAGTATTAACACCATCTCATCTCTCACAATATAACATATGATCAGCTGTTATATGTGCTGAACCTGAAATAAAGTAACTAGATGGTGTTGCACTTCTAAGATAGCTGTAGAGGGAGCCAAGAGCTAACTATACACTATACACCAATGGGTACACATCAAATACCATTTTCTAAAAAGTAGTTTCAGGAAAGGAGAATTTAGAAAATTGAAACAGTAGACAATACACTTGAAAGTCTTCAGGAAGACAGGATCAAAAAGAATTTTGTTTGCTGTTTTATATTAAATCAAAATGTGTTCTAGGTATCTTCAACAACTCACAGGATATGCAACAAATGTGTATAAAGTAAACAAAAAAGCCATGTTTTTCTTCCTTATGTGCATGTATTGTTTTCACAATAAACCTTTGCACATTCCATGGATCTTTATCCATTCACTTTTCGTTTGATGGTGTTTCCATTAAGAATATTGCAACGTACTGAAAAAGTTTTTCCTGCTACCACCAATTTTTTATATCTTTTATTTCCTGCTCAAAATTCACCATGACTTTTAACTCAAAAATTATCAGCTTAGAGTTCAGTGTTTACTACTGGTACATTTTCCAAAGGCAACATAAATTATTATCTTTTATTATTACTATTATTACTGTCACATGAGAAGAAAAATGGAATTATATACAGTTTAAAATAGTGCAACTCATTCAGTCTCCTCTTTAGGAGCTTCATTATTATATATATAATTTGGAAGCAGGCTACACAATGCAGGTCAATAAATGAAGACAAGAGACTGAGCAGATATTTCCCTACAAACCTGAAGGAAGCCACAGGTCTGCAGAGAAATCTGAACTAATAAAAATTAATGAAGGGATTAAACTTTCTCAAAATAGAAAGCAATAACATATGAGGCTTTAAGAAAAGAATGTTCACCGTGTGGCTATATTCTGATATTGGAGTGGCCATTTGGTGATTGCTAAGCATCCACACAACATTGCCAAGCCTTTCAAACCTTGGTTTCTACAAAGTCAAACTGTGTGGCAGTCTTGGAACACATTTCATTCATTCCAAGCATGTAGCATGAAAAAATCATCAGTGGAAAAGTTACGGGGAGAACTGAAAGAGAACCTGTGACATATTTTCTCTTTTAGAATGACTAAAATATTTTAAAGACAAGGCTTTTCTCACTCAAAACATTACCGTGAGAAAGTCTGAGGACTTAAAAAATTTCCCAACGAAAAAACTGAGATATTTGGGACAACACAGAAAAATCCTACAATTCCCCTACCCCATTTGAGCAAGTAAAATGAAAGGCAATGTTATACACAAAGCATTTAGTAGGAAATTGTTATATAAGACAATCTACAGCATTAGATTGTGACAAGTGGGAATCCATAATACTTGTAAGGGAGAATCCCAATTCCCCACATCCAAACAGTTTGGGAGAATCCTTAATCCCATCCCCATCACCAATCCTGCCATAGTTCCAAGCTCCCATTATGGAGTCCAATGTCCAGGGAGGTAAGTACTCTCATTTTGACTTAAATGTATTGGGGGAGGGGGTGGCCGGGGCCAATGAAGCAGTAAACTTTTTGTTTACTACAGAATTTTTTTTTGTCTTCAACTTTTATTTTTTCTACCTCTCAAATGACAACAAATAAGAGGCCTAAGCTAAGAAACATAGGATGCCACAAACTAGGATGCTTTTTCAAGTATGCAATTTTTCTTACAGAAAATGAAGACATGTATACTTTTAAATCTATAAATATGTCAATTAACACAATTATACAATTTAACTACGATATAAATGGAATTATTTTTGTTCTTAAACTATTAAATGGAGTTTAGGTTTGACAGCAAAGTAAGTACTGCGTCTATTTCAACTTTGCGGGAGGAGCATGAAATAATACCTTTCTACCCCAGCTTCAAAATTTCTGGAAATTTTACGTGTCTCTCTTGGCCAAATGAAGTTTGATAAAAGAACATTTGAATAATCTTCAAAAAGCTTCAGCAGAAGTATGCAACTGTGCCTTATGGGTGAAGTTTCATCATCTTGGTGTTACCATAAAAAAGGGTCCCTATCAAATTTCCCATGGAAGAAAGTAGGGTATTACTAAACCTCAAAATTTAGATATGTTCATAATAGAGAAGATGATCCCTTCAGGTGTCACACTCCTGAGCTATTTACAGATAATCAAAACCAGCATGGTGAATTATGCTTCCAAATAAATACCGTATTTGCTGGTGTATAAGACGACTGGGCGTATAAGACGACCCTCCAACATTTCCACTCAAAATACAGTACTATGGGCCACTATGGGCAGCTATGTCTATCCCAACTGAAGTGCACCCGGCGTATAAGACAACCCCCCCCCACTTGAAGGCATGTTTTTCAGGGGGGGAAAGTAGTCTTATACGCCAGCAAATACTCTATTAAGAATGATAGATTTCAACAAGATCTGAATATGCTGAAAAAGTGGGAACAACTGGGAACAAAATGCAATTCAATAAGGATACGTGCAGAGTTCATCTGGGGCACAAAAATGAGAAGCATGCATACTGGATGAGAGATACACTTCCGGATAGCAGCTTCCAGATAGCAGAGATAGCACTTTCCGGAACAAAATCTTGGGATACTTGTAGACTGTAAGCTAAATGTGAGCAGACAGTGTAATGCAGTATTAAAGCAGGCAAATGCAGTCTTGAGCAGTATCAACAGACACATTGCTTTAAAAATGCAAGATGCCATGGTCCTGTTGTATACCACATTGGTCATACCATTCAGTGTGTAAAGTGTTGTGTGTAGTTCTGGAAGCCTCACTTCAAAAACAATGTTGACAAAATTGACAGAATTCAGAAGAGAATGACGAGGATGATCCAAAGCCTGGAAACCAAGCCCTATGAAGAATGGTTGAGGGACTTGGAAATATTCAGCATGGAGAAGAGAAGGTTGAGAGGGGACATGATTGCTGCCTATGTACTTGAAAGGTTGTCACTTACAGTAGGGCAGGGAGTGGTTTCTGTTGGCAGCAGAGGATAGGACCCCCATTAATGGGTTTAAACTATGTGTACAATTATACCAGCTAGGTACTTGGGGGGGGGGGGAGATTCACAGTCAGAGTAGTTCAGCAATGGAATCAGCAGCCTAAGGAGGTGGTGAGCCCCTCTCACTAGCAGTCTTTAAACAGCAACTGGATACATACTTATCAAGGTTGTTTTAGGCAGATCCTGCATTGAGCAGGGTATTGGACTAGATGGCCTGTATGACCTCTTCCAACTTTTTAATTCTATAATATGAACCTCATGATAAGTCACATGGACTACGCAGTGCGGGCGCATTTTATACAGCTCAAATTTTCAGGAATTTTTAAAAGGCAGCTCCAAAAGACAGTAGTCTCATCCAAAGGTTACCAAATCAAGTCCAACTAGATTTTACATCAGCCATAAGTTATATGGGTCAGGTTAGCCTGATCGATTTTACAAACAGAACTGACATCAGCAAACTGATGTCAGCATCAAGTGCTCAGATGTTGTTACTGCTGGTAAATTCTTTCAATATTTGAGGATACTGGAACATTCTACGATGAGTCTATACATTTTCAATTTTAAGTATCAGCAATTTATCTCAACCACAACATTATTTCAACTAACAACTTGTTTGCCTTTATACCTTCACTAGATTTAAAGCCCATTTTATCTCTAAATAAAACGGGCGCTAGATGTTCCCTCCCCCGGGGCCGAGTTTGAATAATAATTTGAATAATCAGAAAATTGTTGCAAACACACATACCTCCTGTTATAATAGTATTCCTAACAGTAACACTTGTCAATGTGGAAAATAATTCCTACACTTTTACCTAGACGATTAACAAAATATATGACGAATCATCTTTTAACAAAAATGAATTTTAAATATAAACTGTTACAAACTACTCTTACCTTATGTTACATATTTAACAATATCCGTGGGCCACCAGCTCACAGGTTTTGGGGAATGTCAAACCAAAGTGTTCCGAAAGGCTATCTGTTCCTTACAACATATAAACCATTCTCTAGCTAGAGCTCAATTACACACAGGTGTGGTCTTAAAGGTACATGATAGTAGTAAAGCTTTTTATATGCAAACACTTACAGAAAACAGGACATTTCCAAAGATGTATTCAAATCACTAGGGCTAAGAGTATCCAGTAAATAAATGTAATAGCATTCACGTTGTCTTAATAATTTGTACATGTCCATTTTATGATGACCATGTTGGTGTATCTGTTCAAGTCCAAAAAATTGTAGACTCTCAGGTGCGTGTCCCATCTCTGCAAAGTGGCTCACAATTGGTGAATCCATTAGATGGTTTCTTAATCTGTATCCAGTTCCTCAATGGTTGAGAACTAATTCCAATATACAGCTTCAAACATGGACATTGTATGGCATATATTATATTTTTGCTCAAAGAATTTATGAATTGCCTAATTCTAAGGGATCGCCCATTAACCGAGTCTGTAAATTCCTCAATAGGTAGTAAGCATTTGCAGCTAGTACTAGAGGTGACTGTCGCATGTAAAAAAGCTAAAGGATAAAGCCAAGTTTGTAAAAATAAGGCACCTGTCCCATTTTCCCTAGTTACGCATATTGTTGACAATGTAAAGAAACAGCCACAGCTTTTGCTCAGGGGTAACTCCCTCATCTTTTGGATTATTAGGAACATATGTTGTTGGATCAAAATCAATATAAAAACATTCATTTCCCAGCTGAGAGGTGGGGAAGTCATGGGTGGAACAACATCCTTAGCACGGAAGTACTGTTGGATGAATACACTTCAATGGCATCTTCTTGTCATCTCAATTTGTCTCCAGGAAAACAGACAGGAGGTTTGTTTTTGTTTCGATTATTTTTTTCACCATTTATTCATAGCAACTGTTTCTCATCTGTAGCATAATTCAGCTTGTCTCAAACTCTCACATGGCCTTTCCCACTGTAATTGTTCATATGGGATATTAATCATTATCCAAATTATTTGCTCAGGGCAGTTTAGAGCATCCATAATAACAGATCTAAAACACTGACACATTAAAATTAAAGAAACATTAAACGTGAAAACAGTTAATATTAAAAATTCAGGAGTATGTTAAATGTATTTCCATTTCTTAGACAGTGGGGTATGGGAATAAAGTGCTATGTAGTTGTCAGTAGGTAGCATCTAGCTGTTATTTCTGTGTGTTCCTATTTTGGTTTGTTTGTAAGAAGGCCAGCTGTTGATGCTGAATCTGTAGGCCTCACCTTTAAGCACAGTGAAAAAGCTCAGTGTTACAGGCCCTATGGAACTGTTTTAGCCCTGATCCTGCTTGGGAGATAAATAACGTGCTCTCCCCCACGTTATTTTTTATGTGCCCTCTGGCCCAGCTGGTAAGGAGTTTCGGGTTGGGATGTCATCAGTATGCTGATAACACCCAGCTCTATCTCCTCATGGATTGCCACCCAGACTCCCCCTTCCAGATCAATTCGCCAGATGTTTGAAAGCCATAGCTGAATGGCTCAAGCAGAGTCACCTGAAACTCAACCCCTCCAAGATGGAGGTCCTTTAGCTGGGTCATAGGTGGGCAGAAGAGGAAGCACATTTGTATTATTAGACCTTTCAGCAGCATTCAACACAGTCGACCATGAGCTTCTAGCTCACCACCGTGCCAATGCCAGAATTCAGAGGACAGCTCTTCAATTGTTGATCTCCATTCTCTAGGGTCGCAGACAGAGGATAGCACTAGGACAGAGATCTTTAAGCTGCCACCAGCTCACATGCGGAGTCCTGGAAGGAGTGGCGCTTTATCCAATCTTCTTTAATATCTTCATGTGCTCTCCTTCCCAACTGATACAGAAGTTCAAGCTGGGCTGTCATCAATATGCAGATGACACCCAGCTGTTCCTGCTGATAGATGACTGCCCTGATTCTCCCCAAGAAGCATTAGCCAGCTGCCTGGAAGCAGTGACAAGGTGGCTCAACCAGAGTAATCTGAAGCTCAATCCTTCAAATATGGAGGTCCTCTGGCTGGGCAGGAATGATCCAAGCGAGCAAGCGCATCTGCCCAATCTGGACAGTATGCAGCTATCAGTAGCTCACTCCGCCTGGAACCTGGCCATGATTCTGGATGCTTTGTCAAGCCAAACTACCAGCACCCTACTTGGCCTTAGAACACCTAGCTGCAATGATCCACACGATGGTCACCTCTAGGCTAGACTTCTGCAACTCACTCTACGTAGGCCTACCCTTAACTTTGATCTAGAAACTGCAACAGGTGCAGAATGCAGTAGCCAGGGCAAGTTTGGCAAGCTTATGGCTCAACAGTCACCACAATTTTCAATCTTGCATCGATTCTTTTAGTTATATAATGTAATGCCCCGAGCAGTGTCGATTTTGATTATATCTAACCACTGCATTCTTTATTGGCCTGGTTTCCTTTTTCCACTAACCAATCCTAGAATAGTTGCTACACTGAGCTGGCCAAAGTAAGCACATTTTGTGATTTTGCCTACCAGTGATATATCAGGCTTTATGCTCTGTAGTATTTCCTTGTTTGTGACTTTTGCTGTCCATGGAACCCGCAGAAGCCCTCTCCAACACTAGAACACAAACAGATTCTCCTCTTGTCCAATTTTTTCATCGTCCAACTATCACATCCATATCTGACTATTGGAAATATGATAGATCTAACTAATCTACATTTGGTACTCAGGCTTATGTCCTTGCTTTTCCATGTTCGGTTCAAGTTCGTCATTGCTGAGCAGTTCATAGCAATTTGACATTTCATTTCCATACTGTAATCACCATTCACACCAATTTGTCAGCGAAGAAAAATGATTTCTTGAAAGCATGTGATCTTTTCACCAACAATTATTGCAGCATGTTTTTGCAGTGGTTATGTTTTTCTTTTAGTGTTTAAAAAAAGATCAAATATATTCCTTACTTCATTGACATTTGTAATCAGCGGTCCTAGGCCTTCCTTAGTTTCTGACAGGAGGGCAATGTCTTCAGCATTATTTATATTCCTTCCATCCCTTGGAAGGGATAAGCAGTAACTTGAGTCTTAGAGTGTGGAACGGCCTGCCAGGCCTTGAGCCATAACAGTCGTCTAGCCACAGTGGTAGAAGCCAAAGCATGGGATGCAAAGACCACTATATCTAAGGAAGCGTCTGCATTATACACCGAAGCCTTTAGGATCCGGTGGGTGCCTTCCTGGAGGCACCCCTCTGATTCAGGAATCAATGTGAGCAATTTCTTATACCTGGCCATGGACGCTCTTGCAACAATTGAGGCAGTGGTAGCAGCTCTAATTGCTATTGCCATGGCCTTGTGTGCTTTCTCAACGCAGTCTCTGACCTTCTGCCCATGATATCTTGAAGATATCCCTCGCCATCCTCAGAAGTCTGCAATTCTGCCGCTGGACCATCTATTGCAGGAATCTGTAACATGGATTCAGCATACTCTGGCATGTCATACATACGCTAGATAAAGGAAGGAAACTGTTTAGTTACAATAGGCTTTCCCCATTCAGCCCTGATCTTTCTTTCAAAGGATTCTGGTAAGGGACGTTCTTTAAGTTGGTTTGTATCTTAGGAAAAACTCCCCACTGCCCTTGGGACAATAATACCTTCTATCCTTCTTCCCGTTCCCTGGCCTCAGTTTCCTCCTCAGAGGATTCAGACTGACAATTGGAGACATAGTAGGGCCTTTTTTTTATGCTGCCTTAGTGGGCCATCTAGATGTGGATCTGCCTTGATGAGAGGAGGAGCTTTGCCCATGGGATCGAGTCAGGGAAAAAGGAATGGGAACGGGACCTGGAGATCCTGGCTGAAGAGGCAAGGCTTTGCTTACAGAATTTAGCAATCTCTGCCTGTCTAGAATTTTGCCTGAAGGTAAAGAATTCAGCAGGCAATTTAAAATGTTCTGCCATAGACTCAACGTTACCCAGTTCCTCAGGCTGGTTCTGTCTCACACGTTGTGGACCTTCAGGATCAGTCCTCCACCGTTTCCCCGCTGAGGAAGTGCCAGGATCAGGCCCCTCTCCTGTAGCCGCTGAGTCAGATGGCTTGAGGGGGCGGCGCACTTCCGAAGCGGTCTGGTGCGAAAAGGAGTGCTGTCCTTGCTCCTGGGGGCCATTTGCACCAAGGTTCCTTGTGCCACAGTGGCTGTGGCATCTCTGGAATCAACTGGCCCCACTGGGGCCTCTTGAGAGTGTTGCTCATCCTCAGACGAAAAATTGTGTTCCTGCCTGCTGGAGGCCACCTCCCAGCAGTGGGAAAAATAAATGCAAGGAAAAAAGCAAAAAGGAAAGCAATCCAAAATGGCCACTGCTAACAAGCAGCCATGTGCTCAGCTCCCTGCTTCAAAGTCACTCTCTGCTCTTTCTCTCGGGAAAGAAAAAAGGAATAGCAGGAAGGAAAGCTTAGCAGGGGAGCAGCAAAAAATTGTTGGAACAGGGGTTGTAAAGAAAAATTCTCTTCCAAGCAGGAGACTTCTAGTCTGCATGCTCCCTCATGTGAGGCAGGAAGAAGACTGGCAAGAGGAGGGTGTTTCCCAACAGGGAGACAGGAAGTTTTCCTTTGACCTGCCTCCCTCAAAGAGAGATGGGAAATCACCCACCAAGCTGTCCTCGTGACCTAGAGGGAGAAAGTGTTTAACTGCTGTTTCAACAATTGATTGAATTTCCTGCCACAGTTCATCAGGCATCTTCTATGTTGTGTTGAATATTTGAAATTGATCTTTCCCTCCACTGCACGTGAGCGGAATTTTATTCACATCCAACTACCTTAATCCTGATGTCTTCTTGATGTTGTGCAGTTTTGTTTCGATTTTTAGCCAATGACAATTCATGACCTGAACTAAAATCAGCACCTGGATATGTTTTGATAGCAAGGACTGAATTGGACCATCTTTGACTGCATAAGATATAGTTGATTTGGTTCCTGTTTAGTCCATTTGGTAATGTCTAAGTGTATAGGCGACGTTTATGCTGTTTGATCCAAGTGTTCATGATGCAAAACTGATTTTCATGACAAAACTGTGCCAGGTGATCATGTGCATTATTCCTTTCTCCCAGTCTGAATTTGCCAGTAACGTCTCCCTCTGCTTGTGTGTCAATTTTTGCATTAAAATCACCCATTATGTAAATGACATCTTTCTTGGGTACTTGTTTTAAAGTGTCTTGGATGGTGGTATAAAAGTCTTCAACCTCCGCCTCTGTTGCATCAGTTGTCAGAGTGTATACTTGGACAACTGTGATATTTATAGGCTCGACACAAATTTGAATTGTCATGATTCCACTGCTCAAGAAAATGTTTTGCTTGCAATGAAAGCCACACCATTCCTTTTTATGGTGCTGTGTCCTGAATAGTGGATGGTGAACTTCTCCAATTGAAAGAAACCATCATCTATCCAATGCAATTCACTAATGGCAAGGAAGTTAATGTTCAACCTGACCATTTCTCTTTTGACAAATTTCAATTTTCCTTGAGTCAATCCTCTAACATTCCAAACTGCTATTCGATGCATCTTCGTAAAGCGCAGACCCTTGCTTTCACCACTGGCAGCATCAGCACCAGCATCTGGAGTTCTTACTGGATTTGCCCCAGGTATATCAAAAAATCCAGGGCTACTTATTGTATTTGGGTGCCATCAATATGCTAGTGACACTCAGTTCTTCCACCTGAATATGTAGCTCTCAGAACTATCCTGATGCAGTATTCCAGTGGGTAAGGGAGAGGTGGTTGAATTTAAATCCATCCAAGATTGAAGTTATGTGGCTGAGAAAGACTAAGATGCTAGCTGCAGGGTCACTCCCAAGACTTGATGGTATCCAGTTGACAGCTGCACAGAGCCTTGGGGTGTCATTGGATTCTATGCTATCATTGGATAAACAATTGTTGCACAGTCAGCATTTTTTTCACTTATGACAGGCCTCCCAGTTGACTCCTTATTTGTCTTGGTCAGACCTTGACACATTAATCCATGCAATGGTCACCTCCAGATTGGACTACTGCAATTCACTCTACGTAGGACTACTCTTGAGAACACTTTGAAAACTGCAAGTTGTACGGAATGAACTTGCCAAGTTGCTGACTGGAACATCATCACGGTCCACTCATATTACTCCAATTCTGCAACTATTGCATTGACTACCAATTAGTTTCTAGATACAATTTATGGTGTCCTTTAAAGCTCTTAATAGTTTGCGACCATTGTAATTACAGGACTCCCTGTCTTGATAAAACCCTATGCTTCCTTGAGTCATCATTTAGGGGCTTCTTGAATGTGCCTAGCCCCATGGTAACTCAGTTAGGTGTCACCAGGGGAAGGGCCTTCTCAGCCGCAGTCCATTCCCTGTTGAATGTACTCTCAAATGACTTCTGTGCTCTGTTGGGATTGTTTAGTTTCCGCAAGGCAAGAAAAGCTGAATTGTTTAGGTTGGCCTTTGGAGGATAACCACATATTTGAACTATTTTAATAGTGGTACTGTGATATTGTAGTATTTTAATATTAATATTTTATATTTGTTATTATTATATTATGTTGTTTTACCTTATTGGTTTTAATGTTTTCAGTCACCAGGAGACCCTTCAGATGAGCAGTGACTGAAAAATCCAATAAACAATAGCTTTCCTCCTGTCCACTACAGACATTTAAATGCTACAGCTACTAGTATATACAAGTTCTTCGATCCAGGGAATAAATTCTCCCAGGATCAGAAACAGCTCCTAAAGAGAAGGAGCACAGGAAAGCTACTAGATCATTAACATTCTCCACTAGTGGTTCATGGATCTCAGTGACGACTGGCTACTGAGAAGGAAATTAAGACTAGGCTTTTCTACACTAACAATACTCAAAATGGGAAAAGACCAAGCAAAAACAGCAGCCTAACAAAGAATTGAGGACTCAGAGTGCCAAACAGATCTTCCATGCTCCCCTAGGTATGTTGCACCATTGAATACTAGATATATTCAAGCCCCCACTGACTATCTATCTTTTTTGGAAGCAAAACACTCTAGGAGAGCATTTAGGTTAGCAAGGGATTACCTTCTGCCATCCTAGTCAGCTATTTTAAGCAAGTCCAAATAGCTGAAAGACTCTTCCCTTGTAAATCTGGGGTGGTAGAGTCACAGGGATGCCTGATAACACAGGCAGAGGAAAAGTCAAATGTGGAGCGTAAATGCCCCCATTGTTTATTTATTTATTTATTTTATTTATATTTATATACCGTCCTCCCCCGAAGGCTCAGGGTGATTTACAGGGAACAGGAAACAGGTACAGATAACATAAGGAAACACATGTGACAACAGCAATAACAATACAGCAATAATAACCCCAAAATGATAACAGCAGTAATAATAAGATAGAACTGCAAAGGAGCCTCAGCTCAACTCTTACTGGGACCCAGTGCATTAGGCAGATTAGTGGTGGTCATAATAGGAGGCGGGGGGGCCTGAGGGCCAATTGGAAGCGATGGTCCAGGTCAACCTCAACCAAATGCCTGGTGGAGGAGCTCCCTTTTGCAGGCCCTGCAGAACTGTTTGTCATGCAGGTTGCCAAATATTGTGCTCACATTTATAGAACAAGGGAAAGACAGCTGAAGCTACACCAATGGTAACCTAGAAGACTTTTATTATTAAATTTTAAATTTGTAACCTGTAATTTTAATCTTTAAGTAGCTTTTAATATCTTTTCTCTATTTTTAGAAAATATCTGTAATTTTTATTGCACATTGTTTATTGCCAAATAGTTCATCTGGCTGCAGTGCTGTATTAAATAAACTCATACTAGTGGTTCATGGGATTCAAGCCACTGCCTATTCAACACAACAGCAAATACAAACCTCTCTCACATGGAAACATGCTTCTTGATACTATATGCATGGCATATAATTTTGTATATGCATTGATCTGGAGGAAGGGTAGCTCTAAACTATCTTCTTACAATCTCCTGGTCTCAGACTGCATTAGAATAGCATGACATTTTCACCTAAAACATAAAAGTTCTAACAGCACAAGATTGCTCTCTTCTACATTATCTCTGGTATCGGGTCAATGTGGCCAAAACTATAGATCTGCAGGAATTGAACTATACATGAGATGGGTAAGGAATTATATTCCAGGAGTCCCTAGCTACCTCACCACATGCAATTAGCATACTTGCCTAATATCAAGCAGTGGTGTGAAATTGCCCTCCTCACTTGCAAAATGAGAATTTACTTTAAGGAAATCCTTTCTTCTGCCTAGCAGGCAGGAGGGCATTCTAAGCACTGTAAAATTTCAGTGGGGATTTCTCTCTGCACCAGGGATTTGGGGCAAGGTCCTGGTTCAGTGGTAGAGCATCTGCTTTGCCCGCTAAAGGTCGGAGTTTCAATCCTCAGCATCTACAAGTTCAAAGGATCAAGTAGTAGGTGATGTGAAAAGACTCTGCCTGAGGCTCTCCAGAGCTGCTGCTTCCTGGATCAGTAGCAATTTCCAGAACAGTGTCAAGGGCAGTGATCTAGCCTGGAGGTGACCATCACATTAATCATCGTGGCTAGATGATCCAGGGCCAGGTGCTTGGCAAAGGTGTAAAAATGCCAGATGCGCTATCTTGAAGACCTAAGCCTACAATGACAGGGAGGCATTGAAGATCCTCTCAAGGTTGTTGTGGGGATAAAATGCGTACCAATGTTAAAATCTGGTCACCTTATTTTGATCACATCAGCACTTCCAAATTATTATCTTATATATATATGTACCTCCCCTCGATTTATGAAGCATTGCATATTTTATTCCAAATGCTATTCAGTCAAAGCTGAACTGTATTTCAGTCCCTGCTTGCATAATTTCCTGCACACTAACCACCCTCTACACACATGTAGAACTACAAACCCAAGAAATTCCTGCACTCATCAAATCTACTCCTCTTAAGCACAAGTGTCACACAAGCCACAAAAATTCATTCCCAAAGCACTTGGATTTTTGTAATGCTTTGAACCACATTGAAATTTCTCCTCCCATTTCTATAAAACATTTTATTATTCCCCAGCATTTCCTTAATTTAAACCAAAGTTTCTAATGCATTTAATCAAGGGGAGATTTCCTAACTATTTCTATCTCACATGTATTAAATATTTGTTCAGTATATCTATCGTACTGGTACCAAGACTTAACCAAAAAAATGCCACAGCACACACATCTGCCCTGCCCTGATTTGGATCCAAATGCCTATGTTAGCTTTTAAGTGTTTTTTTAAAATCCTAACTGAACAACACATATGGAAATGCAATCAAATACAAATAGCAAACAGATTCGAACTGTACATCAAAGAAATTCACAGTGAAAAGTTAAGATTTAGAATACAAACTTCCCAAAATGTTTTAAAATATCCAGATCCTGAACATGTCTGAGTAGGAAGGATATGCAGGCTGTCTAAAGAAAACTTTTACATGTTACAGACTATTATTTAAAATAGCTAGTTTCTCAGATTCATCTTTTTGTAATGTAAAACATGCCAAAAAGTCCAGGGGAGGACAGTTATAACCTTTTTCCATTTCTCCTTTTCCCATACTATCCCATATGGAAGAGAAAAAGGATAGTAGAAGACACCGTAGATCTGTCAAAGCCACATCAGCATTCTCATGGTTCTCCTCCATACCTCATTCAGAGCTTAAGTAACATCTGGCCTTCTCCTGTGGTAAGGCAAAGGCTCTCTCTCCTTTCTGAGTATACAGAAGCCTGTGCTTGACCATTTACACACTGGAGGTTTCATGCCGGGCTGCAGGCTGTAGTTTTAGTTGTGGCAGGTTGCCCCACCTGGTCCTGAACCCACATGGGTGAGCATATGCTCCAGTGTGCCTCATCCACCCCCAATTTGTGCTACTGCATGGGAACTGGGGCAGTAAAATTCCCAGTGCATAAATGGTCCTTGTCATGACCATCTCATTAGCCACTCCTGCAGCACACACATGACAGCCAAAGAAAAAGTCAAGGTAAGCAGAGCAAGTCTTCCTTTCCAGTAATGCTGAATATGTGACAATGACCACAAGAGTTTAAAGGCCACACCCCACAACCTGACCCTTACCCGAGTTAAACACAGCAGAGTAGTCAGAGTCATGTATAACCGAGATGAAGACATGCAGTAGGAATCTCTGCTTACCACAAATGTGGCTGCCACTGCATAAATACAGGAAAGATGAGGCACCTAGACAATTACTCTCTACAGATGAAGCCAAGTGAAAAGAAGGAATGCTCTCTTCCTTGATCTCACTCCCATCTAATTAGACAGTTACTTACCTAGATATTTATTAATAGAAAAATCTACATTTCCTTTCTTTATTCTTCAAAACCACAGGTCATCCAGCCATTTTTTTCTCTTTCCTTCAAGAAGTCAATAAAAGGTTTCCAACATATCATAAAAGAAGTTATTGTCTTTCTCTAACCAATGCTATAGGTTTAGCCACTTGATTTAAGCCCCAAAATTCTGAAACATTACAAAATATATGTAATGTAAGGTGACCAGATTGTCCCAATTTTGGAGGGGCATCTGGGGGTACCTGGCAAATTGGACTTATGTTGAAATTAAAATATATATATTACAATACTATTTTTGCATTCTATGCATTCTATGAAACTTTTTGTTGCTCCATATAGACCAAATTTTTAATCAAGAACCCCCCCAGTCGATGGCGTCCCGCTTTACCAATGTTAAAACTGGTCACCTTAACGTAATGTGATTATTACAAAGTTGTGTATGAATATTATATGAAATGGCAGTGAGTAGTTAATATAAAAATAACAAATCTGTAGAGCTAAGTTAAGAAAGCTAAACATGTTTACAAGCAACTGTACACAGTCACAAGCAATGATGTAACTTGAGTAATACTGCTAAGCAGGTAAGTCAACCAATCAGGTGAGGTTGCAAATTAGACTGAATGCTGTGCAGCTGCATTGGGTTTGATTAAACTACCCCCCACACACACACCAATTAGCTTTGGGCATTAATAATGTGCCCTCCTAAATTACTGTAGCCTTGAAACTGCCAGTCCTAATGGTCTCACTGGCGCCTGGGTTACTTCCCATCTCACTTATCTGACTCTCTGAAGCTTCAAGCAGCTTGACCTAAGTTCTCAAAGAAACTTTCATGATTTACATGATTTATCAGTGTAGATAATTGCTTGATTTAGCATGAAATCATCTGAAGGGGCCAGTTTCTTGATAAAGGCCACTTTTTCATAGAAGTTTTGCTAGATTGGTCTTGGTGGACAGAGAATAATTTTAGAGGGTTGCCTTATTCTCCTACTGACATAGTGTGAAGAGGAGAATATTCTGTGTGCACCATATTGTAGATTAAAGTTCACACTAGGATTGTGGATATGTGCAGCTGGGTCTACTGTGGTTCATTTGTTGATGGAAGCTGAATTGACCTCCTCTGTTGCACTGTGGCTCCTGAGTGCATGCCTGAATAGATGGCTCTTTCTCATGCTTCATTTTGTCAACCTTTAAAAGAGATTAGGGGGAAAGTAGCATCTTTGGCTGTGACTTCACCTAGAGCAGCAAAGAAGGCTGGCTGTGCACCCCCTGTTGCCCAGCACAGTTAACCATCGACTTTTGGGATGAGCCTTTTCCACTGTACCATGGCTCCAAGAAGCAAGAAACTTACTAACTAGTACGTTTCAAGGAAAATGGCAGCATTGTCTGCTATTGCAGAGAAGCATCAGCACTCCTGGTATGAGACAAGATAATGACTATTCATTGCCTTTTCTGTGCATGGAGGAAGTAAGCATCCAACCACTGTGTTCTTTGTTGGCCTGATTTTCTTTTTCCACTGACCAATACTAGCATAATTGCTTTCTCCACTGAGTTGGATCACATGATATGGCCAAAGTAAGTAAGCTGGAGTCTTGTGATTTTGCCTACCAATGATATATCAGACTTTATACACTGTAATATTTCCTTTTGTGACTTTTGCTGTCCATGGAACCCGCAGAAGCCTTCTCCAACAAGAGAGTTCAACTGAATTGATTCTTCTCTTGTCTGATTTTTTCATCGTCCAACTTTCATATCTATAAGTGGCTTTTGGAAATATGATAGATCTAACTAATCTACATTTGGTACTCAGGTTTATGTCCCTCCTTTTCCATGTTCGGTTCAAGCTCATCATCGCTGAGTGACCCAGAGCAATTCAACATTTTATCTCCATACTGTAATCACCACTCCCATCAATTTGTGATCTAAGAAAAATGTATTCTTGAATGCATTCGATCACTTCATCATCAATTGTTATTGTGACATTGATACCTGTGAGCATGTACACAATCAATTAAAGGTTACATTTATTCTCACTGAAACTCAATACAAGTTGCAAAAATAGATGATATAATAAAGACCAGTATATACGATGCAATAAAACTGGATTACACAGAGCGCAATGAAATAAAGTAAAATATACTTCATAAACTGTATTTCAAAAACTAGAAGCAGAAAGAAAAACTCTCCTCTAGGACATTTCCACGGGACCTGTTAAACAGCTGTTCTGCCAGGCCTACAGTTGAGGCTATCTGCCTGAAACCTACCTGCCTGAAACATCACTAGATTGTTAATCTATATTCACTATCTGAGAAGTGGTGGCTTTGGAATAATTTTATTTTAAACTGTAGCATGTTAATTTATTATTTTAATGTTTATGATGATAAATGATTGTATTGTGTTAATGTATTGTTTATTTATTTATTCATTCAGCTTATATACCGTCCCTCACTATGACATCTTGGGGTGGTATATGTTGTTAAAAGCCCTGAGTACTTTGGGAAGGGGGAATTATGAATAAAATTGTATTAAGCAACAACAACAACCATGCAGAAAATTCAAGCGACACAGATCTCTGTAGACAGCAGAAAAGCTAATATGTATATAACCTTTTAAGTCCATTTGGGATTCATTGAAACAAAGAACAAAATATGCTGACCACATATTCTGATTTTAAATATTAAAGTGTAACTATGATAAATATGTAATATCATATTGTAAAAAACAGTGGAAACGCTATTATTTAAAATATTCCTCTTACTCTCACTGAAACTCTATTTAGCAACCACTGGCTTCAACTGAAGTATTGAAGCGTTTTCCCCACAAAAACCAGATCATCCCTGTACCTAATCCTAAAGCAAAATTGTAATTTGCAATTTCATTAAACCCCACATTTTGTGGCATTACAGCCAGCTGTCATGGAAAAGACCACTTCCTAGAATAATTACTTAGGGGGGAAATGAGTTAAAGTACCAGAACAGATGCTGAAGAGACAAATATCCCTTCTATTCTCAAATAAAGGAATATAAATATCAAAGAATGTCTTTATTAAAACAAAGAGCAGAAACATGAGATTTAGAACAATATCTTTTCTGCAATATGTTTTATTATTATTATTATTATTATTATTATTATATTTATATCCCGCCACTCCCTTGCGGCTCGTGGCGGGTAACAATATCACAAATCCCCATTAAAACCACATAAAAACTATAATAACATTGCCAATATTACCAACATGGCAAGAACGGCAGCTCAACTTCCCCCCCCCTCCCTCCCACTACTAGCGGGTGGAGAGGAGGTCCTGATGATGTTTTGCTTCGGGTCCAGAACCCGAGTCCCCAGGGGGGGGGCATAGATCTATTATCAGCCCCGGCCTCAACCATAAACCTGGCGGAAGAGTTCCGTCTTGCAGGCCCTACGGAACGTTGAAAGATCCCGCAGGGCCCGCAGCTCTCCCGGGAGCTCATTCCACCAGTTCAGGGCCAGGACCAAAAAGGCCCTGGCCCTGGTCGAGGCCAGGCATGCTTCCTAGGGCCGGGAACGACCAACAGATTTTCACCCGCAGAGCGCAAGGCCCTGCGGGGGGCATGGGGCAATAGGCGATCCCTCAGGTATGTGGGTCCCAACTCACGTAAAGCCTTGAAGGTTAGAACCAGAACCTTGAACCGGATCTGGGCAGCAATTGGCAACCAGTGCAGCTGCCTCATCACTGGCTGGATGTGGGCCCTCCAAGATGTGCCAGTGAGGACCCTAGCAGCTGCGTTTTGCACTAGCTGAAGTTTCCAGATCAAGGACAAGGGAAGGCCCACGTAGAGCGAGTTACAGAAATCTATTCTGGAGGTGACCGTTGCATGGATCACTGTGGCTAAGTGTTCGGGGGACAGGTAGGGCGCTAGTAGTCGGGCCTGGCGAAGGTGGAAAAATGCCTGGCCCGCTACTTTTTTGACTTGCGTCTCCAAAGTCAGGGAGGCGTCAATGGTCACACCCAAGTTCCTGGCCTGGGACGTGATGGTGAGTTGTGTCCCTGCCAGGGTGGGTAAGCGCGCTTTTTGGTCCTGCCCCCTATGTCCCAGCCACAGGACCTCCGTCTTGGAGGGGTTGAGTTTCAGGCGACTCTGCTCGAACCATTCTGTCACTGCTTCCAAACTTCTGGCGAATGGTTCCGGGGGGGGGGGGGGGGGGGAGTCCGGGCAGCCATCCATGAGGAGATAGAGCTGGGTGTCATCAGCGTACTGGTGGCAACCCAGTCCAAAACTCCGTACCAGCTGGGCCAGAGGGCGCATAAAGATGTTGAATAATGTGGGGGAGAGGACCGCGCCCTGAGGGACCCCACAAGGGAGTCTATAGGAACACGAGAACTCATCCCCCACTACAACCCTCTGGGTCCGGTCCTGGGTCCAGTCCTTTTCCAAGGCATACCAATAATCCCGACTAGGGCGAAGAAATGTGGGTTTATGAACATTTAAGATACACAAGGGTAGTCAACCCGTGGTCCTCCAGATGTTCATGGATACAATTCCCATGAGCTCCTGCCAGCAAATGCTGGCAGGGGCTCATGGGAATTGTAGTCCATGGACATCTGGAGCAGTGGTCCCCAACCTTTTTATCGCTGGGGACCACTCAACACCGGGGACCACTCACCGGGGACCACTCAACGCCTTTTACTGAGGCCCGGTGGGGGGGGTAGTTTACTCCTCTACTCTCAACCACTGCCCCAACGCTCTGTGATCGCTATGGTAATGTTTAAACATCCCTTAAAAATAAGATACAGACACGCCACAACAATGAACATAAGGAACATTTTATTTTCATGGAAATTTTAACTCATGACAATGACAAATCAATGGGAACCCTGATCTTGTTCCTCTGCAACGAGATAGTCCCATCTGGGAGTGATGGGAGACGATGACACCCTAAGTGTGTTGTAAAGGGCCGGGGGGGGGGGAGAAGGCGTCCTTTGGGGCCCACCTCCAATTAGTCGAAGGACCACATGTTGTCCGGGCCCACAGGTTGGGGATCGCTAATCTGGAGGACCACAGGTTGACTACCCCTGCCTTAAAAGTTTTCTTTAGTGCTCATCTTCAAATCTAAGAGATATTTGCACAATCATAACATTACATTACTTGTGAAAACATGGTTAAAACAAACTGTAAAGATTACTAAATTTATTGTGGCATAGCTTTCCTAGAATCCACTGTGAGAACTATAGAGCAGGGATCCTCAGGGTCCTTAGGAACTCTGCGGGTGGACTGCAGCATTTCCACTCCTGACTTAGTGGACTCAGCCACAAGTTAGGGAACTGGCCACTCCCATTGCTCCCCTCCCAGGCATGTGTTCTCTTCTGCTTTCTGCACCTGGGAGGAGCAGAGCCTGTACACCTACTCCTGCTGTAAACTGCCTCCTGTCTCCCCCACTTCCCAAGCCTGCCTGTTAACACAAGTTGTGGTGTCATTTCTAGTGGCATGTCACTTCTGGGTGATATTGCAGAGAGGCATGGTAAGCTGACATAACTTCTAGGATGCCTCAAATCTTGCAAAATTTCAGGGGGTCCTCCATGGTCAAAAGGCTGAAAAAGGCTGCTATAGAAAATTACACACACACTTGCCAAGACATCGGAACGTTAGATTACACTGAGAAAGTGTACAGATAAGAACAAGATGCAGCCAAAAGAGTAAATTATTCAGAATGTGTGTAGACTACTCCCAACACTTGATGAACTGGCTCAGAAAAGTGAATAGTGTACATCTCCCTTCAAACAGCAGTTATTTTCTACTGGAAGCTAGCCACCCAGTCCCTTCTGGGCACAAGGTGATGAGGAGAAATGAACACTGGAATCCCAATTCAACAGCTTCGTACTAAAATCTCCTTTAAGCATGCCAACCTGAAGTCTAATATGGAATATTCAAGGGAGCCAAAAAGATCTTCCTAGCACTTACTTGGGATATAAATTTTGTTCTCTCACCCAGATGCAACAGACGGCACATATTCCAGCCAGGTAGCTCAGTACGAGAAACAACACACCGGGCCAGCTAGCCCTCAAAGTTGGGCATGCTCAGAACTCTTTTCTGCAGGCTAAGGGAATAAGTCAGGTAGGCAGCTACACCTTCATCACCAGAGGGAGACATTAGCTCCACATTACATTGTTTGCTCGTGTTGCAGCAGCCCAATTAAAACCACTACTATAATACCGACTAATAGGGCACTATGGAACTGATGTCACATTCTGGTAATGTAGGTTATCACAACGTGTGGTAAATGCATTTTCAAGAACACCAGAGTACACTCTGGCAGGATGTATGTATTAGTTCTCCAGTGTTCTGAGATGTGTTCTTATGCTGTGTGTGTTTATTTGTGACATATAACACATGGCTGATCACTGGAACCTGTTACTTGGGAAGGGGAAGGATATACAGTGGGAGTTGTCAATCCCTGGTCAGCGGCCGCGCTTGCCTCTCCCCCTCCCCCACAGTGAGAAGCTCACCAGGCCGCGAGCGAAGCGGCCACCAAAGTGGCCGCTTCCCTCGCGGCCCAGCTAGCTTCTTTCTGCGCGCGGGGGGGGAGAAGCAGGTGTGTCCGCTGGCATGCCGGCAGACAAAAACGCACATGCATAGAGCTGCCGCACATACATGTTAGTGCCCCCTGCTTGCAAAAATGCGCATGTGCGACAACTCTGCGCATGCGCGTTAGCGCCCCTGCCAGCGAAAACACGCATGCATGATGCCCAGGCCGCCGGCTCTTCCCCACCCCCGGAGGCGGTCCTCAACTGCAAAAAGGTTGGGGACCGCTGATATACAGGACATTAAGAATATCAACAGCTATTTATCAATAGGCTGCATGGTGTACTGGTTAAAGAGAAGTAGCAGTGAATTCTAATATGGATAACCGGGTTTGATTCCCCACTCCTCCAAATACAGCCAGGTGGGTGACCTTGATCTAGTCACAATTCTCCTAGGGCTCTTCCCTGAGATCTCTCTCAGTTCTCTCAGAGCTCTCTCAACCCCATCTACCTTATAGGGTGTCTGTTATGGGGAGGTTGTAAGCCACACTGGGACTCTTTCAAGTAGTTAAAAATGGGGTATAAAAAAACAGCTCTTCTATTTCTTCTTCAAGATGGCTAGTTCATTTTTCTTTCCATATCTGTCATGTTCCTAAACCGTAACTACAGCAGCACAGTGACTAACGGTACAATCCTATGTAAAATGACTCCAATGGGATTAGACTGGAGTGATTCTTTATAGAACATCAGGAAGCCAATGTCAAACTGGACTGAAAAGGCTGCACACATCGTAAAGTACTGCAATTCAGCCTTCATGGGTGGCAATCAACTGATCCAGGGGTCTCAGAAAATTAATTTTGTTGTTGTTGTTGTTGTCAGCCATTCAGTCATGTCAAACTCTTGGCGATCCCATGGTACAGCAACCACAATCCCCAATCCTGCACCTTTGTCGACCTGGTTTCCTTTTTCCACTGACTAATCCTAGCATAATTGCTTTCTCCATTGAGTTGGATTGCATTATATGACCAAAGTAAGTGAGCCGAAGTTTCGTGATTTTGCCTACCAATAATATACCAGACATTTTGTGTTATAGTACTTCCTTATTATGACTTTTGTTGTCCACGGAACCTGTAGAAGATTTCTCCAACATCAGAGTTGAAATTAATCGATTCTTCACTTGCCCAGTTTTTTCATTTTCCAACTTTCAAATCCGTAAGTGGTTATTGTGACATATCTGTTTTTTGCAGGTCATTATTTTTGTCTTTTGGTGTTTAAGAAAAGACCAGATTTCTTACTTACTTCATTGACTTTTGTAATCATCTGTTCTAGGCGTTGCTTAGTTCCTGACAGAAGTGTATTGTCATCAGCATACCGAAGATTATTTATATTCCTTCCTACAATTTTAAGTCCAAATTTTGCAGGGCTTTCCAAAATTTGTTGTGATCTACACAATCAAAAACTTTCTTACAATGTATAAAGCAGATGTAGACATCCTTATGATATTCCCATGACTTTTCCAAAATCCAATGCAGGTCTATGGGATCACGAGTGCCACGCCCGAATTGAAAGCCATCTTGAACATCTAGTAATTCCATTTCATTGGTTGTTGCTATGCATTGTATGATTTTGAGCAGGATTGTACTAGCATGAGAAATGAGGGTTATTCAGATTCAGAATCAGAGTACCTTTAGTGGCATAAAAAATGAGGGCTATTGTACAGTAATTCCATTTTTTTAGTCACCAGATCTGTTCCGCCCACAAAGCACATGAGAAGACAGAGGGCCCAGCCAGTGGTGGCACTGGATCATGGGGCCTGGGCAGCCATTGCACGACCCACTGTGGCCGAGGCAGTGGTTGCCCGGCCCCCGAGGCCAGAGCAGCACCGGGCAGCACCAGCCCTGAGCAGCCTCTGTATGAACTGCGAGGTGCTGAGGCAGTGGCTGCCCCAACTCCAAGGCATTTGAAGCGGCTGCGCCGCCCCCTGGGCAGCTGCTGCGCTACCCACAGAGCCAAGGCAGTGGAGAAGGAGCAGGTAAGTGGGAGCGGGGAAGGAGTGAGTGCATGTGCTTGCATGTGTGCACATGCGTGCATATGTGTGCACGCGACCCGCGGGGGTCAAGGCAGCAGAGCAGGAGCAGGTAAGCAGGAGGGTGGAAGGGAAGGGAGTGAGTGTGTTTGCATGTGTTTGCTTGCTTGGAGGGAGGGAGGGAGTTTGGGAAACCCACTGGTAAAGGGAGAAAAGGGAGGGGGGAAGGGGAAGTCCTTGTGTGCCTTTGCACGTGAGAGAGAAGAGAAAGCAGGGAGGAGGTTAGGAAATGAACAGGTAAGGGGGAAACCGGGTGGTATGAGGGGAGGGAAAGTGTGTGTGTGCTTGTGAGGGAGGGGGCTCTGACAAAGTCACTCCAGAGAAGGTATGTGTCCCACACACCCTCTGACAGTAAGGACTGTAAGGACAATTTTTTTTTGTCTACCTTTCTCAATGAGAATCAAAGTGGAATACAAAATATATGGCAATGAATATGCTTTTCTACACTAGTAATATATCTATATGGGCGAAATGTCTGTCAATGAAATTGATTAAGTAATTACAAACCTGCCTTTTGAGGATTCAAAGTGACTTATAAATGTACCACAGGTTCTGAAAACAAAATGTGCATTAAATTATGTTGAACAAGCCTCGTAACAGACAGCAGATTGCTAGCTTATTTCTGGTGATATGATGTGCAACGTAATGGACAAGCTGTGTGTGTATGCATAGAGTGCCATCAAATCATGGCCAAGTGATGGCAATCCCTTGTGGGGTTGCCCAGGAAAGTGAAAACAGAGGTGGTGTGCCATTACCTTCTTTGGTAGTCTTCCATGGAAGCTAAGCTTCCAAGATCTGAAAAGATCCAACTAAACCATGCCACCTTCCCTCTCAATGGATGAGCCATATGCCAGTTTAATTTCAGTAGCCCTCAGAAATATTATTACCCCAAAGTGGAAAACTGTACACCCAGTGTCCATTTACTTGTCCAAAAGGGATATAAATAATTCCTTAAAGTTTCCATATCCTAGTAGAATGCTTGCTCAACTCTCTCTGTGTGTATGTAAAGTGCCATTAAGTTACATCCTACTTATGGTGACTCCAGCAAGAGGCTTTCAAGGCAAGTGAGAAGCAGAGGTGCTTTGCCATTGCCTTCTTCTGCAAAGTCTTACCTTGGCCGTCTGCCTTCCAAGTACCACCCCTGCTTAGCTTCTTGACATGTGACAAATTCAGGCTATACTATGCTGGTTACCCTGTCATTTGATCAACTGCAGATAAGCAATGTCAAAACCTAAAAAGACATTTCTACCTACTGGTACAAATCTGAAGCCTCAACTTAGGAAGCAATATTTAAGTTTTCATGTTTTTTAATACCAGCAGAAGATCAAAAGATTTTGATATGTGCACTACAATTTAATAAAAGGTTATTCTTCTATTTAAAAATAGACATATTATCAAATATGACTTAAGCTCACTGTAACCTCAATATGCTTGCTTGACCATTCTTGGAATCATACCATAGACCTTTTAAGTTAATAACTTCAAAAATGCTGCTGACTTGCAGTTTGGTGTAAAGAAGGGCCTTGCTCACTCTTTCTCTCTCTCAAAAAGAAAGAAAACAGAAAAAAATTACACAGACCTTTCTTGGTTAACCACCACCCTGAGGAGCAAGATTTAAGATACCGCATGCTTTGGATAGAATGAGCAACAGCTTTCCATTGTAGGGTTATTATTACTCACTATAATATAATGTATAATAATATGTATAATAATTTAAATGTGATCACATGGTCTCTAAATGTATGTACTAAGGCAGAGCAGATTTATTTTACTCAATTATGATTCACATTCTTAAACTGCAATGCTTTATGCTAACTACCTTCGGGCCTACAGTGCTGCTGGGGAAGTGGTAGGAAAGAGCACAACAAGATTCCTCAAAACTTCACACACACTGTTCAGATGCCAAGTTTATATGTCAGGAGGAGGGGGGAGAGGAGCTAGGCTCCGTGTCTCTCTCCTGGCAACGGTTAAAACTACTACCACCGCAATTCTGAAACAGGCCACAAAAACGAAGGCCAAGAACTCATTTTACCTTCATTGGCAATGTGTAGTTCGACCAGAAGTTTAAGTCGTGTATGCATGACTCTAGTGTTTCTCAGAAGGACCAGACGCACTTGCTTGGCAGGGAGTTGCACTGAATAAAAGTGGGATTTCCTTATCAGCACAGACTATCAAGCTGACCTCGAACCTCTCTCCCTCGTCTCTCATCTCTCCCCTTCCCTAGCCAAAGTACGGCCGATGCACTCGAGCCACCTTCTGTGGCCTCCCTCTGCCCTTCCATCACTCATCTCTGCTCAGCAACGTAAGAGGAGGGCAGGGACCTTCCCAGGATGTTCCTTTTTCCCGCCCGCCCGCCGGCGCCCCCTTACTTTGTAATCCTCGCGGCTGAGGTTTTGCAGGCGCTCTTTGCCTGAGGCTGCCCGGATTTCGACGACGCCGGCCGCGGGTTCCTGAGGACGTGGTGGGGGCGCCGGTTCCTGCTGCCGCGTCGGGGGGCGGCGAGCTCCGCGCTGCCCCACGCTGAGCGCCCCGAAGTCCAGCGTCTTGCTCTCAAAGGCGCCTTCCACGCTGCAGAACATCCCCCCATACTTCTGACGGGGGACTTGGTCGGTGGTGCCCGGGCGCGCCAGGTACACGGGCAGCTCCTCGTCCGCCGCCTCAGGCGGCCCCAGCTCCCGCCCTCTCCTCCCGCCGCTCGAGGCCATGGCGGCCACCGGCCAGACAGCGCTCAAGCAACGATGGGGCGCCTGCCGCCGGTGGAAGCAGCCCGCTCCTGCCTCTAAGGGGGGATGGTGAGGGGGGGGACGACGACGAGGAGGAGGAGGAGGAGGGGAGAGGCTTCGAGTGCGCCACAGCCCTCTCGTCAGCCGCTCGCCTCAGCTCAGGCGCGGAGTGACTGACAGAAACGGAGCGAGAGAAAGAGCGGCTGCCGGGAGGGAGGTGGCGGAACTGCCCGGACCGCCACGAGGACTTTTCACACAAGCCGGCCCTGAGGCGGCCGACGCCTCCCCCCGCCCCGGCAGAAGAAGGCTGCTCCCATTGTAAGGGTATAATGCGGGCATCTCCTTCCATCCTCTCTCAAACAGTGTGCTACGAAGATCAGAACAAAGTTGTGACAACTTCAAGCCGAACTTCCGTGGCGGAGTGAACAATTGCCACTCTTTCGGCTGTTTTTGTTTTACAAAACTCACTCTTGTAGCTGTCATAGAAATGTGACACACAGTGATTCCTTGCGCACCACCTTAGACAGGGGATACCTAGTTAGAAAATTAACAACCATATTCCTGCGACTTCACGGCTTACCCTCTCTCACTGCATTGTTGCTGAGATTTCAAACGAGATGCCTGTTGTAGAAATGAGTGTTATTATTTAATGATGAAGGCAGGATGCAAGCACATGTTCTCTCAATTGCTTCTTTATCAATATTCCACATGACCTTGTGCAGAACACCTGGAACGAAAATCTAGCTAGCTAAACATGGTAGAAATACCAGTCTATCTGTGAAAACTGCAGGCATGCAAGGGTGCTTGGCCTTGTGGCCTTCATTCCTCTTTCCCCTGCAAAACAGGTTTTAAACTGATGGTTTTGGATTTCTGTAAACGTCTATAATCATATGACTAGCAATCAAAGTAAAGCTTGTGTATATCTAAATAAAGGCATTGGAAGAGAGAGATTGATTTATATGATGCAAAGCAGAAAAACAAAATTCATTGAAAATCTCATTCTGAGTACAGTGCTAGGGGGTTCATTTGTACATGGATAGGGATTGCATGAGAGGCAGAAATCACCAGGTACAGCTTTTTCCTTTACTGTGTTTCCATTCAAGGAAAAGCTTTTTGCTTACTCTGTAGAGCACAGAGACACCATCATTAAAATGTAGTAATACCAAATCCTTCCATGCATACACACATAATCATATTACTCACCTTTGGGGCTATTTTTTACTAGCACATTAACAATTTGGCTTTGTTTAAATAATAAGTATGTGTAAGTAGATCTAGAATGTTGCAAAAGTGGATTTAGGACACTAAAATAAAACTACCATTTTATTAGACTATTGCAGTGACAAAATTACTTTGATGTTTTTGATAACCAAGCCTTGTGTGTGGGTATGGGTGTGTGGCATGCAAACATGATTTCTCAGCATCACAACTACATATTCATATCCCATTGGTAGGATGCCAAACAAAACTTTACATGTGCCTAATTGTGGGTTTAATTTCTGTAAATCCATAGCCTGGTACATTAATAGTTTTATCAACTTCCAACAGATTGCCTGTCTTCCCAGAGGTAAAAAAATCCATCTTTGTGATGAGAAGTTGCATTCTCACAAAATGATGGCAGACTAAGAAAATGTAGATCCTGTCGTACAGCAAGGAATCTTCAAAATACAGGCCATGGCAAAGCGATGATGAATCTGCAAGTGAAATTCACCAAAAGATACTGCAGTTTGTTGAAGAAGAGTCCATTTTAAGATTGTCATTTCTGCTAATGGAATAAGTGGAACAGCAAATAAAATGAAGCTCAGACAAACCAGAGATGCTCTTTGTCAGAGTTTACACAAAGCTCATTGCCTGCATTTCGGAGTTGCTTTCAGATTGGGCCCCTTCGGTCAAAGTGCCTTTTGCCAGCGTCCAAGATAAAATCACCGTTTTACACAAGATCTAGAGGGCAGATCACAACAGACTGAAAACTGCATAACCATTACTTAAAACGATTAGACCAATTGGATAAAAATCAACCAAACCCAGCAATATTAAATATTCCAGAGGGGTAACCTGCTTGTGCCTTTAAGCAGTTTCCATTAGAACCTCACTGTGTGTCAGATGTTCCATTCTCAGGATCATTGTGAATGGTTAAATTTGCAAATATGGGGTGGGGGAGTATCTGTGGCTTCCAGTGGAAAACCAGAGGCCCAAACAGCCCTGGAACGGCACTTCTCCTCCCAACCACTGGTCATTTCATTTAAGGAAGTACAGGCTTAACGAGTCATGCACTGTGCTCAGTTTGGCTGCAGCATTGCTGAGTGACTGGCCATTTTGGCTGTGCAACCTGAACAAGTTGCACACCATTGCGGCAACTGAGTACCCTTGTATAAGTTATTTGACCAAAAAGGTGGAGTGGCTGCTGCATGTTGCCTCACTTGGTTGGACAGATACAAAGACTGCAGTGTCCATTCCTCACACTTCCTCAACACAAAGATGACCTAGTGATTGTGTGGAGGCACAGCTGGTGTGGCCATGTGTACTCTCCCTCTCTGAGCTTGTGGAGGGGTCATGCACTCAGAGCTAGCTGCTTCATGTGGTCAGGCTCCAAATCTCAAGGGAAACTGCAAGCTGTAATTTTTTCAGGGGGAGAAACAGTGGGGGTGGGGAATAATTAAAAGGATAGATGGGAAATTTTGAGCTCTTCCTTCAATTGTGGTTTATCCCCTGAATTTACAAAGTCTTGGAAAGGGGGCAGTATTTATGAACTGAGAAATCTCTGCCAGAAGAACAGCTGGGAAGAGGTAGCTAATACATTAAAAGTGCATCTCTCTCTTATATTGAAACAGCACATTTGTTTTGTGAGAGCCAGTGAGAGCCATAGGTGAGAGCGATTCTGCGCTCCCCCACATGCAGCCAGCTGGGTGACCTTGGGCTTGCCACGGCACTGATAAAACTGTTCTGACCGGGCAGTGATATCAGGGCTCTCTCAGCCTCACCCACCCCACAGGGTGTCTGTTGTGGGAAGAGGAATGGGAAGGCGACTGTAAGCGGCTTTGAGCCTCCTTTGAGTATGGAAAAGCGGCATATAAGAACCAACTCTTCTTTTTCTTCTTTTAGGTGAAGGAGACCATTTTTCCAAATAAGGAATACTTGAGAACTTGTGCATTCAATGCTGAATTCTTGGAAGCCAAACTTGACTCCCAGCCTTGGTGAGAAAGAGAAGAGTATGGGGGGGGGGGGGTTACCATATATACTCGCGTATAAGCCAAATTTTTTAGCCATTTTTTAATCTGAAAAAGTCCCCCTCGGTTTATATGTGGGTATTAAAAAACCAGCTTCCAGACAAGACAGGAGGGTGGGGGTGGGGGACAAGTATACTTGCCTGAACAAGCAGAGGCAGGTACAACAGAGACGCAACAAGCCTGCGAGGGAAAGAGCAGTCTCTGACTCGCCCCTCACTGCCTTAACAAGGCTAATACGAGGCTAGCATGTGTTGCAGGAAGCTCTGAAGCCACTGTCTCAGAGGAAGAGCAGAGAGCAGAAGAAGGAAACACCCCGAGAGGAAGGAATAAGGGCAAGAGGCGTCAGAGGGAAAGCTGAGGGAGGAGGAGGGTGGGAGGAAAAGGGGAAAAAATCCTGCCCAAAACGGGGGAGGGGAGGAAAGGAGAAAAAGCTACTATCCAAACACCACCCTTGGCTTATAAGTTTTTCCAGCATTTTGTGGTTTAATTAGGTGCCTCTGCTTATATGCGAGTATATACAGTATATACTCCCTAAAGAGATCTTCTAGGCTGGGCTTCATTTTATTTGTAGAATGTTGTTGTCAAACATTTAGTTGTGTCCAACTCTTGGTAATCTCATGGCAAAAGCAAATGAGCCAGAGTTTCGTGATTTTGCCTACCAGACTTTACGTGCAGTATTTCCTTGTTTGTGACTTTTGCTGTCCATGGAACCCACAGAAGGCTTCTCCAACTCCAGAGTTGAAATTAATCGATTCTTGTCTGAGTATTTCATAGTTCATTTTTCACAGCCATAAGTGGCTATTGAAAATATGATAGACCTAACTAATCTACATTTGATAGTTAGGCTTATGTCCTTGCTTTTCCAAGTTCCCTTCAAGCTCATAATTGCTGAGCAAACCAGAGCAATTTGACATTTTATTCCATACTGCAATTGCCACTCCCATCAATTTGTTATCCAAGAAAAATGAATTCTTGAAATCATTCAATCTCTTCACCATCAATTGTTATTGTGGCATCTGTTTTTGCAGGGGTCATTATTTTTGTCTTTTAGTTTTAAAAAGGCCAAATTTCTTTTTTATATGATCTTTAGAATCAGCAGTTCTAGGCCTTCCTTAGTTTCTGACAGGAGGTTATTGTCATCAGCATTCCAAAGATTATTTATATACCTTCCTCCAATCTCAATTTCAGTGTTGGATTCTTTCAGTTCAGTCTCTCTCATAATGATTTCAACATAAAGGTTAAACAGGAAGAAAGAAAGAATACAACCTTCACACGCTCCTTTCTCAATTTTGAACCAGTCAATGTCACCAAATGGTGTACTTACATTGACTTCTTGGTTTGCATAGAGTGACTACATCAGTTTAATCAAATGTACTGGCACCCCCAAATTTTGCAAGGCTTTTCAAAATTTGTTGTAATCCACACAATCAAAAGCTTTCTTACAGTCTATAAAGCAGATGTAGACATACTTATGATATTCTCATGACTTTTCCAAAATCCAGTGCAGGTTTGCTATGTGATCATGAGTGCTTTGACTACACACACCTAAATGCAGAAAAGTCTTCCCTTCAAAATCCCAAGCATAATATTTGCCTTTTGTTCATCAATTAAATTAAAGCCACAGATTGCTAGATTTTCAAGCACCTGCCTCATTCCAGATATTTTTCATATTTTTCTCTGTTATAACCTTACTTTGCAAAGTTTTCTTATCCGTGCTTCTTGTGATTTAATACTAGTAAACCCAAAATACTCTTCTAGACTCATACACATTTTCCTGTCTGAGATTTTTCAGACTTGAAAGCCTGTTTGTCATCTAATGATCCCATAATAATGTTCTTGGCAGTGCCATTTTTTACTATCGAAAAGTTTGATTCCTTGCCTTTCTCTGTTGTTTGTTCTTCCTCTAGGATTCCAGCAGCTCATTTACTTCATTTACTCAAATATGAGATTTTTTTTTAAGCTAGCTTCTATAGTTCTCAGCCGTAAATTTTGGCATCTCCAAATGTCTGCTTGATCAAAATTAACATCACAAGGGGAGTCTGCTAATTAAATACTTTATTTTTAAACATTAGCTTCTGATAGACTCTAGACCCATAACCTACTGGTTAAATGTAAAAAAAAATGATTTGACTTGGAAGCATATTTACACAGTATCCCTAATCGTCCACATTTCTCATTCAAGGAAAAATGCTGTTCAAAAGTTTTTAAAAGATGAATTGACTCCGGTGAAAGAAATTCACTTACAAATACAAAAGCACATCTTATGACACATTCATGTAAGTACCTTTAATTAATTGTGAACAGATTAACTTCAAAAAAGTTAACTTGCTACAGCTCCAAGCCCAGGTAGGAGAGAGAAGAAGAGAGGTGACATATAAGATGAAACACAGAAGGCAAGCAAAGGCCAAGGAGGCTCAACATCTAACCATAAAATCTATAAGGCGATTCTTAAAGATCTCATAATTTCTCAAGGCTCCCTCAGGAAACAGAGATTGCACCATTTCTCCAGTGATCATCAGATAGGAATAAAGAATTAATGTTTAAAGTGGCCAAGTTTGGATGGATGGCATCTAGGCTCAGAAGCCTCTGGACTAAATGAGGGAATGAATTATTTTATTCCATAGTTTATGTATTGTATGCTGCTTTGATATTTTATATTATTGTATGTATGCCACTTTTGATATTTCAGTATCGTATTCTGAAATCCATTTTTGTTTGTTGGTCTTGGACTGTAATAAAGCAATAATTCAATTTGCTTTGAATGTCTAACCAATGAGATGGTAGAGCCAACTTCCAAGTATAGCTGAGTGAGAGAATTCTCTTAATGTTTTCCCTCCCAGATTCTCTTGCATACAGATTTGCTGGTCATTAGAGGGGCCAGTCCAGGATTTGGAAAATATCCAATTTTTAATTGGATTTCATTCTCCCTAAAGGAACAGATCCATAGCTTGCAGATGCTGCTAGATCCATGTCTGAAGATGAATACTCACATCTCATTTCTAGTCACTAGTGATTTAGTAGCTGCACCCTCTCTTTAAAAGTTTGATTTGGCAGATTGTGTTTTGTTCTTCTTCCCCTTTCTGTGGGTTGCAGAAATCCAACCTAGAGGTGACTGTCACCTGGATTGCTGTGGCTAGGTGTTCCGGGGCCATGTAGGGTGCTAGTAGCTTGGCTTGGCATAGGTGGAAGAAAGCTAGCCATCCTACTGTGGTGTCCTGCTCCTCTATGGAGAGGGTGGTGTCGAAGATCACACCCAGGTTCCTAGCTGAGTGTGCAACTGATAGTTGTACCCCATCCAGGTAGGGCAGTCATGCTTCCTCGCCTGGATCTTTCCTACCAAACCACAGGAACCCCAGCTTTGAAGGATTCAACTTCAGACAGCTCTGCTTGAGCCAGCCCGGCACAGCTTCCAAACATCTGGCTAATGAATCTGGGGCTGAGTCAGAGTGACTGTCCATCGTGAGAAAAAGCTGGGTGTTATTGGCGTATTAATGACACCCTTGTCCAAACTTCTGTATGAGCTGGGGAAAGGGCACATAAAATATTGAATAGGATTTGGGAGATAACTGTTCCTTGCAGCGCCTGGCATAGGAGTTGCCAGCAATGAGATTGGTTCTCTCCTATTGCTACCCTCTGTCTGTGATCCGGAGTCCAGGGGGACCCATAAGACCAACAAAGTTTTATTCAAGAAATACGCTTTTGTGTGTGATAGCCAAATGGCCAAATTAGGGTTCTTTTGCACATCCCCAATGAATCACACTGAAAGAAAAAAAAAACCTTTTCATATTTTTACTGCAGAAGAAATATAGACACAGGGGAGTTCCCAAATCTGTGTGGAGAATAATATAATTACATGAGATTGAATAATTTCCCATTGGAGACGAGGAAAGGTGATGCCCTTACAGGTCAAGCCAATAACTTGGCGTCTCCACACCCCCCCCCCCTGGACATCCCACGGGACCACTCTGCAGCCACCAAGCCAGTCCCACCCTGAAAAGTTGCTGACACATTCTGAAAAGCTGTTTCCATTATCTCCCCCTTCCGCCCAATTGTTTACATAAATGGTAGTGACACACTCTTCTACCATTTCTCTAACCTTGAGGAAGACTATCTCAGTTATAAAATAAACAAGGGGACAAGGATTCTCGACCTTTATATAGTTCCACATAAGGAGCGATCATCCTTGTTGTTTGATTATTTTATAATTCAGCTTCTATCCTGCCACTTCCGTGAACTGGCTCATGGCGCCTAGCAGTGTATTAGACCCCATGTTAAAACCCACCATAAATGCCTTAAAATGTCCAGAGATGTATCTACAGGACATTGTGAATAAAGTTCTTGTGTACTGCTAAGTATTATTGAGAGGAGCCCACACAGAGCACCCATAACCAACAGCTGACAGGGGGGAGAAACCTTGAACTGAAATGGCTGCTATCAAGAGCCAAACTGAACAGGAAGAAAAAATGAAACTACTCTGTGCTAAGTAGTAAGAAGAAGAAGAAGAAGAAGAAGAAGAAGAAGAAGAGTTGGTTCTTATATGCCGCTTTTCCCTAACCGAAGGAGGCTCAAAGTGGCTTACAGTTGCCTTCCCATTCCTCTCCCCACAACAGACACCCTGTGGGGTGGGTGAGGCTGAGAGAGCCCTGATATCACTGCCCGGTCAGAACAGTAAGGCAAGCAGGATCAACAATACTTAGGCTATCATTTTAAACAGCATGATCCTAAATGAAGATACGCCCTTCTAAATCCACTGAAGTTAATGGCCTCAGAAGGTTGTAACTCTGTTTATGATTGCATTGTAATATTCCTAGTCATATGTCTACAAAAACATTTTGCTTTAACATGGCAACAATAATGATGCTGACAAATGGGGAAAATGATATCAATATCAACCAGATGTTTGAGTTTTAGTCAGGATAATTTTATATAGTCATCAAAGTCTCACTACAAACAGCGGACTAAGTCTTTGTTTTACTATATACATACAACTGCTGAAAATGAAAAATGTGTGGTTGTCCAAGACACAAATGACTAACTGACAACATTGATCAAAGGGCTTTCTGAAGATACAGCTCATCCAACAAGAAAATCCAGATCCCAGACTAATCCTGCCTGAATCACTCAATGACAAGGAAAATAATTCAGCAGTCTTCTGGATTTTTAATTGTTTCTATGTGTGCTCCATACTTCACATGCTGTAGATTGGTAAAATGTGGTATGGATCCTATTACTGTCAGGTGGATTGAGAACTGGTTGAAAGATCATGCCCAAAGGGTAATTGTAGATGGTTTATCATCCTGGAGAGGGTGGGGTACCTCAAGGATCTGTCCTGGTCCCTATGTTCTTCAACATATTTATAAATGACTAGAAATTAAGCCCGCTGCAGGGTAGATGCAGCAGGCGCTAGGAGACCTGGTGAGCTGGGTGGGGCGGCTCCGGGGCCCGCACCCGCTCGTGAGAGGGCATCGTGGGAGGCGGCGGCAGCTCCCGGGCCCCCATCCGCGGCTCGCTGGCTACCTGAGGGGTTGTTGCGGCGGTGTTGTTCTCCCGGCGTCTGCTGTGTAGGTGTGGCCGCAGGCGGCAGCAGTGGCGCGGCCAGTGGCTGAGGCGTCGCGGCGGGGCGGTGGTGGCAAGGTGGGGCGGTAGGCGAGGCACAGTGCAAGCGGGCAGGCCGGCGGGCAGGAGTGGCGGCGCTGGAGTGTGCGGAGGCTGCGGCTGGCGGCGGCGCTCCCGGAGCTGCAGAGGCATTGCGTGAGTGGGGGGGAGGTGGCGGCGGCGCTGCTGTGTGGGGTGGTGGCGGCTGCAGGTGTTTGCGGCGGCGTGGTGGATTGCAGGGTGGGCAGAGGCGCGGGGGAAGGTAAGCTTGGGTGGGCGGAAGCCTGAGCGCGGCAGCGGATTGTGTTTGGGGGCGGTGGGGAGGCAGCGAGTTGGTGGCGGGGTTGTGAGTCATGTCTTCGGGGCAGCGCGGCAGTAGCGTGCGACCGAGCGTGGCCGTGGCTAGGGAGGGAATGGCGGTGGGCCGGAAGCGGCCGAGGGGAGGCGGATCGGGAGGCGCTGTGTGCCTCCCGATTGGTGAGTCCGGCGGCAAGGGACCAATGGTGAGCCGCACTGCGAGCGGCTCGCTATTGGTCCCTTGGCGGCGGACTGACACTCGGAGGGCCCAATCGGCAGGCACTTCGCTTCGCTGCCAAGGGACCAATAGGGCCCTCTGAGTGTCAGTCCGGGGGAAGGGGCTTATGGCACCCTTCCTCATCACAGACAGGGCCCGCCGCCATGGCCCTTAACGAATTATTTAATCCACAGAGCGGGTTAAAGATTTGGATGAAGGAATATTTGCAGATGACACTAAACTAGGAGAGGTAGCAAACACACCAGAAGACAGAACTAGAAGACAGGATAATCATGACAAGCTAGAAAACTGGACTAAAATGAATTCCAATAATTTCCCTTTTTAGCCATTGAGTCACACTGCTGACTCATGTTCAGTGTATGGTCTGCTAAGACACCCAGATCCTTTTGATATATACTACTTCCAAGACAAGTCTCCCCCTTCCTATAATGATGCATTTGATTTTTCCTACTTAAACGAAGAACTTTACATTTAAGTTCTTTGTTTAGGTAGGAAAAATCAAATGCATCACTATAGGAAGGGGGAGACTTGTCTTGGAAGTAGTATGTATCAAAAGGATCTGGGTGTCTTAGCATACCATACACTGAACATGAGTCAGCAGTTTGACTCAATGGCTAAAAAGGCAAATGGAATTGTGTATTGTATTAAAAGAGGTATAGTGTGCATATCATGCAAGATGATGTTACCATTTCACTTTGGTAAGACCTCACGGAGTACTGTGTTCAGTTTTGGGTACCACAACTGAAGAAATATGTAGAGAAATTGGAGCATGTCCAGAGAAGGACTACGAAGATGGTAAGTTGTTTGGAGACCAAGTCATATGAGGAAAGTTTGAGAGAGCTTGGTCTGTTTAGACTGGAGAGAAGACGACTAAAAGGTGATATGATAACCATATACTTGAAGGGCCGTCATATGGAAGATGGAGCAGAGTTGTTTTCTGTTGCCCCAGAGGGGTGGACCAGAATCAATGGGCATGGAACAGACCCTCTCTCAGACGGAAATCCAACATGACCCCCTGAAGTATAAAGGAAAGCAGTCTTTATTAAGAGGATCCACAGAGCAGAGCAGAACATGCAGAGATAGGTACTGGAGTCATTGACAGAGACAAGGAAGCAGGGGTCAAACTGACCTAACTATGCCTAAGCCAACCTTCCTGAGCCACCTAGGAGATGGGATATGACAGCATGAAGAACAAGTTCCTGACAGAACGGTTCCTCAGTGGAACGGGTTTCCTAGTTATGTGGTGCGTTCTTCTTTGGAAGTTTTTAAGTAGAGGCTAGATAGTCATCTGAAAGAAATTCTGATTTTATTAATTTAGATTGTGAGTGGGTGGGCAGGAAGGAATGTGCCAGTGTTTGTCTCTTGTGGCCCCTCCTTGCATGTATAGGGAATCGCTAATCTCCACTGTGGGATGGTAGGTGAATTTATTCCAGGCCAGGCTGGATTCTGAAGAGTTTTGGTGGAGGGATCTCTTGGGTATGAAATTGGGGTCACTGTTGTTGAGCAAGTAATTGTGAGTTCCTGCATTGTGCAGGGGGTTGGCCTAGATGACTCTGAAGGTCTCTTCCATTTCTATGATTCTATAGGACAAGTGGTGCCCCATGTATGGCAACACTGGCAACAGCTGGAAACAGACAGCCCAGGACTCCAGCGGGACGCCAGCCAAACCCCAGTGCAAGGATGCCAGTGGGACTACCAGAGGTGTGTCGTGACATCCTCAGCCCAGCTGAGTTTGGCCAGTGACAGGGATGGAGTTAGGCCCGGCGGCAGCAGGGGCAGTGACCAAAATGGGGCAGGAACCAAGAGAAGGGGTGGGATGCTGGAGGTGGAGAGGAGAGCTGAGGGACAAGGAGAGAGCGGAGTGAAGGAGGAAAGGGAGTGATTGAGTGAGGGGAGCCATGCCTGGAGCTGGAGCCAGAAGAGGTCAGCTGGGAGCCTTCTCAGGAGGAGGACTCAGACAGAGACAATCCATTACCTCCTCCCATCTGGACACCTACAAAAGGGGCACCCACACCCAAGTCACCCAGGAAGCTCTAGCCCTGCTGGGGGCACCACATACAGGAAATTACAATATTATAAATATTGTATTCATGGTTATCCACCTCGAAAAGTGAACAAGGTAACAAGCAAGCCACAATAACAATTATGAATGAGGTAGAGATATACAGCCTTCTTATAACATTATCCTTTTTGCAAATCCCTTTCCATTGGAAGATTAGGTAATGAGATGAGACCTAATTTGGTATAGAATTATTGTAATTCCGTAGTGCTACATTCCACTGCATGTCTTTCATTGATATCCATGGATTTATCTGACGCAGTGTGGATTTGGATGCAACCCTAAGAATGCTTTCCTGGGAACAAGCCGTGTTGAGTAAAATGGGATTTCTGAATAGACGTGTTTAGGATTGCTTGACAAGGGAAAAATGATTTATGCTGTAATCCAAATATAAGGTTTATGCATTCTGGTGCCATGCATCATAGAAACCAAGCTGGTTCTTGTTAGAAAGGCTTAGGGATTGCTACGGCATATTTTGTGGTAGTTTGTAAAGCTTTAGTGTCTCCCACAAATATTTGATTAGATGATTCATTAAAATATCTGATTATCAAGCTCCTCTCTATTTTTAGCAAGTCTCTTTTTCCAAGCTCTCTACATTAAGGCAAACTACGTGATTACATTTGAATGGGCCTGAACAAGGAAAGGGGAAATACTGCAATCGTCAGCTTCCTTTTCACATGAAAGTTTTCCTAAAAGGAAACTTCAGTGTATCGAGATTAGGGTCCAGTTTTCCATTATGCATATTTTTAACTGTCTCTTCTGTAAAGTTTAGTTCTGTAAACTAAAAGAGACTTTAATTATAATTCATTGTTAACAACTTTTTGCAAAGTGTCCCCCTGCTGTGTGTTTGCTAACAGCTCACCCACAGCTCACAAGGAGGAAAGAGCGGAGTGAAGGAGGAAAGGGAGTGACAGAGTGAGGGGAGCCATGCATGGAGCTGGAGCCAGAAGAGGCCAACACTTTCTCCATTCAACTTTGGGTGTACACCTTAAATGAGCAGTCCCATCATGAGTGGAGCCATCTCATTTGAACAAAAAGCTGTTTTATGCTTAATCAAATTTTGGATAGTCCAGCCCAGAATGCTGTCTGAAGTGATGTACTTTTTGTTGCTAGGAAAATTCCCTGATGTGTTATAAAAACTTCAAAAGAAGAGCAAATGCTCAGATATTTAAACTGTTAAGGCCTAATTAATGAGAGTCAGAGTGGCGCAGTGGTTAAGAGCAGCTGATTCTAATCTGAATAAGTGAGTTTGATTCCCCACTCCTCCATTTGCAGCCAGCCGGGCCACTTACAAGTCTCTTAGGACTGTTCTCTTTAAGAAGTTATCTTAGAGCTCTCTCAGCCCCACCTACCTTGCAGCATATCTGTTGCAGGGAAAGGAAGGGAAAGGACTTTGGGGGTCCTTTGGGTAGGAAATAATGGAGTATAAAAATCCATCTCATCTTCTAATCTGTACTCAGAACTTTAGCATACTCGCTAAGAAATCAGATTGGTGTCTAGCAAGGGCAACATTATGCAAGAATCTCAGTGGGCAGTACATAGAAATGGGCCAGTGCTCCTCTCATGAACTATCCTTCCCCTAGCCTAGTACTTTCCATTCTGTTAACTCTCTTAGCCAGCCTTTTGACCAGGGAGGAATCCTGAAATGTTTTCCAGGCTTCAAGGAGCCATGGCAGTGGTGACATGCCCATTCATAGAAGTGGGCGCCAAAATAAAATGCAGGAACCAGCCAATCAATCGTTTACTGTTTCCATTGTGGAGATAGAGGAGGCCTGTAGAGCAACTGGGAAAGTGGGCTCCAATTTTGTCTAGTGATGTCAGCAGCTATCTGCAGAACCCTGGTTGAGAATCCCCGCAATTGACTTGTATGGTCTGATGCCTGCAGGATAAAATTATTTTGTCATGGCACATGAACAGCTACTTGCAGTGCCATGGTCTCCCATGTATCCCTTTCAGACTGTCAAGAACATTAACAAGTACCATATTTTTATCAGTATTCTAAACTTTTGTCTGCTGCACAGATTAAACAGTAAACTCTTTTCAGTGTATTTTACTTCTTTCCCTACAGAGCCCCAGCAATTGCTCTTTATCTTTGTTTCCAAATAAGCAACATAAAAGGTAAATAAGGACAGTATTTGTTTTTCAAATACCTTTGTCAGCACTCTATTCTTTAAAGAGATTAAGAGGTAAGAAGATAATTCAGAATCTACGGAATTCTAGTTGTTTTCTTTTCACACCAATGGGGATAGGCTTTAGTGGCCATTCAAGCCCAAGGCAGCCAGCAACATGGTGAGGGGGGCGGTGCCGGCGCACCAGTCAGCACATGCACTCAGGCACAGAGCTGACCGCCTCGGGCTTCAGTGCCCGCTGAAATGGCCAAAGCGCACAAGCCTAAATGGGAAATATATTAAAATCAGAGTCCAGTAGCACCTTTAAAACCAACAAAGATTTATTCAGGGTGAGAGCTTTCGAGTGCAAGCATTCTTTGTCACTCGAAAGCTCACGCCCTGAATAAATCTTTGTTGGTCTTAAAGGTGCTATTGGACTCTGATTTTATTGTGCTACTTCAGACTAACACCGCTACCCTTTTGAATCTATCCTTATGGGAAATATATTGTGATGGAAATCCTATTTTGTTGTGTCAAAGGAAGAGGACTGACTCTCAGGTTTTTGTATAGCTTGTTTAATGGTCTTTGACAGATGGTGGCTAATAATTAGCCTTGCCAGCTTGGAAATGATCTGGAATGTAAACAGCAAAGTAGAAAGACCCACAAAGATTTATTCAAGACATGATATTTTGTGTGCATGCACATTTCCTCAAACAATGGAACAGGGATCATAAGAGTACAGATATAAGGAGAAAGTAAATTAATAGTAAATTAGTAAACAGCATCATAAATCCAAATATGCAGTATGATAATTCTTGGTTAGAAAATCAGTCCTTTGGGTTCAGTTGTCGTTCACAAAAACATTGGAGCAATAAAAAAGCAACTTCTTGTTAGCCCCGTCCATCTCCAGAAGTCATTTTTAATTATTTTTTTCCACAACTGGGAAAGTGTCTGCCATTAATCACTAACTTTACATTTTTATTGCCCCAGTGTATTTATGAATGAAAATTGAACCCAAGGGACTGATTTTTTTTTCTAGGAAAGAATTATACTGCATATTTGGATTTATGATGCAGTTTACTAATTTACTTTCTCCTTATATCTGTACGCTTATGATCCCTGTTCCATAGTCTGAGGAAATGTGCATGTACACGAAAGCTCACGCCTTGAATAAATCTTTGTTGGTCGTAAACGTGCCATTGGACTCAAATTTTGTTATGCTACTTCAGACCAACACAGCTATCCACTTGAATCAAAGTAGAAAGAGTTTTGCAGCTAGCTGATACAGAGAAGACTTGAAGGATTCCAATGGTAGAACAGCACCTTCAATACTAATTCAGTTTATTCTACCATAATGCTTTGTCAGAGGAAATGGAAATTATTTGTGAACATTTATTAGTCAAATCACTGGAATAAACATGGTTGATACATTTAATGAACAATAAGAGGTCATAGGATCCATCCACCCATAATGTAGAAACATCTGATTTTTGGTTTTACTTCACTGTCATGCATAAATCTTTTGTAATTATGCTAAATAACAAGGAAATGTGGCAGTAAAGACTATGAACCAAAAAAGCTTAATAGCTTTTATCAATATTTATCAATAGTAACATTTAAATTAAATACACCAAAGACTTTTGGATATAGCCTCAGATGAATTCCAGGCCTATACAGATGCAAGTGTCTCAACACCATTGACACTTTAAATTTTAAAGACTAACACATTATAGTAAGAACTAATTTGGGGCCAAGCCACATGTGACTAGAAGAAACCCCAGATGTATTTTGGCATGGGGGAGTACCTTATTGGGTTATTGGGAGAAGAATGGGAAGGCGACTGTAAGCTTCTTTGAGCCTCCTTCGGGTAGGGAAAAGCAGCATATAAGAACCAACTCTTCTTCTTCTTCTATGGATCAAGGTCATGACATTATGGAAGGATGAATGAACTCCTACCATTTTCCCAGTTACTTTCCCCGTACTTTAATCTCTGCTTCTCACTTGCCTTGAAAGCCGCTTGCTGGAGTCACCATTAGTCACCTGCAGTTTTACAGTATTCTATACACACAGGGCAAAGAGACAGGTGCCCACATTGTACCTGTCTCTTTCTCCCTCTTGGACAGGCAAGCAGAGCCATTAAAAAAACCCTGGGAAACATAATAGGGTGTGTTGAATTTCTAGTCCATGGGGAGGGGGAGGGGCTAACTACACATAGGGCCAAATAATTTCTAAGGAGTTCCAGTCACAGAAATCCAGTAGTCTTTATTATTATGGTACTAGACCAGTAGTCATATTACAAGGTACATAAAAACATCTGGCATTAACAAGATAAAAGAATAATTGATAACTTAAATATTATAAAAAAGATAAAAACATTCCAGTTATAAGAATCATTCTGGTTTTAAAACTCACAAGCATTATCTCAAGCAATTGAGACCATCTCTACCTAAGTTGCTCCGAATCCAACCAGCTCTTCCTTGTTTTGATTGCTTTCCAAGCAAATCTGGCCACAACAGAAGTTATTTCTGTGCTTTTGTCTGACAACATGTCTGTGATTGCCTCTGAGTTGGGCTTATTCTGTAGGGAAGATATGAGTTCTCCCCTGAATTGATTGTATAGCCTACATTGGAGTAATACATGTTCAGATGTCTCAATGCTCCCATCCTGGCAGATGCATAAACGATCACAGATGGGTATTTTTTTGAATAAGCCTTCCCTAAAAGCGGATGGGAGCATGTTATATCGTAAGAGAGTAAATGATCTCCTATGTTCTGGGAAAACAAGATTAGATAAATAAGGTAATGGCCTCAAATTATTAAGTGGAGGCATTGGAAAAAGTGGATTTTTTACTTGATTGAAATCCTGTTGGTGATGGATATCTAGGATTCTTTGTTTTATCGTTTCCTTTGCTCGGTTGAAACCCAGAGACAGTGTTAACTGTTTGGATAGACCATATGAGCAAAGTTTTTTCTCAAGAGTGGATATCCACGGTACAACCAATGATTCAGACATCATTAGGTAAAGCAAACCCTTTGTGGAAAAAAGCAATTTTAACCAGTACATGGACGTACATATCCATATTCTGGTCTGGACAGAATACATTCCTGTTTCCACCCGAATTGAAGCGTTGGAAATGCTGATTGGTACATGGAGCAGGAATCTTAAAAATTTAGCCTGGGTCTTTTCTAGGCTGGAAATATTGGCATTTATACACAATGGGGCCCCATACATCATCTGTGCTAGAGGTTTTGCCTTGAACAGCTTAAGGGCTGCAGGAACATTAAGCCCACCTTTGTGCCAGAAGAATTTCTGAATGGCACCTGAGCTTCTCTGGGCATTTGAGGAAATATATGATACTAGTTTCAAAGCCCCTTTATAAAAAGGGGTTTTGAAAGGCGTGTCAGACCGGCAGGGAGGGAACCCCCAGCAGCCGCGCTTCGCGTGACTGCTGGGGGTTCCCTCGGGCGGCGGTCTGACGCTGCGAGAGGCGCTTCGCGCCTCTCGCTGCGTCAGTCCGGCGCCTCAGCCTGGGAATCGGAGGGACCAATCAGCAGGCGCTTCGCGGACCCTTCCTCATCACGGACAAAGCCCACCTCTAGGGGGCTTAACGAATTATTTAGTCCGTGGCGCCCGTGGCGCCACGGGCTGTTTAAAGATATGGGAGTTTCTACGGCCATTTGATTGGAATAGTACTCCCAGATATTTGTAAAATCTGACCTGTTCTATGGGTGATGAATTGAGATGCCATGTATATGTTTTAGGTTCATTACCAAAAACCATAACCTTTGTTTTTGAATGACTGACCTCTAGCTGGTTCAATCGGCAGTAAGTACCCAGTAGAACCAAGGCCCTTCTCATTCCATTTGGCGTTCTTGATAACAGGACAGCGTCATCTGCATAGAGCAGTAGCGAGATATGTTTGTTAGCTAATCTGGGGAGATGTAATTCACTATTCTGAAAATGTTCAGCCATATCTTTAAACAGCCCGTGGCGCCACGGGCGCCACGGACTAAATAATTCGTTAAGCCCCCTTGAGGTGGGCTTTGTCCGTGATGAGGAAGGGTCCGGGTTGGACCCTTCCTCACGACAGACAATCCGATTCCCAGCCTGAGCAACAGCGAGCCGCGCGCAGCGCCCCAGGGAGCCCCAGGGAGTCCCAGGGAGCCCCCGGCAGTCGCGCGAAGCGCGGCTGCCGGGGGTTCCCTGACTGGTGGACTGATGCGGCGAGAGGCGCGAGGCGCCTCTCGCCGCGTCAGCCCACTGCCCGAGGGAGCCCGCAGCAGTCGCGCGAAGCGCGGCTGCCGGGGGTTCCCTGACTGGCGGACTGATGCAGCGAGAGGCGCGAGGCGCCTCTCGCCGCGTCAGCCCGCCGCCCGAGGGAACCCCCGGCAGTCGCGCGAAGCGCGGCTGCCGGGGGTTCCCTCCCTGGCGGTCTGATGCGGCGAGAGGCGCGAGGCGCCTCTCGCCGCGTCAGACCGCCGCCCGAGGGAGCCTGCCTGCCTGCTGCCTACAAAAGCCTGCTGCCGCCGCTGCCACCAACGACGCCGCTGACCAGCCCGCCGCCGGTGAGTCCTAGCGCCCGCTGCATTTCCCTGCAGCGGGCTTGCTTACTAGTCATTTATAAAGATGTTAAACAGTAGGGGTGATAAAACACAACCCTGCTTAACTCCCCTAAGCGCTTTAATAGAATTAGTCAGATGACCATGGGCATTACACTTAATTCTGATGGTAGTATTTTCATACATAGCACGTATCAAAAATAGAAGACGCTTATCTATGTTAGTGTTAACTAATTTCTCCCATAGTAATTCCCTTGACACAGAGTCAAAAGCTGATTTCAAATCAACAAAAGCTGCAGACAGGGTTGTCATAGAGCTGGAAGAGTATTTAACTACGAGATGATCAAGTATTGTACAGTGATCTTGTGTTGAACAACCTTCTCTAAATCATCCTTGTTCGTCTGCCAGAAAATTATTCTGGTCCAGCCAATCCCGAAGTTTCCACTGAAGATGTTTTGCGTAGAGTTTGCTTATTATGCTTAGTAGACTTATCGGTCTATAATTGGCTGGGTCATTCAGATTCCCTTTTTTATGTATGGGTACAATGATTGCCACCTCCCAACCCTTTGGAATTTTCCCTGCCTTATCAATTATCGTGAATAAATTGGCCAATACCCACCATTCTGCATTTCTTTTAATTAGGTCCTGGGGGACTAAGTCAAATCCACCTGCCTTACCCTGCCGCAGTGTACCTATCAAATTTTTGATCTCAGAAAGTTGAACAGTAGGCCATATGGGAAGATTATCCAGACTCCCTGAGTTTACTTGGCATGTTTCAGAGATGTCCAGAGCCACATAAAGTTCTTGATAATGTTTTTCCCAAATCTCTGGTAGTATGGTTGAACTTGGATAGGATTTACTTGTACAACCAGAAACTAGTCTCCAGAATTGCGCTGTGTTATTTTGTTTAATTGCTTGCCTTAGCAGCTCCCATGTTTTGTATGTATCCTCTAACTTTTTCCGTTTAATTAGTGCTTTGTAATAAGATTTTTTTATTACAATAGATTATTACAATAGATTATAATAGATTATATCATTGTATCAAAAAAATTTGTCCAGTGCATAAGATCATTCAAGGTAGCGTCCTTTTATGATAGCGATCATTTGCCTTTGAAAATGGTATTTAATCCCCCCATAGCCAACCTGCGGTTAAACGGAAGAACTAGTGGACCCACAGATTCTGATATCAAGATATGCCCAGTTAGATGGAATGCCAACATAGATAAAACCATGGCAGATTTGTTAGAGTCTCATGCTTTCAGAGATATATCACAGATATTCTTAAACTGTGAAATCCAGTATCATGTGTAGTTCAGCTCCATGTTGGATGCATCAGAAAAAGTGAGTTCTGGCTAAGGATGCCAATCTTCAGCTGAGACCTGGGAATCTCTGGAATTATAGCTCCAGGCAACAGAGATAATTTCCTCTGGAGAAAATGGTTGCTTTACTGGATGGACTCCATAGCATCACACTCTACTGAGGTCCCTCCCTGCCCAAATCCCACCCCCTTCCAGCTCCACCTCCAAAGTCTCCTGGCATTTCCCAACCTAGAGCTGGCAGCCCTAGCTCTGATTCATGATAGCTGATGCTACAACAAATTTAAAGTATCACAGACTATCATGTAGATGCTACATGTCTGGTATTTGCTGTTGCTTTAAAGTCTAGCTGTCTACATTGGTGCTTGCATTCTATTTCCCCTGCCAGACATAAAGCAAATTGATATTACAAGAACACCCTGAATCTTCAGTGCTGCTGAACTGGGTTGTTCAGTAACTGGGTTGTTCAATAATTATTTTTGTGTGAATGGAAATCGCCTCTTGTTGACAGCTAAGTTTTGATACACACACACCCCTGTGCATCCAAAACTGATCACCTCTATGTTTAAGTCTTTAGTTAGTGAGTTTCCTCAATATCATGTTGGTGGAAAATGATTTTCCGGTCGGCCTGGAGCCAGGCCCTTTTGCAATTGTTTGCAGAAGAAACATAATGACAGGATAACCCAATTGGCACAGCTCATATACATCCAGTTTCATAGATCATCTACTGAAAATGCAATAAAGAAAAATTAGAGGGGAAAACATATTACAATAATATCTTTTGCCTCTTAAAAATTTGGCCAGTCAGAATCTCAGCTCTCCATATTATGAGTGGCTGTTAAGAAGAAGAATATTAACAATAATTCAATAGAATGATTAAACTAGAAAAAGAGGCAGGGATCTCTTGCCTTGTTATCTCTGTCCACTGTTTAAGGATGCTCTGCTCCTGCCATGATTAATGTTTGGTGCCTGTTAGTATAATTAGCCTATTGACCATGCTTTATTGTTTCATTGCTTCAGTCAGTTCTTCCTGCATTCAAACCTCTACTTGTCCATCTCCATTCCCCTCCAAAATGCAGCCTTGGGGTCTGCCTATCTGGTTGTTGTGACTGTTTGAAGTTTTCCAATGTTGCATGGGTTCTCATGGGTGTGTGTGTGTGAGGCAAGGGTTTATATGCTATGACTCTTTGCCTCAGTTTCGACAAAGTATTGCTGAGTGTCCTTGCTTGCTCTGAATAAATAAACTCTTATGCATAAAGTCAATAGTTTGCTTTTCTGAGCAATTAAAGATCCTCACAGATTGTCGAAACTCACTATTCTGGATCCACATCCTCAGTCTGACCAACATGTCTACAGATTGTGACTTGAACCCAAAGTCTGTGAGGAAGAGAGCGAGGCATCACCCTCACCTAGGGAGTCACATTCATAGTGGGCACTCAAAGCTGGAAGTGGGGCGATGCTGGTGCAGAAGCAGGATACTACGTGACCAAATGCCAAGTGGGCCAGGCGTCCATGTTCTATGATCGGAACTATGCCAGTCCGAGACCACACTGCCACCTGGACCTGGATATGGTAGTACAGTGGAATATCTACAAGTTGCAAATTGAGTTCAAGGCCCAGCTGGCTGAACTGATGGGGGTACTGATTTCGTTGTTCCTGGGAGATGAAAAGAAGGTTCAGTGAGTTACAAGCTGGTAGGATGATGGCAGGGCGAAAGAAGCACAGGCAGCTGATGTCAAGACAGTGGGGTGAAGCCACCCTCTGTGAGTACCCCAACCGCTACCAAGAAGTCAGCCAGGAAGTGGCCAGCACCTCTGTATCGCAGGCACAGTCCCTTCTCCCAGCATTGGGAATGCTCTGCTGCTTCAGGGGGTGCAACATGCCGGGGTTCAGTTTTCCAAAATGTACCGTCACACTTCTCTGCCACTTCTCCGGTGTAGTTAGCTTCTTCCAAAATGTGGAATGAACATGTATGCCTGGTGTGGGAGGTACTGAAATGGCTATGCTCTAACCACCACTATGCAAAGCTTTCCAAGTGTTAATTCCATATGGAGAGTCTAGACTTTCTGAGTTACAAGGTGTTGCTCTAGGGCAGGGGTAGTCAAACTGCGGCCCTCCAGATGTCCATGGACTACAATTCCCACAAGCCCCTGACAGCAAATGGGAATTGCTTCTGGGAATTGTAGTCCATGGACATCTGGAGGGCCACAGATTGACTACCCCTGCTCTGGGGGATTAGCATGGACCCAGCAAAAGTGTGTGACATGCTGGGATGGGCTCCGCCCACAGTAGGTGACAGCTGCAATGTTTCTTGGGATTCGCTAACTTCTATAGGGACTTCATAGTGAATTTTGCTCAGGTAGCACTACATCTCACTGACCTACTGATAACTAAAGGAGGGGGACATAGGCCAGAGGCTCAGCTGCGGTGGGCCACTGAGTGCCATCAGGCGTTTGATGAGTTAAAGCAGCTCTTTACCTCCAAAACCAACCTCTGGCATGCAGATTCCATCAGGCCAAATAAATTCTAGTGATGTGGATATGGAGACAGTCCTCCTGCAGCAGGGGGAGGATGGGCATCTAAACCCCTGTGTGTATTTGTCAAAAAAGTTCAATGACAAAGAAAGGAATTGAGCTATATGGGGAAAAGAAGTGGCTGCTATAAAATTTGCCCCGTGGGCACTTGCTGGAAGGGTCCCTGTGTCCGTTTGAGGTGTGGACTGACTTTAAAAACCTGCAGACCCTCTGCCCGCCAAGAAAATTGTCCTCTAAGCAGATCTGGTGGGCTGAATTCTTCTCTTGGTTCTCATTCACACTGAAGTATCTCCCAGGTAAACAGAATTTTCTGGCCGATGTTTTGTCCCACCTCCTGTAATACGAAAGTAGGGCGGACCCAGTAGCTGATTGAGTGTTTTCACCTGCCCACTTGCAGAATTAGGATACAAAAGTAGGGTCATCCCAAGTACTACCCCTCCTACCTGTTGGCTTTAGAGAGATTGGGGGGGGGTGAGGAGTTTCCTGCACTCTACTCAGGTTTAAAGGAATGGGACAGCCTGTTTTGTAAGGGAAACAGGCTTTACATTCCCGTGGCCACTCAGCCTGAGGTTTTGAGACTGTGCCATGACACAAGGGTCATGGTATTTTGAATTTCTGAAAACCCTCCACTTGATGTGCAGGCCCTCCCTGCGTAAAGACATTGAAAATTATGTGCAGGGCTGCCCGGTGTGCATCACATCCAAGCAGGTGAGAGTCAAGACATGTTGGCTTCTGTGACCCCTGGAAACCACGGTGGCCCCTTGGAGGGACATTTCTATAGACTTTATTACAGATCTTCTACTCAGCTGGGGGAAGATGGTCCTGTGGGTGGTGGTTGGCCTATTCTCTAAGCAAGCTCACTTTGTGCCCTGCTCCTCCCTTCCTACAGCCCAGAGGCTGGTGTCTCAATTTGTCTAGCATATCTATCAGCTCCATGGCTTGCCCCACAAGGTGGTCTCCAATTGGTGGGCTTAGTTCGTTGCCATGTTCTGGTGAGAGCTCCTGAAGTCACTGGGACTGGAGCAAGCACTAGGTTCTGGTTACCACCCAGAGACTAATGGTCAGACCAAGAGTTAACCAAGTCCTTGAGCAATATCTCCGGTGTTTCATTAAAATGGTTGGGATTACCTAATCCCACTCTCCTTTACATATAATAATGCAGTTCATGATAGCATTGGGATGCCCCTCCTTCGAGGTAGTCTATGTCATGAATGTCTTGGCAGCATGACCCTGGGCCCCGATAGCCTGCCAGACTTGAAAGCACAGGCAGCTTGTATCCAGGAGGCCTGGCCAACTATTGTGGCAACCCTTAAAATGGCCAAGGTTGACTATAAATAGAAGACCCCCCCCCCAAAAAAAAAAACCCCACCATCTTTCAGAGTCCCTGTGGAAAGTCAGGCACCAGGTATATCTATCCACCAAGCATCTCCATTGCCAACAACTCTCCCACGAATTGGAACCTTTTCCCGTCTCCCGCATTATCAATGAGGTCACTGTGGAACTTTCTCTGCCCAAAACATATAAGAATGTCCATCCCGTGTTTCATTGCAGAATGCTGAGCCATGCTCTCAAACTGGACAAATGGCATTCGGCTCCTGATGTCCCAGTTCCAGTCTACGTGGACAAGCATACCCACTATGAAGTCAACAAGACTCCAGGTGCACCAAGAAAAGCTCCAGTTCATTGAATAAAAGGGAACAGAAAGGAATGCAGGCAAAGGGGGAAATTACAATATTGAAACTGACCAGACTTTTTTGAAACTGACACGAAGCTGCATATCACTGCTTTCCAAATTGCTGTGCACTGGCGGAATCTCTGCTGTGTTATCAGCCACTGTGTAAAATGGCAAAGGGTCACACAATCACATAATATGTTGAATGTACAGAATGACTGGTAGAACCTGCCAGCACTCTCACTGTAAGCTATGATTGTTGGCAACATGTTTTATGTGGGTCCCTGGAGAACACAATTAAAGAACCATAGCCCGATGATGCTTCCTTTTCCAGTCATTTCCCTTAAAAGACCATTTCTGTCCCGTTTCAGTCCTGTTCCACATAGGGTCTTCTTGAAACAGCATTAGTGCTACATGCTGCTTCATCATCAGTGTGTGTGTGTGCACCTGTGTAAAGCTGGCTGCATTTCCACCATACTTTGTACAGGGGTTCAAATTGTATGGGGGATTCCTCTGGCAGAATCTCTGGAGAACATTTGTAGTCATGTCCCACTAAATTGGGGGGGGGGATTGTGTGTCTAAGGGGGTTAATTTTGCTGATGACCTAGCTCAGCTGCATACTAACACTAATATTTTGCTCTTCCTTGTAAATTTGCATATTTCTTAATTGTGAATCTGCACACTGGTCATGATCTTGGCAGGTTTTTAGAGCTTTTTCTGTGTGGATTGCATTCTGTCCTCCTAAGAGATTCTTAAGTTTGGTAGTTTGCAGAAGGTCTATGTGGTTCAGCCACCATTTTAATGTTAGGATTATGGAGACTTCCAAAATGGTCATCCTCCTCCCCATCCCTAACTGACATCAGGAAATAATGTTAAGTTTATTGATTGCAGATATGTTTATCTTCTGGAAATCTTAGGTTGCTTTAAAAAAGGATTAGTGCATGAAAATATAGGAAACAGAATGGCAAAACTTACTGTATATCAGAAATCTAAGGAGATTAGAAATTGAGAAATAGGCTTGTGTCCCATAATGTGTTAACTTGAAAGCCACTGGCTGGCAACTGGTGGGAATTCAGGATGAGTGAGGATATAAGGGGTTGTTGGGTGATGGTATGTCACTTCAAGGGAAAGACTACAACATTGTCACACATTCCTTGGAATTGCTGGAAATTAGTTTTGCCTGTAAGTGAGGAAATGTTGCCTGGCGGTGATATAGAAAACCTTTTTCCCTTCCTGCCAGCCACTGAAGTGCTGGTGGGCAGCAGGAGCTGGGGGTGTGAGATCTCTTGCTACTGGCAAGCAAATGACAAGCCAGTTATCTATATATTTCACTAAATCCTCATTTCTATGCAAGCTCATGGACATGTTCCAACATGGGATTGTGTTAACAACCCTCAAATTAGAATAGCTCTCCCCATGTAAGACCTTGAGAAGGAGCTGTCAACAAAAGTGTATCTGTCATGTTCAGATAGTCAGATTATATGACATCAAAAGGGGGAAATGTTATTCATATAAGCAAAATAAACTGCATTGTTATATCATAAACAGAAGAAAGAAAGAAAGAAAGAAAGAAAGAAAGAAAGAAAGAAAGAAAGAAAGAAAGAAAGAAAGAAAGAAAGAAAGAAAGAACACCAGGACTTTCAGTCCAAGGTAATAAAAAGCAAAGTAGATCCTACTTTCATTGTTTGTCTATAAAAGGGAATTGCACAGTATCACAATTTCAGAAAGGAACAATACTGTATGTTTAGCATCTGTGGGTTCTTTTGCTATGCCATACACTTGAAAAAAGAAACAAGTAGAGGAAAAACTAGGAGACATACTTCTGACCATGAAATGAACCTAGATATTGGCTGAGGTTTGTTTTGAAAAACAACGGCTGCTGGGCTAAGTGGTAACAGATGAGAATATGTTTTAGCTGTAAAGGAGAACAGACTGAGTATGTCAAGAAAAACAGATGTCCTAGATGTTGTGCACTGAATCACAAAGAATGTAAAACAATAAAATATGGTCCTATTATTTTTGTTTCAGGTGATGGATCGACTCCTGAATTTTACCATGCAGCTGCTTATCTCCTTCTTTTCCAAACTGCTGACACATCTACCATGAAGCCCAGTTACAATGTAATACTGTGTACATTGTCAAGATAGCTATGTTGATCTCTGAGATACAGCTTGTGAGCAAAAGGCATGGGGACAGAAAAAAAACTAAATTATAGAATTGTTAGCATAAAGTGGAAGGAAAAACAGGAACAAGAACACTTGAAGAGATTGTAAAGAATGAGCTACAAAATGTCTTCCCTCAAGAATTTTGCTCAGCTCTTGCTTTGCAGAGCTTTTGCGAACAGATTGCTTTCAGTTGGCCATGAATAATTAAGGGATTTCCCTCCCCTCCCTTGTTATTTCTGGGCTGTTGTTTGTTTGTGTTAGGCAATGCCAACTGTAGGAATTTTGGATTATGGTTTTAAAATTATTATTTTTTTATTTTCTCTTGTTAGCAGTTAGCTACTTTAGAACTCAAAGAAAGACCATTTGTACATTTCATAAAGAAAAAAAAATACAAACAATGCAATATTTATTCAGAGAGAAAGCACAGTGAAATGATGGTTGGCTATCACATGAACCCTATGGAACCATTGCATGGAACAGGATCAAAGAAGAGTGTTATTGGAGATTGTGATCCTTAATTCTATATTTACTAGGAGTGAAGCCCATTTTAAAAACAGGCCAAAGAAAGGGTAAGGGAGACCACAGGGTGGGAGGGCCCCTGCAGACCAGGGCTAGGCATGAATGAAGGCAGGCCACTTGGGGTGATGCATCAGAGCATGGGTAGGTGTCTTCAAGCAGCCTCCATGGAGTGAGGATTACGGGGAGAGTGGTGCATGCCTATCTGGACTCTGTTGTCTTTCTGAGGGGCAGGAACTGGGGGAGAGGCATTTGCCATGGTGGAATGCAGGCAGGTGGCCTCCATTGCCTCCCACGAGGCAGGAGCTCGGGGAGAGGTATGTGTAATGGTGGAGCACAGCCAGGTGCCTCCATCACCTCCTAGAAGGCAGGAGTTTGCGGAAGTGGTGGCAGAGTGCAGCCAGATGGCCTGTATCACCTCCCTATCCCCACTAAGGGCTAATCAAAGGCCCAGGGGACAGCATTCCAGGTCTCTGATTGGCTCTTAATTGGAGGGGGAGGGCCCTTTGCCCCAAGGGCTAATCAGAAGGCCTGCACATAATTGGAATGGCAGTCACAATTTTATGTGGTATGATTTCAATTATATGTATGGAGAGTTGCAAGGTCCCCTCTGGCAACAAGTGAAGAATAGAAGAGATGTACCAGAGCAGCTAGAAGGCAAGGCTGACATACATCATCTCTACATCACTGCTCACATGACCTGGAAGTGAGGTCATCACATGTGGAACATTGGGGGTGACATTTTGGTATTTGGGCAAAAACTCTATGGTAAGTTTAGCTTCTACTATTTTTTGCCCAAATACCAGAGTGTTGCCCTCGCATCCCAGGTATTATGACCTTTTGGGTCACATCATCACGTGAGATGGATCTCCTCCTTTTTTGGAGTAAATTCTCTCTCCCTGACAGCCAGCTGGTCAGCAACAGGGGGTGGGTCTGGCAGCAGGAGATCCCTGTCTGTATGAGAAACCCTTCTGGCATGGAGCATTTTATTGCTGTTGTATTGTTTTGGATATTTTGTAAGAGTCAGATAAAAATCCCATATCTTTAATGGGTTATATCAGAATTGGCTGAAAGATTATTATTCAGTCAAAATATACATCCTGAGAAGAGTACTCAGTAGCTTAGCTTCTCACCATGCTAGCAAGAGGAAGCTGTCTGCATTCATAAATTAAGGAAGACAGCGAGGCTCCAGGATTTAACAGGAGCAGTTCTAGGGATGAATGAACTCTACGTCTTTGGTGTTCCAGGGAAGCTGCTAGTGTATTGTGCCAAAGTAAGGCACAAAAGCTTCCAAACAGAATGAAAGAAGTAACACAGTAAACACAAGAATTCCCATATGATACATTTACAGTAGGCAGTGTCTTACTCTGAGTAACAATTAGACTTTATGCACTAAGGCTAGCATTCACATCTATTCTGTATTCATTTACTCTTGGCTTCTTTCTTTGTATTGAGTGCCAAATAACCCTAGGGGATAGATTTTACAGAAAATCCCTGTCAGCAGAATATACCAAAAGAAGACAAAGGGGATGGGGAGAATAACCCTTAAATTATTTACTGCATTAGTAGTGAAAAGTAATTAAAAAACAGCACACCCAGATTATGACTTCTTCCTTCCAGAGATTATTAGATCATTTTGGAAAGTACACTTGCCAGTCTATTTCAATTCCAGAAGTTCAATATGAGCATATGGGTACAAGTGGCAAAGGTCTTAAGGACATTTTCTGCTTGAAATTTTCTCAGTTCATATTTTAAAAAGCCATTGGGCTGAAACACCTGGAAAATAAACCCTCAGCAGTAATTTAATGGAATAGGTTGTTGCCAGCTTTCAGGTGGTGCCCAGAGATCTCCTGAATTACAACCAATCTCTAGATGATAGAGATATGGAAAAATGGCTGTTTTGGAAGATGGACTCTGGCATTATGCTCTGCTGAGCTCTTTTTCATGTCCAAACCCCAGGCTCTACCTCCAACTGCTCCAGGAATTTATCAACTCACAACTCCAGCTGTTTCATATTAATTACTATTGATCTAATTGAAAGAAGGCGGTGTAGGCCTCATTGCTGGTGTCATATAGGAAGTGATATCATCATGCCAGTGACTTTCAAGAGATCTCTGGTATTTGGGGGGGGGGGAATTCTATGGTAAAACTGCTTTATATCACAGAGTTTTTGCTGAAATACTACAGCATCACCTAGAAGTCATTGGCAGGATAATGTCACTTCTGATGTGGCAATGTGGCCTAGGCTGCCTTCTTTTTACTGATAAGTTCCCCCACTGGCCAGCTGATAATGGAGTCTGGCAACTCTATGATCCAGTCAGAAGTAGACAGAGTCATGGGTGAATCTATTGCTAGAGGGTGTGTGAACCCCTGAGTTCAGTGCTTTGGTGATGGGGCCACAGAAAGTAGAAGATGTTGCTCTTTTAAACAGGCCAAAGGCGAGAATCCTAGGGGCTATACCAGTACTGTCAGTTCTGAAACTGTGTAATGCCTGTTAATACCAAATGCTCATATTCCATGCTCCTATTCTCCTGCCAAATGCTCTAAGAATGGTGTTGTCACTTAGCTACACACCTTCCTCAGAATCTGAGGTTTAAATCCTGGAACGTCTGATAGTAGTTTTCCATTCAGCATTGTGCTCATGCATTTGAATTTGCTCCTAAAGTGGTAGGAATTTCAAGGCCAAAATTTCCATCTTTAAAAAAGCTTAATCCATGCAAAGCCAACACATTTAAAGGAAGGAAACAGACATCATTTTCTTTTCCTGCCAAGAGAACAAAGGTCACTGATAAACTGACAATTGTTCCAGCACAAATTTAGCAAAAAACGTTTTGGTGTGAGGTTTTATACTATAAATATTTGGTAGATATTGCCATTCCTATGGTTATAAATTAAGCCTCTTGGATGTTTCTTATCTCTTTCATGAAATTATTTACCAAAGTTATGAATGAAGCAAAACACTGTGTGTGCCAGATTGGTCTAAAAACAACAGAACTGTTGTAAAAGATAGATTCAGGTGGGTAGACATGCCTGAAGCAGCAGAACAAATTTAGAGTCCAATGGCACCTTTAAGACCAACAAAGTTTTATTCAAGATATGAGCTTTTGTATGCACACACACTTCCTCAGATACAATGTCATGGAATGGAAATAATTACTTGTGTGCACACAAAAGCTCATACCTTGAATAAAACTTGGTTGGTCTTAAAGGTGCCACTGGTCTCTAAATTTGTTCTGTTGGAAAGGCTATGTGCCTGGGGAGGGGGAACAATGTGTGGCTTTCCGCACCGGGATCCATGTAGCAAATTGTTTGCTGAACGAAAAATCGCCATTTAAAATAGTGGAATTCGTCGTTATGCATACCTGCCTTTGTAGTGGAATCCAGTTGCGTTTCTATCGTTTCCCACAGGCTTCCGGTCTCGGCAAAAATCGCTAGAAAGGAAGCGCTATTGCCAAGCTCGTCCCGCCCCTGGCCGTCAAGCAGCCAATGGGCGGCCGTTAGCATGCTCCCAAACAGCCCCTTTCCCTTTAAGAAAGGTTTAAAAAAAACACACACACACACCCGTTGCAACGAATATGCGTTGATTCGTTGCAACGGAGAGGCCCATCCAGCTAGCAGGTGGTGTTTGGGCTGCCGTTTCATCATTGCCACACTCCCCCCGAGTGGAAAAAAAAATCCCCCCCTCACGGGCGCGATTTTCGGCCGAAAACAGTGTGAAAAATAAAGGGAAAATAAATCAGCAAATGGGCTTCTGTGTTGCTTGTGCTTAGTGACTGTAAACAGAGGGACTGCAGACGGGGAAGCCTCACTGGATAAACGGAGGCTCGCCGGTGCGTTGATCTCCACTCACTCGGAGAAAAAAAAATGGCGATCGCTTCGCCGGAAGATCAGAGGAGAGAGCCAGGGGGAGGGACTTTGTAGAAACCACAACAATGGTAATGCACAGAACTTTCCCGCTATTGTTACAGATTGGTTGCAGGAGTGTAGCACTTTCCGGAGGGTGAATTCACTTTTTGGGATTTCCCTGGAAGCGCTACAACGAAGCGCTTTTTGCAGATCAGTTTCAGGAGTGTTGCAGATTGTCAACGATGTTGTGCATAACGGCAAAACTGTAGCGTTTTCAATTAGTAACCAAAGTGCAATTTTGGAGGAGTGCGGAAAGCCCCTGTGAGATCAATTTTCTGAACATTGAGCGTAGAATCAAAGCAAGTCTTAAGAGCACATTTTTGTACTTGCATCAATTTTCCACTGTCCTTGCCTGTTGAAAATACACATATAGTGAAAAGCCAAAGTGGCATTACTTTTTACAGGGTGTCTTATTACATTTTTCAGCAGAAAGTTCCAGAACAGCTTTACAACAGTTTTGTAGCACTGAGCAAGGTACACACTGTTCATCCCTAAGCCCTCTTCCCAAACTGAAGCAGGCCCAGGGAGCCAGTGTTTGCTGCACTAGGACAAATTCATATACTGATTTGGGAACTTGAGTGGCTGCCCCAGCAGGACTTCCCAGCGCTATTTCATATTTGTTTGTTTGTTTTTTAAAACAGTAGTCAAAATTGTCTCTCCCTAGCACATTAATTTTAAAAGAAAAAGTGCTGGGTGCTCCACAGTAAAACTAAAATTTGTCCTGGATTTTCCACAAACCTTTTTTTTTTTAATGAATAAAGAAGTTCATAAAGCATATAGATTTCACTGTATCTGCTGCTCCCACACATCTGTCAGCCACATTTGATGTGGTCGACCATGAGCTCTTGGCTTTGCCAGGACCACGATTTGTGGGACACCCTTCAGTGGCTGCTCTCCTTCCTTCAGAACCGAACACAGAGGGTCACAGTGGGGGAAGAGCTTTCATGCCCCTTTCAACTCCCTTGTGGAGTTCCGCAAGGGGTGATCCTCTCCCCTACGCTCTTTAACACCTTTATGTGCCTGGGCTGGGTTGTCATCAGTATGTTGATGATGCCCTGCTCTTTGTCCTCATGGACTCCCTTCCAGATAGGGGCAGGCCAGGAAGCATGGCTTCCCAATCCGGATGGGGTACAGCTTAACATCTCACCCTGCACCAGGAATTCAAGGGTGATTCTGGGTGCCTCCCTTACCAGGCCCAGGTCATGAAAGTAACAGGCTCAGCATTTTACCATCTTTGCCAGGCGAGGCTACTAGTGCCCTAACTGTCCCTGGAACACCTGGCCATGGTGATCCATGCAACGGTTACCGCCAGACTGGATTTCTGCAGGTCACTCAACATGGTTTTTCCCTTGTCCATAACCTGGAAGTTGCAGCTGGAACACCTTCAATGGCCCATATCCAACCTGTACTGAGGTACCTGCCAGCTGTGGCTTGGATCGAGTTCAAGGTTTTGGTATTGACCATTAAGGTCCCTTGCAATCTGGGACCTATATACCTGAGGGACTGCTTGTTTCCTTCTGCCCCCCACAGGGCTTTATGCTCTGTGGGTACAAACCTGTTGGAGGTTCCCGGCCCACGGGAGATGCGCTTGGCCTTTTCAGCCTTGGCCCCAAACAGGTGGAATGAGTTCCTGGAAGAGCTGAGGGCCCTACAGGAGTTTGCATGGTTCTGCAGGGCCTGTAAGATGGAGCTCTTCCACCAGGTCTTTGGTTGAGGCCAGGGCTCAGAAGATTAGGGGGCCCCTCCATACTGAACATCACCTGTACTGGGATTGTTGGCACCTCCAAATGTTACGGCTGCCTCAGGCCCTGTGGGAAGGAGGGGAGTGGGCAGAGTAGGACTTGGGTTTTTTTATGGATTGACTTGGCTCTGGAGCGGGCTTTGGTTTTATATGTAATTGTGTTTTTTTAATTGTTTTATTGTAACCTGCTGTGAAACACTGCAATAGTGGCAAGTAATAAATCCAAATAATAATAACAATCTGGGAGCTCCATAGGAGACAGCAGTTTTTGGTTGGTATCGGACACGAGCCTCTAGGTGGCAACCAACAGCTACCCGCCACCACACGCTGCCAGGTGGTCAAGGCATGTGCTTGTTCGGCATGTGCTAGTCCCTTAATAAGATTCCCATTCCAGGCAGGCTGGTGCGGAGATTCAGACAGCCCACCAAAAACAGCTCCGCCCATGCCCAAACCGCCTGCTGTGACAAAACAAGCATAACCACAATATGCAAGAAATAAAGCAAAGGGAGGGCAGATGGGAAGCGTTGCTGCTGGCCAGCTGAAAGAAGGGGCCTGGTGCACGTGCAGTGTCTTAAGTACAGGGGGGCTGCCTGGCCCCCTCCTCCCTGCCCTCTCATCAGCATGGGGGCTGGCCTGTCACACCTGACACCCCAGCCTCCAAGCCACCTTGATGGGCAGTCATGGTGCAAGCGCATTCCTCTTCCGGCCACCCCACCAACAGCGTCCACAATGGGTGATCCCAGGCAAGTGACGGTCATCCTTATTAGTGTTTATATGGCAGATGTTAAGTTGCATGGAACCCCAAATGAATCTTTATATGCCCAGCTAACTAAAGCGTTCTCTTAGAATGCAATCACTATTTGCTAATATATAACCAATTATAATATCGCCTACTATTTTCTGTATTTACCTGTTTTAGGTCTCGTGCACTCTTTTGACAATTTCCACATAGTTAGGCATTGGTATGCAGCCCACAAGCAAGTTCCACTTTCACAAATGTCTTACCTTAATGATAGTTTCACAGCAGTTTTACAACGCTGAAAATCAGCAAGATCCACACTGCTTTCAGGACTAGCCAGTTGTTGTTTTTTACCTAAAAGAGACAGCACGAATTAAGCCCAAAACACAAGCAAAGACAAGGTAAGTTGTTATATGACTGCTTTCATAAACATACATGCTTGTACAAAACTTTGCTTGATTATTAACAGCATAATTCTTTTCAGAACAAGAAAAAAGTTGCTGTAATGAAGACACCATATTTCTCTTGTCCATAAATTGATTTAATTGCCATAGTTGCCAATTGGTATTAAATTCTCATTACACACTTTCACTAGACTTTTAGAAACACAACATATTTAGACTACATATTTACACTCCTCCAAGTGCAGTTATGCTTTCCTGACTGCCAAGGTCTACATGATATACATGGCTTTCCATTATTGGAGGCTTCTGCCATTAAGATCACTGAGGATAAATTCTGATTCCTTTCAATATACATGCACATCACTTGATGTATGCTGCACCTAGAGGTGATCTGCACACCTGAGTAACCCATCGTGGACCATGAAACCCAGGCAAAGTTTCATATCACTTAATGTCTCAAACACAATGGTTTTTGGTGGAGTAAGTTTGCTCTAGGGGAAACTTGGTACTACAGCATCCCTGGGGGCTTGGACTCTTGAAAATAGGATTGGGGGAAGACGGGAGCTGGTCTCCCCTCTGCTGTGGCTGCAAACGGGAACAGACCTCATAACACTCATAAAGTGAGGGAACTGCAATGGTGAAATAGTGGTGGTGGCATACCCAGGGATGCTGTAGTGTCTTATCTGGCCTGAGTCAGGAAATGTTGAGTAAGTGATGAGAAACCAAATGGGAGCACCTGCAGGAACCAGCCTATGTCGGGTTAAAATACGTTGCTTTGGCCTATGTGTTCCAAGTACTACCTCTCGCCTGGTGGCCCATCACACTTACCAAAGACCACTCTCAAGTTGATAGTCCTTTGTTGCATTTCAGCACCAAGTATATTTTCAGTGACTTGCTGAGAATTCACCAAATAATTAATAAAATGATAGTTTTTAATTAATACCTATTATATCTTGGCCTGTTAGATTAATTTTAGTGCCTATGATACACATTGCTTCTAAGGCTGGTATTAACCTAGAACTAAAAAGTCAACGTATACTGCTTAAACTCTTTGTTTTGGGGTGGGGAGGAAGAGATGCTCTTTTTGGTTTGTTCTTTTTGTATGAAGTTTGTGATTAATGACTCTCAAGAAAATGCTATAGGAACCTCAGAATGCCTTTCCTCTCCGATTATTATGGAGACAGGGGAAATGCTATGTAGAATTGCCAGCAGTCAAAGACTCAAAGCCTGTTTTTGAATTTGTCTCTGAAAAGAATGTCTGGATCCAAGGGTGGGAGACAGGTTGTCTCTTTAAAATTTTGAAGGCCCAGCATGTAATTAACGGAGAAGAATAAGTCCTATTATTTATGCAAAGAATGAATGATGTATGAGCTGACTCACTACCCGCTTGCACAAAAGAAGAGAGAGCACATTGGGACAGACACAGGCTTTTTGTGGATAGGTCCCATGATGCATATATATGATATAAAGACATAGTAAAAACATTAGGTCATCATAGCAATGTGTTCCTGAGGCCTCTTTGGTATTTGTCAAAGCTTGGAGGTAGTTTGAAGACCACTATTAGAATGGTATTCCCTTCCAGATGCTAGCAGAGAGCTATCAGGAAAGTAACAGTCTTTCTGGGCTATGATGTCTGCCATTAGCTTGGAGAGGAGACAGCAGAGAGCACAGTCTAGCTCACAGTCCTCCTGTGTCCTAGAATGGTGCTGGGCATATCTTGCATGCAGTTGTGTACAATGGCCTGAGACAGTATGTTGTTTAGCTGAACATGGAGCCACATGCTACTCTTTGAATTACACTTTCCTGGCAGAGAAGTCCTTTCCCAAACCAGTAGCCATCAAATCAAACTGCCATACCAAACTGCCTTCACTGCAGAGAAGAACCCAGATCCCACTATTAGTGCTATATGTACAAACTACAAAAAATATACTAAGGAACTAAAAATGATACAAGGCACTAAATGCTCTGACACCTTTTATATTCCTAAACAGCAGCCATGGAATCTCAAATTTAAACTGCTGCCATGGGAAAGATTAAACTTTGTCCACCGTGCTGTTTTCTTACCTCAGGTCAATACCAGTTCTAGGTTTGGGGAAGGCTGGTCAGACAGCGCTTCTGCATACCACCAATCCCCCTACCAACTCCCTTTCCACCCACCTACTTTTGTGTCACCCGCTCCTGACTGTGCTTCTCATTCATTCATTCATTCATTCATTCATTCATTCATTCATTCATTCATTCATTCATTCATTCATTCATTCATTCATTCTGCTGCAATTTATATCCCACCCCTCCCAGCAAGCTGGCTTCCCTTGGGTCACATTAAAACCCCAATAAAATATACAATATTAACTCATTAAAACACCCTTAAACCCCCACCCCCAGGGTGGCAACAGTTCAATCCCATGGTGCTAACTGAAAACCAGTCATAGAGGAAACCCTGGGCACCAACCCATCACCCATAGCAATGGCTGGCTGGCTGGTTGGATCTTCCAATTCACAATCTTCATTCTTCTCTCTTCCAGGGGGGTATCAGTTCTTCCTGGGCTGGCCTCAACCATAGACCTGTTGGAACAGCACTGTCTTACAGGCCCTGTGGAATACCCAAAGCTCCCGCAGGGCCCTCAGCTTGTCGGGGAGCTTATTCCACCAGGTTGGGCCAAGGACCAAAAAAGCCCCAGCGGAACTTCCCTGGGGCTCAGAATCACCAGCAGGTTACTACCTGCAGAGCGCAAAGCCCTGTGGGGGGCATATGACAATGGTTCCCATGGGAAGACCTGAGCCATGGCAGGTACCTCACCTGAGAGTAAGCTGATGCCAGCACTGTCTCTAAGGATCCTTGGGAGCTACTGCTTGCCCTGGAGGAAAACATACAGGGTGCTTGTAAAATCATAGGCACTGGGGGGGGGGAAGGGTATTTGGGGAAACAATAGAGTAGAATGAAGCCCCACAACTCAAATCCAAGCCCTCCCTGACCCCCTGCTATGTTATTGTTATTGTCATTGTCATTGTCATTGTCATTGTCATTGTTATTTATTACATTTATTCCTCGCCTCTCTCCAGAGGCCCGAGGCGAGTTACAGACATATAAAACCTCAATAAAACATACAATAAAACATATAAAACATATCATACATAACTCCCCAGACAATAAAGCGAGATGTGGTAAAAACTCAGGTCATATCTATTCTACCCCTTGGTAACCCACTCAAGGGGGAGGGAGGACAGAGGGTGCCAGATGGAGTATCTACTGCCGCTGTAAGGGGGGCAGATCTTCCATGCGGCCTGGCCTCACCCCACGACTTGGTGGAAGAGCTCCATTTTGCAAGCCCTGTGGAATGCTGAGAGCTCCCGCAAGGCCCGCAGCTCCTCCGGGAGCTCATTCCACCAGGTCGGAACCAGAACCAAAATGGCCCTGGTCCTGGTCGAGACCAGGCATGCTTCTCTGGGGCTGGGGATGACCAATAAGTTTGTACCTGCTGAGCGTAAGGCCCTGCGGGGGGCATAGGGTGAGAGGCAGTCCCTCAGATGCACCGGGCCCAGACTGCATGAGGTTTTAAAGATCAAAACCAAAACCTTGAACCGGATCCGAAACGTAACTGGCAACCAGTACAGCTGCCTCAGCACAGGCTGCATATGGGCCCTCCAAGATGTACCAGTGAGGACCCTAGCAGCTGCATTCTGTACCAGCTGAAGCTTCCCGATCAAGCGAGTTACAGAAATCTATTCTGGAGGTGACTGTCGCATGGATCACTGTGGCCAGGTGTTCAGATGACAGGTAGGGCGCTAGAAGCTGAGCTTGGCGCTGATGGAAAAAAGTCTGGCTTCTTGACCTGAGCCTCGAGTGTTAAGGAGGCATCAATAGTCACCTCCAAACTCCTGGCCTGAGGCACAATTTTAAGTTGCGTCCCTGCCAGGGAGGGTAAGCGCGCTTCCTCTCCTGCTCCCCTACAGCCAAACCACAGGACCTCCGTCTTGGAGTGTTTGAGTTTCAGGGGACTCTGCTTGAGCCATTATTATTAAATTTATTTCCCACCACTCCCGGGCCGGCTTGTGGCAGGTTACAACATCTGATAAAAATCCCATTAAAACCCCATTAAAATAGACCACAAAAACACAGTAACAGATACACTGCGGAATACCTCCAACTCCCCCCACCCTACCTCTGGAGGGGAGGAATAGGTCAAGATCACAATAATTGCTGTTTAATGCCAGCCTCCCCGTCTTCCTCACTGCCCCCGGCCTCAACCATAGATCTGGCAGAAGAGCTCAGTTTTGCAGGCCTTGCTGAATGCTGACAGCTCTTGCAGGGCCCACAGCTCACCTGGGAGCTCATTCCACCAGGTTGGAAAGGTCCTGGCTCTGGTCGAGGCCAGGTATGCTTCCCTGGAGCTGGGAACAACCAGTAAAGCGGGGGGCATAGGGCAATAGGCATTCCCTCGGGTATGTGGGCCCCACACGGCTCAGGGTCTTGAAGGTTAAGGTAAACCTTGAACGTAAACCTATGTAAACCTTGAACCGGATCCACACAGCAACTGGTAACCAGTGCAGCTGCCTCAGCACCGGCTGGATATAGGCCCTCCATGGTATCCCTGTGAAGTCCCTAGCAGCCGCATTTTGTACCAGCTGCAGTTTCCGGATCAAGGACAAGTGTAGGCCTGCATAGAGCAAGGTACAGAAATCTATTCTGTAGGTGACCATTGCATGGATCACCGTGGCCAGGTGTTCAGGGGACTGGTAGGACTCTAGTTGATCACACCCAAATTCCTGGCCTGGGGGGTGGTCGTAAGTTGCATCCCTGCCAGGATGGGTAAGTGCACTTCCTGGCCTGACCCCTTACCTCCCAGCCACAGGACCTCCATCTTGGAGGGGTTGAGTTTCAGGAAACTCTGCTCCAGCCATTAGTCACAGCTTCCAAACATCTGGCAAATGGATCCAGTGGGGAGTCCGAGCAGCTGTCCATGAGGAGATAGAGTTGGGTGTCATCTGCATATTGATGACAGCCCAGAACCAACTGTGCCAGAGGGTACATAAAGATATAGGAGAATAAATTTGGAAATTTGTTCACAGACCCTAGATTGTATCATCTAGCCTCTTAAAATTATTAGTGCAAAGTGTTTCCAAGCAATAACATTAGCAACTGTGTAAAAAAAAATCATGGACAGAGCTGTTTGTATGTAAATAATATCGAAAAGGATGCAATAAATTTTGCAAAATGTCAAATTTTAAAATTATGTATTTAAACATTGCCATCAAGTCACAGCAGGCTTATGGCAATCCCTTAGGGTTAGGATTGTCAGCTCTGGGTTGGGAAATACCTGGAGACCTTGGGGGTGGAGCAGGGAGTGGGTGGAATTTGGAGTGGGGAGGCACCTCAATCAGGTATAATGCGATGGAGTCTACTCTTCAAAATAGCCATTTTCTCTGAAGGAACTGATCTCTGTCACCTGGAGATGAGCTATAATTTCAAAGGATCCCCAGGTCCCACCTGGGGACTAACGCCCCTCTTTAGAGTTTTCAAGGCAAGTGAGAAGCAGAGGTTGTCTGCCATTCAAGGTCTCCCATCCAAGTTAGTTTAGCTTCTGAGATCCAATGAGATCGGACTATATTATATCATTCCACATCCCCTGTTAAAATTAGAATATACAGTTTCTTAAAACTCCACTCAGTATAAAAGAATTAAGCTTGTTAGAGCAGTGGTCCCCAACCTTTTTATCACCGGGGACCGGTCAACGCTTGACAATTTTATTGAGGCCCGGGGGGTAGTCTTTTGCCAAGGGACATTGTCGCCGCCTGAGCCCCTGCTTCACTTGCTTTCCCATCGGCGCCCCTGACTTCCCACCGCCCGCTGTGCAGTGCCATGCCGAGGGGGAGCTGTAGCCATGGCGGCCGCTGGAGAGCACCATAGGTGAGCCAGCGGCAGAGTGGCAGGGCGCCCCCGAGGCAGCAGTGGCAGGGAGGAGGAGCCGCAGCCCAGTGCCAACTGACTCATGGACCGGTACCGGTCTCCGGACCGGGGGTTGGCGACCACTGTGCTAGAGAACCTTGGGCCAATCATATACCTTCAGCATAACCTACCTCACAGAGTTGTAAGCCTCTTTGGGGAGGAGGGCAGGGTAGAAATGCATAAATAAAATAACAATTACATTTTTACATTAAAATAGTATATGTGTTTATTTTAAATTTTTCCTGAAGTTCCTTTGAAATTTGTCTGAGAGTTTAAGGAAAATATGTTGAACAGTTGAGTCCCTGCACTTAGCAAAGCAAGCCAGCATGTGGCTGCAGATTGTTCCTAGTGGCAAGAAGGACTTCCAGGTCAAAGGCCATCTGGCGCTTGCTTAGAATGTCTGCCCATTTTATCTCTCTCCACAATACAGCTGTAATCGGTGCACAATTAGGGAGACTTTAATCCACAGATTATCGACTTTTCTATGTGAAGCCCCCATCTGTTGTGTGGCTGCTTACAAAGGAAGCTTTACATCCCGGATCTGGGCTCTTCCTGAAGCTGTGCTGCTGTTTCCACAAGTGCTTTCTGGGTGTTGCAAAATGGCTTGCATTGTCCGCAAATAGGAAAAAAACTATAGGTTAAAGATTAATGCTATTTTATTTATGCCCTCTTTTTAAAAAAGGATTGCATTTTCAGGTATGGTAAACCTACGTAGCAATTCCTGAAGTATGCAGAAATTGTGCCTGCTCCTAACCTCTTTTTCCATTGCCTTGTAACCCAGAAGTGACCTCATGACGCTGGCATGACACCAGTGCCACACTCTAGGACTGAGTTAAAACTCTGGCTTTACCAGCTGTCCCTACCCCCTTCCTTCTGCTGGTTATCAGCCTGAATATTGTGTGATTTCGCTCCCCACATACTATCCCACAAATGGTCGAAGCACATGAAATGCATTTTAACATTCTCGCTGTATTTCATTTCAGTGTTTTGTGACCCTTGCTTTACGCTCTTACAAGCCCCTTTCAGACCTAATACAAAAATGCTTGACCCTCCTATTCTTTCCAATGTCTGGACTTCCATCCATGTATATGGAAGCTGTCTGCACATGGAACGTATGCATTTAGCCCCATTCACATAAAATGGCAAGTGTCACGAGGATCATAAGCAGCGTGCACTCCCATTACTTATAGCTAGAGTCCTGAAAATTCTCAGTCTTTCAAACTCTTATTTTACTCTTAATTATTTCCATTGGCAATGTGGAATTGGAGCATAGGGAAAACTGCCTGTTCAGGCTCATACAAATAACCCTTGCAGTTTACAGAACTGAGCCCATGTCTTTTGCCTGTATTTTGTAGCAGCTGACATGATCAATGTGGAGTCTTTAAAAAGAACACTTAAAAGCTGACTTTTGTTTTGGCATTGAAATTTCAGTTTTTGTCTTGTGACAATGACATATTAATATGCCCAGGTGTTTCCCTTTTTTTCTTGCTTCTGGCTGATTGACAGGGTTATGTACCGTTGGTGGTGGTAGCATTGTGGAAAGTGTGAGAACTACCTTATTTTGCAATCTCTAAATCTCGTTATATGCAATATGTTTATTGCCTTAGCAACATACTCTATTAGAATGCTTCACAAAGTATTACACACTACTTTAAGAATGTCTTACAAAGGGGGCCTGGACTCTGCAAAACGTTGGTGACGTTTAGATGAGCTCCAGCTCCTACGTTATGTGTTTTATTGCCTTAGCAACATACACAGTTACAGTTCTTAAATTCTAATGCCAGAATAATCAACTTTCATTCCGACATAATTATTTTTACTTTATTTAACTTTATTCTGGTTTACCGTAAGATAAACTACATCAGGTCATGCCTCCTCATCTTATAGTGAATCATATATTACACATGTATATAGAAAATGTAGTATATTTGTCCTGTTATGGCTAATGAGGCATTTTTGTTTGATCACAGCTATAGCAATAAATGCAGGTATTCATTTGGCCTAACTGGGCAGACTGCGAGTGACTGTAAATTAAAGCAGTTAACTACATCTTTGCTGTTATAAAATACAGTTTCTGCTTTTCCTTTGAGAGTTTTCTTGGCAGGTCTTCCCAAGGCCACAATTGTGGTACTGCCTGCCTTTACTCCTCTGTGCTGCCTATGGGATTATACCCTTTGCCAGAAAGATAGAATAATATTTGGTCTCTTTGACAACAAATACAATAAAAGCAAAACTCTGCTGCCACCCCAAAAAGGAGCATAAAAACTTTTTTTTTCTCAACTGGAATTAAAATTTTAGCAAAAACAGGATATACCTGACTTGAGCATTGCAGAGCATATGGATCTTCATAACATGATTTGATTTTGGTAATTCTTTTCAAGAAGAAAAGTGTTCCCTATAGACTGAGTACTCAAAAAGAATTTTATATAGTATAAAATATTTTTCCCATAAATGTGTGGAACTATATGCGATCAAACTAGTTGGAGAAATCATTAATGTTTGGTATGGTCAGCAGCAAAAGAAAATGTGGTCGCCAAAAGATCTGATGGCTCGACATGATCAAAGTCAATACTGGGATGACAATTAACCAACTAAAAGAGGCAGTCATTGGCAGAGACAAGTGGCGGGGGCTTTCCTGTGGAATCGCCAAGGGTTGGATATGACTGAATTGATAACATCATCATCATCATCATCATCATTATGGAACTATACCAACATTATTCTATGGGTTCAGAGAACTCTTGCTTCTTTTAGAACTGTGGTTCCCAAATTATTTTTGGCTGCCATCCCCTTGATTCCCAGGCCACATCCCTTGTGACCCCATCCACCCACACATACAAATGCACACCTCTTTCCTGGTCTTCTGGAACCTCAAAACACACTATATTGCCTACAATAATTTTTTGGCTGTTGTGCACTGGCCACATTTTAGTATGGAAAAAAGTTCTTCATAAAAGTCATTTGTAAAAACCACTTTGGGTCCCCATTGGGGAGGGGGAGGGGGAGAAGCAAGCAATGGAAAATCCCATGACCATAAGCAAGCAGGAGAAGGCTTTGTCAGCTTACCAAAGCTGGAGACTTTTGGGGAAGGGTTGGAAACCCTGCGCTAAGAAATTCCTGGAGATCTGGAGTGGAGACTGGGAAGCACAGAGTCTGAGGGGGGTGGGAGCCCAACAGGAATATGATCCCATCCAGCCAACTTTCTGAAGCTGTCATTTTCTTCAGGAAGCTAAGCAGAAATGGCCCTGGTCAGCATTGGTATGGGAGACCACCAAGAAGAAGAAGAAGAGTTGGTTCTTATATGCCGCTTTTCCCTACCCGAAGGAGGCTCAAAGCGGCTTACAGTCGCCTTCCCATTCCTCTCCCCACAACAGACACCCTGTGGGGTGGATGAGGCTGGGAGAGCCCTGATATCACTGCTCGGTCAGAAGTTTTTTCAGTGCCGTGGTGAGCCCAAGGTCACCCAGCTGGATGTATGTGGGGGAGTGCAGAATCGAACCTGGTATGCCAGATTAGAAGTCCGAACTCCTAACCACTACACCAAACTGATGTCAGTATGTTACATTAAAAAGTGATGTTCTTCTGGATTGTGGTGAGTTGGGGGTGGGAGTTCAGGGGGCCTAGTAACATCCTGAAATTGGGGGTCCCCTGCCCTAACAAATAGGCCTGGCAACTCTAGGATCAGGTCTTGATACAGATACGGGAATCAAGTAAGGGAGTCACAGTGTAGCAAGCTCTGGATTGGGAAATATCTTGAAATTTTGAGAGTGGAGTCAGAGGAGGGCAGCATTTGGGGAGAGGAGGAGCTTCAGCAGTATATAATGCCACAAAGTCCATCTTCCAAACATCCATTATCTCTAGAGGAACTGATCTCTGAAGATGAGCTGTAATTCCAGGAGATATCCAGGTTCCACCTGGAGGCCCGGACCCCATGTTGAGGCCCTTGTATACTCTAGGTCTGAAGGAGGCAGGAAGAAAGGAAGAGGTGGGGGTGGGACATTCCAGGAAGGATGTCCCTTTTGTGGCAAAGCTGCATACCCCTGCTCTTTTTCAGCAACGAACAGTCAAAAATTGTCCTCTGCCATTATATAAACACCAACCCTAATCTGGAACACTGGCCAGCTGACAATCCAGAAGAGCTGACAATTTCCCAGAAGAGATCAGGGCCCTGACAGAGCTTAAACAGTTCTGCAGGGCCTGCAAAAAGGAGCTCTTCCGCCAGGCATTTGGTTGAGACCAAGCACAACCAACAATGAACGAAGGGCCCCCACTCTCCCCCCCCCTTCCTCCCAGAACTCCACCAGAGTGCTCTGGACCTGTTGTGCCATTTGCACGGTTGCATTGTTATACTGTTATATTATTATTATTGTTGTTGTTGTTATACTGTTATTATACTGTTATTCTGATACAACCACTGTTATTATTGTATGATTATTAATGAAGACTGTTCCATGTATTGTTTATAAGTTTAATGTAAAGCGCCCTGAGCCTCCGGGGAGGGCGGTATAGAAATATAAATAAATAAATAAATAAATAAATAAATAAATAAATAAATAAATAAATAAATCCTATCTGTAGTTCCAGGATAACACTATGCCAAGCTGTTACAAAGATTGCTGTGATATATGTGCTGTGTAGAAAATGCTATGTGATGCTAAGCATTCTTATTATTAACATAATAAGTTCTTGTGTGTAACTGCTTCATTATGTGTGTGGTGTAGCCATTCCTTTCAACTGAGTGGAGGAAGCCTGAATGTCCTGTATGATCATTTAGTATTTACATCTAGTTTTGGACTGGAACAAGGTCCCCCCACCGCTACTGTAGTTTTTCATCACAATTTACCCCTTTCATCTTTCATGTGATTTTGGGAGCCATTGCCCAAAAATATTGTAGCAGATATGCTGGCTCGAATTTTTCTAGAAAAGCACCTCATTTTTAGAACATAACTTTTTAAAATTGAAAGACAGCATGCTAACCTGAGAAGGCACTGCACTTTCTTTCTTTTTTTCTGAGAGGTTTCCTGCTAGAAACATGTTGAAATTTATATAGGAGCAGAGTCTTCTCAGGTTAGTGTGCATTCCTTACGTCTCGTATAATGGACTGATTGTATCTGAAGCAGCTTCGGGCAGTGTAGTCTCTAAGAAATTATTACTAGTGTTTCACATGCAAGCCAAAATATGACATTTCCCAATGGAAACTAGTTGATTATGCTAGGATCGGCTTATCTGTTTTCTAATAAAAAACTAAGCACAGTTTGAAACATAAAAATATCTTTTAAAAAAAACTAACCCCATCCAGATGATGCAATACAATTCGGGAGCAGGCCGTCCACAAGCAAGAGCAGAGGGTTTTTTCCTAGGCGGAAAAATTCCTTTCTTTCTTCACAGAATCACATAATCACATAATCATAGAGATGGAAGAAGCAGAGTTGGTTCTTATATGCTGCTTTTCCCTACCCGAAGGAGGCTCAAAGCGGCTTACAGTCGCCTTCCCATTCCTCTCCCCACAACAGACACCCTGTGGGGTGGGTGAGGCTGAGAAAGCCCTGATATCACTGCTCGGTTAGAACAGCTTTATCAGTGCCGTCACCCAGCTGCTTGCATGTGGGGGAGCGCAGAATCGAGCCCGGCATGCCTGATTAGAAGTCCACACTCCTAACCACTACACCAAACTGGAAGGGGCCATATTGGCCAACTAGTCCAACCCCCTGCTCAACACAGGATCAGCCCAAAGCATCCTAAAGCATCCAAGAAAAGTGTGTATCCAACCTTTGCTTGAAGACTGCCAGTGAGGGGGAGCTCACCGCCTCCTTAGGCAGCCTATTCCACTGCTGAACTACTCTGACTGTGAAAATCTTTTCCTGATATCTAGCCTATATTGTTGTACTTGTAGTTTAAACCCATTACTGCGCGTCCTTTCCTCTGCAGCCAATGGGAACAGCATCCTGCCCTCCTCCAACCTTTCAGATACTTAAAGAAGGCCATCATGTCCCCTCTCAACTTTCTTTCCTCCAGGCTGAACATTCCCAAGTCCTTCAACATATCTTCATAGGGCTTGGTCCCTTGGCCCCAGATCATCCTCGTTGTTCTCCTCTGTACCCTTTCAATTTTATCCACGTCCTTCTTGAAGTGTGGCCTCCAGAACTGCACACAGTACTCCAGGTGTGATCTGACCAGTGCCGTATACAATGGGACTATGACATTTTGTGATTTTGATGTGATGCCCCTGTTGATACAGCCCAAAATGGCATTTGCCTTTTTTACTGCTGCATCACACTGCCTGCTCATGTTTAGCTTACAATCCACAAGTACCCCAAGGTCTCGTTCATAGTATTACCTAGAAACGTATCCCCCATCCCGTAGGCATGCTTTTCATTTTTCTGACCCAGATGCAGAACTTTACACTTATCTTTATTGAATTGCATCTTGTTCTCATTTGCCCATTTTTCCATTGTATTCAGATCTCGTTGAACTCTGTCTCTATCTTCTGGAGTCCTCCCAATTTGCCAGTCCTCCCAATTTGGTGTCATCTGCAAACTTGATGAGTAGTCCCTCCACCCACTCATCTAGATCATTAATAAATATGTTAAAAAGTACCAGGCCGAGCACCAAGCCCTGAGGTACCCCGCTACTCACCTCTCTCCAGTCTGATGAAACACCATTGACAACAACTCTTTGAGTGCGGTTCTCTAACCAATTCCCTATCCACCTAACTATCTGAAAATCTAACTATCTGAAAATCTAACTATCTGAAAATCCAGATTGCAGTACTTCAATTTATTCATCAGAACATCATGGAGAACCTTATCAAAAGCTTTACTAAAATCCAAGTAAATGACATCAACCGAATTTCTACGATCCAGCAAACCTGTTACTTGGTCAGAAAAGGAAACCAGGTCAATCTGTCAGGACCTGTTGGAGACAAATCCATGCTGACTTTCTTGGATCACCAAATTGTCCTCCAGATGTTTGCAGAGCAATCCCTTTAATATCTGCTCCATTATCTTCCCCACAACAGAGGTCAGACTCACCGTTCTGTAGTTTCCTGGGTCATCCTTCCTCCCTTTTTTGAAGATCGGAATAACGTTTGCTCTCTTCCAGTCCTCCGGGACATCTCCGGTCCTTAAAGTGGTCCCGAAGATGATGGACAAGGATTCTGTAAGTTCTCCGGAAAGTTCTTTGAGCACTCTTGGGTGCATTTCATCCGGCCCAGGGGATTTGAACTCATCCAGTGCAGCTAAATGCCTCTCGACAACTTCTCTGCCCATATCAACCTGACACCCAGAAGGCGACTGGGTTTTGAGCCTCCTTTGGGTAGGGAAAAGCGGCATATAAGAACCAACTCTTCTTCTACTGCCATCTCAAGATGTGCCTAAACCCTTTGACCTGTGAGAAAAACAGATGTAAAATAGTGCTGAGCCTTTCTGCTTTCTCTGTATTCTCCATTAGAGTTTGTCCATCTGCACCCAACAGTGGGCTTATTGCTACTTTACTGAAAAATCTTTTCTTGTTACAATGGGCTTCCCTGGCCAATCTTAGCTCACTCTCAGCTTTGGCCTTTCTGATGATTGATCTACAGTGCCTAATAACCTGTAGGTACTCTTCTTTAGAGCTCTGTCCTTCCCTCCTTTTCCTGAACATTTCCCTTTTCTTTCTTAGTTTCTCTTGAAGTTCTCTGTTCATCCAAATAGGCTTCTTAGAGCTCCTGCAGTGTTTTCGTCTTTCTGGGATAGTCATTGATTGAGCATGCAATAGCTCCTGTTTGTGTAGCGCCCACCCTTCACATGCTCCCTTCCCTTCCAGCATTCTCATCCATGGTATGACACTAATCATGTCTCTGAGTTTATTAAAGTTTGTCCAACATCCGTGTCTGGCTACAAGCTTCCTGCCCCCCCATCTCAAAAGGAATTCTTTGAGGACATGGTCACTTCCCCCTAGGGTCCCCACCTCCTTCACCCCATCCACCAACTCTTGCCTGTTGGTCAGTATTAAGTCCAGTATGGCTGAACCTTTTGTGGGTTCATCTACCATTTGATAAATGAAATTGTCAGCCAGGCAGGTCAGAAAGTTGCATGACTGAGGACGCTTTGCAGAGTTTTTTCCCCAGCACACATCTGGGAAATTGAAGTCGCCCATGATTACAAGGTCCTGCTGCTTGGATATTTTCCCAAGCTGCTCACAAAGTGCAGCATCCGCATCCTCTCGTTGGTCAGGCGGTCGGTAGCAGACACCAACCACCACACTGTTTGTTTTCCCCTAGCTTATTTTCACCCAGATGCTTTACACTGGTGATATATTCTCCTTCACTAGAATTTCCTGACAGGTAAGCCCTTTTCTCACATACAGTGCAACTCCTCCACCTTTTTGATCTATTCTGTTTTTTTCTGAACAATTCATATCCATCCACTATTACATTCCAGTCATGAGAATCATTCCACCAAATTTCTGTGATGCCTACTAGATCATACCTTTCCATCAGCATGAGAAGTTCCAGCTCTTCCTTCTTATTGCCCATGCTTTGGATGTTAGTATAAAGGCATCTGAATCCTTTTACTTTTGGTTCCCTATGAGCTGGCCTTCCTGGTTGGGCTGCCCCCGATCGGTCTCCTTCCTAACACTCCATATGTTGAACATCTCCTTCCCCTTGTGGCTTCAGTTTAAAGCTGTCCTGATGAATCTCCCCAGGTTCCTGCCAAACACATTCTTCCCCAACTTCGATAAATGCAGTCCATCAGGTGCTAGTAGGCCTTCTTCAAGAAAGTCTATCCCATGGTCCCAGAAACCAAATCCCTCCTGCCGGCACCAACTACACAGCCACTAATTCACCTCCATTATCCTCCTCTCCTGACGCATTCCTCTTTCCTTGACAGGCAAGATTGAAGAGAATACCACTTGTGCCCCATTTGCTTGAGCTTCTTCCCTAGATCTTGATGTTGTTGTTGCAAAGTCATGTCCAACCCATTGTGACCCCATGGACAATGATCCTCCAGGCCTTCCTGTCCTCTACCATTCCCCAGAGTCCATTTAAGTTTGCACCTACTGCTTCTGTGACTCCATCCAGCCACCTCATTCTCTGTGGTCCCCTACTTCTTTTGCCCTCCATCGCTCCCAGAATTAGGCTCTTCTCCAGGAAGTCCTTCCTTCTCATGAGGTGGCCAAAGTATTTGAGTTTCATCTTCAGGATCTGGCCTTCTAAGGAGCAGTCAGGGCTCATCTCCTCTAGGACTGACCGGTTTGTTCGCCTTGCAGTCCAAGGGACTCGCAAGAGTCTTCTCCAGCACCAGAGTTCAAAAGCCTCAATTCTTTGACGCTCGGCCTTTCTTATGGTCCAACTTTCGCAGCCATACATTGCAACTGGGAATACCATAGCCTTGACTAAACACACTTTTGTTGGCAGGGTGATGTCTCTGCTTTTTAGGATGCTGCCTAGATTTGCCATAGCTTTCCTCCCCAGGAGCAAGTGTCTTTTAATTTCTTTGCTGCAGTCCCCATCTGCAGTGATCTTGGGGCCCAGGAAAAACAGATCTTGATAGTCTGTTTTAATAGGAGCGATTGTATTCACGGACGTGTCACATGGACCATCACAAATGGGTAGCGATCCGTAGATTTGAGGAATTTGGGCAGCCATTCTGAAATGTCTTTCATTTTAGCCCCTGGTAAGCAACACACCTCTTGGGTTAGGGGGTCGGGCCCAGCCACATCATGATCCATTCCTCTTAGTACGGAATCTCCAATTACCTCCAATCTCCTCCCCCCCCCCTCAACACCATTTCCTTCTATCCCCGTGGTTTCTTCACTTTGTCTTAGACTTTGTTTTGGGACCTCTTCCCTCATTGACAATTGCACCTCCTCTGCAAGGGCCTGAAATCTATTCTGGAGCTCCAAAGGCCCCGAGAACCTTCTCGCTCTACACCTTTGAGTCTTTTCCCTAACTGTCTGCAGAGGCTCTGTAATGAGGTCAATCCCCATATTCTCTTCAGGACTGGTTGTATCCTCTTTATTCAGAGTTGCACAGCTCCTGTCTATGAACTCCTCCCCTTTCTTAATTTCTGTCAGAGTAATAATCCTCTTTTCTAAACCCCTAATCCTTTCCACCAAAAGTCTTACCAGCTTACACTTGGGGCAGATGTAGTCCATCTTGTCTTCAGGGATGAAGGCAATCATGTCACATTCATTGCAGATGATGGGATGAGTGTCCTGGAAGTACATTGTAACTTCTAGGCAGTGCAACTACTAGGAAAATTTAATCTACAGATTCTAATTGCTAGGCTAAGAACCCTAGGCTAAGAACCACTGGCCAAGAGCCCTTCGGCTCGAGCCTCTGGTAAGGAGCAGCCCTTTTTAATCCTCCCAGCAATACCCAGCAATCATCTCACTCAGCACAACAATAGCCTCACCTGGTCAGCAGCAGCAGCTCTCTCTATGTGCTCCCAGCTGTCTGAGCTCCTTCCTTCCTTTCAGATTTATATACAGCCCTCCCTTGTGGCTCAGCACGGTTTATAAGAATAATTTGCATGATAGAATGCAACATAATTTTGTCAACATAGTCATAATATAACACAGGTCATGGTTATTTCACAGAATGTTCAATCACAGTAATGTTACAGTCATACCCCCGTAAAGTGAGTGTATCTGGATTGGAAGGGGTTCTGGGAGCCCAATAGGTGTTGCTATTGGCCTCAACCAAATGCCTGGTGGAAGTGATCCATTTTGCAGGTGCTGCAGAATGATGGTAAATCCAATAGGGCCCAGGTCTTTTCTGGGAGCTCATTCCAAATCTTCTTTCTAGAGGTTGCACTTATATAGGCAACAGCACCAAATGAGTTGAGGGGTGTGAGTGTGTGCCGGGAGCTCCCTCTGTTTGACAGTTTCTACACTGCCAAGACTGAAGTAAGAAGGATGCAGCACAGACCTGGAGGTGCTTGTCAGAAGTTTTCCTTTTATTGCAGGTTCAGCAGATATAGATCGTACCCCCACAGGAAGCCACAGTTTGATACTATTGCTTGAACTCACTGAGGATGAGAAGAAAGCTGACTCATCTGAATCTTCTTCCTCCCTGGTTAGAGCAGGATGTCTCTGGGTGTCCCCTCCACTTTGGCCACTAAGTAGGACCTGCTGTAAGATCCCTTGCTCTGTTGATATCATCTTCTTCCACCATACACTTGCACCACTACCAACTACACCACTTCTCTTGTCAACCCTTTTTCCATTTCCTTCCCCTTTTTTCCTCTTCCCTTGCTTTGGCTCCACCCCCTTATTTTCCCAACAGAGGTTTCTTAAACCCCACCCCTCTTCCTGACCCACTTCCTCTCTCTCCACAGATCTGCCTCCAGGCAGCTTGCCTGCTGTTGTGGGCTGTCCCCAGGACAACTACACTTCGAAGGTTACTCACAGTTAAGTTTGTGAGGTTCCTGAAGTCCTTGTGGGGGGGGGATCCTAGTTTTCTTCCCCCTTTTCCTATTTCGCATTTTTCCTTGAAGCCCCCATGCTGCCTTCCCTCCCTATCTTCCACCTTTCCCACATCCCACCTGGCTCCTTTCTCCCTTTGGCCTTTAGGGAGCCAATCTTGGGTGATCCCACGAGGATCTCTTTCCCCCTGGAGCTCCAGCTTTATTCCAGGAGCTGGGAAGGTGGCCCTTTCCATGTCTCTCAGACTGGCTCCTTTCAGGTCCTCTTCTTCTCTCATGTTGGCTCTCTACCCCTTGGTTGCAACTGCCGCGGGGGTTGCGGTTTTGGGCAGGGAGGTGGTCTTGGTGATGTTATCTATAGGCTGGGAACTTTCATGGCTTTTTTGGACCAGGCCATTTTAGCTTCAGTGGCAGGAACAGTCGTGCTTTGTGGAAGCTTTTATTGTGGGGTAAGTTGTGGGCGTTTCCTGGGAGTACCAGGAGTCCTGGGAAATCTGGGAGTTCAGGGCTGAATCTGCACGGAGCTTTTATTGTTATCCCAGGTTGATTCAGTCCCTGCCGTCTACACGGAATGCGATTTCCATTTTGATTTTGGACGATTTAAATTTTTCATCTGCAACAAGCAGGATTGATCCGAAGTGACCCTACCTTTTCCTCACAATATCCTGGAGTGGTTTTCTCGATACCTGAAAAAATCGCATGACTAAGGTGCAGCTATCTGCTTTTCCCCAAACTAACTTGCTGCCGAGCCTCCAACATTGTACAAAAGCCCTGATTGGTCAGGGCATCAGTTCAAATGCTTCCTGGTTGCAAAACTTTCCTCCCCAAATTTATTTTTTTTCTTTGTTTCCCTCTGGAATCTGTGCTGCAGAACCAGCAGAAATTTGCCTCATTCTCTGAGAGGCTGCAGGCTGGCTGGCTGGCTGGCTGGCTGGCTGCTCAGCTCCCCTCCCCCCTGTGCTCGTTAGAGAAAGAGCCTCATGCTGCTTCACCACCGGCAGTCAAAAGAGGAGAAATAAAACATGCCAGCTGGACGTCCTCTGCCCTCCCCCCTCTCAGCTCCCTGAATCAAGTGCCGAGCACTTTCTGTTTCAAGTCGGGGGAAAGTAATGAATAAGACCCGAGTTCAAATCGATCTGAATTCAACAGGAATAAACAAAGTAAATGCAGATTCAGCCCAGGACTCATGGGGACATCCTGACAAAGGGAAACAGAAGTCTGAATTATTCCCCTTAACCTTATCCCCATGCTAGGGTTGCCATGTATCCCCTGGCCACTGGGGGGTGAACAAGAGGAGGGTTGTCAGATGCAGGTTGGGGTTTGAGCCTGGGGAAGATTGAGAACTCAGTGGGGTACAATGTCTAACCTCCAGTCTGCCCTCTAAAGCACCCATTTTCCCCAAGGAAACTGACCTGTTTTCTAAAGATGCACCGTAATTAAGGGGACCCCTGATCCCTCCTGGAGCCTGGCAACCCTACTGCCAGCACAAAACTGAGGGTAGTTGCCATGGAAAGGAGGAAACCTTGTGTCCTTCCTTAAACTGCTTGGTGGATAGCTGGGTATAAATGATGTAAAAAGTGATCCCTCCCTGCTGCTGTTAGTCCTAAAAGGAGGGAGTGGGAGGTAGCCTAAACTTTTCGCCACTGTATATGTGCAGCTGCATGTGCAAAGATTTAAACTTTTACTTTTCTACCCAGGTGGCTGAATCAGCATCCTGCATGACTGATTTTTAAAATGCTGGGAGCATCTTTTCACTGATTCCTCACTGCCTCCTTTATGGACAAATCATCATCATCATCATCATCATCACCATCATCTCCACCTGAGGAGATACGGACTGAGCTGCAGATTCCTGCATGTGTATGATGCTGGCCTGAGGCCTCATGGTGTTGTTTTTGTAGACATTTTAAACAATCTTACTTTGGGTTTCCTGTGAGACTTTGGAAGAAAAATGCTTTCTCACAAAACAGTGGAAGAGAGTACATCTGAAACTGGTGACCAGAAATCACAAAATCATCTTATACTTAAAACAACACAAAAGACTATTAAGAGTCAGGCAGCATCTAGACTGAAGAAAATGCTTTCCCATCTCTAAAGAGATGCAGAGGACTTGTGCCTGTGACTCACACTGACCTTTAGCCTTCCCTTGTCTGGCAGAAGAGCAAGGCTGAATTGCTGTGTGTGTAGTTAATTAGTTCCAAGCCTCTTTGTGACTGCTGAGTTTCTTGGATGTGTAAGTTAATTTAGTGCATCTGTCAGGACACAGCCGGAACACCCCTTAGGCAGAGACGTGAAAATTTCTTGCAAAGACAAAGTCACCGGGTAGCATTTTGGTTTCCCTTTGTGGCTGAACAAAAGTGCAGACACCATAGTCTGGCACTAAGGTCAAATAGTTTTGGACTTGTGATTTCCTTGTGAGCAGAAGAGGGGGAAATCTCTGGAGAGAGAGAGAGAGAAAGAGAGAGAGAGACACACACACAAAAAATGGACAATTGGAAATTGACGTCTGTTTTTTCCACCCAAGCCCCCTGTCTTCCATGGATGACACACAATGTATTGATGGATTTGAATAAGTAGATTGTACTGTAACTTAAGAAAGATATTGGTTTTTTAACTTCAGTGGTATGCTAACCTACATTCTCAACAATCCCTCAGAAAGGCCAAATATCCTCTGTATTTAATTGATCTCTGAATGGGAATAATTGATTTGAACAAGTAAATTGTATGTAACTATGGCAAGTATAATACAATGTAGTTTGGAATGGCATATATATGCTTTTCTCTAGTCTGTGAACAGAGACAGCCAAATGCTCTATGTCAAAGAAGATGATGTCCCAAGATGCTTCCATGCTTGAGAGGACAGGCAGGGGGCAGAAGGGCAAAGTCTCAGCTAACTGCTGTCAGCAATTGATTATCTATTTGATCATTATTCTCTTAACTAGCTTCAAAGCCCGTTCCTAAGAATGGGCCCTGAAAGGGCCCCCCTCCTCTGGCCCCTGGCCAGGCAGCTTAAGGTGGCTTTGGGCCACAGCTTGCAGCCAAATCAAGTGGGGTGGGCGAGGCCTTGGCAGCTTGTTAGCAGGGCCAGCTCCTTAGCAAGCAAACAGCAGGCCAGGAGGCCCTCCACCATGACCCTTTGCCCAGGGCCCTCTTACCTGCTGCTGGCTCCAGGCACTGAGGCATCTGAGAGCAAAGAGTCGAGAGTCCAGGGCTGGAGGGCGGGAGCCTCAGGGGCAGGGCCAATCAGGGCAAAGCTGGCTGCACCCTGATTGACCCTATTCCAACTTGGACAGCCGGAAACGTCTCACCCCCTAGGCTGTTTCAGAAATATATAGAGGAACAGCAATGGATAAGGATATGGCTTATTTATTGTACATGAAATGTTTTCCATGCAATTCAATCTCAAGAGACCACAAACAAATCCAAATTGCTTTTTTTCTATTTATCTCTGGAATTTAACCATTTTCATTATGCTGTATGTTAATTTATACTATTGCACTCTGCACTTCCATTCCATTATATTGTATCTGAGAAAATGTGTGTGCACACGAAAGCTCATACTGTGAATAAAACTTGGTTAGTCTTAAAAGTGCCACTGTGCTCTAAGGGCATTTCCTTGTGCAAAAAATGTAGGCGGCATATTCTGGCCCCTCCACATGACATCACCTACATCTAGAGGCTGCCCAGAAGCTGGCTTGTGATATCACCATTTTTAACTTGCGATTTCAGGAATCGAGAAAAGTGGATTCACTGACCTTAAATGTGTGAGCTTCCAGCGAACAACCAGCAGGCAACCAGCAAAAAGAACATATGGAGGATAAAATGTGCAGTAATCTGCCCAGTTTTGTCCTGCCCTCGCATCCACCTCCCTCTCCCTCACTCCTGGGCACAGGAATTTTTTTCTTTTAAAAAATGGTGCCATGCGCAGAGCAATATATAGGCAGATGTCTGTAGGCGAATCTAGCAATACAGATAAGCATTTCATATCCAGTAATGTAACACACAGCAAGCATCTCAAACGTCCATGCTCCCAAAATTAGGAATGATTAAAATGTATTAGTCTTTGGTGACATTACTAGACTGTTGGCGATAAGCAGCAAGCACCATCACAACCTGTCCGTTTCCTCAAATTGTTGATGCTTTGCCATCCTCAAATGTGCACATTATTTTCAAGAACCAAGGTACAAATTGGAGCATCCCTGTACCCTTGCTTATTAACCATTTGGGGGCGGCTCACATGCCATTTTAATTTTTCCACTTTTAAGTGAGCAGCAATGCGTGTCCGCTTACCTGCTACCACAAGAAATGGCAGCGACCACATGGTCCACGGACAAAAGAAACATTGCTCTTCAGCTTTCAAGTAGACTCGTGATCCCATCAGGCCAGTCTCCTTGGCCAGCAATGCTCAAGATCCAAGAGTCAAGAATTCTCTATGATGCCGGGCATACACATAGCAACTAATAAGTCATAATTTAAAAAAAATATTAGGCCATTGCTGGACCTTTAAACACCAACCAGATATACCAGGAGGGGATTGGTTGCCTAAAGTGATTGACAGGATGATGCGCGGCAAGTATAAGGCACATTGCTCTCTCTTCTGCCTTTTCCAATGGCTAACGAGGAGGGTAAAATGCATGAAACAATGTCTGGAAAAGGTGAGACAGCTTGATGACGAGGAGGAGCGGTGAGGTGCGATATACTATTGCATGATTGCTATTTTGTCGCTATTTTGTCGCTATTTTGACCGATGTGCAGAAATGCCCGAAATTTCTTCAAACTGGAATGAATTTGTGTTTATATATACAATTATCTTGAGAAGGTAGAATTTTCCTGAGAGATAACCATTTTATCTATTAAAAGTAGTTGATTAAGCATGGGCTCGGTGCTCGGTCTGGTACTTTTTAACATATTTATTAATGATCTCGATGAGGGGGTGGAGGGACTACTCATCAAGTTTGCAGATGACACCAAATTGGGAGGACTGGCAAATACTCCAGAAGATAGAGACAGAGTTCAACGAGATCTGAACACAATGGAAAAATGGGCAAATGAGAACAAGATGCAATTTAATAAAGATAAGTGTAAAGTTCTGCATCTGGATGCTTTGGGCTGATCCTGCGTTGAGCAGGGGGTTGGACTAGATGGCCTGTATGGCCCCTTCCAACTCTATGATTCTACGATTCAATGATTCTATGATTCTATGTGCTTAAAACTTTCCAGTTGAAATAATTAGGATCTAAAGTGCTTGAATTTGCCTGAATTATACCTGAAGAAGAAACTCAAATACTTTGGCTACCTCATGAGAAGGAAGGACTCCCTGGAGAAGAGCCTAATGCTGGGAGCGATTGAGGGCAAAAGAAGAAGGGGACCACAGAGAATGAGGTGGCTGGATGGAGTCACTGAAGCAGTCGGTGCGAACTTAAATGGACTCTGGGGAATGGTAGAGGACAGGAAGGCCTGGGGGATCATTGTCCATGAGGTCACATTGGGTCAGATATGACTTCGCACATAACAACAACAAATTTAAACCTTTCTTCCTTACTGAAGTCTTTTTGTGAAATTTATTTGGCCTAACAGAATTAAATTCATATGAATCCTTATATGTGCAAAACACATACTCGATCACTGTACTGATGCTCCCATCCCTTATACAATTAACTTTAATGACATTTTAATCAGCTTAATTGTCCATCATTATTAAAACATATTATATTATTTGAAAACACCTTTTGGTTGCTCTGAGTGGTTTAGGAGTTTCCTATCTTTGTACCACTGAACATTTTGCTATATCAGGAAGGCCCAATGCTTCATTTTTTAAAAACGAGAGTACTAAGAGACATAACTATATCATTGCTTCATATGTTCTAGGTCTAAAGCTTAGTACTGAAAATACATTCTGAAGTCAAGTCTTGATAATTCCTGGCACAAATAAAGCCTGAAAAATCTCATTCTTTTATGATATTCTGCTGTTTCCTATGAAATTAACACATGGAAGGAAGCGGGTGGTTTATTTTATTGCTCTCTTGCCTTGTGTGTTTTATTTTAAAACAGATCTCAAATAGGCTTAGGATAATACATCCATTAGTGTAAAGTTTTTAAAAATGCTGCTGTTTTATTTTTTATACAAACTAAAACACCAGAGGTCATTGAATCCTATATTAAATACATAAATTAAAAAATAACCATCCATAAAACTTTACATACAATAAGGATTCTCATCTACCCGTTAATACATACAGTACATATACATGGCCAGCAGTGCTTATCAAAGGGTTGTTCTGCCAAATAATTTACAGTTTCTTCTGGAATTATAGACACAAAAATGGTAGCAAGTTATATACAGAGGTCAGATGCCATAGAGAGAAAGCAGGACTCTGCCAAGTAGTCAAGCAGTTTGCTGAATCTAAACTCGGTGGAATAAAAAGTGTCTGACTAGCTCAATCCAAATGGGATACAGTAGACAGAAATGCTTTGGTGATTCAATGTACGTTCATGCTGCTCTTGAGCTGCAAATTGAAAGGTTTACCATACTTGCAAGTGACCAAGTGGTACGTCCCTAGTATGTCAAAACAGAAAGCTTATACTTGTGATATGTAGGAATATAATACTGATAATTTGTGAGCCTAACTTTTGCCCATTTGTCTCTGAAAGCACCTTCTCCTAACCTGCATGGCACAAGACTAATCTGAAAGATCACTTTCTACACTCTTGGTCAATGAGACTGAGGAACCACATGGCAAAAAAGAGCAGGAAAAGAGCCACAGGGCACTGATAGTAAAAAGAAAATTAGTGAGATGCCAAACTGAAACATGAGGAGCTTCTAGGGGTGGGTGGCACCATCTTGCTCCACTGCAGGAAAAGGTTCAGAGAACATGGGTTTTCATCTGAATGTTCCAGAATCTGTTTTCAGATCTGGAGGCCCTGATTCCACCTTTGAATTTTCCAGAAATCAGTTGTGGATCTGGAAGATTCCATGACACATTGGACCAAGCCATACATGCACAGAAATCTTCTGCATGCAATAACATCTGTGTGTCCTGTCACTGCATAATGCCTCTACACGTAAACACCAAGACCTACTACAGAAGCCAGAATAGCACTGGAGTCTGGAAAGTTCTTTGACTGGAGTTTCACCATCGGAAGACCTCCAGAACTGTCACCAAATTAAGCAGGAGTCCTCAGCTTCATATCTTCAGTCTTGGATTTGGAAGTACATTTTTATAAGATATCTAACAGCATCCTACTATTTACATTATATGTACAAAAGTAAATGTATGCATTTTTCATACATACAAAATTTCAGTGGTGAACTAAATTTTATCTGGCTGACAGTAGGGGGTTGCAGAGTTAGTGTCAAGAAGTAGATATTAGGCACAGATTGTGTTGCACTGAGGGGAAAGAAAATCCCCCTTCCAACTTTTCCCCCTTCAAGTCTCCAGATCACTCAATTCTATGCATAACAGAATTTTCACCAAGTTGCTCTGAACCTGTCACCAAGGTTGTCCTTCTCCAGAGTCTTCATCAAAAGATTGGCTGTATGTTATTAGATAAAGTGGGATGAGCATGCATACACAAATAACATATTGTAATACCAAAGACAGAGCTTAGAACATGAAAGCTTTTTTCAGCATACTATGCTATGGAACAAAATTAGTCCCATCTTTCTGTACCATTAAATTGAGATGCATCAGAGTTTAGACATTTGTTTAAATGGAAATAGGAATACATCATATAACAAGAATGGTGTGACACAAAACAAACAGTCATACAATGCCAAAGCAACCTTGGCTGAAACAAAGATCTATGCCTATGATTCTTTATCCAGACAAAGTATGAACCAAGGAACCCAAATGGCAAAAACACATTAAAATGAATGGCATAGGTATGTAGATTACAAGTTATCTAGCGACCCCTGCAGGAAGAGTTACAGTGGTAGGCATATATATGATTAAGTAATGTTAGACAATCATTACCTAATGAGAATCAGGACAATAATGTTCACATTAGGATTTTTTTAAAAAATTGAAGTAATATAATCAGGGTAACTGCCATACGGGTGCACAAGGCAATTTCTGCCCCCCACCCCACCCCCGATGGCAACTGTGGGTTTAAATGCAGAAATGGATGCTTAAAAATCAGTCTGGTAATAATGTGCACTTTTTAAAAGGACATAGCAAAAATGGCATCAGAAGACTCCGTGGTACACAACAGATCATGTTGTAGCATTCTGGGCTGCTACTGCAGAATCTGGAAGGTCCTCTTGAGAGCTGACAGTTTCCTGTGCCAGATCCACAAACTCATGACCATGATAGAGAAATCCTATTACAACGTTAGAGGTGTACCTTCACTGTCATTGTGCCTATGTACAGATTCAACAATCATTTGCTCATTGTACGTTTTGTGGATGCAGTGCAACATATTCTAATAGTCACTTTTGTTTTACATTGCAAATGTTGCATCACCACTTTAAAGGGGAAGCATACAAATGATAGCTGCAGGAACTTATCTTGTGTTTATGGAAAGGGGAATTTGGACCAATGGAATGAACAACACTCTCTTCCTATGGAACAGGAACTATTTGGGGTACTAAAGATTTCTTCCACCCTAATTATAGAGCCACAAACAATTTGAAAGGGTGCACCACAGATAATACTATCAAATAGTATAGAACAAAACTGTTTCCTTTTCTGATCACATTAGATCAATCCTTTGGAGGAACTAAGATGATGCTGTGGCTGGTGATCTCCAGCATGACCCCATTCTTCCTCCCTCAGATTTTTCAAAAATGAGAACAACGCCCCCCCTTCTAGCTGTATTCCATTATCACTATCTTTGCTAGATTTCAGAACACTCTCAGATGGAACTACCCTTTAAAAATCTATGTCAGACCATAGTTAAAGTTCTACAAACCCTGACTCGATTTGCCACCACTGCAGTTATCGAGCAGCAAGCAATCTTTGCAATATATGACAAAACTTGCAACTGTACAAGTAGCTGCTTGGTAAGTTGTTTATAAAAGCCTCCTAGGTAGTGAAGGAAATTCCCATGCACCTTAACGTGACCAGTCATTGGTGGAAGAGGAGAAGTAATATCATTTTCTTTTTCCTTAACCGTATATTGTAGATGATGACTAGCTTACCAAGAGAGTTACATGTACAGTCTGTGTAACTGGTAAGTGATTGGCTGCATTTATTCCACAAGGTTTGTCCTACTTTGTATCTGGCTACTTTGAAAAGGCAGGAAATTCATGTGTAGATCGGAAACAGTAGTGAACATATGACTATTAATATCACCAATGACACACACAGGGAAAGTACTAAGACACGCAGTATAGACAAGGCATCACATCAGCAGCAATAGCCAATAACCTGGGATTTCCAAAAAAAGGCAAAGGAAGTGGATTAATACTGCACCAGTATTCTACAAATAGACCATTCTGGTGCACTTTCTCAAATCTATGCTGTGATTAGGCAGAATCTACACACACTTTGGTAAGACAAAAACTAATTTTGAGTCCAGGACATTTTAATGAAGGAAGACAAAGCTGGATATTGGACTCCTTCCATGGGTGAAATGATGCAATTGTTCATTGAGACAGAACATGGATTTGACACAGGGAAACAACCTCTATCCTGACTTTTCATCAGATGCTATGTAACAGAAATTTATGAAGCAAAACAAACAAACAAAAAAGCTGACATGCACACCCCCCCCCTCCATCTAAAATGTTAAAATTTATTGGCAGGTTAAATTCAGTCTAGAGCTTCGGTGAAAGTTCAGTGTACCACAGCATGAATTTCCCAGATGCACTGTGGCAATACTATGTTTCCAAAAACAATCTAAGTAGATGAACAACATATGAAATGGGTGGGACCTCTGGCCCTTTAAGACAGTGGCTTCCCCAGTATGTTCTTCAGTGGAAAGATCAGAAATGGCAGGCCAGCGCCCGTGAAAGATAGCCTTCTCACTACTGATTGTTCCCTGAAAGTGCAGTTGCAAGGCCATGTATGCTGGGAGGTACAGTTTGAGAGGCAAGGGTGCAGAAGCGTAAAGATTGCACGGATAGGTTGTATTTCTTATGCAAGGTTTAATCCTGCATTAAATGTTTTGGACTTTCTTCTGATAATTTGTAACAAGATCCAATGTGTTCTTCTCCCCTGTGAAAAATGGATATCCTTCAGACTTTATGAACTCTTACAACACTTAGCATTGGTTATGACTTAGGTAATTTGTAGTGTAATTGTTCGTATCAAATAGAACGATACAAAACATAAGTGGTCCGAAACAGCTGTGAAATCAGCATTCACAGAAGTTCCATTATCTGGCATTTCCTTTTCCATAGGATGATTTCTGGCACACACACTCCATTATAGACTCTGATACTACTCTGCACGGTTTCTCTGTACCCACTGAACTGCAGGAGCAGTTTTGTGGGGCATTGAAGGCTGCAGTGGGAGGCAGGGAAATTGTCTTCTTGTAGCATGAATCTCTATTTAGGATGGGAGTCAAAAATCAAGAATTTTTTAAAAAGTGGAAATGAAGCCCACATGACTGAATGAGGAGAAAAGATCAGGAGTTCAGTAGCACCTTAAAGACTAACAAAATTTTGTGGCTGGGTATGAGCTTTCATGAGTCACTGCTCACTTTTCAGTCACAGCGAATCCATCTGTCCTTATATCTTAGGGGCAGAGCTATCAGATGCCAAATGATAAGAGCAGGGGAATGACAAGAGCAGGTGTGATTGGATGAGGTGTGATATGCAGAGGAGCAGTAAGCATGGAGAAATCAGCATTAGGAAACCTAAGTCTTGATTCAGTCCAAGATGCATTGTCTTCAGATTTATTATCAGTTGCACTTCAGCAGTCTCTCTAATTTCCCCCACTGATTTTTGAATTTTGTGATTTGTCTGACATTAGAAACCAAAAACAGCAAACAAACAAACAAAAACAAACCAGTGGAGGTTTTAACCTTTCAGAATAATTACTTACTGACCTCAGTCCAGTGGTATCTTTAAGACCAACAATGATTTTGAGGTTCCTCAGTCTGAGGAAGAGTGCTTGCACTCGAAAGCTCACACCTTGAATAAATCTTTGTTGGTCTTAAAGGTGCCACTGGACTCTAATTTTTATTATTATTATTATTTAATTTTTAGACTGCCCTTCTCCCAATAGGTCTCAGGGCGGTTTACAACATAAATAGTTAAAACACAATAAAATCCCCATAAAACCCCCAATTAAAAGTTACATATAACATATAGCGGTGGTGGTCACAATTCTGATCTTAGTTCAGCCTGGTGAATAATGTTCAGAAGAGGGTGGCACCAATACAATAGATCTAACCATGATCTCAATGTTAGAGATCTCAATATTGGAGGGGATCCTCTGATGGATTAGTGGGAGAGCTGCCCTGGCCTCAACCATATACCTGGCGGAAGAGCTCCGTCTTACAGGCCCTGCGGAAAGCTGGTAGATCCCGCAGGGCCCTTAGCTCTTCTGGGAGCTCATTCCACCAGGTTGGGGCCAGGACTGAAAAGGCCCTGGCCCGGGTTGAGGCCAGGCAAACATCCCGTGGGCCCGGGACAACCAGTAAATTCATACCCACAGAGCGGAGTGCCCTGCGGGGGGCATAAGCAACCAAGCGGTCCCACAGGTATACGGGACCCAGGCCGCGTATAGCCTTAAAGGTCAATACCAATACCTTGAATCTGATTCGGAAACAGACTGGTAACCAATGCAGATGACAAAGCACCGGCTGTGGGCCCTCAAGGTGTTCTAGTGAGGACCCTGGCAGCCGCATTTTGGACCAGCTGTAACTTCCGAGTCAAAGACAAGGGAAGGCCCGCGTAGAGCGAGTTACAGAAGTCTAATCTGGAAGTGACTGTTGCATGGATCACTGTGGTCAGGTGTTCCGAGGACAGGTAGGGCGCTAGTAGCCGGGCTTTTTGTTTTATTGTGCTGCTTTAAACCAACACATTTACCCACTTGAATCTTACTGACCTAAGCTATAAGGACAGATGCTCATATTCTAGCTGTATCTGAAGAAGTAAGCTGTGATTCACGAAAGCTCATACACTGCCACAGTTTGTTTGTTTTTAAGATGGTACTGGACTCCTGCACTTTTCTGCTGCTACAGACAGATTAACCTTGATCAAAGACTGAATTATTAGTTGCTGTCTGTATGCCCTGCCTTACTGGTCTAAAGCCTGGAAAATCGCAATATTTCCACTACAAAAACACATCTGTGATATACAGCTGGCCAATGAATATTTTCAAGTGGCTATTGCTGCATGTTCAGCAATATTACCATAATGAAAGGGGTAAAAATGATGACATTCATCCACCATCATTATGAGAGAGTGCTGTTCATCCATTGCAGTACAAATTTTCTTCATTGTATGAAGAATTGATAGGAAAGCCTCAGCTTTTCAAGATTATATCAGAACAGGCAATGCACTAGGGAGCCAGGCATAATGACTTGCGGGGAGGTGGGTGCTTAAAGTGCTCTTGCGGCATTTTGACATTCAAAAGAACCCAAGGCTTTGCTATCCATCCATGCTATGTCCCTTTGATAATCCTAAGCGATACATAGCTTGAGCTCTAGGCTGCTCATCATTACAAAAATCAAACAACCACAAGCAAATGCTGGGCTTGCTTTTGCAAAGTCTCTTGAATTTATTTAAACTGTAAGAATGCACAGGGAAGAAACATCCTCCTTGTAGTGAAATGGAAGAGCAGGTCCGTGGGGTCAACAAGGAACCAAACTGTGCTAATAAATGAAAGCAGGTTCTGATGCTGCTATTAGCAAAGAGTGCCTCCATTCAAATGGATGGTTCACAGGATACAAACCAAGGACTCTAAAAGGGAAACTTCATCAGCAAGGGTCATTTCCCCAAGAAACTCTAGGAGAATTGCTAGAAGTGTATGGTAAACTGGGAGATAATGCCAAACCTTACATTAGGAACCTTTCACTCTCATATGCCTTTAGAGTATTTCTTAGATTTTCTGATTTTGGTTCATGCAGCTGGTTGAGAAAGTGGCCATGACCGGGGGAGGGTGGTGGTGGAAAGTGTTGATAAGTATTTTGCTTGGATGTTAATATGAGAGCTGAGGCAGAAGCTCTTATGGATGCGGAGGTCTGATTGACACAGGTATCAGGTTCTTCTGTGGCATAACTATGGATTAAACGGTTAGGGGATGCAGGGTTCTTCATTCGATGTAACATGTCTAACGCGCTGTCCTTCATGGAAGGATCCTGATGACAGATAAGGCTACCATGTTGTCAGGCATCCTCAAGAGCACTGTCAGCCATTCTCATCAGGTTGACTCTCTGCACCTTTCTTTTCCTTGCTACTTCAGGCAGCAGCATGGTCATGTCCAAACTGTATCCATCCCACTGCCAAGTTTTACCCATCGTGAAACAAAAACAGAGTACAGCTTCCCCATTTTGTTCACATTTGCTGCTGTCATTGTTCCTGAGTTTAAAATCAGAGAGAGAGAGAAAAAAAGAGTCCCTGTATTGAGAAAGCCAGACTTTCCAACTTGACTGTTTTATTGTCCCCATAGAATTCTGAATACATTTCTTTTCCTCTGTTCCCTTCAGTATTGAAGACTTTCATGGGAAGTTGGTATTATGTTTAAAATAATCCCCCTGCACAGCAGGGATAGATTGTTCATAGTAACTTTGGTTCCTTGCCTCACATACCTTCATTCAATCTACTGAATGTGGTTTCCTGCTGTTTCTTTACCTAAAAACTGAATTCTAGTGATGTACGCTGATGGGATACTCCTTTCCCCCTTACAGAATTTCATTGAGTGCAGCATATGTTGTAGTTTTAGACAGGAACTGTCAAGTAACAAATCTTGAATAATGGCTTTGAACTACATGGTGGGTGTGGGCTCGGCTACAGAGTGTTGCTTTGTTGTGAAGTGGCTGTAAACAGTGTTCTCTCCTTCATGGGTTTGGAAGCATCTGCCCTTTTGAGGACTTTTCAGTGTATTTCAGTCACTCTAGAAAGGAAGGAAAATAATGTCAAAATTTTCTAGTCCCATAAACCTGCACAAAAGGGTGATATAGACATTTAATAATAATAATAAAAAACAATAAACATTTTCTTGCTTACACCAGTATCTAGTCAGTGATCCTCATGAAAGCATCCACTGATTTCTCATCCTTAGTTCATTAATAGCGACAGACAATTTTTTAACTTAAGAATGTAAGGATTGTGCAAATGGTTATACTGAGTCTTTGGATTTCATCATTAGAAAACTACAAGTGTAGACCCACAATACTGGCTGGAGAACGGATTCCCTCACCTCCCAGCTTTCTTGCTGAACCTCTGTCCAAAGCAATTCCAAGGCCTGTGCCTCCACTGCTTACAGGTCTGCTCTGACTCCCAGGCTGCTCCTCCAGCAACAGCATGTCTCCTGGGCTGCAGTGGCAGCATGTCTGGTGCATATCTTGACCTGCATCAGTGGCAGCATGCCCAAAATGACACCTGGACTGCATGCTGCTGCAGGGCCCAGTAGAGGGCCCCAGGCTGCAGAGCCACGGCCATCACCAGAACCAGTGCAGAGCCCTGTGTTGCCCAGCCACTGTCCAGCATGGCTCCCTGGATCCTATTTTACTTTTCATGGGATTTCTAAATATTTCAGATTTTGCTGCAAACCTGAGAAATGCCCCAAGTTTGAAGAAAAATCTGTTCAGTCTCCATGCAGTTGGGGGCCACACACAGCTAATAGGATATAGATATCCTCTTCCCTTAAGCTTATCTATAGCTCTCATGCTATCTGTTTATACATTTTTATCCAACCTGCCTCCAAAGAACTCAGGATGTCATTATTCCTTCTCTATATAATAATGGACATGGACAGCAAACTTTAAGGTGAATTAAATGTCAACTGTCACATCCGCTGCTCCGATGCTTGCAGCAATGTTGCTCAGAATGCTGGGAGGGGGGGGGGATACATTCCTGTGATGTGAAACAGCTGCATAGGGTATAGTTTCAGCAATGTTCTAATGGAGGTGTGTTAACGGCATCTCCATTTCTTCTGTAAAATTGCCATATGAGTGAAGGAGGTAGCAACCATCAACTATCAGTTGACTGCCTCTGTTAAGCTCATGTGCTAATGCACCTTGAAAAACCAGTTACATTCCTGAGGAAGACTCATTAGGCCTCTCTGTTGACCCTGCCACTCCTACTGAGGCCTTGTTCCTCACCTTTTTCTTTCAGAAATCTCTGATGTGGATCGACAATGAATGACCTGTCATGGCATTGCTGTACCACTTTTTGGCTACTTCATATCCAGTTTATGCGTTTCTGTTTTTCTGTATCTTACTTGACCTCAGAAGTCTATAGTCCTAGATCCACAAGAGACCATATATACACACATACAGAGAAATTTATTCAGGGCACAATTGCTTAAAAAAATTATTGGGTAGACATTCCAGGTTTGGTACTTTTTCCTGTAGCTGCCATTTTCTAAATTGGCAAATCTGGTTATTTTGATATTTAAAATTCACTTAGAATGCTTATCTTGATTTCAAAATATATGCTTTTTGAGGTCAATTAGTTGTGGATACAGCCATTTTTCCTGTAGCCACTGTTCTGCAAGATGGTGGTTTCACTTTCTTTTAGGATGCTCATATTGTTATCAAACGGTATGTTTTGGGGCAATAAAACTGTATATAAAAGGCTAACATGGAATATGGAAAGTAACTGGAGCTTGGGTGAAGTTTGAATGTACTAAAAACATGTTTGCATGCACATATGTAATACACAAGCATAAATCAGGGCACCATGAGTAACTGCAGTTTGGTAGCACACACTGTGAGCCTCTTGTGGTGCAGAGTGGTAAGGCAGCAGAAATGCAGCCTGAAAGCTTTGCCCATGAGGCTGGGAGTTCAATCCCAGCAGCCGGCTCAAGGTTGACTCAGCCTTCCATCCTTCCGAGGTCGGTAAAATGAGTACCAAGCTTGCCGGGGGGTAAATGGTAATGACTGGGGAAGGCACAGGCAAACCACCCCGTATTGAGTCTGCCATGAAAACGCTGGAGGGCGTCACCCCAAGGGTCAAACATGACTCGGTGCTTGCACAGGGGATACTTTTACCTTTACCTTTAGCACATACTGTAAAAAACCAACTTGGTGTGTGAAATGGTCCTTTGTAAAAGGTGTAAAAGCCACTTCATGTGTTCCTGTATTTCTTTCTTTCTTTCTTTCTTTCTTTCTTTCTTTCTTTCTTTCTTTCTTTCTTTCTTTCTTTCTTTCTTTCTTTCTTTCTTTCTTTCTTTCTTTCTTTCTTTCTTTCTTTCTTTCTTTCTTTCTTATTTATTTTCTTAGATTTTTATACTGCCCTCCCATATGGCCCAGGGCGGTTTACATGGGAACACTGGGATACTTAGAACATTCTGTATCTTACTTGACTTCAGAAGTGCATTGAATAAACATTGATAAGCAGTGATTCTTTCACTGTGAACATGCTGTTGTAGGGAAATAAAGCATACTGTCTTACCTTCTCAAGAGGCACAATGACATCAAGGCCAAAGAATAAAGGCAAGAGAGAAGAACAAGAACAGAAAAAGAAACTGCAGAAAGGGAGGGAAAAGAAGATATTAGGTTGCATTGTTTCTTAAATTATTTTGTTGAGCTTGTTACTGATATAATTACTCCCCAATGTCCATGACATAATAATGTATTATGGTACCATTATATTTATTTATTTATTTATTCACATTTATATTCCCCTCTCCCCGAAAGCTCAGGGCAGTTTACATTGAACTGAGAACTATACAAGAAACAATCCATGCATATAAATAATTATAACATTAATATTATTAACTGACTAGCAAGAAAGCCCACTGCAACCAGGAATACAATGGGCGCTAGGACCCAGGGGACACCGGCAGGCACAGATCTCTCTCTCTGTCTCTCTCTCTCTCAGCAAGAGCCAGATGAAGTAATCAGGGCTCCTTGTAGCAGGGAAGCAAGGGTCGTTGGCAGTTTGTCTCTGTCTGTCTGTCTCTCTCCCTCCCAGCAGGAGACATAGCAGGTAACCAGGGGTCGTTTGTGGTTTGGCAGAGCTCTCTGCGTCTCTGTGTTTCTCTCTCAGGCATCTGAGAGCAAAGTGGCTAGCATCCAGGCAAGGAGGGTGGGAGCTGGCCACACCCTGATTGGCCCTATTCCATCTCGGACAGCCAGGACACTCTCCGCACCCAGGGCTGTTTCACAAATATTAAGAAGAACAATAGATAAGGATAATAGCAAGGTAACCATACAACATCAAACAGTAATAGTGCAAACAGGTCCAGGAGCAGAATGCCTTGATGGATTTCTGGGGGGGGGGGCTGCAGATGTTGTTGGTTGTGCCTGGTGGAAGAGTTCCCTTTTGTAGACCCTGCAAAACTGTTTTAGCTCCGTCAGGGCCCTGAACTCCTCTGGGAGCTAATTCCACCAGGGAATTCCAAAGGGAATTTTCTTTTATTGTCACCACCCTGGGGGGCGTGATGAGATCAAAGCCCATTTCTTCCCCATCCATCTCCATTGCTTCCCAGAATATAATTTTGGACTCTCCCTATCTAGTTGTTGATAATGTTTGAAGTCTTCCCACTTTCCCAGGGATCCCATGGGGAGGATGCGAGGTCTGGAGTTATATGTTGTATCACATGCCATTTGCTTCAATTTCGACAATGCCTGGCTGAGTGTACTTGCTTACTCACTAAAAGAAATCTTTTGCTTCAAGTCAAGGGCTTGCTTTCCTGGGTAACTGAAGATCCTCACAGAAGTGTATGTGTTAAGACAACATAACCTGACTAATTATCAGTGGCCATCCTTCCTGTTTATGCATCTGTGTTTATACATTTTATTAATTAAAATGGTTTTATATATTTATTTATATTTTAAGGCATGTTTTTATTTTGTGATCATTTGCTGTCTTGGGGATCCTAAATTGGGTGGAATGGGAGCATACAAATCTTTTAAATAAACAAACGAAGTTGTAGTCTAGACACTCTAAGGTAGCGATCCCCAACCTGTGGGCTACGGACCACAGGTGGTCCGTCAACTAATTGGAGGTGGGCCGCGAAGGACACCTCCTCCCCCTCCGGCTCTTTACTTCATCCCCCCCTTTACAACACACTTCGGGTGTCATTGTCTCCCATCACTCTATGAAAATAAAATGTTCCTTATGTTCATTGTTGTGGTGTGTCTGTATCTTATTTTGAAGGGATGTTTAAACATTACCATAGTGATCAGAGAGCTCTAGGGCAGTGGTTGAGAGTAGAGGAGTAAACTACCCCCCCCCCCACCGGGCCTCAGTAAAATTGTCAAGTGTTGAGTGGTCCCCGGTGATAAAAAGGTTGGGGACCACTGCTCTAAGGTGCTTTACGCTGAGTTCTCTTTGAAAATTTCTTAGAAATGGAAACTGGTCCAGACGTGCCTCAGATTTGTCTTCATAGACTTCCGTTTTCTGGGTTCAATTAAAAATGTTGGCTTTGACTTTAAAAACCTAAACAGGCTGAGGTCAAGTATCTCAAAGAATTGTCTTCTCCATCATGAGCCCACTCCACTGGAACAGTCCATTGCCCTTAGAGATTCAACAGATGGCTCTGAGCGATTGGGCCTTGGCAGTGGCAGCACAATGTTTTCCAAACATTTTTAGAAGACTGAAACCAAAGGAAGACTGAAGCTTTGCACACATGCCAGAAACACCGTATGTAGTCCTTCAAATGAATAAGGGGACTTTTAGTCATGTTGTAGATGTATTTGGCTGATGGCCAGTTCTGGTTTCTGTTGATGTGAGGTTTTTGGTTTGTTAGCATTTAACTGGTTAGCTTTATATGTATTAACAGGATAATAATTTCAATAGGAACAGTTTATTTTGTAGTGGAATCAATAAAATGAAAAATGCTAAAACATGTTACTGATTTAAAAAGTTAGAATGGGTAACATCTGAAAATACGTAAATCTGCTGTACTTTGTCTTTTTAAATATATAAAACAACCAACCTTTTCTTCTAAATCCTTGATCTGTCTCTTCTGGATATCAGTTTTATCTTCTAAATCGCGGATCCTCTAATAAATGAATGAATAAACAAACAAACAAACCCAAAAGTAGGTTGGATGAACATTGGTTAAGCAAAATTTATTCAGTGTTTTCAAGTAGCTGTAACTTCAGTGGAACATAAGCCATCGCACTATGGGGTCATATTAGGATTCTATGAGAGTGAAATTTGTGCTTACTTTTGTAATATCAACATGATTTAACAATAATTTAGCTGGATTGTGTTTGTTGTTTTTCAGATCATAAATCAAGGACAATGGATAAATGACTGCACATTTTTGCCCAGTAAAGCTGCATAGATTTCTTCTGTAATCTGCATCTCACCTGATGTGCCTGCTGAAGCAATTCCATCCTCTCCTGTAGGATCTGGCAGTCATATTCTCTGCTTTTTCTCAACATTTGTCTTCTTAATTTTTCTACAGCAGTCCTCAGTTCTTCTTGCTGTTTCTCACTCAGCAATTCTCCAAACTTTATCACAGTTTCTTGCTGCAAAGCATTGTACAAGGTAGCTTCAAGCTCCTGGATTCTCTAATCAACAGAACAGCAAAAAATGGTTATGGAATACAGCCTGACAGGAATTGTGTGGGCGTCAACCTACACTTTTGATTCCAGAAAATAGCTTTATATTCTGATATAGAAGTCAGATAGAATTCAGAAGTCAAGATGAAAATGGAAATGCCATGACATTTATCTATAGCTATATATTACAATCTGTAGATGTAATAACTATGTGTGGACTATGTGATGGGATCTGTGGATTCTTAGAGCCACTCCCTGTCTGGCTGTCATGGCGGAGTGTTCTGGGAGCCATGGCTGTGTGGTGGAAGTCTGTGGGAGAGCCTCTGGGGCCAGCTGTGGTGATGGAAGATGCCAGGAGTCCCTCTTGACTTTGAGCATCTCCCAGGTTCCATTGCTATTGCTGCAGGTGGGTGGTGGAGCTTGAAGTTGTGATGGTGGGGATGGGAGAGGAATAGGATTCTCCCCCCTGTGAATCTCATGGGCTTCCCAGCAGTGTCTAAATTTTAAACAGTGCTGAAAAGCACATTTAGGTTCTTCCATTCACTTCAATGGTAAAGGCAGTGGCATGTACACGGGACTACGGCTTGGATCCCACAAATTTCTACTGGAAGACACAGATGGTCCAAGGTCTTCCCAACACTGTCCTCACCATGAAACTGTTTTATTCCTGGGGTGTAAGGATTTGTGCATACTAGTAGCAGCACAGGCCAGGCTGCTGCATTGAGGATAGGGGACAAGGTAGATCTCCTCAAAGAAGGGGAAGCAACAACTTCACCCCCTTCTCCCTCTCCACTGCATCAGCACAACCTGTGTTCCAAGAGACAAAGGGCTCCAGGGGAATGGGAGAGTAGAGAAGATGCCATGACCCTTGTGCCCATAGATCACAGGACTCCTCTAAGTAAATGAATGAAAAAGGCTTTATGCCTGTGAGAGCTCCAGATGTGTAGGCAGAAATATCACCATATACAGGATTGATTTTTTTTCTTACCCTGTGTAAGAAAATTGTAATATTTTAATCTGAACATCCTGTCAGTTTGGTGCCTATAGCTGGAAAAAGTCTCAAGCTGATGATGGCAAAACGATATAATGTTCAAAACTATTTCACAATAGATTCCCAGGTATAGTCTGTTTTCGATATCTTCATCAGTGATATTCTCAATATTGTAATAACTCAGTCTTCTCTAATAGTGTCTTTATGATTGTTGGAAATAACTTAGTTCAATCCCAAATAGGTTGCATAATATCCAAATTAGTAGGGGTTGTCAGGAACCAGGCTGAGCCTAGCCTGCAGAGTCCGTGCTAAAGACACATCCGATATCCAACAGGTAATTGTAAATCCAAAGAGAGCTTTATTAAACAGAGTCCACAGAACGCTAAAGCAAGCCAAGATCTTCCTAAGCAAAGATCTTGATAATAACAAAGATCAATGGGAAACCCAGGGCAGATATAGGGCCCTGTTCATAAGGGAGGGGTACACAGGCATTTTGGCGGGAGAGCGAAAGGGCAGCAAAGGTGAGTTGATTCACAGGGTACAAATGGTCAGGAATCTAATGTCACCAGGAATCTAGTGTCACCAGTACGCTGATGATACCCAGCTCTATCTCTTGATGGATGGCCGGCCAGATCTCCCCCCAGAAAAATTCGCCAGTTGTTTGGAAGCAGTGGCTGGATGGATCAGGAAGAGCCGCCTGAGACTCAACCCCTCTAAGACGGAGGTCCTTTGGCTAGGCCGAAGGGAGCAGGAACAGGAAGCGCGTCTTCCCTGCCTGGACGGGGTACAATTGTCATCTGTGCCCCAAGCCAGGAATTTGGGAGTGATTCTGGATGCCTCACTTTCCATGGAGGCCCAGGTCACTAAGGTAGCCCGGACGGCGTTTCTCCATCTACGCCAAGCTCGGCTACTAGCGCCCTACCTGCCCCCGGAACACCTGGCCACTGTGATCCATGCAACGGTTACTTCTAGATTAGACTTCTGTAACTCGCTCTACGCGGGCCTACCCTTGTCTCTAACCCGGAAGTTACAGCTGGTACAGAATGCAGCTGCACGGGTCCTCACTAAATCATCTTGGAGGTCCCATGTTCAGCCTCTGCTGAAGCAGCTGCACTGGTTGCCAGTTTGTTTCCGGATCAGGTTCAAGGTTTTGGTACTAACCTTTAAGACTATACGCGGCTTGGGTCCTGCATACTTGAGGGACCGCCTATCTCCTTATGCCCCCCGCAGGGCACTTCGCTCTGCGGGTAAGAATCTGCTGATGATCCCAGGACCCCGGGAGGCACGCCTGGCCTCGACAAGGGCCACGGCCTTTTCGGTCTGGCCCCTACCTGGTGGAATGAGCTCCCTGAAGAGCTGCGGGCCCTGTCGGAGCTCTCTGAGTTCCGCAGAGCCTGCAAAACGGAGCTCTTCCGCCAGGCGTTTGTCTAAGGCCGGGTGATGGCCCGGGGCTAAGATCGGACCCCTCTCCCCGGAGGGGGGAGGCCAGTACTAAACTGACCTGGTTCCCCAGAGTGTTCCATCCTATGCCCAATTATCCTCCGTTCCCTTCTGCTCATCCAGTGGGCCTGTACGGGAATAGTTTTAATCGCCATCATTGTGACTTAGTCATTGTTTTAATGGGGTTTTAATGGGGTTTTAATGGGGAATTTTAATGGTTAATATATTGTATTTGTATTAAAATGTTGTGAACCGCCGCGAGCCGGTTTCCGAGAGCGGCGGTCATACAAATCAAATAAATAATAATAAAATAATAATAAATAATAATAATCTAAGTTGTTACCAAGTTGTTGAGACTGGACTGTCTCCACAAGGACACTTATAGTGAGATTGATACATCAACAACGGAAGGCTCCTGCTGGGAAAGGGAAGGGAGGCTTGGAGCCTACAAACAGATTTACAATTTTATGGCCTCGAATCCCCCAGGCTGGTGAGAAACGAAAGTAGAGTGAGAAATGAAACTTAGATGGCATGAATCAGGGTTCATGACAGGGGTTCATCGCAATGTGTAATTACAGCATGACATTATATCACTTCGCCATCGCCAGCTTGAGTCTTTTTTCTTCTACTTTATTACAGCTGACGGATTTTAACCTGTTGCATGGCGTCTATAGCTGGCAAAATTTTAGAACAAATCATTAAGCAGTGAGTCCTTGAGCAGCTTGAGTGAATGGCTGCAATTACTAAGAGTCAACATGGCTTACTCAAGAACAAGTCATGTCAGACGAACCTCCCTTTCTCTCTCTCTCTCTCTCTCTCTCTCTCTCTCTCTCTCTCTTTCTTTTGAGAAAGTTACTACCTTGCTAGATCAGGGGAATGCTGTGAACATAGTTTACCTTGATAAGGTTCCACATGATATTCTTATTGACAAATTGGTAAAATGCGGTATGAACCCTATTACTGTTGGGTGGATCAAGAACTGGTTGACAGATCGCACCCAAGGGGTGATTGTAAATGGTTTGTCGTCTTCTTGGAGAGGAGTGACAAGTGGAGCGCTTTAGTGATTTGTCCTCGGCCCTGCATTGTTCTATATATTTATAAACTAGGAAATAAGCCCGCTGCAGCCGAAATACAGCGGGCGCTAGCAGGGCTCTGGAGGTTGGTGGGGTGGCTCAGGAGCGTTGGAGGGCGAGTCCCCGGAGGGGAGGCTGGGCATGGGGAGGGCCATGATCGTTGGGCGGCTTGTCCGATTGGTCCCTCCGATAGTCTGTCCGGAGGAAGGGGCCAATCGGCACCCTTCCTCATCCCGGACACATCCCGCCTTCCAAGGGGTTACTCTTTTATTTAGTCCGCGGCGCCCGTGGCGCTGCGGGCTTGTGTTAAGATGATTTAGATGAAGGAATAGAGGGGGTGCTTATTAAATGTGCAGATGACACTGAACTGGGAGGTGTAGCAAACACACCAAAAAACTGAATCAGAATACAGAATAATCGTGACAGGCTAGAAAACTGGGCTAAAATGAATGAAATTAATTTCAACAATGATAGCTGTAAAATTCTTCATTTAAGTAGGAAAAATCAAATACATCACTATAGGATGGGTGAGATTTGTCTTGGCAGTGGTATGCGTGTAAAGGATCTGGGGGTCTTAGTATGAGTCAGCAGTGTGGCTCGGTGGCTAAAAAGGCAAATGAGGTTTTGAACTGTATTAAAAGAAACATAGTGTCCTGATCATGCAAGGTAATATTACCATTTTACCCCACTCTGGTTCGGCCTCACTTGGAATACTGTGTTCAGTTTTGGGCACCACAATTGAAGAAAGAAGTTTGAAAACTGGAGCATGTCCAGAGGAGGGTTACAAAGATGGTGAGGGGTTTGGAGACCAAGTTGTATGAGGAAAGATTGAGGGAAATTGGTCTGTTTAGCCTGGAGAGCACATGACTAAGAGGCGATATGATAGCCATCTTCAAATACTTGAATGGCTGTCATAAAGAAGTTGGAGCAGAGTTGTTTTCTGTTGCCCCAGAGGGTTGGACCAGCATTTTCAGCTAAACATCCAGAAGAAGTTCCTGACAGTTAGAGCAGTTCCTCAGTGGAACAGGCTTCCTCAGGAAATGGTGAGTTCTCTTTCTTTGGAAGTTTTTAATCAGAGGCTAGATAGTCACCTGACAGAAATGTTGATTTTATGAATGTAGGCAGATTGTGAGTGGATGAGCAGGAAGGGATGTGCCAGTGTTTGTATCTTGTGGCCCTTCCTTACATACCTAGAGAATTACTGATTGCCACTGTGGGATGGGAGGTGAACTTCCTCCAGGCCAGGCTGGATTTTGGAGTTTTGGTGGTAGTAGGGATAACTTCAAATTGAAATGTAATAAACAAACAAACAAACAAATACATAAAAATTGGGGTCACTATGGGTGGGTAGGTAGTTTGGAGTTCCTGCATGGTGCAGGGGGTTGGACTCTATAATTCTATGCTCAGTTCTATTAAATAATAACAGCTTACATCGAAGCCCATGCATTTAGTGGTGGTGCCACTCATGGCAGGTAACTTGACAGAGGTAGTTTATCTCTGTGTAGTGAATTAGGGTTGGGCGTGGTGGTCTCCGAATCGGCCGAATTGCTGACGCAGCCAGCGTAACTCGGCGCACACACACCTCCCCTCCTCCCTGTGGTGTGGTGCTGGCTGCATTGGCTGCCACACAGAACCCTAGTAGTGATCCTTGACCTCTTGGTGGTCTCCTATCCAAACACTAATCAGAGCAGGCTTTCTCAATCAAGGTTTTTTGAAACCCTGGGGTTTCGTGATAGCCCTGGAAAAGTTTCCTGAGTCAGTGGTAATTCATTTTTAATACATTATTTAAATTTGTGAAACTTTTATCAGGTGATACGACCATATATGGTCATGTTGATTCCCTTTCCCAAAACGGACAATGGTAGGCCTGGAGGGGTTGAGAAGGAGAAGAGTCCTGGATGGCTGTGTCCACAGCTATGCTTCTCAATCTGATTCTGTGCCATTGTGCCACCTCTTTGGTTTCTCAAAGTCCAAAGAATGTTTCAGGTGTTTCTCAGTGGTAAAAACATTGAGAAGGGCTGAATCTTAATCACCCCTGCTTAGCTCCCAAGACCTGATGAGATCAAGCTAGACAATTCCTGCAGGTATTTAGTATTTAAATGGCAAATCTCTGCTCTGATAAGGTGTATGTGTAAACCAAATTGGAATGTTCAGACAGATTGCACGTGGATTTTATATTTACTAGATGAATGAATGAAACAAATGAATTTGTGGTGCTTGAATTTAACTTACCATGTAGGCTTGGTCAAGAGCTTGTTTCCTGTAGTCCAGTTCTTCTTCTAGATAACCTTTTATTTTACAGAATTGCTCCTACAATTGATAACAATTTATTTTTAAAAAGTAAAATTAATTACTAATTCAATTAGTTACTCTGATACTTGATGTAATGGCACTGGAGAAAAAAGTAGACAATTTGATATTCAAAATGACGTGTGAATCAAATATAAAACACCGTTCTGAAAGCTGGCTATGTTTCACCTTACCATGTCACTCTCCAGTTCCATCATCTTCTGATGCAGAGCTGCTTCAGCTCCTTCAATCTGCTGTATCCACTACAGGACAAAAAAATGGCAAAGCAGTCTATTCAAAATATTCCATAATATAATAATCTATTCAATAATAATCTATTCAATCCATAATAAAGGTAAAGGTATCCCCTGTGCAAGCACCGAGTCATGTCTGACCCTTGGGGTGACGCCCTCTAGCGTTTTCATGGCAGACTCAATACAGGGTGGTTTGCCAGTGCCTTCCCCAGTCATTACCGTTTACCCCCCAGCAGCAAGCTGGGTACTCATTTTACCGACCTCAGAAGGATGGAAGGCTGAGTCAACCTTGAGCCGGCTGCTGGGATTGAACTCCCAACCTCATGGGCAAAGTTTTCAGACGGCTGCCTTACCACTCTGCGCCACAAGAGGCTCTTCAATCCATAATAATCTATTCAATTCATTATCCAAGCCCATATGATGTACTGCCCTTGACCTATTTATATTCCCCCGACATACTGCAATCTGTAAATATTCCTGTTAAGTCTCATTCCATGTCCGTATCCAGGTTGCTACTGTTAGGGCAGATTCCTCCTTCTTGGAAGTGCCACACTCAATCTTCTCTCCTCTCCCAGCTAGAGGTGTAGTTTGAAACCTACCTCTGTGTCTCCTCTTTCCTATAGAGTATGTTAATTCCTAAATAAACCTTTATCTACTCTTTAATCAGGTTGCACACTTTTTCTGTGTTAATCACTCTGCCAGAACTAAGTTCAGAAAAAAAACTTGTCTCTAATGGAGACTAGGACCATTTCTGCACTAGGGATATCATTCAGATTTGTATTTTTAAAGGGTTGAGTTTTTCATTCATTTCCGCACTGAAATTTCACTTTTCAGGCACAAACTCAAATTGCCCTTTCACTTGCCCCGCAGCAAGGAAGTCCTCAGAAATCCAGTTTTCATTTTTTAAAGTGGGGTCTAACAGGGTCTATTTCAGGACTGTTCAGTGCAGAAATACATACATTCAGTTTTTTGCACTATTTTGCACTATTTTGAATGTTTGGGCACACCCCTTTCTTTGTTGCTATCCTCCCTCCCCCTCCCATGAGAAAGTTGCCCACCCTAGCACTCCCCTCTTCTATGTGCTCTGTGTCCAAATCTTTCCCCTCCCAATAGCCCCCTTCATTCCAAGTTCCCCTTCCCACCCAACGTGTTTTGGTTAAAAAAAAAAAAAAGGTTATCACATTACAAAGTCACAGTGTTGTAACAAGTAAGACTATTTTTTGTCCCTGGAGGGCAGGTGCAGACTTCACTCAGATGCCCTTCCCCCAGCTGGCTTCTGAAGGATGGGAGGGAGGCAGGTGCAGATAAATCGGTGCACGTCTTCCTCCATCCAAGCCCACAGCTACCTTGTGCAGCATTGGGGAAGGTTTCCCCAATGCTGCATGAAATGGTTGTCAAACAGATGGTTGTCAGATGGTTGTCCAGGAGGAGAGGCACAGAGGTCTCCTTGCTTCTCCTCAATCCGAGCCCACAGCTGTCTTGTGTGAAAAACGTATGACAAATTATAGCTTGGGAAATGAGGGGCGAAAAGCAGAGTACCAACTCACATAATCTCATCAGAGTCCAAAGTGAGACTAAAATCAAGTATGTCTCCTAATGTGGAAACATCCCTCTGAAGTCTTTTTGCAGATATTTCCCCCTGACAAACAATGGCATTGTATAAGACAATTTTGAGGATATCCAAATGTTGTTATTAATCATTCCTTCACTCATTGGATCCAGATGAGTGATTCTGTACATGGAATGATCCCCATCCATGGAGATCACTATTTCATTAACATTCATTATCATAATTTCATTATTATTAATTCAATCTAAACAGTTATGAGACTGCATATTTCCTCATAATTATTGAAAAGGGAAGATTATGTCTGGTTTGTGGAGTGTGGCATTCAGCTTTCAAATTCACAGCTCATAATAGATACACTTAGAAGAAGAAGAAGAGTTGGTTCTTATATGCCACTTTTCCCTACCCAAAGGAGGCTCAAAGCGGCTTACAGTCGCCTTCCCATTCCTCTCCCCACAACACACACCCTGTGGGATGGGTGAGGCTGAGAGAGCCCTGATATCACTGCCCGGTCAGAACAGTTTTATCAGTGCCGTGGCGAGCCCAAGGTCACCCAGCTGGCTGCATGTGGGGGAGTGCAGAATCGAACCTGGCATGCCAGATTAGAAGTCCGCACTCCTAACCACTACACCAAACTGGCTCTCATACTTGCAACTATAAAAATGGTACCTTTTCTGCAAGGGATAATACAGTGCTTGCTTGAATTATGGCAACTTGTTCTTCATTTCTTAAATTCTGTAAAATAAAAATAAGAAAAATCAAGTTAAGAAAGCAGCAGTGACTTTCTAATCAGGTAGTGGTTTTTTAAAGAAAGAGAAAATCCAATTTTGAATTATCTGATCCAGAGAACCATCATGGGTGCAAAGATTCCAGTGGGCTTCCAAGCTTCCCCATCTGCAAGGGATTCTCTATTCTTCCTCCAAATGGAGGAAACAAATTTATGTATGCAAAAGAATGCATATGAAGAACTCAAAATGACTGCATATACAATTCTGTGTGCACATTGCAAAATATGTTTGAATTTGGCTTAGTGACAGAGATATCATTATAATAAAGCCAGTAAGTGGACCCAGGAGGAGTTGGGCCTCATTGTTTATTGGCCAATCAGGTCAGCTATCCCAATCCTGACTGCCTCCTCCTCCTCCAACCTGATTGGCTCTCTGTCCAATGGGCGGACAATCAGGTTGCATCCTGCCTTGGCTGCATCCCCCTCCAACTTTTTCTATATGGAAGAAATGCCAGCTACCACTAAGGTAGGGAGGCGGCTGGAGCTGGAAGGGAGGGCAGGGGGCCAGGGACTGTGGCTGGGGGGTGGGGGGGAACAGAGAGGGAGCTCCCGCCAGTGCTCCTGCAGCCCCATGGCCTTGCCAGGAGGAGCAGAGTCCCCCCCCCAGCACTTCTCCCCTACTTTGAAAAGGCCCACCAAGACTCCTGGAGGTCTCAATGGGACTTCTGGAGGCAGCGGAGGGCAGTGGAACGTACCCAGCACTCCCCCCACCATGAAATGGCCTCAGCAGGCCTTCAGGGGGTGGCAGGGGGAGCAAACTGCCCCCCCCCCCGCACTCACCCCTGCCTCCAAAAGCTGGACTGTAAATAAAAGTTTAAAGATTACTTACCCCATTGTCACCCAAGATGTCTAATTGCTTTATGAGGTCTGGAATACTAACATCCTAGAAAACAGATGGCACAAAAAAGACAAGAATTACAATTTTTCACAATCATTGTTAAAAAGAATTCTATGCAGTGCCAGCAGGGATAGTCCAACCCCCCCCCCCCATTTCCCTTTCCCAAAGCAATCACCTATAGCCTCTAAAATGCAATGCTTAGGACTGGGTACTTGCAGAAATGAAAAGCCACACATTAGTGGTTGCCCTGAGGAGAGGAAAGAGCAAATAGCCCATCCTGCTTACTTCATGCTGTGGACAGAATAATCAGGAGGGTAGGTTACATCTCTGGGTTGAGAAAGCCCGGGAGATTTTGGGGGTGGAGCCTGAGGAGGGAGGCTTTGAGGGGGGGGACTTTAATGGGGCATAATGCCCTAGAGTTCACCTTCCAAAGTGGCCATTTTCTCTAAGTGAATTTATCTGTCGCCTGATCAGTTGTAATCTCAGGAGATCTCCAGCCACCAACTGGAGGCAAACCTGTAAGATAGGAGTGTGTGCTTGCTTTCCTTTTCTCAATGCAACTGCTCCTGTTGCATGGCTTGTCATCCATGTCGGTCCCCCTGACTCTCAGACTCTCTTTTTTGAGGCTCATGGAAAACTGCTGGGAGTGAAAGAAGAACCTTCTTCTGCTGGTGTTTTCTATTGGCATAGCATAAAATGTAGCCCAATGTTGTTTTCCCTATAAACTTTCAAACAACTGAGGTGAATTAAGGAAAAAATGCCTAACAACCAAGCTGCAAAGCCAGGATCAGGCTGAAAGGTCTAGGATCTGGCAAAACCATTTGCCTCCTACCCTGTTGGCAGTAATATCCTTATCCATTGTTGTTCCTCTATATATTTATGAAACAGCCTAGGGGCTGGGACATGTCTGGCTGTCCAAGCTGGAATAGGGCCAATCAGGGTGCAGCTAGCTTTGCCCTTGTTTGCCCTGCCCTTGCAACTCCCGCCCTCCGTCCCTGGACTCTAGCCTATTTGCTCTCAGATGCCTCAGTGCCTGGAGCCAGCAGCAGGTAAGGGGAGAGGCCCTGGGCAAAGGATCGTGGTGGAGGGCCTTTTAATGACTGCCTCGTGGCCTGCTAGGCTGAGCATGCTGACGAGGGCCTCCCGGCCTGCTGACTACTCGTTAAGGACTGCTAAGGAGCTGACTAGCTGACTGCTAAGAAGCTCTGTCCCCGCTCTGCTAACGAGCTGCCCAGCCCCCACCCGCCCCACTTGATCTGGTTGCAAGCTGCCTCCCAAGGCCACCAGGGGTCAAGGGCCAGGAACTGTTCTTAGGAATGGATTTGAAGCTAATGTTTATCTAATAGTATGTTTCCCAATGACCATGTTTTTCTGACTGAGTTACAAGGCCCTATATGGTTATGCATCCAGTGCTTTGCTTAAATCAAATGAACATAGGGCAAGCCTAAATCATGTAGTACTTTGAGCTGAATTCTGGCTTGGTGAAATATCATCTACTATCATTGGGCCTTCCCTATAGGACAGTGGTCCCCAAACGTTTTATCACCAGGGACTGGTCAACGCTTGACAATTTTACAGAGGCCCGGAGGAGGGGGTCTTTCGCCGAGGGGTGTCACCGCCGCCACCTGAGCCCCTGCTCTGCTTGCTTACCCACTGCCACCTAACTTCCCGCCACCCAGCAGCAGCTGGGCAGTGCCACTCCGATGGGGAGCCCCAGCCATGGCAGCCGTTGGAGAGCACCAAAGGTGAGCTGGTGGCAGAGTAGCAGCAGCCCTCGAGGCAGCAGCCACGGAGGAACAAGAGGAGGAGCCGCAGCCCGGTACTGACTGATCCATGGACTGGTCCCGTTCCCTGGACCAGGGGTTGGGGACCACTGCTATAGGAGACCCTCAGCCATGCAGCAGTGGGTTGGAAAAGTCCAAGAGTCTAAGTAGCAGCTTAAATATCTATGAGCTGTTTCTTCCAGTGTGAAGTGACAGTTGGCACAACCATAGTGGAAACCTGACCTGGATAGCCCAGGGAAGCCCGATCAGAAGCTAAGCAGGGTCAGCCCTGGCTAGCTCTTGGAAAGGCGACCTCCAGGCCATGACGTGGGGGCAGGCAATGGCAAACCACCTCCGAATGTCTCTTGCCTGGTTTCCAAACAGTCTTAGGATCTCCTGGATATACAACACTTATGCCGTGCGATAAATACCACAGTCAAACCCCATCTTTGATTGCAGCCCTTCTGCCCCGTTATTGTTTTTTCAAACTCACAGGATCTTTTCTAGTTCTTAAAACTGTGAGTCTGGGTCCTTGATCAGAGCAGTTGCTTCTTCTGCTCATAACAGCCCTGTCCAGACATTAAATGAATGCATGAAGGGAGATTAATGAGGTTGTGTTGATCTGCCCCATGCCTAACTTCCACGCATTCAAGAGTTTCGTGCTCTCAGAGACTATACATGAATGCACCTAGGCCTCTGTTTTTGTTATCTGGTACCTAGAAAATAGGAGATTGTGCATACAGCAACGCATAAATACTTGAGGATATCTATGCCAACTCTGTGCAAACAAAATGCTTTAATTCATTAACAATTGGGCAAGGCAAGTGGGTCTGATTATGAGAAGCACACCATGTGCTTACCTGTACCTAAATGGCTGAATACGCAGGATTGTCTACTATTGTCTACTATATCAGTGAGTTTGTGAACGTACCTTGACACCTTCTTTCATGCAGTAGATCTGCAGAGCACTTACGCCACCAGAGAATGGGTGGATCTGGAGATTAAATGGTGGAGACTTTCTTTCCCTTTCCTTGAAATAAAATATGAAGGCATGAGAAATTATGCTGGAATTAACAGAGCATATTGGTTAAATGCCATGCTCCACAGGCACAAGGTTGATGGGATCTTCCCCACCTGGCCATCTCTGGTGGAGTCCCCTCCCATCCTAGCAATAAACATTGCTAGAATTGGAAAGGGTTCCATGAGTGAGAGAAAGTTTATGGGATTCACATGCAATAATAGCCATATAAGTTGGGCAGATGTAGTAAGGAGGGGGTGGGGGAAAGATCACTTTTCTGCCTCTTTGATAAGTCCAGTTCTGCTCCCAAAAGAGAAAGGAGAAGTTTTGCCCATTCCTCCATCCCTTTGCAGCTGCCTGACTAATTTGGCCATTAGTACACAGGAGTCCCTCAACCCTAGGAATAAACTTCCCTTTGGAAGGGAAATGGGGAAAGTTCCAGACCCTCAGTGCCTCTGTTCACTGGATCCAAGCCATTGTCTTTTAATTAGGTATCCATTCTTCATTTCATTTTCTAAAACAGTTAATTCTCCATCCTTTAAGAAGAGGCAAAGACAGATGCATCATGTTGTTGGGGTGTGGGGGTGTGCTGTTCACTTGTATGGGAAGGAACTGAAGCCTAAACCTAAGGTCAGTCACATATTTTGTAGTTTCTTTATGAATTATGAATAACCTTTCAATAGTCTTTACATATTTATAACATCCAGAACTACTTTGTGATTCAGAACTACTTAGTGATTTGAACACTTATTCGTTATAGGAGGCCTGGCTCCAAAGCCCCTTAATGGCCTGTGTGGCCCCTTCCAGCTCTATGATTCTAAACTCTCACAGAGCTGGAATGATGCAGTGTGGTTGAGCCTAGCAGTGAGACATGTATGCAAGTGAGCATCCCTCAGTATTTATCTGTTGTACATATTTTTTTCTGGTTGAACAGTCAGGCACAGGCAGGGTGGGATGGTGATGTTCCAGGACAAAACCAGGACACAGTATTTCTGGCCAGAAGAAGAGGAGAAGGATTGTATATCACAATTTTCTCTGCTTTAAAGAAATTAAAAGTTGTATGCAATTGCCATATCTCCTTCTCCCCACAACAGACACCTTGTGAAGTAGGTGGAGTTGAGAGAACTGTGACTAGCCCAAGGCCAGCCAGCTGGCTGCATGTAGTGGGGAATCAAACCTGGTCCTCCAGATTAGAGTCTGCTGCTCTTAACCATTACACTAAGCTACCTCTCCAGCACAGATGTCTGCCTTTGTTGAGATGTTTGTCAACACATTCACAGAACGTATCCACTGACATGTAACTTAACAGACCCACATTAAAAAAGAATGCTCTGATGAATATGTCGTAAGACAACTCAATGGACATCCCCTGATGGAAAAACTTGTGTGATTTACTTGAGTACACAGTTTGTGGCTGGATAAGGCAAGAAGGCCGAGCTAATGAACCTACACAATCATTTCAATAAATCTTGAAATGGAAAAGAAATGTAATCAGTGCTCCAAGCTTACTTGTAAATATTCATCAATTATACTTAAAGGTATAACCAAAGCAGATCAGTCCCAATCTCTTTCCTGTACAATAAAGAGTTTATAACTTCTTACTTCAAGTTCTAGATTTCGGAATTCCAGCAGCTCATTCTGATCCCTGGCATCTTGCAGCTCTTGTTGCAACCGGCTGTTGTCGACTTCCAACTTTTCTATCTAAAAGGAAGATATAAATTTATAATTAGTTGGATTGTTTCCAAGGCACATTCAGTTAGAAGTTCATCATGACCTTCCCTCTCCTTTTCCCACTAAGTATGTTTAGGGAAAAAAAGCATTCAGTTGTTTTGACTTCATTGTCCATGTGATAATGGAAAACATAACAAAGCCTTGTAGAGGTCAGAAATGTGTGTGCTGTAAATGAGCACAACTGCGGTTAAAAATAGCAAAAGCAGATCAGGACATTGCACTACATTTATATCTGCTGATCTGGGACTTTGGTGGGGGGATTCTTAGGCTTTTATGGATGAAAGTAGGCTTGTGCGCTTTGGCACGTTTTGGCCACTTTGGCGGCCATTCAAGCTCGAGGCGGCCAGTGCCATGGTGCGGGACAGGAGGGGCGGCACACCAGTCAGCGCAGGCATGCAGGCAGGCACAGTGCTCTGCACCTGTGTGTGGGTGCCAGGTCGTGCGCCACCACCGGTGTTGCCCCTCCCCCCACATGCTGTGGCGCTGGCTGCCTTGGGCTTGAATGGCTGCCGAAGCAGCCAAAGTGCGCCGAACCACACAAGCCTAGTCTGAAGGTTCTTTAACTGCTCTGAAGTATCCAATCTGCAGACATGTGACCAACTGCACTTGCAGTCTTACCTGACCATCCTCATGCTGTCTCTTTGTCACTAGGCAAGAAAAGTCCCCTTGTGTTGTTATTTGAAGAAGAGTTAGTTTTTATACCAACCCACAGTGACCCAAATTTCATGCCCAAATGATCCCTCCCACCACCAAAAATCTCTAGAATTCAGCCTGGTCTGGAGGAAATTCACCAACCATCCCACAGTGGCAATCAGCAATTCCCTGGATATGCAAGGAGGTCCACAAGAGACAAAAAATAGCACATCCCTTCCTGCCCACCCACTCGCAATCTGCCTAAGTTAATAAAATCAGCATTAGAGATAGCATGGGATATAAGATTGGGAATGTTGCTGTGAGAAATCTGTGAAAAGGATGGACTCTCCCTTGCCTGCACACAAGGCCACCTCTGGAACCATCTCAGTTTGTTTCATTTTCTGCATAAACAAATATTGGGATCTGGAATAGACTAATCTTCAGCTGTTCCATTTTGGGGCGCCTTAACCCACATTATGGTATGCCACATGAGCATTCATGATTCAACATACCTTATCCAAAAGCTCCTGATTCCTCTTAATGAAAAGCTGCTTATCTTCTACCCAGTGGGAGTCCTGTTTGATGAAAACAAACAGCTTAGAAGTGTTGAAAAGGCAAGGTCTGGAGTACAAAGAAGAGAAGAAGACCCTGCAGGGGCAGCAAGAAGACAATTGGATAGGATAGTGAGGTCAGCACCTCATCTCCTGTGAAGTGTTATTTCTTGTCTGTCTCTAGATTGCTAATTTTAGGCCAATTCCCTCCTTCTTCTTAGACGTGCCACACTTCAAGCTCCTCTTTCTCACTCAGCTAGAGGTGTAGTTAGGAACCCCTTTCTATCTCTCCTCTTTCACATTGTTTTTTAGTTCCTAATTCACCTTTGTATATTCTTTACTCGCATTGAGAAATGTTGCTGTTTTAATTACTCTGCCAACAAAAAATAGTAATACTTGGTATTTGTATTTCAATTGTTCAAAGCATTTCGTATATGTTGTTGTATTTTAATTCTTACCAAAACCTGTATGATGCATTATCATCTGGAGATGATGGGTTGAGATTGAAAGGGAGTACCTTCTTGCCTAAGGGCACCCTAAAAAGGTCACAACATAGGTAAGCTTTACAGTAGGGACTTCCTGTCTCCTAGCTCACTCTGCCAGTTTTCACACTAATTACACTCCAGCAGTGAATGAGACATCTGCAATACATGTTTCTTTATAGTGTATGTGACATAATCATCATTGGACTTGTTCCTTTCATTAAAATCAGTCATGAAAACTTAAATTGGTAGGTAGTGCTGACATCTCCTGGCAGAACTGCAAACTGACTATGTTGGGCTAAATAAAAATACTTTGAATTAATTATGTCATTTAGTAATAACTAGCAGGAAAGCCCATTGTGCAAAAAATACAACAGGCTCTAGGCAGCCTGTGCTCCCTGTCAATAATCCCCCCCAGCCTGCAAAGGTAGGGGGGAGTAATGAAAAGGAGCGCAGGCCATGCCCAGTCCCTTTAAACACTCCCTCCCAACCTGCTAAGGCAAGGTGGGGTGAGTGATTAAACAGAGTGGGTCCCCCACATGTGTTACAGCTGATCATGACACTGGGCAGCTGTCATGATGACCTGTAATGCACATGCAGGGGCTGGTCCCCTTAAACACTGAGGCAGAAGGAGTGTTTAAATGAAGCAGGGCTCCCATGAGTCCTACAGCTGACTATGGCAGCTGCCCAGCTGTCATGATCAGCTGTAAAGTATGCATGGGACTTTAAACACTCCCTCCCAACCAAAGGGCTGTCATGACAAGTTGAAATGTGTGCAGGGAGGCCGTTCCCTTTAAATGGCCCCCCTCATGCTTCGGCAACATGCTGAATGTTTCAAAGGCTCCTGGCAGGAAGCCTCATTCTGGAGGACTTGGAACATTGAACACATTGTCAGAAGTATGTGCAGTCAATTATATTGTACAGATAAATGTGATGTCATTTTGTAATAAGTCCAAACTGATGTCTTCCTCATCCCACATTGAAGATCTCAGTATTTACAGTGCAGGAGTCTTTGATCTTTTGATTGCCGGACTTCCAAAATATTTCACATAATGCTGAATCTCTCATGGAAAGAAAAGAAGACTTTTCAACCGAATCCCATGTGGCTCTAGGGTCAGAGGGTTGATGTAAACTCACTGATACCTATTTAGCTACAACTGGGTGTTCACAATGGGGCAATTTGCTCCACCTCTCCCTGTGTCCAGATGAGGGAGTGTTTTCCCTGCCGAACCCGGCCTGCTCCAGATTAGTGCTTCCAGCTGAGGTAGCCAGTGCAGAGAATTTCTGTTATTTATTTATTTATTATTATATTTATATACCACCCTCCCCGAGGGCTCAGGGCGGTTTGCAGAAAACAGGGAGGATACATTTAACACATGGTAACAGGTAACAATAACAGCAGTAATAACAATAATAATTTAACATGATAATAACAATGATACATAAAAAAGAAATTGTAAGAGCCTCAGCTCAACTCTTACCGGACCCTGTGGTCAAACGATTAATGTTGGTCGTAGGGGGGGGGAGCTTGAGGGCCAACTGGAAGTGGTGGTTTGGTCGACCTCAACCAAATGCCTGGCAGAGGAGCTCCCTTTTGCAGGCCCTGTGGAACTGTTTAGGTTCTGTCAGGGCCCTGATCTCCTCTGGGAGCTCGTTCCACCAGGTGGGGGCCAGAATGGAGAAAGCTCCGGCCCTGGTTGAGGTCAAGCGGGCTTCCTTGGGAGCAGGGACCACCTGCTTTACGCTTTATGCTTTACGGTGGTCCAGGGATTTTTTTTTTCAGAGGTGGGATTGCATTACAATACATTACAATGCAATCCCACCTTCTTGAAAATAAAAAATACCCCAGTTGGCACCACAGCACTGTGCAGTGCCACAGAGCCAACTAGGGATTTTTTTGTCCTATCCAGGACACCGTAGTCAGGGGAGGAACTGGGCCTGGATGGCCCAACTCTTCCCTGCCATCCCTGGGACTGGCCCAACAAAGGCCCCAGTGGTGCCTGCGGCAAGGAAAGGATCATGGATGAATCCAAGTTCCTTTGGCATGGGGCTACCGAGGGTCTGAGTTGGGCCAGCCGTGATGTCATCTGGAAGCGGGGATTAGGCCCGCAACCAGATATGCGCTGGGCTGGGCCTTAGTCATCATGCAGAAAAAGTTTCAGTGACATTCAGGTCAATCATTCACTGTCAGCCTCATCTACTTCACATGATCGTTGAGAGGATGAAATGAAGCAAGGAAGTACCATACATGCTTATTACAGGGAGGGATGGAATGAAAATGTAATTTTATGTGAATTTTTATGTGAATGAGATCTTGTACACGGCCCAGAGACGATCTGCTGGGAGGGTGGTATAGGTATTAAACAGATAAATGATAGATAGACATGCAGACTGATAGACAAATAGATATTGTTATTGATTTATTTACTTCAATTTATACCATATCTTTCTTCCCAGTGGAGACTGAAAGTATCATTCTCATCTCCATTTTATACTCACAACAACTCTGTGTAGTAGGTTAGTGAGGGTATGGCTGGCCCAAGGTCACCCTACAAATGGCAGGGGATTTCTAGATGGGTCTCCAGATCCTGTTCCAACAACACTCTGACTGCTACTATAGGAGTCATCCCATCTTTACAGCAGTTATTGAGGACAACAAAGCAGTAGCTGATCCCAGTCAGGGTCACACAGCACATGCAGAAGGCTTCTTCTAACTCTTCATCTAATGCTCGGGCCAAGGCAGAACGCTGCCAAAGAAGCATTTAGCCAGCAGCTCCCAGCATTCTCTGACTCTGTCAGCTGCAAGTTGAAAGACAGCCCAAAGGGTTCTTCTTTGCTTCACTAGTGCTTAAGGCACAAATGAGCTTTAACCAGTACTGCCATCCTAGGTGTAAACTGCACGGAACTTTTATTCCAACCCCTGGTCGATTCAGTCCCTGCCCTCTACACAGAATGCGATTTCCCTTTGGATTTGGGGTGATTTAAATTTTCCTTCTGCAGCAAGAAGGATCGATCTGGAGTGACCCTTTTTAATGCTCAGTATATTTTAAAATCGCATTGTTTTGAATCTGGGCTCTCCTCCATGGTAGGGAACCCATGATTGGCCACAGGTTGTCATGTGATAAGCCTGCCTTAAAGGAGAAGCCCCTAATTTCTCTCAACTTCTGTTGGTCTTGGATTTTTTTTTCTGCCTTCTTTGATCCTCTTACACCCCCCCCCCCTTCAAGAAAAGAAAGGATTTTTTCCTCCCTCCTCTGACTTCTTGGATCCTCTCCCCCCTTCAAGAAAACAAAGAAAGAGTCTCCATTTGCCTCCCCCCCTCTTCTGAGCCTCTCTAACCACGTGCAGAAGACTTTCCTGTTTCAATGGGGAGGGCGGGGAGAAGAAGACTCGAGTTCAAAGCGATCTGAATTCAACAGGATTGACAATGGAATAAACAAAGTAAGTGCAGACTCTGCCCTAGAATCTGGCAATACATGGCTTTTCTCTGAACTCTGACTAGTCCTGAAGTTTGGGGGATGTATCTCACATTTAACTGTATATGTGTTGAATGCAACATGAGAATTACCTCCCAAGATTAGGTGTAGAAAGTCCATGGATCCTACATGCATTCACTGTAATTTGCGAAGAGCACTTTTGGCAGATATATTCAAATGGGTAGCCGTGTTGGTCTGAAGTAGCACAATAAAATCAGAGTCCAGTAGCACCTGTAAGACCAACAAAGATTTATTCAGGGCGTGAGCTTTCGAGTGCAAGCACTCTTCGTCAGACTATGATCTTCTTACATGACACTGATATTATCAATGATATTATCATTGGTTGTATTTGGCCGTGACACAGTCTACTGATGTAACAGAATTGATTTTTGCTATATATTCCCTGTTATGTAAGAAGATCATAGTCTGACGAAGGGTGCTTGCACTCGAAAGCTCACGTCCTGAATAAATCTTTGTTGGTCTTAAAGGTTCTACTGGACCCTGATTTTTTTGGCAGATATGTTATGTAGAATTGGTAAGAAAAAGATCTTGATTGAATTGGCAGAAAAGACAGACATTGCCTGTTCTGGTTCAACCCCTATTCAGTGTAACGGCAACTAGAACCAAATTAATCAATTGTTCTGCTTCAAATTCTAGGTGGCTGCATTTCATAGATAGGAAAGAAATCAGAGTATGCCACACAGTCATTTTTTCTATGCTTCCCTCATAGGCTTTCTCTGAAGAGCTGGTTTGCCCATTATGAAGCATATCTTTACACATTGTATTATATAGAAAACCATATAATTAACAGCTATATACACACACACAGCAAAGCAGATTATGAAAAATCCCATGTAATGCATCTACCTGTCCTTTCTGGGCCAGTGTTTTTTCCAAATCTTCTATTTTAGCTTTATACCTCTGGACCTCAGCTTGGAGCTGCTCCTGTGCCTGTTAAAGAAATTGCCAGACCATAATTTTAAAAAATGTCGCAGTACACATCAAGTAAGATGGATTTCAGGATACTGGTGAAAGCTAGGCGTGGGAAACTTAAAGTGAGTTCATTGAAAGATGCCTAATTTTATCTGCATCTTTTCAGCAGAGGACTATTGGTTTGAAGTTCCTTTTTATATTGCTGAGCCTTCATTTGATTAAAAAACACATAAAATAGTAATTTTGGATAAAGACTATAGTTATAAAATGAAATAAAGATAAAATAAATAAAATATATACAGTTTAGTTGGTTTCTTTCTGCAGTGGGTTTGCTTCGTTTGTTTTGTCTTCCTTTGGGTATGGCATTGTTTGTGTTTTCCTTGGTACTGGGATGGCTCCTATGAGGAAGGGCAGCAAGAAGGGGAGGAAGTCTGGTGGCTCGGCAACTGCGGGGACAAATGGCTTAGGAGCCTGCTCAAGCTCGGCCCTGGCTGGTACTGCTGTAGCCCTGCATGGGACCAGAGGAGCAATGAGGCAGTTGCAGGAGTGAGAGGCCAGCCTTGATGCATGGGTGCTGGATATGGCGTGTGTAGGGGCTCCTTCCTGTGAGGCTGGACTGTGGCAAGGAGTGCTGCCTTCCATTTCTGGCAATCCTGTTGGTGGGATTTCTGGAGAGGGCAGCAAGGGCTTGACTGCCATGGCAGGGCAAGCATCGGTGGAGAGGGCGGCAGTTTTGAGTACTGGGGATGGGGGGGGGGGCTGGGATGGTTGGGCCTTTCCTGGATCCAGTGGGAGGGGAAACCAGGCATGGTCAATAGTGTGCAGACGCCAGTGCTGGTGATGGTCTGCATTAATATAGGTCTCGGTACTGGCCCCCACCTCCATCCCTGCATTTGTTATGGTGGTTACCCATACGGGTGGCCTTCTTTTGGGCATCATGGGGTTTCTCTCATGGGGAGTTATCAATGGTTGGAAGGGTATACTTCAGGTGATGGGGAGGGAAGGGCCTCTGTGAGTCAGCAAGGCTCATTTTTTACTCCAGGGGGGGTTGGGCCTCGGTGGGCTCTGGGTCCATTTGCCCCACTGGGGGGTTTGATTGGGGTGGGAGGCCCTGTCCCCATTCAGGTGGCGGCAGGAGGGTAACTATGCCCAGATGTCTCAGAGGGTGCCTGGTCAAAGGGAGGTGGCTGGGTACAGATCTCCTGGAACATCGTCTGTAGGGGGAAGACTAGTTGGTGATTGCATGGCAGCCGGGGTGTTGGGAGAGCAGGCGGATGGTTCTGATCTTGGCCAAGCAGGATCTGGATTCACAGGTTCCTTCGGGGAATACGATTGCACCTGGCAGGGATGTCTTTGTTCAGGAAGGTGGGAGAAGCAGTGAGTTGCCAGCTAAGATGCAGGAGAAGAAGAGGACCAGCAAGGACAGATCCTGTCTCATCCTCATTGGAGGATGAGGTGGATTCCAGCTTATGGAATGGGACCTATTGGATGAAGGGATATCTTGTGCCAGGGGTCCCTAACTGGCTGGCAAAAAATGGGCATTTGTGTTGGACTATTTTGCAAAAGGGGAAGACACTGGGTGCCCTTCACAGCTACCTGTGGGGTTTGCAGACGTGGATCATAGAATCATAGAATAATAAAGTTCGATGGACTAGATGACCTCTTGGGTCATCTAGTCCTGCACTTTACAGGACTCTTACAATTCTATTGCTCATCCACTGTAACCTGCCAGCTCCTTTTACCTTCACAGAATCAGCCTCTCTGTCAAATGGCTACCCAGCCTTTATTTTAAAATTTCCAAAGATGGAGAACCCACCACCTCCCAGTGTAGCCTGTTCCACTGAGAAACCACTCTGTGAGGAACTTCTTCTAGATGTTTATATGGAATTTCTTTTGAATTAATTTCTGGTCCATCCCTCTGGGGCAAGAGAGAACAACTCTGTTCCATCCTCTACATGGCAGCCTTTTAAATACTTGTAGTTATCAGATCCCCTCAGTTATCTCCTCTCCAAGCTAAACAGACCAAGCTCCCCCAACCTTTCTTCATATATCTTGGTCTCCAAACCCCTCAACATCTTTGCTGCCCCCCTCTGGACACACTCCAGTTTGTCTACATCCCTCTTCAACTGTGGTGCCCAAAACTGAACACAGTACTCCAAGAGAGGCCGAACCAGAGCAGAATAAAGTGGTACTATCAGCTCCTGTGATCTGGACATGATATTCCCTTTGATACAACCCAAAATCCCATTTGCCTTTTTAGCCATTGAGTCACACTGCTGAATCATGTTCAATGTATGGTCTACTACGACTCCTAGATCCTTTTGGCACATACTACTGCCGAGACAAGTCTCCCTCATCCTATATTGGTGTATATGGTTTTTCCTACCTAAATACAGAACTTTACATTTGTCCCTATTGAATTTCATTTTATTCAGTTTAGAAGAAGAAGAAGAAGAAGAAGAGGACGAGGAAGAGGAAGAGGAAGAAGAAGAAGAAGAAGAAGAGTTGGTTCTTATATGCCGCTTTTTCCCTACCCGAAGGAGTCTCAAAGCGGCTTACAGACCTTCCCATTCCTCTCCCTACAACAGACACCCTGTGGGGTGGGTGAGGCTGAGAGAGCCCTGATATTACTGCTCTGTCAGAACAGTTTTATCAGTGCCATGGCGAGCCCAAGGTCACCCAGCTGGTTGCTTGTGGGGGAGCGCAGAATCGAACCTGGCTTGCCAGATTAGAAGTCCGCACTCCTAACCACTAGACCACTTCTCGAGCCTGTCAAGATCATTCTGTATTCTGATTCTGTCTTCTGTTGTGTTTGCTACCCCTCCCAGTTTAGTATCGTCTGCAAATTTAATATGTACCCCCTCTAATCCCTCATCCAAATAATTTATAAATATGTTGAACGCCTAGGTTCATTTACCGAGCAAGCTTAGGGGGAAGGCTCTCAATGCTATGTTGACATGCTTAAATGCATTAAATCAGATGATGAGGAAGCTTGCACTAGGATGTGGGTCAAGAAGGATAAGCCATCTTATAAAGGGGATTTTGTGTTCATTTCATGGCTGAGTAGATATACTGAGTATTTATGTCTGGTCTCAGCGGTTTACCCGGAGATGGCCTGGCACTTGGCCCACCATCAGGCACATGTTTCAGAGGGCAAGGTAACTGCTGGGGATGCTGCAGCTCTGGGCTATGATAGCTCTTTTCAGAAGTGTGCTTCGAACAATATGCTTACTCATTGAGAGGTGGGCTCACGTCACATGGCTTCTGGGAGTTATGAAGGTCCTGCCCACATTTTAAGAGGGAAGCTCTGGGAGTTTATTGGGATTTTAATCAGGGGGGCTGCCCCAGGAAGATGTGCTGATATGATCATGTTTGTGAACTGTATGGTGGCCCTCATTCGAAAGCAGGGCACAACTGGGCTCCTTTTTGAAAGGGCCACTCCACCTCCTAGAAAGAAAGTGGGGCCGGATTTCCTGGTGGAAATGGGGAATGAAAAGCTTCCTCTGGCCAATGTTGCACTTCTGTTCACCCTCACCCCTACCCCAGTGTGCTTAGCGACTGTTCTACCATTGCTTGCTGTTTACCTGGATAGGGTAATGGCGGAGTATATCAGGCTGGGGTTTTCTATGGGCTTTCAGATCCCCTTTGCCTGGCATAGTGGAGGCCACATTAATGAAGGAAGTGGGGGAGGGCATGGGCCCCTTCTCTGCCCCTCCTCTTTCCAACTTATGGTTTTCCCCTTTGGGAGTGGTACCTAAAAAGTCACCTGGGGAATATCAGTTAATTCACCACTTGTCCTATCCCAGGGGATCTTCAGTTAATAATAGCATTGCACCAGAGCTTTGGTCAATAAGATATGCATCTTTGGACAAAGCAGCGTCTTTGGTTTGGGCATTTGGAAAGGGGGTGCTGATGTCAAAATGCAATATCAGGTCTTCTTTTTGCCTGCTCCTGGTGCATCCAGAAGATTTCTTTGTGCTGAGTTTTAAATTTATGGGACATGGTATGTGGACAGGGCAATGCCCATGTTGCTGTTAAATAGCTTGCATGGCATTTGAGGCTTTCAGCTCCTTTTTGGAATGGGTGGTTAAGGGCAGGGCAGGCTGTTCTTATATCACTCCTTGTTGGATGATTTTTATTCATTAGTCCTGCAGGTTCTAGAGCAGGGGTAGTCAACCTGTGGTCCTCCCGATGTTCATGGACTACAATTACCATGAGCCCACGTCAGCAAACGCTGGCAGGTTGACTACCCCTGTTCTAGAGAATGTGCGGACAGGTTGTCTTTGGCAGAGGAGATAGGGGTGTCGTTAGCACATAAAAAGACTGAAGGATCTTCATCTTGTCTCACTTACTTGGGCATTTCTATATATTCAGTTGCAGGTTGTTCTCAGCTGCTGAGGGATAAGGTACGGGGATTGCTTCTTCGGCTGGAGGATTTGATGGGCAGGAAAAAGTGCAGGCTTAGGGAGATGCAGGCATTGATGGGGCATCTCAATTTTGCCTGTAAGGCCATGTTGCCGGGATGGGCTTTCTGCACTCGGCTGCCTAGGTCCATGTCCAAGGTTGCCTCCCCTCACCATCACATTCAGATTTCTAAGGCTTTAAAGGAACTTCTTGTGGTTTGGTGGGATTACTTGTAGAACTTTAATGGGGTTGCTATTTGGCAGTCCCCTTTGTAGCTCAGAGAAACTTTTCAGGTGCACTCTAATGCTTCCGGGAGCCTTGGTTTTGGGTTTTTAAAAAAACAATAACATGGTGTTCACAGTGCTGGCCTCCTGATTGGGGAACTTCAGGATTGTTATGGGATCTGACCTTTTGGGAGTTATTTCCGATTGTAACAGCAGTTTTCCTGTGGAGGGGTCTGTTCCAAAATATACAGGTGGTTTTCTGGTGTGATAATCAGTCTGTGGTGTGGGTAGTCAACAGGCTTCATACTCCAAATGGGTGATGTGTCTGGTTCATAATCTGGTGCTCATTTGTTTGGAGTATAACATCACTTTCACTGCCAAGTATATTCCAGGGGTGGACAACTACATAGAAGATGAGTTATCCCATTTCCAGGATTTGAGGGTGATCACACTAGAGGCAAACTTATGCCCAGAAGAGTTTCCAGAAGACCTGTGGAATCTTGGGAGGAACACATCATTGAGGGGCTGACTGGTTCTCTGGCACCAGTGACCAGAAGGGCATATGAGGCTATGGTCACTAAGTATCTGAATTGCACTCAGGACTAGGGTTGCTCTCCAGGGTGAGGTCACAGTGTTGAGTTGATGGCTTTGTGCCTAGCACAATGAGAGTGCATTTAGCAGGCATCGCCTTCTATTGTAAGTTGAAGAACAGGTGAGATCCTGGATCATCATTCCTCATTAGGAAGACACTGGAAGGATGGCAGCACCTGGCCCCCTGCCATTGGGATGTGAGGCAACTTATTTCCCTGGGATTGTAGGGCAGCTTGCTGGTGGTGCTATAGTCTGTGTGCAGCTCCAGTTTTGATGTCACTTTTCAGGACGGCTTTCACTCTGGCATCCTTTGGAGCCTTTTGCTGTAGTGAGTTCCTGGCAGCATCTAAGAGTGATGCTGGATCCCGTTTATGAGTCTGGAATGTAATAGTGGATGGATATGAACTGTTCAGAAAAAACATAATAGATCGAAGAGGTGGAAGAGTGGCACTGTATGTGAGGAAAGGGCTTACCTGTCAGGAAATTCTAGTGAAGGAGAGCATATCTACAGTGGAAAGCATCTGAGTGAAATAAGCGAGGGGAAAACAAACAGTGTGGTGGTTGGTGTTTGCTACCGACCGCCTGACCAATGAGAGGATGTGGATGCTGCACTTTGTGAGAAGCTTGGGAAAATATCCAAGCAGCAGGACCTTGTAATCATGGGCAACTTCAATTTCCCAGATGTGTGCTGGGAAACAAACTCTGCAAAGCGTCCTCAGTCATGCAACTTTCTGACCTGCCTGGCTGACAACTTCATTTATCAAATGGTAGATGAACCCACAAGAGGTTCAGCCATACTGGACTTAATACTGACCAACAGGCAAGAGTTGGTGGATGAGGTGAAGGAGGTGGGGACCCTAGGGGGAAGTGGCCATGTCCTCATAGAATTCCTTTTGAGATGGGGAGGCAAGGAAGCTTGTAGCCAGAAACGGATGTTGGAGTGGGCGCCACTCAAACAAGAGCTATTGCATGCTCAATCCATGACTATCCCAGAAAGACGAAAACACTGCAGGAGCTCTAAGAAGCCTATTTGGATGAACCGAGAACTTCAAGAGGAAATAAGAAAGAAAAGGGAAATGTTCAGGAAATGGAGGGAAGGAGAGAGCTCTAAAGAAGAGTACCTACAGGTTACTAGGCACTGTAGATCAATATTCAGAAAGGCCAAAGTTGAGAATGAGCTAAAATTGGCCAGGGAAGCCCATTGTAACAAGAAAAGATTATTCAGTTATGTGAGGAGCAAACGTAAAGTAAAGGAGGCAATAGGCCCACTGTTGGGTGCAGATGGACAAACTCTAACGGAGGATGCAGAGAAAGCAGAAAGGTTCAGCACCTATTTTACATCTGTTTTTTCCCACAGGTCAAAGTGTTTAGGCACATCTAGAGAGAGCAATAGCCAAGGGATAGTGTCTGGGTGGCAGGTTGACATGGACAGAGAGGTTGTCGAGAGGCATTTAGCTGCACTGGATGAGTTCAAATCCCCTGGGCCGGGTGAAATGCACCCGAGAGTGCTCAAAGAACTTTCCGGAGAACTTGCAGAACCCTTGCCCATCATCTTTGGGACCTCTTTAAGGACTGGAGATGTCCCGGAGGACTGGAAGAGAGCAAACTTTATTCCGATCTTCAAAAAAGGGAGGAAGGATGACCCGGGAAACTACAGACCAATGAGTCTGACCTCTGTTGTGAGGAAGATAATATAGCAGATATTAAAGGGAGCGATCTGCAAACATCTGGAGGACAATTTGGTGATCCAAGGAAGTCAGCATGGATTTGTATTCAACAGGTCCTGTCAGACCAACCTGGTTTCCTTTTTTGACCAAGTAACAGGTTTGCTGGATCATGGAAATTTGATTGACGTTGTTTACTTGGATTTTAGTAAAGCTTTTGATAAGGTTCCCCGTTCTGATGGATAAATTGAAGGAGTGCAATCTGGATTTTCAGATAGTTAAGTGGATAGGGAATTGGTTAGAGAACTGCACTCAAAGAGTCATTGTCAATGGTGTTTCATCAGACTGGAGAGAGGTGAGTAGCGGGGTACTCCAGGGCTCGGTGCTCAGTCCGGTACTTTTTAGCATATTTATTAATGATCTAGATGAGGGGGTGGAGGGACTACTCATCAAGTTTGCAGATTACACCAAATTGGGAGGATTGGCAAATACTCCAGAAGATATAGACAGAGTTCAATGAGACCTGAACAGAATGTAAAAATGGGCAAATCAGAACAAGATGCAATTTAGTAAACATAAGTGTAAAGTTCTGCATCTGGGTCAGAAAAATGAAAAGCATGCCTACTGAATGGGGGATACGCTTCTAGGTAACACTATGTGTGAACGAGACCTTGGGGTACTTGTGGATTGTAAGCTAAACATGAGCAGGCAGTGTGATGCAGTGGTAAAAAAGGCAAATGCCATTTTGGGCTGTATCAACAGGGGCATCACATCAAAATCACAAGATGTCATAGTCTCATTGTATACGGCACTGGTCAGACCACATCTGGAGTACTGTGTGCAGTTCTGGAGGCCTCACTTCAAGAAGGACGTAGATAAAATTGAAAGGGTACAGAGGAGAGCAACGAGGATGATCTGGGGCCAAGGGACCAAACCCTATAAAGATAGGTTGAGGGACTTGGGAATGTTCAGCCTGGAGAAAAGGAGGTTGATAGGCCTCTTAAAGTATTTGAAAGGTTGTCACTTGGAGGAGGGCAAGATGCTGTTTCCGTTGGCTGCAGAGGAAAGGACACACAGTAATGGGTTTGAACTACAAGTACAATGATATAGGCTAGATATCAGGAAAAAAAATTCACAGTCAGAGTAGTTCAGCAGTGGAATATGCTGCCTAAGGAAGTGGTGAGCTCCCGCTCACTGGCAGTCTTCAAACAAAGGTTAGATACACACTTTTCTTGGATGCTTTAGGATGCTTTGGGCTGATCCTGTGTTGAGCAGGGGGTTGAACTAGATGGCCTGTATAGCCCCTTCCAACTCTATGATTCTATGTCTCTATGATTTTCTGTGGCCGACATTTTGCTTTATGATGCAGAGGTACATGTCTGCCTGTCTTGGACAAAAACTGACCAGCTCGGTTCAATGTTATTTTGCCATCTTCATGGGGCTTGATTCCCTGTCCCATACACAGTTTAAAGACCTTTTTGGAAGTTTGCTCTGAGGTGGGAGTCCCCATATTCATTCACAAGGGTTGGTCCTGTCTTTCCCGATTTCAGTTCACCATGGTTTTGCACCTCTGTTTACAGAAGCTGGGTTTGCCTTCAGGCTGTTACAGCAATCATTCTTTCAGGTTTGGCTGATGGATTGGTCTGCAATCAGATCAAGGCCATTGGGCATTGCTGTTCTGATGTGCATAAGGCTTATGGGTGCACAGAACTCCCAGTCTGGGGCTTGATGGAGAAGTCATAATTCACTGGCATGGCATGTGGGGCATGAGGTGGTCGGCCCTCTTGGACATGGTCACTGCACTCATCAGCAAGTTTGGTTGCCCAAATATCATCCATCTCAGTAGGAATGATGTGCCAGCATTCTGTGGGCTTGAGCTGTCAACAGCTGTCATGCAGGTCTTGCTAATCTTTCTGCACAAGTACCCTGGGTCACTGTTGTATGGTCAGAACTGTTGGAGCAATGTTCATGGAGCGGTGGTCCCATGGAAGTCAGAAAAGTGCACGTGTACGCTTTTTGAAATTACACAAATCCAGACTGTATAATTAACTATACTGCATATATGTGCCTGAAATGGTTTGGTGTTTGACAGCATTTCCCTAGAAATGTACATATTCTACATTTGTGAAACATTCACTGGCTCACACTGATCCCTGTTTCCTTCCTTTTTTCCACCTTTCCCCTCTCATCTCCTCCCTCCCTCTACTATCTTTTCTCTGTGAGGATAATCCTAAACAACCTTAAACACTTCTGTCCACTGAAATTAATGGAGTGTAATTTAGGATTGAAGTAAGAATCTTTTTGCCTATGCAACTTTGAAGAGAGCAATGTTCACTGATGATTACCTGTAAGTAACAACAGTCTAATTTTGCTACACCAATCTGGGTTTCCTCCAATGTCCATCTCATTTGCTCCCATTATTATTAAAGTGGGGATATTTGTGTGTTGCCCTTGCCAAATGCTGACCTTGGCTTCTCGTTCAGCATCTATGATCCCCCCGGTCTGTTCCTGCAGTAATGCATATGCTCTCTGCAGGGCCTGGTACTCCTTTGTTAATTGCCGAAATCGCAGCTCTGATTCTTCAGCTGCTAAGCTCTGCAGGGGAAAGAAGAAAGTCTTGGATGAATATCAGATGCAAAAACTTTGCAAAAAAAATTGGAATGCCTTTGGGCGGCTTTGGGCATCCTTACTCAAAAGCCACAAATATTTCTATGTAGTGTTCAGGAATTCAGAAACAGTTACAAATTTTAATAGAAAAAGGAGTGATTGCTCTTGAGCACATGCAAAGAATATCCAACACTTAGAATTATGGGAGTTGCTCAAATTAATGGGTAAGCAGAAAATAAAAGGGCTGTACTAAGCACAGGGGATTTTAAAAATCCTTCCAAAAGAGTACAATTTAATACTGATTTTGTACTCCTTTTCAAGATGAACAGATTCCCCTGACTAAGCCTGTTGGTGAAGGGCATGGGGAATTTTTAGAACATTTAAACTAATAAAATATATATTTTACTTGATTTGCACCATTGGCCTTGGCCTTATTACTTTTTTTCCTTAAATTAAGGGATTACAATCTCTGTGTAGTGAGTCAGAAACAGGCAATAAGGTATATTCTTGTGGCTCATGTTATAAATAGTTTATTTGAATTAAACACAGTTTTGTTCTTTTAAACATATGATGAAAGTATATCTAAATCAGAAGCAATACATCTGAAAAAAAGAGAATTTCCAATGTATTTTCCCCTTGTTATTATTTACCAAGCTTCTTGATTTTGAGAATTAAGCAATATGAAACTGTTCTTCACTTGGCCTGTTCAGATGACTCAGCTGATCAAAGGGTGATGATTACATCTTAAAAATACTAGGAGCCACCTCTAAAGAAAAAGGAAGAAGCATTCTGTTATGCATAACCTCCTCCTTATAAGAAGATCTATAAAGCAGATGTGTTATGGGTTGTGCTAAATAATGACTGATTTTTTTAAATTTCTCATCAGACACTGTTAAGGTCCCTGTATACCACTGCCCTCCCCATATGCAAATCTTACTTCATCTAGGTCTTCATCTGGAGTTGCTGGTGTTCTGTCTGTCCTGAATGAAGCCATGGATGAGGTTTCAGAGTCCAATGAGTCATCATCACCCCCATAAACTGTGTCTAATATATGCCTCTAAAGAAAGGGAGGGAGAAACCAAGAAAAATGGGGTATTGGCCACTTTTTGTAAGCAATATTCATCCATACAAAGTCATGCATATTACTTCAACTATTATGCTCTATATTAGAGTACCTAGGCACAGTTTGTTTGACAGATTGTATATTCGGACTATACTCAAATGTGCAGCCATCCTACAGAATCCAGGCAGGAAACTGGCACGACTGCGTTGTTCACAATGAACAAAGTGGGATTAATGGTGGATTCTCTTTGGTTTTATAACATTAATTTATGCCACAACCCTTCTTATCTGAACATAAAAATAAAACGGGAGGGGGTGGTAGGAAGAGTTGGACTTATTGCCTAACTGTGAATCAGGTAGGCTGTCCCATCCCTGAATGGCTGTCTGTCCAACGAACAGCCAATCAGGGAGGATGACCCACCCTTGGCATCATCTGCCTCCAACTTCTTTCATGTGGAAGAAGTGCCAGCCTGTGGTAAACTGAACAATTGGTGGGAGCTGGGAGGGAGGGTGGAGGGCCTGGGACTGCGGGGCAGGTAGGAGGGATGGAGAGCGAGCCCCCACCAGCACTTGCCTCCATCCCGAGCAGCCCAGGCTATGGCCTTGCCATGCCATGGTAGGGCTGCTGTGAGGGGAGAGGAGGGAGTGATCAAGCTGGTCCCCACCAGCATTCCCACCACCCTGAGCAGCCCTGGTTTCAGCCTTACCATGCCTCGGCAAGGCTGCCAGGGGTGGGGGGAGAGGGAGTTCCCTGCAAGTGCTATCCCCTGCCCCTCTTCCTGGAGAGGCTATGGCAGGCCTGCCCAAGGCATGGTGGGTGAAACAACCCATCCCACCAACCCATCCCCCCTCCTGAAAAGACTCACCATGGCCTCGCCAGCCTTTAGCAGGCCTGCCTGGGGTAGGGGGGAGGAATGGAGATCCCCCCCTGCCCCAAAAGAACCACCGAGGCCTGGAGAGGCTGTTTCGGGCCTTTTTGGGAGGGGGGAACCGGGGGGGTCAGCTATTTTAGACTTGATTCTCATCAATAGGGAAGAATTGTTAGATGAGGGGAAGTAGTGGGCACATTTGGTAGTTGTGACCATGTCATTTTGGAATGTTTAATTGGAGGAAAGAGAAAACCTTTATGTAGTCAGATATATAGATTGCAAGAAAGCAGATTTTAACAGACTTAAAGGTATGTTGGGTACAGTCCTGTGGTCTGAAAGACTTAAATAATGGGAGTCCAAGAGGCTGGGAATTTCTTAAAAGTGACTTCTACTTTGCATCTCCCCCTCCTTATAATAATAATCTCCAGAAACATACCATGTTGGGAAACAGAATAATAGATTCACAGTTACCACCAGTTTCATTTGGCGTGATAATCCCATAGCTTGGAGCTGCTTCCTGGATTTACTTGTAATTTGGGCAAATTCGGTGTTTTTGTAATATAACTTGTGTTATAGAAGGACTAGTACCTTCCCTTTGAATTTATTGAAACACTGGATGCTAACAATGATACTTTGAAATTAATAAGTAAATTGAAGTGCAGCATCTTTTGAATGGGACATGTAAAACATGTGATGTTTCAATTACCTTAATTGGTTTTCTTTTATGCTTCCTGCGCCGAATAAGTTTCTCTCTGTCCTGTACCAGAAATTCAAGGAACAGTAAAAGTCAAAGGAGAACATGTTTTATGTATTGTTTTCTGTTATAATGTAAACCGCCCTGAGCCTCCGGGGAGGGCGGTATAGAAGTATGATAAATAAATTAAAAAAAATAATAAAATTTTCAAATATCAGCACTGAGAGCAAATAGCTAAACTATTTTTAATTTGCAAAGCAAAGGATGTGATTATTTATTCCCCAATATACACTGTTTAGTATAACTGTATAGAAATATTGATTCATTGGCTAAAGAACTATAATGGGCCTCATTTTCATCTTCAACAACAGCTCATATCCTCATATCTGTCCATTTTACACAAACTGAAATTCTTTCTAGATACTGACCATAAACCCTGTGCCTCACCCTCCCTCAGCACCCATCAGTATTACCTGGAAGGGCACATAGCAGGGCTGTCTTGGCTGTTGCTCCCATATTGTGGAATTTGCTCTTCTGCTAGAACTAGTCAGCACCTGCTCCTGCTTCAAGAGGCCTTTAAGGATGTTTTTTATGAGCAGGTGTTTCTACCAGTGAAATTGTGGGAACAGAAGGGCTCAGGGAGCAGACTAGCCACAATAATGGCTTATCTCTGAGATCCTAACACCATTGTGCCATTGCAATGCACCATTATAGAAATGCTATACCCCCCACCAGAGATGCAAGTCACTCTGCTGGCATAGGAGGTAGTGGGCCTGGGAGTGTGGCAGGTGGTGGTCGGTTCCTTAAGCCACCTTAGCCCAGGAATGCCCTTGGGTAACAGGCCAGGGTTACTGTGACATCTGCAAGGACCAATGGAGACCTGGAAGAAGAAGAGCTGTTTTTTGTATCCCACTTTTTACTGCCCACAAGAGTCTCAAAGTGGCTTACAATCACCTATCCTTCCTATCCCTACAATAGACACACTTTGAGGTGGATGAATCTGAGAGGGCTCTGAGAGAACAGTGAATGGTCCAAAGTAACCCAGCTGAGTGCATGTGAGGGAGTGGGGAAAGAAACCTGGTTCTCCAGGTTAGAGGCTGCTGCTCTTTACCACTATACCAAGCTGGCTTTCAAAGAGTGTCGCCCCCTACATCAGTTGTTCTCCTCACGGGAACAGCAGGCCAGGCCACATGAACACTTCTAGTCAGGCAGACTTCATTAGTTGCTGGCCCTTGTGGTGCCTGTCACCTGGTGCTTCCTTGCCTCTTTCTTCACATGTCACTGGGCTGGCTCCCTGAGGCTACTGGCCTGTGGTTGGTTCCCCTCATCTGTGACAGCTGTATCATTGCACACCATGATGTCTTCTGGGCATGGTGTCATGGTTGCTCAGGATGCTGACATGGTCTCATTCATTCATTCATTCATTCATTCATTCATTCATTCATTCATTTATACATACTGTGAAGGCTCTTGGCGGGTTACAAGTGTCAGATAAAAACCAAAAAAATCCCCATTCAAATCCTTGACATAAAACCATAAAATATAACAATATCAAAAACTATACAATAAAAATAGGGTGGAAACATCGTCCTATCCCTAGCAATCCCCAGCAATACCTCTGGTGGGGGGAGGAGGGGGAGGAGGGTGCCGATGGAACTCACAAGCTACCACTCCTATAGGGGGCCATGATCTTCCTTGCTGCCCAACCTCAACCATAGACCTGGTGGAAGAGCTCCATTTTGCAGTCCTTGTGGAATGCTGAAAGATCCCGCAGAAAGAACCGCTGCTCCTCCTGGAGCTCATTCCACCAGGTAGTGGGCAGGACCGAAAGGCCCTGGCCCTGGTCAAGGCTAGGCTGGATTCTGGAGATTTTTGGTGGGGGAATGAAATTGTTATCACTGTAGGTGGGCAGGTAGTTTTGAGTGCCTGCATTGTGAAGTGGGTTGGACTAGATGACCCTGGATGTCCCTTCCAACTCTATGATTCTATCACATTTCTTATCTTTCTGTAAACAACTGTATTGTTCTGTAAACAACAAGTGTATTGCACTCCATATGAAATCACTATCCACAGTACAAGTCAATGCTCGGTGGTAAGTAGTATATTTCTTAAGATGCAACAGGTTTCTTTTGTACACCATTGGAAAAAAAAGCTTTAACTGCACCCCAATCCTCATAGTAATCATGTCTCTGGAGATCAAACAAAGTATTTGCTGCTCAGATATGCACGAGGTAGAAGCAGGCATTTTCCACCATGGATTCAAACTGGGGCTGGCTGCACTCAAACTGGGGCTGGCTGCACTTACTATGGAGCTTGCAGCTTGGCACAAGATGGACTCCTTAGAAAACCAACACAACTAGGACAACTGTGAGCAGAAGTTAAGAAGGGATAGTGACCCAGTAGGCTACCACTAAGATGTATAGCAGGGGTAGTCAAACTGCGGCCCTCCAGATGTCCATGGACATCTGGAGGGTCGCAGTTTGACTACCCCTGATGTATAGCATCTCAGGACAGGTGCTCAGGCCAAATCTTGGAAGCCAACACTTGGGTTCAAAACGAAAGTAGTGGACCTATTCCCGTTCTATTAATAACCTGCCATTCATAATTTGGCAAGGCCTTCATTATCTCCCCCTTAGCATTCCTTTTGCCTATAACGTACCCGTGTCAGCTCATCAATTATGTTCTGCTGTTCTATAACCTGAAGCTTCAAAAATTCAGTTTCTTGCTCTTCATTAGCTTGATCCAGGTCATTGAGAGATTTTAATTTTTTCAGAGGAGGATGTGCTGTCATTTTTTCTTTCTGTAAAACAAAACAAATAAAAGGAAAAGAACTTAGTAGTTGAATTTTCTGTTTCACTCAGATAATTATTTCTCTTTCTTGGGAAAAGGTATCTTCTGCCTTAAGTATCAGTTATGTATGCCAGAGTTAGGCTGCAGTGTATTTTTCTAATGTGTGAATTTTAGGTGATGTTGTAGTATGGAGGATATTTTTCTATGCCCAGAAAAATGCTAGATATTTTTTTCCTCAAATGCCAATATTCTTGTATGACCTATTTTGTTTTGGTCAATCTAGAAAATTAATTTGTGTTATCTGATTACTTCTCTAACCTTAATCTCTTGCGAATCAATCTAGTTTTGCTTGAATTAAATAATAGAAAATAATCTCATGTAATATTATGTTTTAATGTCTCATTTTGTTTTTATATTGATAAATTGTGGTTTTATCATATTGCTTATACTTGCAATTGCCTCAAGCAAGATACTGGAGATGTGGCATATAAATTCCTTAAATAAAAAAAATATATAGGGAGATTCACTGAATTAATCTTTCCAAATACATTCAAATCAAATTTTGTTTAGTGTTTTAAGTGTAGTGGCAAGCAGGTGAGATATATTATAGAGAAAATCTTTGCAGATATTTTATCCTAATCTTACTGACCTTTAGATCAAAGCAAAGAAAAACTGAGAATGTCACATGAAAAACATATAAACTTGAGCTGACTTCCCTGACGGTAGGTTCAAACATTTGCAGGCCCAGTAATCTCATATACGTGGTGTGCCACAGGGATGTTACCTACCCAGGCCTGTAATTGTACAATAAACTAGAGAACCTAAGAATAGGTCTTGTTAAGAATGAAAACCTGCAAAATATGATTCTTTATATAAGTTCTTGGAAGTATAACAGTCAGCACAAATATTGACTTAATTTTAATTCTTGATTTCTAATCCTTGACATCTTCATATTCAGTTACGAACAGGAAAAATGTTATTCAAGATTTTGTCATGTGCTGAGAATTGCCTTCTGTTCTGAAGTCCCAGAAATCTCACGTGTGAAAAAGTATGAGCACTGCTCAGTACAAACCATTTCTAAATTTTCTTTCGTGACTGCTTTGAGCTTGTCCTCCATGCGTTGCAAGGACTGCATGAGTTCATCATTTCTCTTGGAGAGGCACTTATTTCTTTCCAGGAGAGGTTTGCATTGTTTTTCAGCTTCCCGAACACGTTTCAACTGAAATAATAATAATAATAATAAATAAAAATAATAAATAATAATAATTAATATCCACTCTTTTTCCATTTCTCAATGTATTTCCCCATCATTGGTGATTACTACCTAAGGAGGCCTCTAGAGTTTCTTATGAAATTGATGACAATGTGGTAATAATCTAATTTAAGTAGAGAAGGAGAGAGAGAGAGAGAGAGAGAGAGAATAGCTGTTTCAGAACACTAGAGTAGCGATCCCCAACCTGTGGGCTGCGGACCACATGTGGTCCTTTGACTAATTGGAGGTGGGCCCCAAAGGACACCTTCCCCCCCCCCGGCCCTTTACTTCATCCCCCCCCCCAGCCCTTTACAACACACTTTGGGTGTCATTGTCTCCCATCACTCCCAGATGGGACTATCTCGTTGCAGAGAAACAAGCTCAGGGTTCCCATTGATTTGTCATTGTCATGAGTTAAAATTTCCATGAAAATAAAATGTTCCTTATGTTCATTGTTGTGGTGTGTCTGTATCTTATTTTGAAGGGATGTTTAAACATTACCATAGCGATCAGAGAGCGTTAGGGCAGTGGTTGAGAGTAGAGGAGTAAACTACCCCCCCCACCGGGCCTCAGTAAAAGGCGTTGAGTGGTCCCCAGTGAGTGGTCCCTGGCGTTGAGTGGTCCCCGGTGATAAAAAGGTTGGAGACCACTTCACTAGAGGACATATATAAAGGTAAAGGTATCCCCTGTGCAAGCACCAAGTCATGCCTGACCCTTGGGGTGATTTATTATTTATTATTTAGTTTTATTTGGCTTTTATACCACCCTTCCAGAACAGGCTCAGGGCAATGTACAACAGGACAGTAGAAACAGTTTATAACATGAACATTTTTTCTCTTGTTTGTAGATTTCTGTATCAGTTCAAAAGCCTGAAAAACTGATTTGACCAGAAGCCACAGTAAAATAAAATAAATGTGTGAATAGTGGCTAGTGGTGCCTATCTCAAAATAATTTCACCTCTTTTAAAGAGAATGCTCTTTTACCAGTCATCATTACAGCAATCTCAAAATGTTTGAAAGAAAATCCAAGCAAAAGTAGGTGAATATGTATCTAAGTACAAAGGAGAGCATGTTAAACAATCACCAAATGGAATCTACCTTGGTGTGAAAGGACATTTCATGACCATTTTCACCATGCATCCCATAGCAAGGAAGAAGAAGAATCTCCACTCCAGTTTCTACTAACTGAAGCCTGGGGTAGATAAACATTGTTTCAAGAAGCATGTGCTTCTCCTCCCTTTTTCCAATCCCTGTTGTTGGAGGTATTGAACTGAGAACCTTACTTCTTCCTTCCTTCTAGGAGAAATGGGAAGCCATGTGAGTCATCCAGTAGGTATTATACTGATGGGCAGAGTACTATAAATATGGTAAAAAGAGGGACTAAAATAAGGAAATAGAAGGCATATGGGGTAAAGCAGAGCTGCCACACTAACCGGTAGACATGCTACCAGATACTGTTTTTCCAAACTCAAGAGCAAGACTAAATACTGAGGATGAGGTTCATGATCATTTAGATAAAATAAAAACTGTTGAATTTGGGTAGGCTTTGCTCAATCAAAAAAAAAGCAGTAGAACATCAGCAGCATCTTCTGAAATGACAAAGTAGACTTGCTTTTAACTTTTAAATCCAGCTAGACTGAGGATGAAGCATGAGTAATCATCACTGGGATTGTTAATTCAAGCATTCGATTTCATAAAGCCTTTCTCTTCATGGCCACATAGCCTCTCAGACCCCTTTCCAGAAATGTTAAGGACACACACCAGTTCGTTCCGCTCATCTACAAGCAGCGTGTTCCTATCCTCGAGTTTCCGTATAGTAGCATTGAGCTCTGCCATCCTCTTCTGGTTTCGGCGTAGATCCTGTTAAAGAAAGGCAGCATTCATTTAATAGAAACGCTACATATAGGTGAATGTATGCATCACATATTTTGCCTGGAATTGAGGCATTTAAATGTTAGAGCTTTGGAATTCACTTTGCTGTGAATTCATTCCTCAGTGCAAATGTAATGTTTACAGACTGGGATTGAACCTAGTGATTTCCTTCCATGAGAAGTCCTTTTCCAATGGTTGAAGACTTCTCCCATAGTAGAAAGAGATGCTGTATATACTCGCTTATAAGCCAACCCGCATATAAGCTGAGGCACCAAATTTTACCACAAAATCTGGTCTAACTTATTGACTCGCATATACGCTGAGGGTGGGAAATGCTCCATCATCCCAGGCTCTCTCATCCAGCCTCCCCTCCCAACAAATACTGAAAAGTCAAGAGGCCGAATGGCTGCTGGTTTTTGTACCCTGCTTTTCACCCACAGAAACCAAAAGAATAGTTTGGAAGAAGTGATTAAGAAGAGGAATAAGTGAAGGCAAAAGGAAAAAAAGGATCAGAGCCCTCAGTCAAACCACTGATGTCCTACAAGCTGCCAGAGCAATGATTGGCTGGCTGGAGCAGGCTTTTATTTCAATTACCATATATACCCACGTATAAGCTGAGGAGGGCTTTTTCAGTGTGAAAAAAGTTGCTGAAAAACTAGGCTTATATGTGAGTATATAGGGTAATTTAATTCAGCCCCACGTGGCTGGGTTACATAACTAGTCATAATACAGAATTATTCTCTCTAGTCCTAGTTGGGCAAATATATATTATGCAAATATATGGGTAAACATTTTTGCTTGGCCCAGGAAACCTAAATGTTAAAGCCATACTGTAAGGAAAAGATGCTTCCACAGAAGACTTATACATTTTTAAAGGTATCGTGACAGTTTTCTACAGCTAAACACCATCACAAAGGATTTTCCATCAAAATTTTCCACTTATGCCACAGCTTTGGGATGACAGTAGGAATTTAAAAGAGCACCTGGATCTCAGTATAAAACCCATCTTTAGTAATTTGTAGCATTAAAATTGCCACAAGAGGGTGCAGATTATATATCACATATGGACATATATATCACATAAGCAAGAAACTGATGCAATAAGTGATCTAAGCAGATCCTATCAAAGCCCTGTTGTTTGTGATGAAATAGAAAGTGCTTCTTACAGGACTGCTGCAGTGTTCAGAGCCATCTCCCGCTCTGCCTGGGATCTCTCTTTTGGGACTGCTCATGTTACATTCTGCTTCCTTGACTAAGAAGAGTTGCTCATCCAAAGCCTCTTTCTGCAACTGAAGCTTCTGAACATATCCTGTCTGGGTCTCCAGCTCTTTCTCCAAGGAAAAGATGATTCTGTCTTTTGCTTTGATCTCATCCATCTGAATTAAGATACATAAGGACAATGTTCTCTCATAAACATAACAACAAATGGGTGGACTTTATACTGTTGATGAGTTGGAATACCCTGCTTTTTTGTTATTTTTAAAAAATATTATAAAATTTATTTCAAAAAACTAAACAAGTTACAATTTATCGAACAGGATAGTTACAAAACTCTCAATGCAAAATATTAATATAACATTATAATAGAACATCAATTAACAGACCAAGATCAGTTTATAATTGGTGCTACAGACCAAACTTCATACATAAAAACCTCCCACACATTACAGTCCCCATCTCCATCATCCATCGTTGCAAGCAAACTTCTCATTCTCGAGATACTCTGGCACCACATCTCCTCTAAATTATCCATATAGTTATTATTTTGCTGATAAGTTAAAATAATCAATAGATATGGTTTGCTAATGTTATTAAGCAAATTAATTAAACTAGGGGAATTCTTTTCCTTCCAACATTTAGCAAAGTTTATTCTTGCTAATGCCAGATTATGGATCTTTGTTCCATATGCAAACCTAGTAGATGATTCAAGAGAATACTTTCTTTTTTCTTTGGTACTTCTATTTTCAAACTATAAAATATAATTTTATTTTATAATATATAATTATAAAATATATAAAATATAAAAATATAATAATAAAATATAATTTTATTTTATATTATAAATTATAATATAAAATATAATTTTAATGACTTTGTCCCAGTATGAACAAGCTCTAGGACATTCCCACCACATATGAAAAAAATCAGCCCATTCCTTATTATAATACCAACATAGGTTGTTTTAATCTTTTAATTTAAACATTTATTGTATTCTAAGGCCAGCTACACCAGCGGCGCCACTCCACGCTGCCACCGGTGTGTTCCAGTTGAGCAGCATGCTCTGATGTTTTTTGTGTCCCCCTGGTGGGCAGAAAGGTTCTACCACATGGGGGGCGGGAGTTTCCCCCCCCCCCCTCCAACCTACCATTTTGAGTTGTTTGGGCATGTCCCATTCTTTATTGTCATTCTCCCTTCACCCTCCCTCCCTCTCCCATGGAAAAAATGCCCTAGTATTCTTTGTATACCAAGGGAATTGCTGATTCCACTGTAGGATGGTAGGTGAATTTCCTCCAGGCGAGGCTGGATTCTGGAGATTTTTGGTGGGGGACAGCTTGGGCATGAAATTGGGGTCACTGTGGGTTGGCAGGTTGTTTTGAGTTCCTGCATTGTACAGGAGGTTGGACTAGATGAACTTGGAGTATCCTTCCAACTCTATGATTCTCCTCTTCCATTTTCTGTGCATCTCACAGCCTTCTTGGGAGCATCACCCTCTCAGATGCACCCCCCAATGGTGTCTGCTTGCACCTCTCTTTTAATTGTGCTCCGTTATTTCACTGTTCTGTACTCTCGATTGCCTTCCCCCCCCTCTCCCAACAGGTATATTGGATGTTATTTTTTTAAAAAGAAAAGAACAAGCTCATCACATTATAACACAGCTTCATTGTAACATGTAAGACTACCCCCCCCCCCCCCCCGAAGGATTGGGGAAATAGGCTTTCTCCACTGGGAGCCAGCAGCCGGCTCCTGAACTTGCTTGGACTGACTTCACAGAAGAGTTGTATATGCCCTCCACATGTTGTCTTCCCCCCCCCCTTCCCATATCTGCACGAGATCCTAGACATCACGTTGCAGACCCCACAGTATATAACTGCATATAACTGGTTTCCACAGGGTTCACTTCTGCAGAAATACTGCAGAAATATGACATGGTTGTACAACTGCCAATTCACATCGGGGAAGAGACATACTCTCTCTGCTGCCTGCCTTCTCACTGCCTTCCCAGCAAAATCAGTCTTTTGTGTTACAATGCAGCAGCATTATAACATGCTAACATTAAAAAAAAAGATACCTGAGGAAAGGAGGAAGGCAATCGAGGGCATGGAATGGTGAAATGAAGGGGCACGATTAAAATAAATGTTCAAACATGCACCATTTGGCAAAAAAACAAACACTTGTGGAACAGGGGAAGGCAGCAAAGCATCATGGGAGGCTACTTCCTTCTGACATTGCGGAAAACATATGGTTCATTATATGAGGGGCAGAAAGCCCAAATGCAGAAAGCAAAGTATCAACTCGCAGTATGTAATCGAAATCCAAAGTGAGGCTTAAACAAGGTATGTCGCCTAATGTGGAAACAGTCTGAAGTTTCCACTTCATAATACTCCAAAGCACAGTATGCCCCCTTTTAAAACTACTTTAGATTCAAAAACAAATTTTGATCTATAGTTAAGATTTGCCTTCCATTTATTCATCCCCTAGAGTTGCTCTGTGTTTATGGCAAATATCCTGAGGTCCATGACAGGCATAAAATCATTAGGTGAAGATGCTGTTTCATACAGCCTGTATTGATGGAAAGACCATTTGTTATGAACTATCAGGCCACAAAGTGATGCCAAATATGAAAAATATATGGACATATAAGAGCTTACAAACGTCTTCTTTTCCCCTCCTCATAACAGACACCCTGTGAGATAGGTGGGACTGAGAAAGCTCTAAGTGAACCACTCTGCAAAAACAGCAATAAGAGAACTGTGACTGGTTGATTCTCCACTCTTCCACATAAACATCTGGAGAACCGGGTTTGATTTCCCACTTCTCCTCCACATGCAACCTTGGGACAGTCACAGTTCTCAGAGCCCTCTCAGGCCCACCTACATTACAGGTTGTCAGTGGTGAGGACAACAGGTGATTGTAAGGGACTTAGAGACACCTTCAAGTAGTAAAAATCTCCCTCTCTCAGCTCTCCAGTTCTCAGGTTAGTGGCTCTAGTGGTGGGTTGGTGATGGCCCATCCACATTGAGATTAGTGATGGACCATCCTTTTGCTGGCTCAGAGGACACCTCATCAAATGTTGCTAAAGGCAGAAAGAATAATGGGGCTGTTTTATTGCTATTCTATGAAATTGTTGTTCTCTTGTTACTACTATCATTACCATTCTGTTATTTCTGTTCGATATAAAAACTGCTTTCATTGCATACTTTACATTTCATGTGAACTGCCCTGAGCACCAAGGGAGGGCATTATAAAAATGTAATAAACAAACAAACAAACAAATACTGAATTTAAAATTGCCATTCAGATCCTGTCACAGAGGGTTGCAATTTCCCAACAGTAGCTGGAGAGCTCCCAGGGTCGATTCCACACGGAATCCCTGCAGCCACATGATGTTGCTGCTGTCCTGGCCCTGGGCCAGGCCTGGCACGGAACAGGCCTTCCGTTGCCCCACATGAAAGGAATGTGGAAGTATCCGCATTCACATTTTTGCTGTGGGGGCCTACAGGGCCAAGTCCAGTGAAGGCCCGTGTGGATGCCCATCCTACAAAAGCCATGGGGCTTTGTGGTGCTGCAGGGCTGATAGAGGCTTTTATTTTTACAAGAAGGTTTTTCACTTGAGAACACAATCCCACCTTCCTGCAATCCCTGCCCCAATTCCCCACCCCTACTCCAAGCGGTGGAACTGTTCTGCTCTGCCTGCCTCAATCAGGATGCACAGATCTGGGGCAGACTGGGTCCACCAACAAAATGTGTCCCCTGTGGGGACACAGAAAGCAGCAGAGCATGCAGCTTCACCACAACACACCAGCAGTGGTCTGGAGTGGCACCACTGGTGTGGAATTGGCCCAGGAGACCCATAGGGATTTACCTGGAGAAAATGGCTGCTCTTCAGTTGAAGTCCTTCCCCCTTAACCCCAATTTCCTCAGGCTCCATCTCCCCAAATCTCCCAGTATTGGCCAACCACAAGCTGGCAACCCTACTGCTACATGTTGCATCTCCAGAGAACTAAATCAGTGTAGTTTTATTAAAAGTGAAACAAGGTGAATGAGCAATGTGCTGCTCTTGTTTACAGTGGTGCCAGGTTGATTTAATGTGCTTACAAAGCATGATTCAAAGGTCTGACTTTATATATAGCTTCCAATGTTTATAATTAACAGGCTAGTTATTAAAGTCAGTACTGGAGTCTGCATTAGTACCACTTCCTGGTATAATATGTATACACCCCCCCTTCCCCAAGGATTGAGAGGCTGGAACTGGTTGTATTATTTCTTCCTAGAACTCAGTTTTTCTTTGAGTCTTTTGCAGAACCACAGAACCACAGTATCTGTTGATTCTAAAAGAATAATCGTGCAAGTTGGGGCTTTTTGGGGGTGGTGGGAGTGGGGTGGAAAGGGCTTTTTTGCTAACAAAATACTTAATCTAGCAGTGTGAACCAGGGAGGCATTTTCTAAGTTATGAGGCCAAAGTGAGAAAAATTTTCTTAATCGGCAGCAAGGAGTTCCAGATATTTCTGTAAAAAAACTACTTTCTTTTTACATATTTCCCACCCTACTGTCAGGGCCATTTCGCACGGCTTCAAAATAGCACAATGGTTGCTAATTGAAAACGCTACTAATTTGCCTTAACGCACGACATCGCAGACAATCTGCAACACTCCTGAAACCAATCAGCAAAAAGCGCTTCGTTGTAGCGCTTTTAGGGGAATCCAGAAAAGTGGATTCACCCTCCGGATAGCGATACACTCCTGCAACCAATCTGCAACACTAGCGCTAAAGACCTGTGCGTTACCATTGTTGCGGGTTCTTCAAAGTCCCTCCTCCTGAGCCTGTCCTCCAAACTTCCGGCGAAGCGATCGCCATTTTTTTTTTCTCCAAGCGAGCGGGGATAAACGCACCAGCGAGCCTCTTTCTGTTTAGAGGCTTCCCTGGCTTCAGTCCTTCACCTTTAGTCACTAAGCACAAACCACATAAAAGCCCGTTTGCTGAAATAAAGTCCCTTTATTTTTTACACATTAATTCAGCCGAAAATCGGGCCCGTGAGAGGGGGGGGGATTTTTTTTTTATCACTCGAGGCAGCGTGCCAACGATCATACAATCAAACGACAGCTCACATTAGGCAGCTGGATGGGTCTCTCCGTTGCAACGAATCTACCTAGATTCGTTGCTATGGGTCTGTTTTTTTTTTTTAAAACCTTTCTTAAAGGGAAAGGGGCTGTTTGGGAGCATGCTAACGGCTGCCCATTGGCTGCTTGACGGCCAGGGGCGGGACGAGCTTGGCAATAGCGCTTCCTTTCTAGCGATTTCTGCCGAGACCGGAAGCCTGTGGGAAACGCTAAAAAACGCAACTGATTCCACTACAAAGGCAGGTATGCATAACGACGAATTCCACTATTTTAAATGGCGATTTTTCATTCCGCAAACAATTTGCAACAAAGATCCCCGTGCCTAAAGGCCCTCAGTTTTCTGCCTTGAAAGAGCTTCTTCACTCCATGATCCCAACCAGTTAGGATAGAGAACATTAAGGAGAACAAAGGGCCAGTTTGGATTGCACTTTGTTGGGGATGTTACTGACTGATATTGCGTTAGCTTGAATGCTCTGCATATTCTGCTCCAATGTATGTTTTAAGTTGCTAGCTACCTTGCTGACCCTTGTGAGGGCAGAAAGGCAGGATGTACTTTTGTAAAATAAGGAAACTAATTGCAGCTGTATTAAGTTTAAGGTTAAAAAAAAACCTCTAGCTTTGCTGCCTGCACACTGGGTTTCTCCCACAACTGCCCTACTGTGAACATTTTTTCAAAGAGAGTGAAAAAGGGAAGATGTTTTTCATGCTGGGATAAAATGATCATATAACATGTCTCTTGTTTTAGCTTCACTACCTCCACCTCTTCATCATACTTAAAATATTAGCAAGTATCAAAGAAACAGGATACAAGGAAAGCTATAGTGGCTTACACATCATGGGTGTATTTTTTACATCTGCCGTAATAAACAGAAATGTTGCTAAGTACATCTCCTCTTGTTTCACAGAATCTTTTCCCTGGGCAGTTGTGAACTCAAGTGCTGTATATAAATTACATAGAGGCAACAGTGCCTTGTGTGAACTACGCACGATGATGGTTGATAAAAACATAACAACATGAAACATGAATTGATATTACCTGGGGTTCATTACCTAACTTTGTCTATCACTTCTGATAAACTGCAGAAGCACTCTTTATTCATAATGACTTTGATCAACATGGCATGCATGTGTCTTGGTGTATGGACAGGAAAGGTGTACCTCAAACAACACCGATTCGATTTCCCACCCACTACGCTCTTGACTTTGCCACCATGTGATAACCAGAGATTCATAACACATTATGGACAGTCCCTTTATAAGCCACTTGTCCAAATAAGTTACTAACCAGCCTGCGGATATCCCTTTCGCTCTCCCATTTGATCTTAGAGATGGCTTCCTGATGGGACTGGTGCTCGCTTCGGAGATCGCCAGCTTTGATCTTATCAGCCTGGATCATGTTATTAAGAGCTTCGTCTACCTGTTTTTTGGCAGACTTCAGTTCAGTGATTTCCTGCAAAAGCTTAAGGCGCTCAGAGTCAAATTGCTTCCTGGCCTCTTCACGAGCCTCAATAGTTAGTGCTGTCCGTACTTTGTCACTGCTCCCTTCCCGCAAGGCATACAGTGCCGATTTAAGCCTCTGGATTTCACTGTCTCTAATTTTCATTGTCCGTGCCATTTCCTGCTCATGCTGTTTGATGAGATTTTCCCGTACGGCTTGCAACTCCTTCATCTTCTCCTCGTGGAGCTTTGCTTTCAGTTCAGTGATCTGCACTGTCTGTTTACGTTGCTCCAGCTCCCGGATCCGCTTTGTTTCCTGGGTTTTCTCCCTTTCAAGTCTATTTACCTATGGAGCAAGAAAATAAAAGATGTTACAGATCCACAATAAGAATAGAGTGCTTATTCAAGCTATTGCCACACGGTTTTACAGTGCTACTTAGCAATTGTTATACCAAGTAAAATCCTTGTAGTTGTTGAAGACTAAGAATTTGTCCCCAAGTGCAGCTTAGACTTGAACAGGTTGGAAAATTTAGCCTTAATATCCAAATTAAGCCATATGATAATTCTTTGCTAAAACAGCTAATCAGTCCTTTTGAGTTCAGTTGTAGTCCACAAAAACACTGAAGAAATAAAATTATCCATGTTGGTAATTAATGGCAGACACTGTCCCAGTTGTGAAAAGAAATTATTAAAAGAGGCTGGCCCCATCCGTCTCCACCCAAGCATGGAAGCATCCCTGCAAGTGACAAGCTGTGCTGGCAAGTTATCTTGTCCTGAGACCAGAGAGTTAGATTCAAAATTACATTACATATTACTAACATTGCATTACCGTCACATTGTCCCAAATAAAATTAATTAAAAAGAAGAGAGGATTGTAAGGAATGTGGATATAAGAGTTGAACGAGGTTAGTATGCATAGTGAGATAAAAAACCCTATGTCCTTGTAGAGTCCAGGGTATGCCAGAAAACCAAACTAGAATACAGGATGAACTTGACAGGTTAGAAAACTGAGCTAAAAAGAAAAAAATGGATTTCAATAGTGATCAATGTACCGTTCTTCAATTAGGTAGGAAAAATCATATGCATCACTATAGGTCAGGTGAGACTTGTCTTGGCAGTAGTACCTGTGAAAAGGATCTGGGGGGTCTTAGTAGACTAGACACTGAACATGAGTCAGCAGTGTGACTTGGTGGCTAAAAAGGCAAACAGGATTTGGGGCTGTATTAAATGAAGTATAATGTCCAGATCATGCAAGGTGATGTTACTCCTTAACTCTGCTCTAGTAAGACCTCACTTAGAGTACAGTGTTCAGTTTTGGGTACCACAACTGAAGAAAGACATAGACAAACTGGAGCATGTCCAAAGGAGGGCTATGAAGATGGTGAGGCGTTTGGAGACCAAGTTGTATGAGGAAAGGCTGAGGGAGCTTGGTCTGTTTAGCCTGGAGAGGAGTCGACAAAGAGGTGATACGATAACCATCCTCAAATATTGGAAAGGCTGTGATGTAGAGGATGGAGCAGAGTTGCTTTCTGTTGCCCCAGAGGGTCGGACCAGAACCAATGGGCTGAAATTAATTCAAAATAATTTTTGGCTAAACATCTGGAAGAAATTCCTGACAATTAGAATGGTTGCTCAGTGGAACAGGTTTCTTTTGAAGGTGGCGATTTCTCTTTCTTTGGAAGTTTTTAAGCAGCTAGTCATCTGAGATAATGATTTTATGCACCCCCGGATGCCCTGCCCTGCCCTGCCCTGCCCTGCCCTGCCAGGCCTATTGGAGGCAGCAGCCACTTGGGCATTGCAGTTTCCTAGATTCTTGATTTTGGGAGACTTCAATGTACATGTGGACTCGCTGTCCCCAGGACTTGGACTGGATCTGAAAACCAACACTCAGTCAACTGGATACTCTGATTTGATTGCATGTGTGCTGGGCAAAGGGAAAACAGAAATGATGGAGCTGTAGCCATGTCATATATGCATTGTACAACTGCTCAGCTCCTTGTTATTCCAGGGCTTATTCCAGGACTTATTCCAGGGTTCCAGGTTTGCCTCTTGGTAAGCCCTGCCATAAATTAACCTTGAGATTAGGGACCTTCTTTTGGTTGTTGAAAACCAAAATATTCCACCATTTTGCTGCTATATCTATGGTCCAACTGGCCTCACATATCCATATTATTGGTTTGTTTTTCCAGCCTTTTTTTTTGGGGGGGGTGTCATTACTGTTCTCCAGCTCCATTTGATTATTATGGAAGACTAGTAAAGTTCTTATGCATATCATAGTACCAAGAATGTACGTATAATATTTAAAGGGTTGCCTACATGCTGGAATTCATGGGAATGGGCAATTAAAGCATTTCTGGGCATGGAGTTAAAAAAAAAATCACCTAGTACATAAATCCATGATGACGGTTGTCAGCTCGGGGACCATGATGCCATGGCTTGGGATAATGGTTGTGGCCACGTATCATTCCGTGTCCTGACGGCAAGACACCTGGAACACCAGGGGCCACGATCTCATAGGGGCATGACAATGGGCAAGGGAGAAGTACAACACTCCACTTCAGGTGATACACAGTTGCCTCTTTAGGTATGCCTCCCAGCAGGTACCTAACACACCTGCAGCTGTCGACATCTCTTATGAACCTGGCACTGCAAAGGCACTGGGCTCTGTCCACAGTGCAGGCCTGGGAACTGGTCCACAGAGCCACTAGGGATTGGGAGCCTTCAGTGATGCTGGCCAAATGATGACCTACTATGGGCTATGGCCCCAAGCCCCCCCCCCCCACCACTACCCCCTCAATTTTGCCATTGAGGTAGCACCACAACTCCCAGAAACAACTTAACAGTATCAAACATGCAGTTGCACGAGACACATGTGCACCTTCAGAGGGATCTGGCAAGGCAGATGGTGTGGTGTCCCTGATCCCCTTGTAGAAAGGGAAGATGTAGTGGGGTGGGGGAGCGGAATCCAGACATACTGAATGCCAGGACAGACACCAGGGGCCGGCACTGGTGTGATGTAGGTGCCAGAAGCTGCAGGGCAAGGTAACATGGATATCTTCTAGATTCTGTTTGGCAGCCAGAGCAAAAACAGGACCTCTGTTGGTGCATGGCCATGTGTCTGCCGAAAATCTGCAGAGTCTCTCCCAGCCAGGCCATAACATCCTTCCTCCCCCTGGAGCATGACTTCCATGTTTGGATGAGTCCACTGTTCTGGCCAGCCATTATTTTTAGAGGAACACATCGGATTTTGCTCTCTCAGTGCAGGAGAGCAAAATGGCTTCAAGTAGTCCAAGTGCCAGAAGTCTGCCTTGTGCCCTGTGTCCATGATCTGTGGGCTGGAGGTGCCAAGTCATATGACCATTTAGAGGGGAGGGGACTAGCATTCCTATGGATGGAACTGGCTGTATCTTATGCAGCCAATGGTGGTTCAGTTTAAACCTTGCTGTCAAAACTGCCATAAGCCATTTTGGGAGTGGTGGTATAAAAACTGAAATATAAATAAATAAAACATACCCAGATGCTGTTTGCAGTTCATATCATGAACTGTTATTGTCTAAAATCAAAACAAAGCAACATTAAGAGAACATCAGGGTTAATGAAGTTTGCTGTAAATAAAGTTCTGCTCATATATGCAGTGGAAGTGAAAAATTGGCTGGAATAGCTGAATGTAGAAAAGCAGCAAAAGCTGAATGTAAAAATAGACAGTGAAGCTTACTGAAAGCATAAAGGCAAACATTTAGAAGAAGATTACAAAAAGGGACACATGAGAAATGTTCGCCCAAGTTTCCAAATGCCATTTGCTGCTCGCAAAAGCATTATCAAACAAGGAAAGGAGTTGAATGACCAACAAAACATCAAGAACAGATGGCAGGAATACACAGAAGAACTGTACATATGCAAAATGGAAGTTCATTCTCTCCAAAATGAAGAAGAAATAGAAATAGAACTCAAACAGGCCATTCTTGAGGAGGAAGTTGGACAAGCCTTCAGTCAATTGCCAAACAACAAGGTCCCAGGCACTGACATTAAACCCATGGAACTGCTGAGATGTGCGCCAATCAGAATCATTACATCCTTGTGCCACAAGATCTGGAAAACTAATAACTGGCCAGAGGAGTGGAAACGATGTGTATTTATCCCTATACCAACAAAGGAAGACTTAAACAAAACTGTTCCAATTACAATACAATAGCCCTCATTTCTCATACTAGTAAGATCTTGCTCAAAATCATACAACAATGCATAGCAACAACCATTGAAGGAGAATTACCAGATGTTCAAGCTGGCTTTCTATGGGGGCATGTCACTCGTGATCACAAAGCAAACCTGTGTTGGATTTTGGGAAAGTCATGGAAATATCAGCAGGATGTCTACATCTGCTTTATTGACTACAGGAAAGCTTTTGATTGTGTGGATGACAACAAATTGTGGGAAGTCCTGCAAAATTTGGGGGTTCAAGTGCATTTGATCAAACTGAGGCAGTCACTCTACACAAACCAAAAAGCCATTGTACGTACACCGTTTGGTGACATTGAATGGTTCAAAATAAAGAAAGAAGTGTGCCAAGGTTGTATTCTTTTCCCCTTCCTGTTTAACTTGTATACTGAGGTCATTATGAGAGAGACTGAACTCAAATTATCCAACACTGGAATTAAGATTGGAGGAAGGGATATAAATCATCTTCGGTATGCTGATGATACTACCCTCCTATCAGAAACTAAGGAAGGCCTAGAACTGCTGATTACAAAGGTCAATGAAGTAAGAAATATAGCCTTTTCCTAAACACTAAAAAGACAAAAATAATGACCACTGCAAAAAACAGACATGTCACAATAACAATGGATGGTGAAGAGATTCAATGCTTTCAAGAATTCATTTTTCTTGGATCACAAATTGATGTGAGTGGCAATTATAGCATGGAAAGAAAACATTGAATAGCTCTGGGACACTCAGCAACAATGTGCATGGAAAAGCAAGGACATAAACCTGAGTACCAAATGTATATTAGTTAGGTCTATCATATTTACAGTAGCCCCCTATTGGTGTTGAACGTTGGATGAAGAAAAAATTGGACAAGATTTTATTCATTTGAATTCTGGTGTTGGAGAATGCTTCTGTGGGTTCAATGGACAGCAAAAGTTACAAACAAGGAAACACCACAGTACATAACGTCTGATATATCATTGGTAGGAAGAATCATGAAACTACAGCTCACTTGCTTTGGCCATATCATGTGATCCAACTCAATGGAGAAAACGATTATGCTAGGATTGGTCAGTAGAAAAAGGAAATCAGGCCAACAAAGAACATGGTGGTTGGACATTTTCAAAATGGACAGTGGCCAGAACATTGCATGGCTGAAGGAGGCAGTATGGGATCAAGGATCATGGCGGCAGCTGTATCATGGGATCGCCAAGAGTCGGACATGACTGAATGGCTGACAACAACAAATTACCAATACCAAAGTTGGAGGGAGGGGGCTATGTTTTAAAATCATAAAAATACAATGCTAAATGGATGAACTGGATGAAAAATCACAAGATGTCATAGTCCCATTGTATACGGCACTGGTCAGACCACACTTGGAGTACTGTGTGCAGTTCTGGAGGCCTCACTTCAAGAAGGACGTAGATAAAATTGAAAGGGTACAGAGGAGAGCGACGAGGATGATCTGGGGCCAAGGGACCAAGCCCTATGAAGATAGGTTGAGGGACTTGGGAATGTTCAGCCTGGAGAAAAGGAGGTTGAGAGGGGACATGATAGCCCTCTTTAAGTATTTGAAAGGTTGTCACTTGGAGGAGGGCAGGATGCTGTTTCTGTTGGCTGCAGAGGAGAGGACACGCAGTAATGGGTTTAAACTTCAAGTACAACGATATAGGCTAGATATCAGGAAAAAGTTTTTCACAGTCAGAGTAGTTCAGCAGTGGAATAGGCTGCCTAAGGAGGTGGTGAGCTCCCCCTCACTGGCAGTCTTCAAGCAAAGGTTGGATACACACTTTTCTTGGATGCTTTAGGATGCTTAGGGCTAATCCTGCGTCGAGCAGGGGCTTGGACTAGATGGCCTGTATGGCCCCTTCCAACTCTATGATTCTATGATTCTATGAACTGGAAACAATAGCTGGAATTATATTCACAACTACCCGAGGGTAAGCCCCAATGACTCGACTAGGCTTCCCATGCATAACCTGTGGACAGGAATGCACCCAAACACTGCATTGTTTCCACCCTTTTCTCTTGTTATAAAATGCTGCAAACTGATGATTATCAATCTCACTGGAAGGTGAAAGGAAGAACCATCTGGAGCACATAGGCCTGTCAGATAATAACACAGTCTACAAGTCTTTCTTTCACCCTGGTCTCTTGACAATGAAAAGAAATGATTCCCACAAAACTGGGTATATGGTTCTTTGAGGAGACTCGTAACCATGATAAATGGACAGCCCAGCAAGGTTTTAATGAGGAAAGACTTCATGAAAGCTACAACATTGCTGCTTAGTTCTGGAATCTAGTGGTAGCATAGATTTGCTGTGCCCCAAGCAATGCTTATGGGTGAAAGAGTCAAAGTCATCAATTACAGCTAGCTGGACAGATTTTTTTTTTTAAACTTCAACAAGAAGAACCTTAGGGACTTGCTGTTGTGACTGGCCTACCAATTCAGAATAGCAAGACCAAAGTGCTCATTACAACTGAAATTCATGATGATAAAATAGGGCATTTGTTGGGGGGTACTTTGGGGTTCATATAGGTCAGGCCTGTGCACATACCAAAATAAGCTGGTCAGATTCCAGGATTGTAGGATGGACTTCAGAATACAAATGGAAATACCTTTTTCAAGTGTAAAATTTAAGAAAAATCTCTTTTCCTGATCCTAGCCCAACCCACTCCTAATTTTTTTTAGGGAATTTATCATATGTAGGGACTGCTAAATGTTATCTTTCTGTCATCTCAAGTGGTACAATCACTTTTGCCACTTCATTGTCATCTCATTCTGCATTATGTATAAACTAAACTATAGGTTAGGGTTGCCACATCATCCCTGGCCACTGGTGGGGAGTGGGAGTTGAAGGGTTGCCAGATCCAGGTTGGGGAACTCCTAGAGATTTGGGGGTGGAGCCTGGGGAGGACAGAGACCTCAGTAGGGGAGGACAGAGACCTCAGTCATAGAGTCCACCCTCCAAAACATCCATTTTTTCCATGGCAACTGATGTCTGTAGTCCAGAGATGAGCTGTAATTCTGGAGGATACCCAGGTCCCACATAGAGTCTGGCAGCCCTATTAAAAGTAGATAGATCATTATTTGTCTAGAATAATAAGAATCCTTCTTAGGGCTCTTATATGCATTGCAAATTTAACCTGTATATGTATGATGAACACTAAGAAGGCTAATGGCACAATTATGTATTTGCATTATAATTTGGAAGACTAGGATTGTGGGGGTGGGGCAGCCAACAGTGCCAAGGTGGTGTGGTCTCTGTGAACAGTTGCAAGAAAGGGAATCTGGGGTTAGGGACTGGCCTGTTATGACTGTAAATCATACTGACACATCCCTCACCAAACTGTATTTAACTGAAGTTCCTTGATGGACAAATACTCAATGACAAAGCTCTAATAACGATTTTATAAAACATAATCCTTGCTCAAGCATCAAGGTCAGAGAAGCATTTCCAGGTGAGAAGCTATAGATTCCATTTGTACAAAGCAGTGATCTATGCAGGTCTATAAAGAGTCAGGAAAAGTGATAGTGGACATGCAGGAACATAGTCTGGACATTATGCATGGCAGCAGCCATGACAGGCTGCTGCTGGGCATTGTGCCGGGGCAGTATGCCCCAGCGCTCTCCACATATTCACGGGGGAGGGAATTGCCCCAGTGTAGTGTGTGTATGTGCACAAAACCAGGATTGGAAAGCCCAGCATGCTGCCTGGAGGCAGTGGCAACGGAGGGGGGGGTGAGCGGGGGGCATGGGGCCTCCACCACATAATGGCAGGGAGCCACATGCACCGTAGGTCAGTGGAAGGGCCAGACGCAAAGGCCCAGCTCTGCTGATTATGCACGGCGTTGGCCTGACCCAGCCCCTGCTGGGGCCCGTGGCATCCCAGGGAACATGGAAGATTCCGCGTTCCCTTGCTGCAGGCCTACTAGGGTGCTGTGCTGGGCCAGGGCAGGGATGGTGGCAGCATCATGCACAGTTGGGGCTGCCCTGCTGCCACCATCCTGGATTTCCTGCCCCGTGCATAATCAGTCATAGAGAGTTAGGGACAATGCTGTTGGTCTTCTGTTCCCAGCTTTGCTGCCATGGTACACCGCACAGAATAATCCCTACCCGGTCTAGTGGAACTAGGTCAAAATCAATTAGGGCAATGTTATACCATTTGGATAACCATTTTTTTATCCAGTCCAATGATGGTTCCTTTGACTATTGTCATGAACAGAAGCGCTCAATCAGGTAAAATAAACCTACTTGGTGACTCTTTTAAAACATTGCGCTATAATCACTGCCAGATTTTTGGCCACCTGAATAGTAACTGGAAAGAGAAAACCCTGAAGAGATGGGTTTTCTACATCTCCTAATAACCATGATATTATGTCATCTGGAAAATCAAAGCCAGCTCCAAGTACTGGGAGAATTAAGTTTGATCTTAAATTTGAAAATACACGACAACCTAATACTATATGGCCAATAGAGTCTTTTTCAAAACAAATAAGAGATTGAAATCTGAGCTCGTTAAATGCAGAGCATTGCAATGATATTACAATCCCTCTTCATGGATATAATATAGGTCGAAACTGGTGCTATTGTACTGACTGTTTAACATGCTTTTGCTGGCCCAGATGAATGGAGCTGGCAATACTCACCAATAGCCAGCAGAGGGCTCAGGGAGAGGGGAATGTGGAATGAGCTTTGCAAGCACAGGAAAACTCTTCTCGGGAAAGGGAACTTTGGAGAGTCAAACTGTGACAGGAGAAAGGGTTAAGCATATCCATCCACCATTTCTCTCCTCTGAATACTCCCTCTCCAGAGCAACTTTACTGTCATCAAACTACATTTTACATGTTAGTGTAACATGTAATTAATCCCCACCATTTCCAGTTTAGGAAGGGCACTCCTGCTGTTTCTGATTGATTGGAATTTCCTCGTTGTGCACTGCCTTTGCAAAATCCATCCTGTTCAGACTTTCCCTTGTCATATCTGAACCTGACAATTAAGCTATCTCCAATAGTGAAGGATCAGATATGCCACTTTCTGCACCACTCCCTCTGTTCTACTGTTCCTTGTAAAGAGTGGGCAGGATAGACCAGAGCAGACCACAGGTCCCCATATAAACGTAAAGCCTCCACCATACCATCCCCTCCCCATGAAGTTTTTTAAAATCACTGGTGAGCCCAAAAGCCAGAAGCACAGGTAAGACCTCTCCACTTTGCCAGCCTGATAAACTGTCAAAAAACATGCCCCCACACCCTGTCACTGATCACTGAGGTAGTCTCAGGAGTGTTTGCGGAAGGTTATAGCAGAAATGCCACACATGCCAGGCATGCAGAATCAGAAATACGACACTGGGTTTTGCACAGCACAAATCCTGCCATGTGCAGAAATAAAAACAATCATATCTTTTTGGGCAGACTTTTGGCAAGGTTTCCTGCCATGCATAAATCACCCTGCTCAGCCCTGCTGAGGGAAAGAGGCCTTGCCTCTTTCACCCCCTCCTCCCGCAACTGCGAGCCGCTCTGCGGCAACAAGGCTGTTCATGAGTGGCAATGGTTTACAGGGCTGCAGGAGGAGGGGGCAAATGAGGAGCAGTCAGATGTGTGTGCATAATGGGCCTTAGTGCAGACAAAAGATATGCACCAAAAGCAGCAGTCCCACATCCCAGTGGGGGGGGGGGGAATCACCTGTTGCTAACCTATTTGTGATCACTCAGGGCAAAATTCCACATTCTTTTGGAATGCCATGACTGGAATTCCCAGAGTGGAGAGGAGGTGGTATGGATTTTGGATGTGATACTTGGAGAGAAGACTGTACCCACCTGTACCATTTTTTCCCCTCTGGTTTATTTATTCTGCAGCTACAATAAAAAATTTTTCTAAAAAGGGCTGAAACCTTGCTTTTGATGTATGAGGGGTGGTATTCAAAGTTTTTTTTTTTAATGTAATTACCCTGTCATAGTTGTGCAGTAGCATCCTACAAGCGCCTCCCAACCACCCCCCCATCCCCCACGAGGGCAAACCTTCCCCTCACGGCGGCCATTTCTCTGCTGGCCGCCGAGAGGGAAGGTAGGCCTGCGGCTCCCCATCCCTCCCCCCAACTGTGGGAGCAAAAAGGCTTCTGTGGGCCCGGGGACGGCGCTGGGCGGCTCGCAGAAAAAGGCTTCTGCGGCCTCCCCAGCCTTAAGCCCTTCCCAGGGGCCGGGGAGAAAGACCGCTGGCTCACAGAGCCAGCTGTCACTCTCTCCGGCCCCCGGGAAGGGCTTCTTCCTCCCCCCCCAGCCTTAAGCCCTTCCCAGGGACCGGGGGGCCTGTCGCTCTTCCCAGCCCCTGGGGAGGCCTTTCTCCGCCCCACCCCAGCCTAAAACCCTTCCCAGGGGCCGGGGATCACGCTCCCGGCCACCTCGGAACGGCTTCAGCCTGTGGGCAGCGGGAGCCCTTCCCGGCCACCCGGCTACCGCTGCCAGGGTGATTGAGAACAGCTAGTGCCCGCTGTATTCATTTTACAGCAGGCTTAATTACTAGTAATCTTATAATATGGGGGAACAAGATGAGTGTACAGAATGCGTGGTAGAACCCACTGAAACTTGGATTGCAAACTGTGATTTCTAGCAATATATGTGCGAGTTTGTGTATGCACATCCCTGTGCAAAATTGGCTGCAAGTCCACCACATTTTGCACATGGCTGCAGTTTATATGAGGAAGGAGTCTTCTGGAAGTAGCTCCGGAGAGCTTTTTAATCTTGTAAAAAAATGTGTGTGTGTGTTTGCTGGTGCAGTTGCATAGTAACTGCTAATTTTCTGTCTTACCTTGCAAATTTATGTAGTTTTCTTTGTGATTCTCTAATGTAATCCTGTACACTCGTCAGGATCTTGGCATTTTTTAAAAGCCTGTCCTATGTGGATTGTACTTTTCCTCCCAATGGATCGATCCCAAGTGATTCCTAAGTTTGATGGTTTCTAAAAAGTCTATGTGGCTCTGCTGCCATTTTTACATTGGGCTTCCAGAGACTGCCAAAATGCCCCTCCCCTCTGAATACCTTTGTTCACTACTGCATTAAAGGGAAAACTATTTTCAAAGCTTTAGGCTTCAAATCTCTCTCTCTATCGTTACATGCTATGCCAATTTCATTCTGTGCTGACAATCCCGCCTCCCCTTTATTTTGTTTGCATGCAGCACTGAGATCCTTTTTACCCCCAGCACTAGGGATGCTGCATTTGCCTACTCTCCAGCCCCCCCCTTCAGGTCAATACCATTTGGGTACTAAACTTTGTAGAGCTCCTTTTAACCTTCTCCCTTATAATTTTAATTTTTTATTTAGCGCTAGAGTCATATCACTAGCCTCATATCACTTAAAAAAATAAACAAGGGGAAAATGGAGGTCGCACACTAATTAAAGGGGGAGGATAGTGGGAGATCAAGAATGAGCAGAATGACCTCAATGTGCATGGGGGAATGACCTTCAAAGGGTGGCAAAAGGGCAAGGAAAAAATCCAAGGGAATCTATTTGCTTTGGAATATCTTTGGCTTGGATGCAAAACAAGGGGTAAATCAGCACAAAAGCATTCTCAGAAACCCTGGGGAAATAGTCACCAGAAAGCTAACTGAGCACTGAAGGGAGGAAAGTCAGTGTATAACAACAAAGAATATTTGGCAGATATATACAATGAAAGCAAAGGAAAAAAATCATGTATAATAGGCCAAAAAAGATTTATCAGGAGTTTGTAATTTCAAAAGCTATAATTGGTCTCCTGCTTAGATGAAGCCCACCTTGTATGGTAGCTCCACACATTCTGTGGAACCTCCTAGTACCTGTAATCCTCCACTACCCTCCAGCCATTTTGTGATGGCACCAGGTATCATTTCTCAAAAGTGTCTATGAAGCTCAACAAGAAACCTGAGCTACACAGTGAATAAAACATAGATACATGGAATATGGTATTCCTGAGCCAAACATGCTTTTAAATTTTACTTTGGTGCAAATCAGGAATAAACTGCATGAATAAATATGATATACCAACCACAGAAGAAGGGATGAAAGGCATCTTTCATTAATTGTCCTGTGCTCACCTTTTAGAATCACCTGCCCTCTTTACTATTAATTCACTCACCTTGGATTTCTCCTGATGAAGCTCAATTTGAATGTCTGTTAGTTTGGTCCTGAGATCTTCATTGGCAGCTTGTAGGGACATAATGAGTACCTCAGGCTTTTCAGCCTTGCTGCGTCCTTTCTTTGACATGGCTGTTGGCTATTGTGATTCTGTGTGTGAGAAACCGTGTTCAAATTGGAACAGCCATTTTTGGTTTCTTTCCATCCAAGTTGTTTCGACACTCACTGTGTGACATTCCTCAAAATTCCCTCATCTGCTCCTCTGGAAGTCCTATAATAAATAAGATGACAAAACACATGTTAGAGAAATCAGCAATCTGAGAGACGCTATTAAGAAACATCAGGATACAGAATGTATTTCACAAATTATTTTGATGACTAATCAAAAGACACAAAACCCTCAGTCAGATGTCTCTGTTCAGAATTTAATTCTCAAGCATATGTATAGAAACTTGGTCAATGAGGCTTTGCCATTTACTGAAGAGTCACAGGATCTCATTCCTCAGTTTTTGCTATGTTTCATTTACCATTCAGAGGAGCAGATGCATATGACCAAATTATGGCTTGGTTATACTTTAAAACAGTTCTGTTATCATCTAGGACCCAGCTAAGACCCTTTTTCTTGGAATATGCAAGATCTGTAGTGTGCATGATTCAAAAACATGTGAAGAATATCCTATAAGGGGGCATCCTATGAGATAGGGCTGCCAGATCCTATCTCCCCCTGGCTACTGACAGTTTATGGTGGGTAGGATTGCCAGGGTGGGAAACCCTTAAGGATTTGGGGATGGAGTCTGGAGACCTCAGTGCGGTAAAAGGCCATGGAGTCTATTCCTGAAAGCATCCATTTTACCCAGGGGAACTGATCTCTGTAACTTGGAGATGAGTTGTAATTCCAGGAGATCCCCAGGTCCCACTCAGAAGCTGGCATCCTGATGAAACTAACGGAATCTGTCTGTAGCTGGTAGAATTGGAATGTAGAAAAGATGTATGCTGAATGGGATAATCAAAGAAGGTAGGGGAGGGATGATATGTTAGTCATGGTCTTACTGGAGTACATGGTCTAGTGGGTACTTGCTGATGTGCCTCACACTATCAATATCATCTAGTATTTGTTCTGTGTCTTTAAAGTTCAGCCTTTCCTGGTCTTGTCTTCCCAGATCTTTCTGTACTTTTAGCTAGACGAAACAGAAGTCCATGGAAAGGAATGTGTGGATGAAATGATGGCTCCCCACCTCCAATTTAACCAGCTCATTTACAGGACTGCCTTTTCCCTTATATTCCCTCAAAGAGCATTAAGATCATCAGAATACCTTCTGAGGATCCCTGGCCCAAAGGAAGTGAAATTGGCCTCAGCCAGGGCTAGGGATTTTTTGGACCTGGTCCCAGCCTAGTGGAATGTTTTGCCTAAAGAGAACAGGGCTCTGTGGGACATAAATTAGTTCCAAGGGGCCTGCAAGACAGAGCTATTCCACAGGGCTTCTGATCGGGCCCTGAAATAACCATCAAGAAGTGCTGGCCTCACTGCTGGAGATGAGGAAAGATCTGCTTTGTAAACTCTAGGACCTCTCCCCATCTCTAGGACCCCAGCAATCACATGGGGGAAAGTAGAGAATGCTTATGTTTTTAAACTAACATGGTTTTAACTAGGGGAAACGCTTGTTGTATCCAGGAATACAAGGGTTGCTAGAGCTTGGCAGTGGGAAGAGGAAAGGAGAGAGGTTGTCCAGTCTGTAAGGGCATGGGGTTGAATGTGTGTGTTGTGTGGAGGTTGTGGTGGCATGGTGGCAAATGAGGGTATGGGTGTGGAGATATGGGTGTCAAGAACCTGTGGTTTGGAATATTCATTGAGTTTGGGAGAGGACTGATCTTTGGGAATTTTGGCATAGTGGTTACAGATTAGCTTTCCAGAGCCATGTCTTCAGATATGTGATGGAAAATCAGACTGGAGACTCTTCTTAGGAGGAGATTACATGGCAACCAATTCCTTCCAGTTCTACGTTCAATGTCATTTCCCAGGTGTCCACTCTGCTCCTTCTGTCTCCATTTTTTTACTGTTGATAAAATGTTATGTGCCCACATGCTTCTTTCAAGGTTGCTCCTTAGACAAAGAAGAGCTGGATTTTCCTACCCTGCTGTTTACTACCCAAATGAGTTGCAAAGCAGTTTACAAACACCTTTTCCCTTCATCTCCCACAGCAGACAACCTGTGAGGGATGTGGGGCTGTGATATGTCTGAGAAAACTGGGAATGGGCCGTAGTCACCCAGCAGGCCTCAGGTGTTCTCAAAGCAGTTTCCAATCACCTTCCCTTACCTCGACATGAGGGAGGCGGGGTAGAGAGCCTCACTTGGAAGATGGCAACCCTAAGAGGAGGTCTTTCTGTGCACAGCAGATTTGACCTTAGTCAGGTTTATGCACACCTAGGTAGTGTGGAATTGCAGAGCATGAACCTACACCTATCTGGTAACCTTACCTCCGGTCTGCAATGTTTTCTTGGCCTGAAATAGGTCAGAAGGTGCCAGGCGGCTGTGGGGGGCAGTACACACTTTTGAGGCCCCACTTCCAGACTTCAAGGAATATGGTCAGACCAGGGACAGCCAACCTCCAGGAGATCTCCTGAAATTGCTGCTCAGCTCCAAAGATCAGCTCCCCAGGCAAAAATGGCTCCTTTGGAGAGGTGACTGTGTGGCATAGTATTCCACTGAGGTTTAGGGATGCCAGCCTCCAGGGGGGGTTTGAGAATCCCCTGGAAGTACAGTTCATCTCCAGGAAGTTAGGCTATAGGAAAAGCTCTCTCCCCTCACATGCATCCCTTCAAAAGGAATGCACGTGGCCCCAGACAGTCCTTGGTTGCTTGTCTGGTGACGTCTGCCCTTCTGAAGCCTGAGGCCTACTTCTGGCAACTGCAGTCCCTGTTGTTGTCCGCAAGGCCAAGACATTACCTAATAAAAGTAGATCACCTAGTTTCCCCCAAAGTCTCACTCTCTACTTTCCTGTAAAGTTAACTCCACTTGAAATTCTGGGCCATTTATGCCTTTGAGTTCATTGGACCTTCCTGGCAAATACTCTTTTTTATTTACCAGGCCAAGCTTGAAAAAATCACTTCAATTCCCATGTATCTCCAGCCATTTACTTTTTCACTATTTACAGTTTCAGGCTGTAAATATTCTTTCTTTATATCTTCCTACACTTTCCAGACTCACAGGACAGATGCTGGTCTTTCTGTCTGACTGTCTGCGCCCCCAAATACAAACAGTTGCTGGTAAGGGCTGGCCGTAGCCCATAACCCAGGAGGAACACACCCACACCACTCCACCCCAACTGAAATATGCAAGCCTCTACCATCATCTGTAGATCGCTGCTCATCTGTAGATTATAATGATCAGCTCTGCAGGCAAAAACGGCTCTTTTGGAGGCCGGACTCTGAGGCATTGTACGATTTTGAAGTCCCATCTCCAAACCGTCAGGAATATTTCCAACCCACAGTTGCCAACTTCCAGGGTGAGCCTGGAGAGCTCCTGGAATTACGGCTCATGTTCAGAGTATAAAGATCAGTTCCCCAGGCAGAAAGGGCTGCTTTGGAGTTTGGACAGGGTTCTTGTGTAGAAGAAACATTTAAGGCCTCCCACACAGGTTGTTGTAGAGTCAAAACACTTGAGGCCTACTGCACAGGGTTGTTGAGCAGATGAAACAGGAGGCAAAAGAACCTCCACAACAGCATCCAGTTTCTTTTGCACAACAACCCTTTGCAGTAGGCCTGAAATCTGCAGAGAGTCACAAAGAAGAAATACACATGGCTTGGCTGCATCTTCCTTCCAGCAGCGAGGCTGGCCACAGCTGTATTTTAAGTGAGAAGGACCTTTTCTGTGGCTTCGCTGTCAGCCAACAGTTTGGCAGAAGGGGAAAGCTTCCTCCCCCCCCCTCAAAAGGATAGCACAATTATGCCCACAGACTTCCCAGCGTCGCTTTCAGAAACGCCTCCCTTCCATCAGTCATGGGCTGTTAGAGGCTCATTCACAGCAGGACTGAAGGGAGGGGAGCACACTAAGCCACCTGCCAGCTCTGTCAGCGGTCTGAGGCAAAGTGAAAGAAGTTGTTGGATATGACAGTAAGGACAGCCTTGGGGCGAAAAGGGCTGGTGTGGCCTGTCCAAGCCTCCATTCCCACCCCCTTCAGCAACCCAACCGACCTCCTTTCCCTGTGGTGGTCAGGGGCAGACTTGCAGTGATTTCACTAGGTTGCCACTGGCTGGGATGGGGGGGGGGAAGCGGGTTGTGTCTTATTCCTATTGGTTTAAAGCATGGAGTGGCGGGGCCAGTCTGACCTTTGGACGCGCCTTCCAATTGGTCCAAATATCGGACTAGCCCCACCCACTCTCTGCCCACTTAGGCCTTAGCTTTTTTAATTATACAGCTAAGTTGTTCCAGATGAGTTATATTGGAAAGGCAGGTTAGAAAAATAAAGATTTAGAAATTTGTTTATTTTACTTAGGCGCAGAACAGATTACCAAACAGCTGCCTGGCATTTCTAAATAGAAATGGGTTATTATTCTGAAATAAAATCCTAAATTTTATAAAATGGCTGTAGTCCTTCTGCCATTGTGCTGAAGAGGATAGAAATGGCATAGTGAAAGCACAGAATCCAGAAGGCAAATCAAAGGACCCGCACATTTATTTTTGAACATTTGGTGTTGGCAGTTTCATAGGTTTTTTGTTTGTTTGAAAGTCTGTTGGAAAACTCAGCTGGGAAGAAAAAGAATTTGTCACTATTCCCATACTGCTGATCACTGAAGTGTCCAATTATGCTGCTTAAATGTTCAAATTAACAGTAGCCCGTCAACTCAAGGAAAGCTTCACTGTTGATCCCAAAGAAGACTGCCCATGGGGTCTGATGTATGGCAGCCCAGTACTCAGTCCATCATCTGTTTGCTCATAGGACGGAACCAGGGGTAATTGGCCCCTAAAAGCAGAACACTGAAAGGGTAACATGTCTGATGAAAGCATGTGCAGTGGATTAGAGGCCAAGGAAACAACTGAGCTAGCGAGAAAGGGGAGGAGGAGAACTAGGGATAATTTCTGCCAGGATATGCTTGTTTAAAATAATGAATGACACCAGCTAGCTGTTGCTAGAGCTTTGCATGTCTTTACAATAGTGAGAAGCAAAACAAAGGAAAAACCCAGGGCCGTTCCGCATTCATCCAAAATAGCACAATGGTTACAAATTGAAATCGCTACAGTTTTGCCGTTATGCACAACGTCGTTGACAATCTGCAACACTCCTGAAACCGATCCGCAAAAACCGCTTCATTGTAGCGCTTTCAGGGAAATCCCCAAAAGTGGATTCAGCCTCCGGAAACCGCTACACTCCTGCAACTAATCTGCAACACTAGCGGAAAAGTTCTGTGCATTACCATTGTTGCGGTTTCTGCAAAGTCCCTCCCCCTGGCTTTCTCCTCTGATCTTCCAGCGGTTTCTGCAAAGTCCCTCCCCCTGGCTCTCTCTTCTGATCTTCCGGCGAAGCGATCGCCATTTTTTTTTCTCCAAGCGAGCGGAGATCAACGCACCGGCAAGCCTTTGTTTACCCTGCGAGGCTTCCCCAGCTGCAGTCCCTCTGTTTAAAGTCACCAAGCACAAGAAACACAGAGGCCCGTTTGCTGGTTTATTTTCCCTTTATTTTTCACACCATTTTCAGCCGAAAACTGCACCCGTGAGGGGGAGCGTGGCAACGATGAAACGGCAGCTCAAACACCACCTGCTAGCTGGATGGGTCTCTCCGTGGCAACGAATAAACGCAGATTCGTTGCAACGTGTGTGTGTTTTTTTTAAACCTTCCTTAAAGGGAAAGGGGCTGTTTGGGAGCATGATAATGGCCGCCCATTGGCTGCTTGACGGCCAGGGGCGGGACACAGCTCAGCAATATCGCTTCCTGGCTAGCGATTTTTGCCGAGACTGGAAACCTGTGGGAAACGATAGAAACGCAACTGGATTCCACTACAAAGGCAGGTATGCATAATGACGAATTCCACTGTTTAAAATGGCGATTTTTCGTTCCGCAAACAATTTGCAACATGGATCCTGGTGCGGAATGGCCCCCATTGGCTTCAGGTTTCCCTCTCCCTCCTCCCCTGTCTAAACACTGCAGATGGCTCACTTTGCCAAGTGCGGTCCTGCAGTCTGAAATTTGCTCCCTGTATGCTGGATGTGCTGTTTAAGGTCAGCTTACTATAAGTGGGCAGTGGCCTATAAAAGATGGATACTTTGGCTTCTGATATAAGATGCCATGGCTGTTTATGGCTGAAACATAAAGAACGATGATTAAACCTATCATTGATCCACAGATGGAATTTCTCTGTGCTACCCAGAGAGTGGAGACAAAGGAAGGACCAGAATTACATGAAGATCTAGAGGTGTGGGAAAAGACTGGAAAATGAGGATGAAGTACAGGAAATGAGTTTCCTACAACCTTTAAAAAGACTTGCTTAGGCTGATTCCACACAGGCGGAAAAGGCCAAGAAAGAGCTCATATGGAAGCAGGGCTAATCCCTGCTTCCACATGAATCAGAATCAGAGTACCTTTATTGGCATAAAATTGCAAAGCATAAAATGAAAATTTCAAACAGTTTCAGATGTAAAATCTATCATAAAAGATTTTCATTTAAAATTGCCAGTAAAAACTTTGCTACTTTTATAATAGTTGCTGTGTCCCTTTCACATGATGCAGCCTCTGGGCCTGCCCCCTTCCAAGACTGCTGTGGATTGGGCCCTCGGTTGCCCCAGGCTAAGAGAATGCAGGAGAATGCATTTTCCCTTAGCCCACTGAGGGGGGAAACAGGACCTGTCCCGCAGCAGTCCCCTGTGGACAGGAAGAGCCGGGCCTGGAAGGCCTGGATTCTCCCCATCCTACGGTGGCACAGAGAGGGCTAAAAATGCCCTGGTCAGCTTCACGGTGTTTTGGTGTGCTTTAAATTTTAAATGTTTTCCCAGGAAGGTGGAATTGCGTTCCATGCAGTCCCACCTTCCTGCAAAATAATAATAATAATAATAATAAAAAAACGCCTCCTCCCTGCATGGTGGAACCTATCTGCTACTGTCATGTTTCCCAGAGGGACACAGAAAGCATAAGATATAAAGCTCCACAGCACTGCACCAGAAGTGGCTTGCTGCCATGTGGAATAGGCCTTAGTTTTTCTCAGTTTATCAGATGTAAAACAGTAGATTTTTTATCTTTCAGAAGACAGATATATGTGTGTCATTTCTATTTTGCTACACATTTATGCAGGCAGTCGTGACACATTGAACTAGTGAGATAACAAGCTGTAGCACATATGCATTGGGTGTGCTTGCTGGCACAGTTTAGAATGATGCTAAACCAAAAAAGGAACAAAACCCAACCTTAACAGGTAGGAACTCAAAAGTTGAGTTGAACAATAAAAATAATGTAAAACTTGTTGGCTGTTTGATATGGTGCACAATTAAAAACAGAATAAAAACTTCTTTAAAACTATACCGAACTAACAGCACATAGAACCAAGGACCAAACGCGTTTCGACCCTTCCGGGTCTTCCTCAGTGGTCAAGATTATAATGATACACTCTATATAGAAATATAGAACTCTCTATAATGTATAGCTCAATGGTTGAGTGGGATCCTGAAAGATAAATATTGGAAAATATCAGAATGAGCATAATTAAAAGAAGAGTCTAATATGTAAATCATTCAAAAATAAGTGGTGACTTACTGTAATGTGTAAATTTTATCCTTTTGCCTTTTTGGAGACAAATTCCTAAAGTCACCACTCTGTAAAAATAAAAGACTTCTTTTGAAAAAATTTTTTTTTTCAAAGGTGAAATTGCCCATATTGCCAACAGGGTATCCCCATACATACCTTCACTATCATTAAATTCTGTACTCAGAGTGTATTCTCATGTGCGTCAGAACAAGCTATATCATTGTATTAGGAAGGAAACTATTTATGCCCATCTGTAAGGCTGATGCAATCCTGCTATTGTTGCATCAGCGTCTGTGGACTGGCCTTGAAGTCCAGCAAAAAATGTGTGTGTGTAGGGGAGGGAAAGGGGGTGGAGGACATCTTATCCAGTCTCCCAGCTGCAAACTAAAGTACATTTATACAGCATTGATACATATTAAAATGCTGACATCCAGTCCATCTTTTCATTAAGGCCATGTGTAAAAGAGTTCAGCTGGTATATCCAAAACAGTTCTTTTTTCCTCAAACGTTTGGATATCTGCCGTGGCAGACACCTGTTCAATGGCCCAGAATCGCAGCTGCGTCTGTGTGTGTCCAGCTTCCACAAAGTGCTTTGCCAAGGGAGCTGTTAACTTCTTGCATTTGACGTTGCTCCTATGCTTGCAAATTCGTGTTCTTAGGGTCCTAGATGTACACCCCACATATTGTTTTCCACAGAGACATTCAATCACATATATGACATAATTGCTTGAACAATTTATAAATTGTCTTATGTGGTATGTTCTATCACCAGCCTGATTCTGGAATGTGCTTCTCTTGCATGCCAGAGCACATACCGAACAGTGGCCGCAGGGGAAAAAACCTTGAGGAATACCCTTTCCATCTATTGTAGTTACTGTTTTGTTATTGTTGTTAATTCTACTTTTAACTAACATGTGTCAGGAATCAGGCTGAGCCCAGCCTGTGGAGTCCCAAGTGAAAGCGCATCAAGAATCCAACAGCCGGTTGCAAATTCCAAAGAAGAGCTTTATTAGGCAAAGTCCACAGTTAGCTAAGCATGCCAAGATCTTCCTAAGCAAAGATCTTGATAATAACAAAGTACATAAGGGACAGGCAGGGCAGATATAGAGCCCACCAAATAAGGGAGGGGTGCCTAGGAGGTTTCGGCGGGAGAGCGGGTAGGAATGACAAACGGGGTCCTGTTCCCAGGCTGCCAGATGGCCAGGTGCCTTATCGGGAGGTTGGCACATTGTTGAGACTTAGCTGTCTCCGCAAGGACACTTACAGTAAGATTGATACAGTTGTTGGGGCACCTCACCTGCTGGGAAAGGAAGGGAGGGAAGTTCTCAGAAGACAGGTTTATTGCTTTATGGCCTTGGGTTGCCCCGGCCGGAGAAGGCAAGAAAGTGTGAGAATATGCAGGCTTGGTAGGAGACAGGATGGCATGAACCAGGGGGGTCATGACAACATGTCCCTAATATTTTTTGATCTCCTGTACGAGAATAGAGGTGGAGCTCTGCATCTAGGGATGGTTGATAAAAGATGCCAATGTTTCTGCATAGTGGCTCTGACACAATTATACGATCTGTTGTATGTAAAGACAGCAACCATCCTATCTGCATCTTGATTTCTTGTTTTAGGTATCAGAAGGGACTCTCTCGTTATATTTTTGGCTTTGTAGAAGGCATGTTTTAAAATTTTAACTGAATAACCCCTGTCTGCCAGTTGTTTTATAACTATACTAGGGGCAAAGCCCGTTGTCTCCAAGAATACAACGGGCGCTAGAGCTTGGCAGTGGGAAGAGGAAGGGGAGGAGTTGTCCAGTCTGTAAGGGCATGGGGTTGTCATGTGTGTTGTGTGGGAGGTTGTGGTGGCATGGTGGCAAATGAGGCCATGGGTGTGGAGATATGGGTGTCAAGAACCTGTGGTGTGGAATGTTGGTTGATTGTGGGTGAGGACTGACCTTTGGGAATTGTGGCATAGTGGTTACAGATGAGCTTTCCAGAGCCATGTCCTCAGATATGTGAAGGGAAAATCAGACTGGAGACTCTTCTTAGGGGAAGATTACATGGCAACCAATTCCCCCCAGTTCTGCGTCATTTCCCTTCTTGTGTGAATTAGGCCACATTCACCGAAATGCCCCTCTGCCCTAATACACATAGGGTAGTCACAGTACACAGGTGTCCACCCTGTTCCTTCTGTCTCCCATATTTTCACTGTTGGTAAAATGTTATGTGCCCACATGCTTCTTTCATGGTTGCTCCTTAGAAGAACGGAGTTTTGTACCTTATTGCTTACTACCCAAAGGAGTGTCAAAGCGGTTTACAAACACCTTTTCCATTTGTCTCTCCACAATAGTCAACCTGTGAGGTATGTAGGGTTGTGAGAGATCTGAGAGAACTGGGAATGGGCCGCAGTGACCCAACAGGCCTCAGGTGTCTCAAAGCATTTTCCAATCGTCTTCCCCTTCTCTCCCCATAGCAGACTCTCCATGAGGGAGGTGGGGTAGCGAGCCTCACAGGGAAGCTGGCAACCCTAAGAGGAAGACTGTCTGTGCACAGCAGTCTTGACCTTAGTAAGGTTTTTAATACTGTTTTTTTATTTGCCAGGCCAAGGTTATTTGCCAGTTACTATTTCAGTGACGATGTGTCTCCAGACATTTACTTGTTCTCTATTTAGTTTCAGGCTGTAAATATTTATTTAGATCTTCCTGCACTTTCCAGACTCACAGGACTGATGCTGGTCTGCCTGTCTGCGCCCCAGAATACAAACAGTTGCTGATAAGGGCTGGCCATAACCCATAGGCCAGGAGGGACACTCCTGCACCACTCCCTACCAACTGCAGGCAAAAATGGCTCCTTTGAAGGCTGGACTCTGAGGCATTGTACGAATTTTGAAGTCCCACCTCCAAACCTCCAGGAATATTTCCAACCCAGGGGTAGCCAACCTACAGGTGTGGCCTGGAGAGCTCCTGGAATTACAGCTCACCTGCAGAGTATAAAGATCAGCTCCCCAGGCAGAAAGGGCTACTTTGGACAGGGTTGTGGTAGAGAAGAAACATTTAAGGCATCCCATACAGGTTGTTGTTGAATTGAAAGACTTGAGGCCTACTGCACAGGGTTGTTGTGCAGATGAAACAGGAGACAAAAGAGCCAGCTTCCTGCTGACCTCCTCTCCCTGCAGTGGTCAGGAGCAGACTGGCAGCCAGACTGGGCTGGGTGAATGGAATTTTGGTCTGTCCTGGTGAGGGGCCAATAGGAAGGCACTTTGCGCGCCTCCCCATTGGCTGCTTGGCCCTGGATGGACACTCGGAGGGCCCTCTGAGTTTTTATCCTGGACAGGGCCCGCCCTAACTCCTCCCCAGGTGGCCTTACTCTTTTATTTAATAGGACCCTGTCCTATTTAAAGATTGGCCTCTTTTACAAAGTCCGAGTAAACACTGCAGTTCCTTCTGATTCTTAGCAGTAAGGAAAATGGTAAATTATTTTTTAGGTGGAAAGGATGAAAACTATCTGCTGCTAGGTAGGAATTGACATCTGTAGGTTTTTTGTAAAGTCCTGTTTCAATTCCTGTGCCATCCCTATTAACCACTACGTCTAGGAAATTTATCCTGGATGCATTAAATTGCATTTCAAATTTGATGGTGTTATGGTTTGCATACTTCTTAAATTGCATCAGCTCCGTTTCAGAGCCAGTCCAGAGAATGAAAATGTCATCTAAGAATCTCTTGTACATAGCTATATGTCTTTTGTACGGATTTTCATCCTGAAAAAAAATATTTATTCTCAAAGCTGTCCATGAATAAGTTCGCTAACTCTGGAGCAAACTTGCAGCCCATTGCTGTATCTGAGATTTGCCAAAAATAATCATTTTCAAATTGGAAATTTTTTCCCCTTAAGACATAGTTCCGCAATGTGGCATAAAAATGTTGTAGGGGAATTTAAATTCTGTCTTTTTTCTAGGACTTCATATAATACCTGTAAGGCCTCATCCTGTGGGATATTAGTGTACAGTGACACAACATCCATGGTAACCAATAAAATGTCCTTATCTATTATCTTCACTTGATGAATGTAGTTTAAAAATCCATAGTGTCTCTGAGGTAAGCTTTGGTGATAGGAACAAATGGCTTGATAAAAAGGTCAAGGTAGAAAGCTAGAGGTTCCAAAATTGAACCACATCTTGAAACTGTCTACCAGGAACTGGATGTGTTCCTTTATGTATTTTTGGAAGTAGGTAGAATTGGGGTGTTCTACCCTCAGACTGTGACAAAAAATCATGTGTGTTCTTATCAATATAGTTTTCCAAAAGTCCTTCCTGTAATAGTTCCATTATCTGATTTTTAATTTTTCTTGTAGGGTTATCCTGTATTTTAACATAATGTAAATCATTATTTAATTGTCTCCTTACTTCACTTATATAATCCTGTCTATCCCAAATCACTAGAGCCCCTCCTTTGTCTGCTGGTTTAAAAATTACATCTGTGCGTTGGCTCAAAGAAGTAAGTGTAGTCCTTTCAATGTGGCTCAAGTTGTGCCACACTGTTGTTACCCTTTGATTAAATCTTTTTATATCTTCTAGGACCAACTCCTGAAAAACTTGAATTCTAGGATTGGTGTTTGGAGGATTAAATGTAGATTTGGGTTTTAGGTTGTGAACATTTAAAGGTGTGTAAGAATTATCTATGTTATCTTTAAAATGATCTGCTAGTCTGATCTTTTTGAATAAAAATTGTATCTCTGCCATTAATTGAAACTCATTAACAGGTGGGGTGGGAACAAATTATAATCCTTTCCTTAATACCGAAAGTTCTATTGATTTAAATTGAACCTTCGATAGATTTACTACCTGTTGGTTCTGAGGGATCTCTTCACATTGCTGGATGTGGATACCTGATTCTTGTATCTCCTGCCTGACCTCATAGGCCTGGCCTGCTCTAAAAAATCACTGTTTCCTGTGACTCTGGAATTATGGGTGTCGTTAGTAAGTGTCTCTGGCAAGGTACCAGATGTTTCATCAGATGTAGTTGTTCTATCTAGATCTGAGCTAAAATTCAATGTGGTATTAAATGACACTGATTTCTTATTATCAGTATTCCTAGATGGTCTCCAGTCATAGACCTTATTATCATCATAATCTTTTTTGTCCCTCCGAAATTTCTTAAATTTCACATCTTTGAGTTCCAAAAACTTTCTGTATTTCCTTATCCAAATTATACATTTTAGTATTAAAATCTGTTTCACTCAGGGAAGCCTGAATGCTGCCCTTTAATTCTTTAATCTCAGATTCCAGTTTAGAACTTTCTGCCACAGTAGTTTCAATCAATAACACCATTAGATCCATAGAGCACTTATTTAAGATTGCAAGCCATTTATCCTTAAATTTCTCATTTTGCGGAAACATGCATCAGCCTTACAGATGGGCATAAATAGTTTCCTTCCTAATACAATGGTATAGCTTTTTCTGACGCACTAGAGATTAAACTCTGAGTACTGAACTTAATGGTAGCGAAGGTATGTATGGGGATACCCTGTTGGCAATATGGGCAATTTCACCTTAAAAAAAAATTTTTTTTTTCAAAAGAAGTCTCTTATTTTTACAGAGTGGTGACTTTAGGAATTTGTCTCCAAAAGGGCAAAAGGATAAAATTTACACATTAGAGTAAGTCACCACTTATTTTTGAATGATTTACATATTAGACTCTTCTTTTAATTATGCTCATTCTGATATTTTCCAATATTTATCTTTCAGGATCCCACTCAACCATTGAGCTATACATTATAGAGAGTTCTATATTTCTATATAGAGTGTATCATTATAATCTTGACCATTGAGGAAGACCCGGAAGGGTCGAAACGCGTTTGGTCCTTGGTTCTATGTGCTGTTAGTTCGGTATAGTTTTAAAGAAGTTTTTATTCTGTTTTTAATTGTGCACCATATCAAACAACCAGCAAGTTTTACATTATTTTTATTGTTCAGCTCAACTTTTGAGTTCCTACAGTTTAGAATGATGACAATATTAATAACAAGCCACTAGCTTGAAGGGTGAGCTGCCCAGTGCTCTGACATTAGGACTATGAACTGGGTATTCAAGAACCAGTTTTTGGAATTAATCAATACATTCCAGTACATGGTAGAAAATCAGAGCTAGGTCAAACTACTGGATATTCTTATATCCTCTTTTCTACAGCTGCAGAAGGCTCTGAGGCAGGATTCAAAGTATCCTGGCTTGTCAGCAGCTGAGAAGATGTTTATCAGGTGATATGACCATATATGGTCATGCCGACCACCATCCCAATGGCCAATGATGAACCTGGAGAAAGTGGGAAGGGGAGGATTTGGAGGTTTTTCAATGGTAAAAAAGTTGAGAAAGGCTGATTTAGATAAACTGCTAAGGCTTAGTAGTTGCTAAAATATACTGTTTACTCTGATTTTGACATTTTCCCATACAGTTAGGCTCACACTGTTATATCTGGGAGTCTGGAACCTTCCCAAGCCATTTCCCAGCCACTGTGCAAGCTGTGAGGGGTGCACCTCCAGAAATTTTGTTGCTTCCAAGAGGCCCAATACCGGGCTTGTGGAAAGGCAGGCTACATTGCCTGGGCCTGCCATTCCAAGTTTTCAGCCCTGAAACAGCAGCAGTGAGGCCACTCAACAACAACAACAACAACAACAACAAAAACTTCAGCAAAGATGACCATAGTGAAGACTTCTCCAGTGATTCATCATCACCTCTGCCACACATAAACGCAGTTCAGCAAGAGTCTGGCACCATATGCATCCAGTCAACACAGCCTGCACAAAAGAAGATCAACATTATGGTCCAAATTGAAGGGGTTCCTTGCATCCTGGAAGTAGACTCCAGGTTTGCTTTCTCAATTATCTCTAAAGGGATTCTGTCCAGACTTGCTCTTAAGAAAATGCCATGCCTGCAGCCACTCAGCATCAAGTTAACTGATTTTCAGGGGAACCATGTTCCTGTTGTCAGAATCAGCACTTTCAATGTTCGGCACAAGTTCAAACACCAGTTACCATTCATCATTGTGAAAGGCTGCCGCACTACCCTGCTTGGCCTAGAATGGTTTGCACCCCTGGGTACTGCCATCTTTGGGGTTAACTGCCTGCAAATGTCTTCCCTCATGTCCATGTGCAAAACATTCTCCAAAGTCTTGGACATCATCCTGGGCTGCTATACAGAGCCACATGTCTCCTTTAACCTCAAGCCAGTCGTAACACCTGTTTGTCTCAAGGCATGTCAAGTACCATTTGCACTCAATTACCGTATAGATGAGGAACTCAACTACCTTATCAGCCAAGGCATCCTGGAGCCATTCTCCAATGCAAAGTGGGAAATGCCATCATCACTCCACTGAAGAACAAATGCAGTATATGTATCTGCGCTAATTACAAATGTAATTAACAAGGCTCTCCAACAGTATGCATATCTAGTTCCAGTTGTTAGCTACCTCCTGGGTTCCCTCTCTGGGGGCAAGGTCTTTGCAAAACTTGACATTACCTAGGCATACCAACAGCTGCCATGTGACGATGTGACCACAGAGGCCAAGACCATTGTGACACATCTTAATCAAATGATTGCAGTTTGGGGTCAGCTTGGCCCCAGGCACTTAAAGGAAGGGCTCCTCCATGATTGACAGGAGTCGTTCCTTATTTTGATGATGTTTAAATTTGTAGGGAGTCTGAGGCGGAGCTCACCACCAGCCATCGCTCCATCCTTGCCCAGTTCCAGATTGCTGGCCTTGGGGTAAAGAAGGAGAAATGTCAGCTGGGAGTACAGTCAGTCCAAGTTCTGGGGTTTTAAATAGATGCCGCTGGCATTCATCCAACTCCTTCCAAGATTATAGCTATTCAACAGGTGCCCATGCCCAAGAGTGAGGCAGAACTTCAAGCCTTTTTAGGCTTGTTGAACTTTTATCATGCTTTCCTTCCAACCAAGGTCTCCATGGCAGAATCGCTGCACCACCTACTAGATAAGCAGTCTCCCTGGGTCTGGTCCGGTAAGCACCAAGCAGCCTTTGACAAGATAAAGGGACTACTATCTTCATCCAATGTGTTGGGACACTTCTCTGAACATTTGCCAGAAACTCTTTTTTGTGACCCTTCTCCTTATGGCTTCAGAGCTATTTTGGTCTGTTCCTTGCCTGATGGCCTGGAGTTGCCAATTGCCTTCTACTCCAGGACTATCAAACGCTGAACGCAACTAGGTACAAATCAATAAAGAGACAATTGCTATTATAGTAGGCATCAAGAAGTTTCATGATTTTCTGTTTGGAATGACATTTACTATCTTCACAGATCACAAGCCTTTGTTGGGACTTTTCAACCAAGATCACCAAATGCCACAAATTCTTTCACCCAGAATGCTGCACTGGTCCATTTTATTGAATGGCTACCAGTATGCACACCAGCACCACGCTGGAAAAGCTGTCGGCCATACCGATGCCTGCAGCTGTCTGCCGCGGTTGCACACTGAAAGGGATCCATCCCCAGTGCATCACATCCTCCTTCTAGAGGACCTCCCTGAACTGCCCCTCCATGCTTTAGACATTGCTACTGCTTCTGCCCAGGACAAAACAATTTAATGAGTGCTCAACTGGTTATGGAGCGACTGGCTGGCAGAATGGCCAGCTGTGGTCTTCAAGCCCTTTACAGTCTGCTAGTATCAGCTATCAGCTCACAAGGGCTGTCTCCTCTGGGGGAGCTGGGTGGTTGTCCTGTGCAAGCTGCAAGCCATGATCCTAACAGTGCTCCATGAGGGGCACCATGGTATAGTACATATGAAAGCCCTGGCATGAAGCTATGTTTGGTGGCCAAGCACAGACAAGCAAATCAAGAATTGTGTAAACCAGGTCTTGTCAGGAGATGCGGCTGGAGAAGCTACAAGCACCTGTCCAAAAATGTGAGTCTACACACACTCCCTGGTCAAGGTTACATTTGGCCTTTGCCAGGCCCTTCCAGAGGCAAACATTCCTACTTATAGTAGACTTGGAAGTCATTAGAGTTTCATTAATCCCTCTCATACAGTCATTAGAACACCGCAAGGACTTTTTGTGACACGAGGGTTGCCTGACTCATTCATTTCTGATAACGGTGAACAATTCAACCCAGAGGAATTCAGGAACTTCACTACAGGACTCATGATCTGTCATGTGATATCTTCTCCCATTCATCCCTCCACAAATGGCCAGGCAGAGTGAATGGTGTGTCCCATGAAAGATGCACTTTGCTGGATGATCCAGGAAGACTGGCACCAACATTTATTAGACTTTTTGTTTCAGCAGCACATCACGCCATCCTCCGCTATCAGGAGGCACATGGCAGAACTCCTAATTGGCAGCCGTCTGGCCTCAACCCTTGATCACCCAACACACTCCTTCCCAACAATGTCGAACCCATGGTTCCAACAAGTCCTCCTCTGGCACCGTTTCCCACACCTGGCCAGTCACTGCTCTGCACCATTGGCTCCCTCAACAACAGCAGCAACTCCACAAGAACTATGGTTTTCTGGCCAGAAGAGAATTGCACCCAAATTCTTCAAGGACTTTACATGCGATTTGGTAAAGGCCTATCTTAGGGGGAGGCATTTAAGGTATGCTTTAAGGGTCATTATGCAAAACAGGGCTTGAGAAATCCACCAATGGACAATGAGGATTAATGGTCTGTATGGACCACTCTGTGGGCTCTATTAAGGGCCAATCAGGGCTCTTGGTGGGCCATCTGAAGGTGTATATAAGTTGGAGGGTCTTCCTCTGTTTCTTGTTCAGTTTAAGTTGGGGTTGATTCCTGTTACAGCAATAAGCAGAGCTGTTTTCAAGGAATCTTTCTGAGTCTGTATTACCAAATCTGCAGACTTAACAAAATCCAATTAAACTTCTGGTAACAAGATGACAGGTTACTTTTAATATTCAATCAGGGACCATTGCTAAGGCGTTAGCAGTCTGACATGACTTGACCTGCAGTATGAGAAGGTCAGACTTTCATGCTAGTAAGGCCAATGCTAATTAGAAGAAGCTCCAGGGACTCAGGGACTCTTATCTTCAAATGTTTGTTCTGGGGACAAGTGGTGAGCTCACTGTGCAGGTGTGCTCCAAGAACAAACTGATGTAATACCAATTAGGAAAAAGAGTTTTAAAGGCTCATCAGAGAATAGGCCAATCGAAGTAGGCCATAACCTGAACCAAAATTTTACAGTCGCTAAGAATGAGCATGCTGGCTTTCCATTACACAATTGGGGTGATTACTGTAAACAGGAAGTGCTAGCGGCAGTTAGCTATTCAAAGAGGTCTGATGCCATTGTTCTTGAAAATCCACAAAGCAGGAGAGCAATCTTCAGTGGATAATTAGGGGTACACTATGGTGTGTAACTGCAGAGCTTAAATTAACCTCAGAGGAAATGAGATGATTATTATTTGTACCTAGCAATCAATGGATATGGTGCTAAACAGAGTTTAATCACAAAAAAGGACAGATCTCTGCCTCCAAGGAATTTATGAGCAAATAGGCATAGAAATTGGAACCTTGATGTTTAATATAGATTATTTTTCTGTTCATTTAAATTTGCTCACTACCAGCATACCAGCTCTCGAGTCAATTAAGCAGTAAGTTTAGAGCTAAGCTAAAACAAGCTTTTAATTTTTAAAAATTCAGGTCCAGGACACCCAGCTCCTCCTCCTGATGGATGGCTGCTCTGACTCTGTCCTGGAAACATTAGACAGTTGCCTGGAAGCAGACAAGGTGGCTCAAGCAGAATCGTCTACAGTTCAAACGTTCAAAGATGGAGGTCCTGTGGCTGGGCAGGAAAGGTCCAAGCAAGGAAGCATGCCTCCCCAACCTGGATGGAGTGCACCTATCAGTGGCTCACTCTACTAAGAACCTGGTGGTGATTCTTGGTGTGTCCCTATCCATGGAGGCTCAGATCATGTTGGCAGCATGGCTAGCATTGGAGGTCCCACATCCAGCCCATCATCCAACAGCTGAGCTGGCTTCCAGTCAAATTCTGGATCAGGCTTAAGGTTTTGGTTATCACCTTTAAGTCCATACATGGTCTTGGCCCAGTATACCTGAGGGATCGCCTATCTGCCTACACTCCTCATAGACCTTTGTGCTCTACCACCTCCAATCTCCTGGTGGTACCTGGCCCCAAGGAAGCCCATTTGATCTCAACCAGCAAAAGAGCATTCTCCATCCTGGCCCCCATCTGGTAGAACTAGCTCCCAGAGGAGATCAAGGCCCTGATGGAACTTGAAGAGTTCTGCAGGGCCTGCAAAAGGGAGCTCTTCCACCAGGAATTTGGTTGAGGTCAGTCCGAACTACCGCTTCCCATTGCCCCCCCCCCCCAAGCCTCCTTCCGACAATCATTACAGCTTCGCCGTCAGTTGTTACCACATCACTATAAACTGAGTTAATTATATTATTCCTGTTTCATGTAAACTGCTCTGGGCCTTCAGGGAGGGCAGTATATCAAATAAATAAATAAATAAATAAATAAATAAATAAATAAATACATACATACATACATACATACATACATACATACATACATACATACTGTTTTTAAATATTTCTAGGGAAATGTAAACTCACAAGCTGTGAGTCCAAAGAAACTCTACCTGGCAGGAGGAGCCCTGCTAAGCTAAAGGTTACACAGATCCCTTTAATATGAGTTACTCCTACAGGTACATCATATGGCAGAAGAGGGAGGATGTATGGAGTCCACCTGACTGGAGCATACTTACCAAATACTTACTAAGAGCTTACCAAATCCTCCCACCCACATTTATGAAAAGTATATAGGGTTGCTAGCTCTGGGTTGGGGCATAGCCTGGAGAGGGTTTAGGAAGGGGATGGACCTCGGGAAGATTTGTTGCCAAAGCAGCCATTCATTCCAGGAGAAGTAGAATAAATGTTTGAACCCTACTACACACAGTATACATTAATGTCATTGTTTTCTTTCCATTTTGTTTCAGACCTAGTCTTCCTACTCTCCAGAATATTTCTTTTAAAATGTACTGTTGTATGCTGGCCACATGTGTTAGGAGAAGATAACGTGTCTCTAGGACCCATTATGCTCAGCAGCAGCCACACCAGTCTGCTACCAGGCTTGGTGTCAGAGCAGAATGCCTCAGCGCTTCCTGCGTACGCACGGGTGAAGGAATCCCCCAGTATATGCGGGCTGGAAAGCCTGGTTCACTGCTTGGAGGTGGCAGCAGCAGGGGTGAGTGGGGGGCATGGAGCACCAACTGCACGATGGCAGGGAGTGGCATGCCACTCTCCCACCAAGGTGGGGCAAGGGGAATCCCCAGGCAACTCTGTGGCCAGCTCCACAGCCAGCTTTGTGGAGCTGACAGAGGCATGCTGTTGGCAGTTATGCATGGCATCAGCCCAACCTAGTTCCCTTTGGTGCCCACGGCATCCCAGGGAATGTGGAAGATTCCATGTTCCCTTACTGACAGCTTCCGGGTACTGTGCAAGGCTACAGCTGGGATGGTGGCAGTGTCATGTAGGATCAGGGCTGCCCAGCTGCCACCACCCTATATTACCTGCTCCATGCATAATCGGTCTAGGTGCTACAGACTAGCTGTTGTCATTGTAGTAAAGCTTACAGCAGGTGGAAGAAGGCAGTACATGTCACAGGCCTCTTCGGGAATGAACCTGCATTGGATAGAAGGCATGTTCTGAAGTTCTTTATTATCCAGGTACACATTTTCCCTCTTGATTCCTAGGCTAATAGGACCCAATATGGAGTAATAGCCAGATGGGTTGGTGAGCTGTAGTAAAGAGTAAAAAATAATGATAACTTTCTTCAGAAAATATCTGGATGTCCTAAAGATGCTGAGTAGGTAAACAGGCACTATGTTTTCAAATATATAAATATATTCATGTTTGGACTTGTATACTGCCACTACCAGCAAGCTGGCCCATGGCGGTTCACAAAAAGAATAAAACAGTAAAGAAGTCACATCATTAATAATCATCCTAAATACAATCCCCAATCCTAAAAACAGAAATGATCGGTCATTTTTCTTTGACTTTCATTTCCTACGACCCTGTATTCAGGGATCTTCAGTAAACAATTTGTTGGGAACCGCATGAAAATGCTGTTTCAGCACAATTCTGTTCTGACGCTTGCAAAAAGAGAAGCAGCATTATTATTTTCAGCACAGCAGTTCAGCATAGTTATAGATTTATATTGGATATAAAATTCTTCTGCTGTTTAATCTTGGAGAGTTACAGTTAAAACTGTGTAGTGAATACACATTGCAGATGATCCTGCGGCTAGACTGTCTGTCTACAGCAGCACTTAATGTACACCACAAAATATGAATCTGGTTAAAATTGACCTTGCAAGATCAAAGGTATCCCTTAAGAGAAGCCATGTGGTCCCGTAGCAAGAGAAGGCCAAGACTCTTCTGCTAAGTATTTTTGCTTTATGACCCAGCTAACCACCCTAGCTGTTTTTGGCCTCTTAGTCTTTTGTGAAATGGTTATCCTTCTTGCTAGGAGCATTTTGGCATCAAGTAGTTAATGCACAGCTGCATGTGTGGACTACACAGCATTAATAAGCAAACTCCATTGAAAAGAAGCTTGAGTGGGGAGGGATTATCAAGAGGTTCATAGGTGCAGGTACTGTTGGCATATGTGAGATCTGTAGTGTGTGTGATTCAAAAGCGTATGAAGAATATCCTACAGGGGGCATCAGAGAAGACGTGTATTTAGCATATTTAGAATAGGAACTTCCTGATATTTTAAAATTAATTTACTCCAGCATCCTGATTGGCTCAGTTGGAGACTTTCTGCTCCTTTGGGCATACTTTCTCCCTGCTTGCTTCTAGAACAGCAGAATATATGCACAACAGAACAGTTAGACAGTTAGGAATCTCCCTCTCCTCTCTTTCTATACAAATGTGTTGCTCTTCATAATAAAACTATTTTATTGTTTTTAGCTGGTTGGTGCTGTACCCTCATTGCCTATTTAAACTCTGCTAACTGGAATTACCTTTTCTAAAGAATAATCTTTTATAATCATAATAGGGGTGCCAGCTCCAGGTTGGGAAATTCCTGGAGATTTGGAGAGTGGAGTCAGGGGAAGAACTTCAGTGGAGTGTGATGTTTACCTTCCAAAGAGGCCATTAGCTCTAGGGGAACTGATCTCTGTAGCATGGAGATCAGTTGTAATCTCAGGAAATCTCCAGCTGCAATCTGGAGGTTGGCAACCCTTTCATGAAGGGCGTCCTATACACTTTCCTTTTTCTTTCTAGTCTGCTCACCTGTGGAGCTCATGGGCTAGGCACGAGGCATAATTAGGGAATTTTATAAAATGTGCTGAATAAAATAACAACAACAGGGAATATTCCGCAAATTGAACAAAAGCGAAACAAGAAGGGATAGTCAGGGTGCCCTTAAATATTGTGTTTGTACCTCTTTGTGTTTCTGAGCTTATATTTAGAAATTGGCTAAAAGGAGAGAATATCCTCAAAACGAATCCAGCAGCATTCACATGATCAAGCACTTGGAATTTTTTTCCCATCTGTGTGCTTCCCTAAGCTACTTCCAACTTTTATCCCTAATAGTAATAATGGGTAAAATGTTTCTTTTAATACAGTCACACTAATGACAACAGTGTCTCTGGAGCCAGGTATTATTTTGAAGGCTTAGTACTAGCTTGTGAACAATAAAAGCAGGGAAACAAACTCAACCCCAAACCCCTTGTTTTGTGTAAAACGGGTCAAACTACCACAAGTAATTTTTTAAAAGTATTTACTGTATAGGGTGCACATACAAAATAAAACAAAACCATTCAGGATCAGAACATCAGACTGTACAATGTACAAAGATTCCTGGTGGATTTATTTCTGAAATTACATAAATGGCAATGACTTGTACCTTGAGCTGGCTTTTCTCTGAACCCCGGGCTCCACTGAAAATATACCCATTCCCTCCCCCCTGAGCAAAGAAATGTCATATTAACGGCCATCTTTTACTTCGTGGCTTTAAATCACCTATCACAAAGTTTTGTAGGGAGTTAAATCTTTTCTAAGCTGCCTGCCAGGGTTTGTGGGAGGTAGAGATGGCAGAAAGTACGAGTGAAACTCCTACTTGGAGCACTTGTTCATGATATTGACCTTTGCATAATAGCCAGTTCAGACATGACAGATACCTTTCCCTTAACCAGGCATGCCCTAGGATTTAATTTAGAGCCTTGACTACAGATACTTCTCTTCTGAGATGAAAGACCACAAAGCATAACACCAGGCTGCCGGGCTCTTATCATTGCTTGCTGTTATCACCTCATACCTGAATGTATCTTGCTAAATGCCTCTGAGAATTCCCATTACAATACTGCCTCTTGGAGCACAGAATGCTCTTGGTACTATTTCTGTCTGGTCAGTGAGCTACATCCTGTATCACCGTTAAATCCTGGATTAAATGATTCCGCCAGAGAGGTCTGAAAATGTGAGGTCACAGAGGGGCTGTTTGGGGCAGGGGCAAATGCTGGCAGGGGCCCCTTCACTTCATTCCCCCGACCTGGGCAGCCCTGGGCAAGGCCAGAGTGGGGCTGCTTGGGGTGGGGGCAACACTGGTGGGAGTTCCCTGCCTCCATCCCACCTGACCTGGGCTGCCCTGCTGAGGCCTGGTTAAGATGAGGCTTGGGGTGGGGGAAAGTGCTGGCAGAGGTTCCCTGCCCCCTGCTGACCCAGGCCTGACATGCCAAAGCCTGGTGAGGTTGCAGCAGGACCATAGCAGGGCTGTTCGGCAAGGTGACCAGATTTTAACATTGGTAAAGCGGGACACCATTGACCGGGGGGGGGGGTTGATTAAAAATTTGGTATATATGGAGCAACAAAAAGTTTCATAGAATGCATAGAATGCAAAAATAGTATTGTTTTATTTCTATAGAAACACACTAGATTACTTATCTTGGTTTCCCTGACTGAGGGACGCGTTTCTGAGAGCAATGCAGGGGAGTCTGTGGGCATGTTTGTGCTTTCCTTTTGAGGGGGGAAAGCTTTTCCCTTCTGCCTAACTGTTGGATGACAGGGAGGCCACAGAAAAGCCCCTTCTTACTTAAAATACTGCTGTGGCCAGCCTTACTGCTGGAGGGAAAATGCAGCCAAGCCATACGTATCTCTTCTCCACCACTGTCTGAATACTTGAGGACTACTGCATAATGTTTTTGTGGAAGGGAAATATGTAGTGTACTGTGTAATCATCCACTGACGGGTAAGCCCCACCCACACAAACTACTTCATTCATGGTTAGTGGCCTTCCCAGCTGACAAGAGCCAGTGGCTCATTGCTGCCGTCCAGGCACCAATGAACATGCCCAACATCACAATGATGTCACCATATGGAACACAAACCACCCCTGCAGACATGCACTTGCTAAAGAACATCACTTCAGTGACCTCAGCCAAAACAGTGGCCTAGCGCCTATTTTATTCCTATCCACAATGGGCTTTACCCCTAATAAATTCATAATTGCTCACAATCCACTGTGAGCTGTGAATTCTTATTGTAAACCGCCCTCAGCTGCAAGGGAGGGCAGTATAAAAATGTAATAAAATAAAATAAAAAATAAAATAAATAAAATAAATAATCTGCAAAAGGCACAATTTGGGGACAAACCAGCTGTTTGTAAAGCCTTCTGTAATATCAAATAATTTATTTATTGATCCAAAACATTGCCTCCCTACCCAATCAGGGTCCACAAAGTGGTGAACATAAGAACATTTAAACTATATGAACAAATTAAAACACACATAAAAACATATAATAAATTTAGGATGATCTGCATGTTTCAATGGGAAAAGTCAGGAGAGAGATTATGGCCAATTTTTAGAGATGAGTATTCACACAATTAATGAAGTTGAACATATTTACCAATGCAACAAATTTTTCATCATCAAGGCTAAAGAATAGAAGACAAACCATATGAGGTGCTTTCCAACAGGTTTTGTTGTTTAGTGATTGTACTGAGGCATTCAGAATTTCATTTCGCACTAATCTGATTTTTATTTCTTCTCCGCAGCACCAGAGGAGGGAGCTAATGCACACATACACACAGTTGTATTCCTTTGGTAGAAGAAGCTACAATCAAATTTTAAGGCTCCATTTCCCCAAAGATCTTCTGTATTAAGATAAATGGGTGAAACTTGTTCAAGGCAAGCAAATGCTAAGCTGCTTCCTCATACCCAGGAGCTCCTGTTATAGAAGGGGAGTAAATAGAGGACCATCTGACTGTGTTCTGGCAAACAACCACTGAAGCATGAAATAGCAGCCTATCTTTCTGTCTGTTCCTGGTGCCCCTTTTCTCTTCTCCTTCAGACAGCTGTGGTAAATTAACCCACTGTTATTACCGTCAATGCTTAGTTTGTGACTTATTAATAGGAAGGAAATGCAATTCTCCCACACAGTTTAGAACCCTGAAGGTGCAATTTACTTTGACATTACTTCTAAATGAAGACCTCTGTGGAAAAATCTCAATGGCCTTTTGACAAATCAACAATTCAACAGGAGGAACAATTTTGTAATTCAAACCAATAACATGCTCACAGATTATTTTGATAATATGCTGACACATTGCCATCCACATCTGACTGCACAAAGGGATGGAGGACAAAGGCTGATCTAGGGCTGCTAACCTCCAGGTGGGTCCTGGAGTTCAGCTAGAATTATAATTGATATCCACATTACAGAGTAGAGTTGCCAACCTTCAGGTATGGGCTAGACCTGGAATTGTAGAGTTGGAAGGGACCTCCAGGGTCATCCTGTCCAACCCCCTGCTCAATGCAGGAACTCACAAGTTTGGACTTGTTTCTGAGAGCGCTGCAGCTGAGCTTTGGGGATCTGATGCTGGTGACCCATGCCTGCAAAGAGTTCTGGACAACATGGATGGCCTCTCCCTTTCCCATTTATCAGTGCTGAACCTTGGAATAAAATGCAGGAAGTAGGGTTCCCAGGTACCTACAGAGCCTTCGGCAAGGGTCCTGGTCCATAGCTGAGTATTCAGAGTTCAGGCACCTACCAATGAAGGTACTGGTACTGATGTGATGAAGGCACTATTTTTTCAGGAGAAGCTAAACCCATAGATTTTCAATCAGGCCTGCCAGTATTACGACCACCAGACCCTGATGGGGTGGATCTGGCTGGCAGGGGACGTGGAGGGCCACATCCAGTGAGTGCACTTTGTTCAGCAGCTCCAGAGTGGAGATGGCAGATGGCAAGTGAACCCAACCCCCACAAGGAGGAGGGAGTTGTCAGTGAGATGCAGAGGATCTTATAGAACATGCCTTGCATTGAGCAGCAGGGCTGTGCCTGGGTTGCAGCACGGCTGGCCATTTCCTGGTGAGTTGTTTGATGGGTCTGCTGGAGGATCTGGTGCTGGCCCTAAGGGACCACTGACCAAGTGAACCAGACTTGTGGAGAGGACCCTGGCCAGTGGCAACAAGACCCCATGGAAGTCTGACACCTGAACTGTCAAGGCCCTGCTGGTCCCACTAATGAGCACTGGGGAATCATCGGAGGAGTCCTGGGAAACTAGGAAATAGCCAGGAAATGACCCCAACCTGCTATAAAATGTGCCCAATGGCATGTCCCAGGAAGGGGCACAGATTAGGGTTGGGCACTTTGGCCGCCGAAGCAGCCATTTGTGCCCAAAGTAGCCAGCCCCACGGCGTGGGAAGGAGGGGTGGCACAAGTGCCAGTGTGCCGGTCGGTGCATATACGCAGAGCTCTGGTGCACCGGCATTACCCCTCTCCCCTGCGCCACAGCGCCCAACCCTAGCACAGACAAGACAGTGTTGAATGCTCTGACCCCCTTTGTAATAATAATAATAATAATAATAATAATAATAATAATAATAAAAACCTTTATTGGCATAAAACAATAAGAGGCAAATACAGCCAAGCAGGGAGAGAAGACTCCACCAATGAGGGTCAGTTAGTTCAAATTGCATGCAGACATCTTACTCCCTACCTGATTGGCCCTTTCTGGGGACATGGTGCCACCAGGAAGAGAGCATTCTGCTAATGAGGGCCAATAATGGTGTTTATCTTCATCTTCCCGCTGCTTCCTGGGTAGAAGAGGTGCTGTCATCTCTGAAAGGCCCTGCTGCTGGTAAGTTTTGTTTTTCTAGAAGACTTGGCCATGGTTCTTTTGTTAGGAACTGGAGACAATAAGCACACCAATGGATAGGAGAAATGCTTATTTTATTGATCACTATTAGCAGACAGTTGTAAGAAACAGTATAACATAGATGTAACAATATAGCATTAATACATGCCACTGGTGTGCTTATTGTCTCCAGTTCCTAACAAAAGAACCATTGCCAAGTCTTCTGGCAAAACAATTGGCATAGTTGGCAGGATATGGTGACAATACCCTGGTAGAAAAGGAGAACTACTGAGCAAGCTGATGGCCAGAGCCACATCCCTGGTTGACCCAGCACAAGTGCTTGGGTGCAAGTGGCTCATGTCTTGAACAGGTTGGCCCTATTGATGTCTTGGGGATCTGAGATGGATAAACTTGGTGCTCCCAGTCCTGTGGCTATGCTTAAGTGCATGTAATTAATGGGGGCAAAGAAGGAGCAAAGGGTAGAGGTAGGGCTTGGATGGGTCCTTCTTACTGCATTCCATAATGTATGAGAACAACTGGACGCCACTCAGAAGACAGTGGAACAGCAAACTGATGAGATGGCTGCTATTAAAGATCAGCAAGCTATTTTGAGAGAGGCATTAGAAAGTGCCCAGGGAAGAGGTGACTTAGTTGAGGAAACACTAAGGCTGTTTGGTTTGCTAAATTAAAACATTGCAAGCAGGCAAAGAGGGGGCACATTCCTAACCCTCACAAGGTTAGGGCTCTTGTTGGATTCTGGGAATGGGATCCTGAAACTCAGAACGGGGATAGTTAGGATTCAAATACTGAAGAATATGAATGGACAGAAAGAGATGAGGAGGAGGATGACACTGCCAGATCTTTAATCACAAAGAAAACTTGTCAGAACTCTGTAATTTCTGCAGTGATTTCAGATTGTTTATTTAGGTGGCAACTGTGTAGCGTCTATAGTTGATTTTACCTGTTGGCCATGTTTTATTGCCCTGATGTTAATTTACTACCCTGATGCTCCTTCCTGCATTCCTTCCTCCCCTTGCATCTCTCATTTCTTCCCCGTCTACTTCATTCCCCTCTGGAATGCAACCTTGGGTTTTTCCTCTCTGGTTGTTGAGACTGTTTGATGTCTTCCCTCTTCCCCTGGGTTTCCATGGGGGCAGGGGCAAGGGGTTTGTAGTTATATGTTGTGTCTCATGTTATTTGCTTCAGTTTTGACAATGCCTGGCTAAATGTACTTGCTTATTCAATAAAATAAATCTTTTGCTTCAAGTGAAGGGTTTGCTTTTTGTGGGTAACTGAAGATCCTTACAAAACTAAAGGGCAACCCACAACCTGCTCAAACAACAAGAGTGGTAAGAGATTACACTCAGCAGGAGTAGCTGAGATGGAAAAAAACAAACTGGCAGAAGAGTTGTATGGAAAAGAGTTTCACTCCCCATTGGGAAGGTTTGCCTTTGGAATGTGAGCTGTAATAGAAGGCAGAGCAAAATGGACACCCGTAAAAATACCTTTGGCTGACAAGCCTGTAAATATCTAACAGTATTGATTGCCAGGTGGTCATGAGGAAATATTTCAAACTATACGAGGGCTTTTGGAGGTGGGAATCTTAAGAACAGCAGTTTCTCCTTTTAATTCCCCTGCGTGACCTCTGAAAAAGCCAATGACGATTGATTATCAGTAGCTAAACAATAATGCACCACCCCTAACAGCAGCGTTCCTAATATAGTGACTTTACTTGAAAGCATTGAAAAGGATGCTGAGAAATGGCATGCTGCTGGCTGCCAGGATCAGGTTGCATTTACTGGGAGGGGAGACAGTACATGTTCCAGGTTTTTCCACAGGTGCATAGCCGCACATTGTGTCATGGTTTGGTAGCATAAGATCTGAAGCAAGCATCTCTAAGTCCTGTCTTGATCACTGTTCATTATATTGATGATAGTATGTTTTCAGAGGAGGAAGTTCAACAAGTGTTACCTTGTGCTAACTGCATACATGAGGTCTCGCGGGTGGAAAATCAATCCTAAAAAAATTCAGGGACCAGCTCAGCAAGTGCATTTCCTAGGGTGGTCTCAGCTGGACCTGAAAAGGTTCTGAATGTGATTGCTACTTTGCGTGCTGAGACTCAGAATATAGTGGGTTTAATGGGCTGTTGGAGACAACACATTCCATATTTGGCTCAGATTCTGAGACCTATTTACAATTTGACATGTAATAAAGCCCACTTTGAGTGGGGGGAGAATTATAGGAAAAAGCTTTATTTCAGTGGTTATCAACCTGCGGGTCAGGACCCCAAGTGAGGTCCCCTGGACCCTTCTGTGGGGTGGCAGTACCAGGCGGTAGACAGTGTGCCTGTGTGCACACCTGGGGGAGCTTGCAAGCCTGCTGTTTTCCACCTCCCCGCGAAGCCCCGCGTGGAAGCCAACCGACAGCGGGCAGGTGGGCGATCGGGCAGATGGTGAGGAGGAGCCCAAATTGCCCAGCTGCGTGGCCAAGAAGAGCCGGCGAGGTGGCTTGCAACAGTTGTCCCCTGTCCACCCACTGGTGCAGGCCTCACCATCCCCAATGGTCTGCGGGCAGCAGAAGGGGCCGAGAGGGACCATAGAGCCCACATGAGCCACCATGTCTTCTTTCCTTGCCGCTCCCCTCTGGGGAAACTGCCCATCATGCATTGAAGTCACCCCTTCCGGCGGGCTGCAGTGGTGGTCAGTGGCCACCTTGATTGTTGTGCACCTGTGTCTGTGCGCCCACTGCCCGCACCTGCGCACATGTACACACATTGCTGCCACTGCTAAAGTTGGGGTCATGGCCCCAAAAAGGTTGAAAACCAGTACTTTATTTGATGCTAAGGCTGCAGTAGCAACTGCCATGCCACTAGGACCCTATGTAAAAGGGCAACCTTTTGAATTGCAGGTCTCAGCAAATGAGAACATAGCTGAGTGGAGTTAACGGCAGAAGGGGCTTCAAGGGAAACAGTCCATTTAGGATTTTGTCTCATAAATTGCCTAATGCCGACTACACTCCTTTCAAAAGGTAGCTCCTAGCATGCTACTTGTCCCTTGTTGATACAGAAAGATTAACAGGACAAGACTCAATAGTGTTGAGACCTGCTATACCAATCATGACATTGGCAAAAGATGAATCTGCAAGCCCAAGAGTAGGGAGAGCTCAACAGTCTTTCCTAATCAAGTGGAAATGGTATATTGCAGAGAGAGCCAGAGCAGTACCTCAAGGGGTGAGTGCTCTACAAGAACAAGTTTTATCTGTAACCCCTGCTGGGGAAGAAGTACAGGAAATCTCATTCCTTGCACTTGAGAAATCCCTAGTGCAGGGATATGAGCACCTCATGAGCAGGTTCTTCATGATGAGACCTGGTTTATTGATGGGAATGAAGGGGTGTGACATGTAGCAGCCATTAACTCAAAAAAGAAAACTGCATTGACCCGCGGAGTTAAGGGTAAACCCAGCTAGTATGCTGAACTAATGGCAGTGGTAATGGTAATTGAGCATGCTGTAGAACAAAAACCAGACCTTGTGCATACAAGGGCTTAACTGTGTGGTTTCCTAAATGGGAAATAGATGGCTTTTGCATCCATAATAATCCTTTGTGTAGACAAGAACTCAGGATACAACTAGACCAACTGCTCCTGAGTATTAAGGTGTATTGGCCATGTGGATGGGCATATTTCTGGTATGCCTGAAGCTTTGTACAATCAGGCTGCAGACCAGCTAGCACCTGACCAGACACAGAAGGAGAGAGAATTGTTGGTTGGGCTTATGAAAAAGCTGGAAATTAGGGTTCCAAGGCAACCAGAAAATGGACAATACATAGAGGTATCCCATGTTCTGTGGATGTGGCTGCTACAGTAACTGCCAACTTTCAAGTATGTTCTCAGGTAAAGAAAATGACATTGTCTAAAACCCCAATGGCAAAATTACATCATGGAAATTTAAAACAGATCATAAGATAGGGTCTACCATGTCCCACATCATCCCCAAGCAGCTGGTTTAATTGAACACTTAAAAGGCTTGCTGAAGCAAAAAATTAAGTATTTGACCCCTAAGCATACACTGAAGGGATGGGGAAGGTCCTGGAACAAGCAGAATTTGAATCAAATGGTCATTCAATAAGTCTGGGTCAGACACCTCTACAGCGCACGACTGGGCCATCAGCTCCAACACGGGGAAAACACTTCCAAGATCTGGAAGACTCATCCCTGGTAACAGGATGGGGGAGAGGTGTGAATGCAGGAGGCAAAAAAACATGGCTAACAGGATAGATAAACTAACAGACTCCACAATGGCTAACAAGCTAAATAAACCAATATAAATCATGGCAGGAGCATAGTTGTTATTGTTATACTGTGATATTGATTTTGATAGTGTTCTATGTAAATGTTCCAAAATGTTTTATGTAAATGTTTTATGTTTTATATAAATATCTAAACAAACAAACAAATAAATAGTATCCCGAAGTTGTGGATCACTTTATGGAAAAGCTGTTGGAGATTTATAGCTCAAGGAAGGTATACCAAATTACCTGCCTTTATCTCTATTCAATTATTAAGTTGGCCACAATGGGAAGTGCTATGGGTAGTACCTAATGTAGAATTGGCACCGGATGTAGATGCAACCTGAGGAAACCTCTCAGAAGTTGCTTCAAATTTTCCATGGCACTGTCTTATCACTAAATATTTCTGTGAAGCTATTCCCCTTCTATCACTTGTCTGTTGTCCTCAGTATGCCTTGCCTTATAGTAATCACTCATTCTCTTTGCCTATGTGATGCAGGCAAAAACAAAGTGGTGGTGGTGGGGGGGTAATGCTGTGGATGTCCTTCTGAATGTATTGCCTGCCAACTTACAGTGATGAGAATGTGACCAAACTTATCTTCGTGTGAACAACCAGTCCTGTAACAGAAACAGTAGCTCCCAGGCACCAAGGACAAGTGCATGAATGCAACTGGGTATGGAGCCTGGATGATGTCAGGTAATCATTTGTATTTTTACATTGCTTGGAACAAGAATAATTTTGAATCATATTGGAATATGAAATGGAATATTTATTTTCAGTATTTTGAAAAAAAGGTGGATCACACAAAATAGTTGGCAAGATATTACTAACTGGAACAGTCCCAAAATAGGTAAACTGTGAGAAGACTGTATACATTATTATAATTATAGTTTCTTTTATACTAATTTAATTAGCGCTCATAGGATACAGGAAGTACCGTATATACTCGCATATAATCCATCCCGCATATAAACTGAGGCACCTAATTTTACCACAAAATCTGGGCAAATTTATTGACTCGCATATAAGCCGAGGGTGGGAAATGGTCCATCATCACAGGCTCTCCCATCCAGCCCCTCCCCCCATAACAAATACAGAAAAGTCAAGAGGATGAATAGCTGCTGGTTTTTGTATCCTGCTTTCCACCCACAGAAACCAAAAGAATAGTTTGGAAGATGTGATTAAGAAGAGGAAGAAGTGAAGAAAAAAGGGAAAGAAAGATCAGAGTCAAACTGCTGATGTCCTACAAGCTGCCAGAGCAACGATTGGCTGGCTGGAGCAGGCTTTTATTTTAATTATCGTATATACCCACGTATAAGCCGAGGAGGGCTTTTTCAGTGTGAAAAAGGGTGCTGAAAAACTAGGCTTACATGAGAGTATATATGGTATATCCATCTTCTATTATCCTCTTATGAGATCAGCCACATTCAATAATAGAAGCCTATAAATGGCGTATTTATCATGTTAGTATCAACATTACTGCATATAATATATCTAGAGCAGAAGCATAATGTAGTATGTGGGCAAGACCTGTTTATGACTCTTGGATGAAAACAAGACACTACTGAAAAGCAAATACTACAGGAAGCAAGGGTACACCAAAGTATAGAAGTAATAATATATTATTTTAATTTGACCTTATATTTAATCAATGTAACAAGACAAGGATAACACGTATTTTCTATAGTGACATGGGTACATCCACAGTTAACACAGTATATGAACTGGAGGCCTGTTGGCCGACTTTGGAGGTGATGTTTGATGGCTTCAGATGGCTCTCTTTACCCAAAGTGGACAAGTTGCTAGGCTCGGTCAGGGCGACCACTTGCCCCCTTGACCCCTGTCCATCTTGGCTCCTCAAAGGAGGTGGCCAGAGGACAGGAGGCCAGCTCAGGGACATCATCAATCTCTCCCTGGAGTCTGGGGAGTTCCCTGAGCAGCTGAAGGGGGCAGTGGTAAGCCCTCTCCTAAAAAAATCTATGCTGGACCCGCGTGACCCTGCCAGCTACCGCCCAGTGTTGCATCTGGCATTCCTGGGCAAGGTGGTTGAAAGGGCCGTGGCAGACCAGCTCCTGGCATTCTTGGAGGAAACTTCGGCACTCGATCCATATCAGTCTGGCTTTCGACCTGGCCACGGGGTGGAGATGGTGTTGGTCACCCTGTTGGATGACCTCTGTTGCCAACTGGATAGAGGCGGGTCGGCAGTACTAGTTCTTCTAGACCTGTCAGCCGCTTTTGACATTGTGGATCACAAACTGTTGGTCCACCACCTCACCAGCATGGGGATACGGGGCACAGCCTTGTGCTGGATACGCTCCTTTCTCCAGAACCGGACCCAGAGGGTCGCAGTGGAGGATGATTTCTCATGCTCCTACAGACTCCCTTGTGGGGTCCCTCAGGGCGCAGTCCTCTCCCCCATATTTTCCAACATCTTCATGTGCCCTCTGGCCCAGCTGATATGGAGTTTTGGGCTGGGGTGTCACAAGTATGCTGATGACACCCAGCTCTATCTCCTCATGGGAGATGCCTGGACTCCCCACCCGGAACCATTCGCCAGATGTTTTGAAGTGGTAATGGAATGGTTCAAGCAGAGTTGTCTGAAACTGAACCCCTCCAAGACAGAGGTCCTATGGCTGGGACGTAGGGGACGGGACAAGGAAGTGCGCTTACCTACCCTGGCAGGGATGCAACTTACCATCACGTCCCAGGCCAGGAATATGGGTGTGACCATTGACGCCTCCCTGACTATGGAGACGCAGGTCAATAAAGTAGCTGGCCAGGCGTTTTTCCACCTTTGCCAGGCCCAGCTACTAGCGCCCTAACTTTCCCCTGAACACTTAGCCACAGTGATCCATGCAACGGTCGCCTCCAGACTAGATTTCTGTAACTCGCTCTACATGGGCCTACCCTTGTCCTTGATCCGGAAACTTCAGCTAGTGCAAAACACAGCTGCTACGGTCCTCACTGGTACATCTTGGAGGGCCCACATCCAACCAGTGCTGAGGCAGCTGCATTGGTTGCCAATTGCTGTCCGGATCTGGTTCAAGGTTTTGGTTTTAACCTTTAAGGCTTTATGCGGGTTGGGACCCACATACCTGAGGGATCCCCTGTCACCTTATGTCCCCCGCAGGGCCTTGTGCTCTGTGGGTGAAAATCTGCTGGTCATTCCCGGCCCTAGGGAAGCACACCTGGCCTCGACCAGGGCCAGGGCCAGGGCCTTTTCAGTCCTGGCCCCGACCTGGTGGAACGAGCTCTCGGGAGAGCTGCGGGCCCTGCGGGATCTTTCAACATTCTGCAGGGCCTGCAAAACGGAGCTCTTCTGCCAGGTATACAGTTGAGGCCGGGGCTGGAAAGAAAGATCTATGCCCCCCCCTTGGGATCTGGGATCTGAAATGAACATCATCGGGACCTCCTTCTCCACCCGCTAGTAGTGGGGGGGGGGGGTCAGCTTTTATTTATTTTCTGTCATGTTGGTAATGTTTTATGTCTTTTAATGGGGTTTTAATGGGGATTTTAAGACACTGTAACACGTCACGAGCCGTAAGGGAGTGGCAGGAAATAAATCGAATCATCATCATCATCATCATTATCATCATAAAGATTTGTCAAATGGAGGGTTTATAAATGTAAAGAAATAATCAAAGAAATAATCCAATTGGAATTGGATTAGAATAACCCAGATTGAAAAACAACACCTTATATTAAGGTTTTCTGTCACTGCTATTGTAAAAGGCTCTAATTGCTTACCCCTATCTTCCACTTCCAGATATTATAAATCCCCTGTCGATACCTCATTGTAATTCATGGTTAGCTACTGAATGATATTTTGTGATGACTACTTGATGTGAACAATGGGGCTTTCAAAAATGGTTGTGTCAATCCATACTACTCCATTTGAACCTTGTGCTAATAATTTCAGTAGTGCTACCTGTGTATGGATTCAGTTGAATAATGACGCCCCCAGAATAATTTACAATGGAAGAAAGGTGCATTTGTATAGCCACGATCGAGTCAACTGGGAAGATGGAAGTTTAATTTACCCACCAGTCAGAGAATACAGATGTAATGTGTCCCACATTCATACTGCTCCTGGATATTACATGGCAATTAATTATGAAACTAAAACTTTCGGTTGGGAAGCTACAGAATGTAATTTCACTTTCCCAGTAGGATTCAATGTGAATTTCATGGCTCAGTTGATTTGGAAAAGAAACCAGATTCAGTCCCAATTGCATGCCTGATCCAAAAATGATAAAGGAATGATGTTGAAAATTAAGCATGAACATGCTGAATTAGTTAGAATTACTCAAGACATTGAAGATGTAACCACTTATCATTGGTGGGAAATAGAGCTCCACCCTGACCAATATTTTAAATTTAGCCTGGCACCCAGTTGTGTTTTTGATTGCTATTCTTATCTTATTGATTTTGACTTGTATTCTGCATGTTAAGGTTAGACAATTGTATATAAAATTACAAGCCATGGTCTGGAAGCAATCTGTCAGCATGTGAGAAAAAGATGAGGCATGTTAAGGGGTGAAGTGGAGGGGCAGAAGATATTGTCACGAGGAATTAGTGACAGGCCTTGTCTTTCTTCACATCACACATATATGCCTTAGAAATGTGTTTTGCTTTGCTTACTCTGCTGAATCATGATGATAAGCAATCTCTCTCTCAAAAACATGTCTACCCAAATTCATTGTAATTGGGGAGGATTTACAGGTGTAGAGCATTAAGGAGGGTCCCAAGTTGGTTTGGATTCACCTGCTCTTATCTTTACTAATGGAACAGGGCCCAGAATTGTGAGCCAGGTGTAGTCCATCAATCCTGTTTACCATTTAAGATTAGGCATAAAGAGTGGGGTGTTGGTTTGCCAAAGGAAGCTTCAGTGCAGGGTGGACCCAAGCACTGTGCACCCTTGATTGAGGTCCATATTTTAGCTGTCATACCAGGGTTCCTGATAGCTGATGAGAGATACACTTGCTTGGTAAATATTAATGTTATATTGTTACACCTATGTTATACTGTTACTTACAACTGCCTGCTAATTGTGATCAATAAAAGACAGCAATTCTCTTATCCACTGGTGTGCTGATTGTCTCCAGGTCTTAACAAAAGAACTATTGCAAAGACTTCTGGCAAAACAGTTGCCCCATCCCCATCCTCTTCCCACCCTAAATCTCCCTCAAGCAAAGGAGGGAAGCCAGCTGCTTCCTTTGCCACCTGTGTTGGTCTCAGGTTTCAACTCTGTTGGATGGACGCAGAAATGAGTGAGTCAAGGATTCTTTCAGGCAGCCCAAGGACATCAGCAGAATGGGCAGGTCCACAACCCAGTCCTCCCAGCCTAAAGTTAATATATGCTGTCAGCAGCCTCTCAGTCCTCACTTTGTGATGACTCACAGACTTCTGCAGTCAGCAACTGTCTTGCTAACATGGTGTTGTGTCTTTTAGACTGGAGATTTCTTCCAGCACATAGCTGGCATTGCTTAATTGGCTCAGGAGAGCTGACAATGCAGGGAGCTGCAGTTAGAGGCTGGGCAGAGCAATAAGGAGTTCTTGCAACCACACTGGAATCTAAGCCCTGGTTTGTCTGCAGCTCCATTCCCTCCTGCCAGTCAGCACTCTCTGTCTGTTGAACATCTGGCTGGGCTAAGGTCTCATCCAGCTTGAGTCTCAGGTGAAGCTGGGAGCTTCTAACAAGGCTTTTCCTCTGAGGAGTCCTCCTTAACAGGACCTGGGCTCACAACACGTCCCCATGGCCCTGCAACTGGCTATCAGAGCACTTTTTGCTTTCCCCCTCCCTCTCCTCAGAGGGGATCCAGCAGCCTTCCCCACTCTTGGCTCTTGGGAGATGTGGGAGTAGGAAGGAGGCAGCCCCCAACAACCTTCTCTGCCTGGCCTTTGGGATATATGTGTGGGTGGGTGATAAGGAGGCAACCCACAGTCCATGGACCTCCATACCTGGCCTGTCTAAGCCCTTGGTAAATGTTGGGGGGCAGGAAGGAGGCAGACCATCCCCAATGGCTTTCCCTGCCTGTCCTGTCCTTTAGGATAGTGATCCCCAACTGGTGGGCCGCGGACCACATGTGGTTCGTTGACTAATTGGAGGTGGGCCGTGAAGGACGCCTCCCCCCCAGCCCTTTACTTCATCCCCCCAGCCCTTTACAACACACTTCGGGTGTCATTGTCTCCCATCACCCCCAGATGGGACTATCTTGTTGCAGAGAAACAAGCTAAGGGTTCCCATTGATTTGTCATTGTGATGAGTTAAAATTTCCATGAAAATAAAATGTTCCTTATGTTCATTGTTGTGGCATGTCTGCATCTTATTTTGAAGGGTTATTTAAACATTACCATAGTGACCAGGGTCAGAGAGTGTTAGGGCAGTGGTTGAGAGTAGAGGAGTAAACTACTCCCCCCACCGAGCCTCAGTAAAATTGTCAAGCGTTGAGTGGCCCCCAGTGATAAAAAGGTTGGGGACCACTGCTTTAGGAGATGGGGGTGGGTGGGAAAGAGGCAGCACATCCCCTCATGGCTTTCCCCACTAAGCTTGGGCTTTGGGAGATATGGGGGAAGGGCAGAAAGGAGGCAGCCCCCCCTACAGCCTTCCCTATCTGGCCCAGCCTTTGGGAGATGTGGGAGGGTGGGGAGGAGGCAACCCTCCATGACCTTCCTACTCAGCCTTGGCCTTCGCTTCCTGGCCAAGAGGTTGGGTTGGATGGGAAGGTGGGGACAGTGGTGACCTGTGTAGACACTGTTGCATGGGGGTGGGGGTAGGAGGGTCAGTGCCCCTCCAAAGCTGTTTTCTTCAGGAAACTGTTGCCTTCCTTTCCTTGCTTCCTCCTCTTTCTCTCTTTCTTTCTCTCTCTTCATCCTGTCTTTCCCTTTTTAATCTTCTGGAAGGTTTCCCGGCCCTCACCTGGAAGTTGACAGCCTAGCTGACTGCTTATGGGGGAGAAGTCAGGAATCAAACCCACCACTTTAGATTGAAGGCTGCTACTCTTTAACCACATCAGCATACTGGATCTCAAGATTGGGCGTGGAGCAAGGGGGAAGAAGGCCAGAACCCAGGAAGGTCTAGTTGCAGGTTTATGTGCTAATGCCCTTTGTATTCCTGGGTGCAACAGGCTTTGCCTCTAGTATATTTTTAAAATGCAATGCAGCAGTCACACAATAGGTTCTATTCCTCATTCTGGTTTATAGTTTTGAATTTAAATGGCCCTGAAGTATCTTCATTATTTTAACCATGAAATTGTGCTGCAATCAAAATGCATAGAAGGTACGATCTTTCAAGCTGTGAAAGTAATGAATTAATGCAAATTTCCTTGTTCTAGCATGCTATGGGTTCAGTTTGCAGCATTACTGGTTTTCTGGCTGCTAACAAATGGCTGCCACTTTTGCAAAGCCATGCACAGCTCATTCTTAAATAAAACCTATGATATTTATCAAGGGAGATGTGTTTGTTTGAGGCATAACAAAAGTGTTTGTTTTAAAAGACTTTTACTGCAGAACATTAATTCATAGGGTTGCCGTACAATGGAAGTGACTTGATAGCATTTCTGTATCCTCAAATATCCACCTCATTGTGTTTGTTGGGATGTATGCTAAGAAAAAGCAGGAATAGATGAGAGGCCTGTGGGCTGCCAATGGATAACCCCAATTGGAAGTCAAAAGAATCAAGCCTGCGGATTAAAGCAGACAATAGATGAATGGCCTGGGGAATGATGTGGACAAACCTTGGAGGGACAGAAAAATGAAATAGAGCTTGTGCACATGATTAATGCCTTAGACCAAATACTTACCAGAGGTACAGAATGGACCCAGCTGTCACGAACTATAGAAGTCTGTCCAGCAGCAGACTCCCAGAACCAACAGAGCAAAGAAGGCGCTATGCACGAACAAGCAGTAGATACACACAGAATGAGGAATTGGCAAAAATGGGGAACAAAGGAAACATGGGCGCTTATATAGATTCAGGCTAGCCCACCCAATAATGCACGGGTTTTAAAAAGATCAGTCAGAGGCAGAGTTACCTGGGAGAAGTGGAGGTAGAAATCACTGTAGACATTTGCAAAACTGAGGAAGAACTGGAGCTGCCAGTGGGTGCAAGGTTGGGTGCAGTCCGGGACATCTTCAACTTTGGTGGGGTCCATCTGGACACCCTAAAAGTACACCTGATATCCCAATTCAGACTTAGAAAATTTAGCATAGAGTTTGTTGTCCAGTAGTTGCTGGAGGGCCTCCCTCACAAGAGATGCATCCTCCTGTGTTTTACTGTATACCAGGACATCATCAAGGAACACAACAACAACACTGTAGAGTAGATCATGTAGAACTAATTGATTATATTCATGATCAAGCTGAACAGCATGACGAGGTATTCAAACTGCCCCATTAAAGGTAGTTTTCCACTCATCCCCAGGGGGCAATTCTCACCCAGAAGTACACTTCCCTCAGGTCAACCTTGACCCTCCAACAAGTCCTTGATGATGGGAATAGTTAGGAATTAGTCTTGGAGATGGCACTGATTGCCCTGTAGTCTATACAGAGGTGCAGGGACCTGTTCTTCTTCTTGGAGAAGAAGACTGGAACAGCCATAGAATTTGTAGCTGAGCGGATGAGATTCTTTTCTATGACATTTTGGAGTTCAGCCATCTTCAGTTCCATGGCACAGTCTGAGCACTGATGGGGGCAGCTGGTCACAATCCTCCTCTGCACAGGATAGGGACAGGTCCTGGTAGCATTTGGGCAGACCCTTGGACTCAGCAGTAGTCATCCCCACCCCCAAGGGCCTGGCCATGACTTTTCCTATAAGTGGCAAGAACGCATACTCACCTTTACAGCCACCTTAGCAGCTGCGGTCCCAGGCAAGGTGCAGCACCAGAAATGTGGTGAACACTTAGAATGTGAGAATTTGATGTCCCACTCCTCCTAAAAGAATTCTGGGAAATTCATTATTAACCAGTCCATGCCCAATAACACTGAGTACCCAGAAACTGGGGCTATGGTCCTGGAGTTGTGATTGCTGTGATGCCCAATCAGCATCAGCATAGGGGCAGTGGCTTTAGTCATCGCCCCCCCCCCCCATCATTGGTTTCCCATCGACATGCTCCATGATTGTGGGGAACTCCAAATCTTCAGTCTCCAATTCCAGCCCTTTAGTATTCTGGGCTTGATAAAGCTGATACAGCAACCACAGTCCAGGCTTGCTTGCATGTCTTTTTGGGAACCAATGCATTCATTGATAATACATGCCTGGATTAGCATGGGAGGGTAGGGGCAGTGGGGCAATGCTAGGATACCTGGAAGACTGACCTGCTGTGGGGTGCCATTCACAAAGGGCCCCAAGGTATGGGGGGTTTACTCTAGAATGGGAGCCAACAAAGCCCATGGCTTGCCTCCCTGCGGGTTTCTTTGGCAGTGCCTTCATTGGAGGTAAGGCGCTCATAGGTAGCTTGAACCAGACAGGCTTGGTTATGTGGGAGGCTCAGGCTGCTCATCAACCCCTACCCGACGCACCTGAGCATTATGTGTGGCTGTCTCCCTGTTGCTGTCACCACAGTTTCAGTTATCAGAAGTGGCTCCCCATGAAATATGCATCCAGGAACCAGCCCTCCAGTATAACAGGGTCGTTGTGTGAGACAGCCCCCCTATAATGTGTGAGTCCAATCCCTTCTTTAAAAACTAAACCTGGGAGTCATTTTGAGGCCACAGACCTAGCTCAACAGGGTGCAGAGGCCGCTGATGTATTGGGCCAGGGGGTGGCTGTGCTGCTGCAGTTGCTGCTGTGGGTCTGGGGCTTTCTGATTTATTTATTTGGATTTTAAGGGATTGTGGAAGGGGCCTCCAAAATGCACCTGCAGCACATCTCTGAACCTCCAGATGCTCACAAGTTCAGGTCCATGCAATTTAGGGACGTTTGCCCACCATTCTCCAGCCTCCCCCTCAAGGTTGGTACCCAAGGTACATACCATCTCAGCATCATTATGGAAACTGGCCCTCAGTCCTGCATGAAGCCAGCTGCCTAGACCAGGCAGTATTGCAGTGTCTGTGGAACTGACAAATTTGGCAAGAAATTTATACATGGATTCCCCACCCCCACCCCAATCCCTGGGGCATAGTCCTGGATCGGTGCACCTGTGGGTAGGTTGCAGGGCACTTGAGGTGGTACCACATACACTAGAGGTGATGGGGCCAGAAGCAAGCCTCCTTGGAGGAGTATAGCCAACACAGACTGATGCTGCAGAGGCAGTGCCTGCAATCCTGGAACCAGTGTGCTCATGTATCCCTGTGACATAGCATGTGGCATGGGGGGTTGGTAGGCACTCAGCCCCCTCAACAATGTTCTGTCTCGTAAACACCCCCTTGGCCTAAGTGGTGGGCGCTGGTAATGAGAAAGGGGAGTAGGTGGAGGCTGCCAAGCTCCCTTGACCATTGACTGGAAGCAGCTTGAGGCATCTCTCCTCAAGTGGGAATGCTCGGCCCTACTACAGCCGATGTGCCTTAGATGAGCCTCCTGCTCCCATCTTGGCAGAGCCTTGTGGCTTGGTTAGACGCATGTGCGCCTGCATGGACAATCGAGCAAGTAGTCTTAGGAAGTCGGGGGGGGGGCTGGTGGAATGGCTGTTGGAAGGAGACTCCCCCACCTCATCAGTCTTTCAGGTGGTGGGCTGCCTTGGCAGAGCTCCTCTTCCTTCTGCAGGAGATCCTGCTTGACCTCCATCATGTGGATTTTTGCAGTCCCAGCACTGTCTACTGAGGACCACTGGGTCTGATACCATCTCCCTCTCATCCTGCCAAGTGAGGGTGCTGTGTGCATGCTCCCTGGTGGCCTCTGAGAGTGATGGGGACAGGTTGCAACCCGCTTGGAAGGACAGGACATTTTGCAGCTGTGCATGGAGGGTCTCTACCTGCTTCTCGAGTCTTCACCATTCATCTTGGCCTGACCATGGACAAGAACTGCTGCACATCCACAGTCTGCAAGGGTTCTCTTCCAGGGCACTCCTCCAAGTGCTGTAGTTTACCTGGTCTGCTTACCCACAGTGGTCAGAGGGGAACATGTTTCTCCCTCAAACTGGGGCCACTGGGTGGCCCGTGTCCTGTTCTGAGTGCAGGACCACCACTGTGACTTTGCAACTCATTGTCATGCTCTACACTCCAAGTGCTCCCCACATGTGGCCCAGATCAACAGTAGGGTGCAACCTCCCAGAGGGTGATCAACCCGCATCCTGTGGATGCTCTGCGATTTCTGGTCTGATTGTTCTCTAAGAGAACAAGCAACCAGCCCTAAGTCTGACAGCCTCTTCTACCCAGAACACTTGGATGTGAAATCCCGTTGCTCAGCTTCCAGCCACTAGGATAATCGCTCATCACTAGGAATTGAAGGTTGTTTCCCCTATCCTCCATCCGTCACTGCTTCCATGGTTGGGAGGCAAGCAGATGTAGAGGGGTTAATGGGGAGATGAAATGGTCTTTGCCACATGTCACAACCCATGGAAGGCAGTCTAGCAGCAGGCCGTCTGAACCAACAGAACAGAGCCCCAGTCGGGGAAACTGTAGCAAAAGTTAGTCTTTATTGCACTTCGTAGAAACAAGCAGTAGGTACACACAGAACAAGGAATTAGCAAAGACGGGAGACAAAGAAACATGGGGGCTTATATAAGGCTCCCATACCCCAATAATGCACAGGAAACCAGTTCCCAGGACTAAAAGCATTTGATCGAGACATTTGTGAAACTTGGAGATGAGTAGCCAGCCCATCATGCCTAGATTAACCCAGCTGCTTCTAGCAGCTAGCCCAGATGTTTACACTTCATAGCAAGGACACCAAGATAGCAATTTACATTTCACAGGATTAAGCTGAAACAGTGCCTGAGCCAAAACACAGGGGAAGCGAAGGGTGGAGTGGATGGACTCTGCTCCAGCCCAGGAAAGATTAATATGGTGCATGATACCAGCTAGATTGCTCAGGCCTTACTAATGCCTATTGATAGCAGATCTGATTTAAGCATCATATGATGTTCTTGAAAACAAATGGAATCATCACAGCAAGAAGCAGTTTAACGTATATCTCATGTGATTCTCTTTTCAAAAGAATATTGAATATATAAATAGGGCTTTAAATGGGGATGCTGAGGGAAATAAAAGCAGGGTCCAGCTAAGCAGGACAGGAGGATTGCTTAATAGGATCCTGAGGGAGGGAAAGCAGCATGATACAGCCTGATCTTGCTGGACCAACACCAAGCAGGGGTGGCACTTGGATGGGAGAACCCCCAAGGACATCTTTGCAGAGGAAAGCAATGGCAAATCACCTCTGCTTCTTACTTGCCTTGAAGACCCCTTGCTGGGGTCTCCATGAATTGCTTGTGGTGACCCCAGCGAGGAATCTTCAGGGCAAGTAAGCACAGAACAAAGTAGTAGTGTGGTAGTAGAGAGACATTCCACCACAGGAAGGCTTGGTGCTAGCAGAACAGAGTCGCAATTAATATTTTATGGAACTTGGGGGTATCCTTTTGTGCAAAAGAAAAAACATTTGTGAACGTTTTATTTTGGGGGAGTTCAATAAAGCAATGTTTATGGGACTGACTTCAGATAAAACATGCTTAAACCCTTCTTTTAAAGTTTAAATCATCCTACATTCACTGCTCAACTCTGTTCTCCAAATTTAAGTTTAATTGAAGCTCTTGTGCCACTTTTGACATACTGCTGGCCATATTGCTCTATCAGCATATTTCAGGCAGCTTGAAAATTGAACGTTGCACTTGGACTTCCTGCCATGGCTTGTGATTTGTATCCATGGCAGTCAATGTTGCTTTACAACCAATTGCTGAAGAATTTATCAGGCAAAAGCTCTGGAGGCAGGATGAGGGAGCGTATTCTTCAGTTTGATAACCAAAGCACGCCTCTTGGTGTAGTTTGGTGTAGTGGTTAGGAGTGCGGACTTCTAATCTGGCATGCCGGGTTCGATTCTGCACTCCCCCACATGCAACCAACTGGGTGACCTTGGGCTCGCCACGGCACTGATAAAGCTGTTCTGACCGAGCAGTGATATCAGGGCTCTCTCAGCCTCACCCACCCCACAGGGTGTCTGTTGTGGGGAGAGGAATGGGAAGGCGACTGTAAGCCGCTTTGAGCCTCCTTCGGGTAGGGAAAAGCGGCATATAAGAACCAACTCTTCTTCTTCTTCTTCTTCTTCTTTTCTCCCTCCATGAAGCTCGATAGTGAAAGGCTAAACACTCAAAGCTCCAAAGAATGGATTCTGCTAGGCAAGCAGATCTTCCCATCATGTTATCTCATCAGCTGCAAAAGATATGTACAATTTTCTAAAAGTACTTTGCCAAAGTTGACAGGCTCTAAACAGAGAAACTCACCCCTTTCCTAAGTAATAAACAATGTTAGTTTTCAGATCCAGTCTTCTGGATCTGAAAATAAGAAGACAGTAGACAAACTGAAATCCATAAACAGTGACCCCCAAATGTACTATTAATAGGGTTGCCAGTTCTGGGTTAGAAAATACCTGAAGATTTTGGTCGGTGGAGCCAGGAGTGCATGGGTTTTGGGTTGGGGAGGGACCACAGTGGAGTATATTGCTATGTAGCCCCACCTCCACAGAAGCCATTTTCTCCAGGGAACTGATCTCTTTCATCTGGAGATGAGCTATATTTCCAGGGAGTCCCCAGGTCCCATCTTGGGACTGGCATCCCTAACTTTTAATGAAACACACAATTGTATGTTGTGTGTATCTATGTATTGTCCTGCTTCACTTTGACTGTTTATGCACTGGGAACTTCACTGCCCCAGCTCCTGTGCAGGAGCAAAAATCAGGGGCAAATGAGGTGCACTAGGCCAAATGCTCCCCTGTGTGGGTGCAGGAAGAGGTGGGACAACCTGCCATGACTAAAACTCCAGCCTGCAGCCCGGCATGAAACCTCCAGTGCATAAACGGTCTTCAAGAAGCATGAGGCATTTTGGTCCTGTTCATCCTACCACTTTACTTGGAACTGCCATTCTTATACCCAAGGTGTTTTGCATAATTTTAGTATTTAACCTGAACAGAAGGCTCTCCTAAAACAAACAAATTCTGTGGCCCATCTGTGACTCATTGCTATTGCTATATCCGGTATAATTGGCAATAGAACCAGGTCTATTATGTAAATCCAAGTAACACATCAAACAGACTTTAAAAAAAACACTAATTCAAGGGTATTGTGGGACAGTATTGTGGGACAGTATATATTGACAGCCACCATCAAATATCTTGAAAAACTGGGCAAAATTGGAAGAATATTGAAAACTGTGATCTAATCCTTAGCTGATATTTGAGAAGGTCACAGAACTGCCATTAATTGTAACTGTGGACCGAAGAAGGAAACCCTGTTTTGGGCTTATTTTTGTATTGATGACATTTCTTGTTTTTCAGGGTCCTTTCCTGAAATCTGGCTTCATGAAGGTAGTGTAATATCCACGAATGACACTGAGACACTTCTAAAAATAGAGCACTTGGAGGTAGAATTCACGCACCTTGCACGCATTCTCGATTCAGCCATAAATCGTTTTAAAAAACCTAGCCATCAGAAACCTGATCTATTGTTTAATTTCACTGCTAAGCATAATAGTACTCCTCAGGGTTTCTTTTAGAGAAAAAAAAAACACACATACTTTATTATGTATGTGAGGCTAGAAAGAACAAATTGGGGGGAGGGCAATATTACATTTTTATTTGATGCTTGTCAAGATATCCAGGCTGAAATGCATGACAGACTTCATTATTAGCTTTGCATTTTATTTCGAGGTTAATATACCTCAGATCATATACATGTAGACTGGCTTGGAGATCTGCACTGTGATTTGTCATGATCACAGTATTGAGTAATCTCCAAAGACTGGTGTTAACATACACAATTTATTTTTCATTTAAGACTAGAAAATCTAAAGAGGAAAAGTCTGCGCATAACATTTATTTAAAGAGCACTATCAATAACTCCTGCTACCATCCAGGGAAGGACAGAGAACACTGATTTCTCTGCAAGGCCCTTGATAAACATAGTATGACTTAAGATGGGTAACCATGTTGGTTTGTGTGAGGTACTTTGAAGTGCTCAAAAACACAAGGCTTTGACTTGATGTAAAAGGTTATGTTTATCTGAAAGCAAGTAAGCTAACCCACCAATACCTTGTCAGAACTAAAGCATGGTGGAATAGACACAGCTTATAACACTGCCTGTGAAAACCTGGGAAGGCAGGAAGCCTTCAAAGGACCAGATAGCCAGGCACCCTAAGCTTGCAGTGCTGCATTCCAGAGAGGAGAGGAGATGGATTGGGGGGGGAGGGGGGAGAAAGCAAAATGAAACAGCTCAAGCAATAAAAGCAATAAAACCAGCCAGAGGCCCTTCATTTACACATCTAACAAATGTTAACCATCATGGGAGAAGCCAGGCACTTCTGATATCCTGCTGCTCCAAAATCAGCCTCCCACCAACACAGACTCAGGGGAAGGCTTGAGGGGGGTAGACTGAGTAAAAGCCCTGAATGAGTCTGGGTGCCCATACATGGGCTGCTTCTACCCACTCCCACTTCCCCACAGGAAATTCTTTCCAGTCCACCAGGTATTGTAATTTTCCCTAGTGCACATGAGAATTCAGTATCTTGCTGACTTTGTAGCGGGTATATTCATCCACATATATCTATTTATCTACTAGAGTTAAAGCCCACTGCACCTAGAGAAACAATGGTTGTTGGATGCATACCTGCTCTGTGGCCCTCTTTGGAGATGGTTATATGGCAAAAGCTCCTGCCCACCCCTGGAACCTTGAGGCCCCACTTCCAAGACCCAAGGAACATTCCTGAACAAGGGATCATCAATCTCCTGGTGCAGCCTGAAAATCTGGAATGGGAGATCATCTGCAGACTATAGAAATCAATTCAGCAGGGGAAAATGGCTGTTGGAGGAGGGACTTTGCAATGACCGCTCATCTTCAGGTTTTTGGGAGATGAAAAGGCTTGCTTTGGAGGGAGGGATTTTGTGGCACTGTGCCCCAGAGAGGTTGCAGGATGCCAGTCTCGTTGGGACTTGGGGATTTGCTGGAATTGCAGGTCATTTCCAGGCAACAGAGAACAGTCACCCTGGAGAAAAAAGGGCTACTTGGGAGGGGGGATTCTCAGGCTTTGAATCCTGTAGGCAATGCTATGGGAATTCTTAAACTATACATGGCTCAGGATCTCAGTGTGTCAATCTCTCCCTGGCTAAGCAGTACTACAATCTGTGGCAAGAACTTTTAAAAGAGGGCTGCAGGGAATGTCTGAGAAAGCCCTGACTCTGAATTCAGTGCCACTACATCAATCCAACCTAGAACTTCAGTGTGCAAGCTCAATCGATATGCACATAAAAACACCACCAGGGAAGTACCCTGAAATACAACTAAGACTGCAGACTTCTGATGGGAGTAAGTTCTGTTGAACTTACTTAGGGATGCCAGGTCCTCCCTGGTGACCAACAGGGCATGGGGACGATTAGGCTTGCCATATCCAGGTTGAGAAACTCATGGAGATTTGGGGATGAAGCCTGGAGTGGGGGTGGGGGACAGAGGACAGAGACCACTGTGGGGTTCAATGCCACAGAATACACCCTCCAAAATATCTATTTTTTCCATAAGAACCGACCTCTGTAGTCTGGTGCTGAGCTGTAAAAACAGGAGATAACAAGGCCCCACCTGGAGGCTATCACCCTTTAACTTACTTCTAAACTGAGCTGCAAGTAAGTGAAGTAGGGGATATCCCCCTGCTTTGTCTTTTTTAGCACTTCTAGCATGTAATTTACAATAGTCAAGTGAAGAACATAGATTAGGCCTGCCGGATCAGAACAATAATCCATCTAGTCCAATTGTCTCTTGCATTTATTTATTTATTTATTTATTTATTTATTTATTTATTTATTTATTTATTTATTTATTTAGATTTATATACCACCCTCCCCGAAGGCTCAACTAACCAGATGCTACTGGGAAGCTGACAAGAAAAAACACTGGTCAGAGCTTCCCCATTATTGCACTCCAGCAAATTGCAATCTGCCTCTAAACAGAGACCTCATTTAGTTGTCATGGCTAATAGCCATCGATCGATATACATCTCCCAGGAATTTGTCTAATTCCTATTTTAAAACCATCCTGATTAGCTGATTTGCTCCATATCATCACCTAACTTGTCCCCCTCCCCGTTTGCAGAACTATAAGGGGAGAATCAACCTTTTTATTTGGTGTGACTTAAAGTGCAGTGGTTAGAAGGTCAAACTGTGATCTGGGAGAGTAATAGGATTGTCAGGTCTTCTGCTATGGAAGGAGGTCTTGGCTGGCAACCCCTGTTGTCAACCACCATACCTCTTGGCTTTCAGGAGAAAAAATAAAATTTAAAATGGCTTTAAGGATGTATGGTTTTACCATATAGTTTCTAGAGATTGTTACAGTGCTGTGATGTCACTTGCAGGCTTTCTCTGGAACAGGGGACAGTTCATGTAAAACTCCAGAGGCAGTAAACTATTTGACTGAGAAAAGTAGAAATCTCAGTGAGCTTCAAACAAACCCCTTCACAGTTTTGCTATGTTTGTGCCAGAATAATTTTTGCTTTCTGTCATAGCTGTCTTCCAACATCAGGTAGTTTGTATTTTCCAGCATCATGAATTCGCTTGAACAAATGCAAAAGAAGACTGGGAGATCAGAGGGAGCGCTTTCCCTTTAAAATAGCTTAATATGTCGGAATGGACCATTAAAGCTTTTCCTGGCATAGAAGTAAAGAACATCCCCAGATAAATAACATCCCATGAAGCATTTTGTAAAGGAAATTGACATTTTTCTCCAGGTCTGTTGGTAACTCTTCAGTGAGTAACAGTAGCTGCATAGGAAAAAGTAGGATGTTGTTGATTTGTTCTGTACAAGAAATGCTATTAAAAAACAAAACAAAGCATGCAGAGGTACATATAAATTCATTAACAATTATATTTAAAACAGTTTGGACCAATAATTTATTATGTACACTATCTCCAACGGGCTATCTAAGAGCAACATAAATGGCCATCATCTCTTTCACTTTATGCTCTTAACACCACATCTCGCTATCACATTTTTATCCTATCTTTCCTCTGAAACTCTGTGTTGTACATGGCTTCCCCCCCCCCGCCCCCGCTCCTCCATTTAATCCCTGCAACCACCCTGAGGGAGAGAGAAAGAGGCTGAGGGAGAGAGAAAGAGACTGGCTGAAGTCTTTCACAGATTATCATGGCAGACGGAAGGTCTGACCGCAGGTGTCCCCAGTGCTATTCCAATGGCTCAGTCCTAAAATAAATTACACAATCCATTGAAACCAAAGGTTATCAAAAGGGGGTCACTCTGTTTAGGATCCCTATGCAAAATACTACACCACACTGATTTTAATTTGAAAGCAGGATGCTTTTTAACAAAGCAAAATTAGGTAGTAGCATCACTCAGATTCAAAACAAGGCTTGAAAATATTGTGACTTTTGCTGATGTCAGCCATTTAGTCACGTCTGACTCTTGGAGATCCCATGGCACAGCCACCGCCACGATCCCTGGTCCTGCATTGCCTCCCTCAGCCATGCAATGTTTGGCTGGTGTCCATCCTGACTGTGTCCAACCACTGCACCCTTTGTCAGCCTGGTTTCCTTTTTCCATTGACCAGTCCTAGCATAATTGATTTCTCCATTGAGTTGGATCGCATACTATGGTGAAAGTAAGTGAGCCTGAGTGTCATGGTTTTGCCTACCAATGATTGCTACTGTAACATCCAAGAAATAACCTCCTTAGAGAATTCATCACAGTGCTTAGGAAGAACATGAATGCACAGCACCTGAGTACGGATAATATATCAGCAAGGGGTTATAGCTACATTTAATTAGAAGTGCATGTATTAAAAGACACATTTGCATCTCCAATTCTTCCTAGATCTACACAGGCTCAGTTGCCTAATAATAAGAGGCAAGGGAAATTTATTTTTATTCTTCCTCTCAGATGTCTGAGGCAAATATTAATTCCACACCATGATACACATTGAATGTGTAGATAACACAGCAGCCAAGGCAGAGTGAACCATAAAGAAGTAAGTGCCTGAAGCAAAGTACATTGTAATCTTCAATATCAAATGCTAAAAGATAAATGGAACTGGCTGTGCCAAATCACGGAATTCTCACTGTATGCTTCTATTCCTCTCCTTTTCTTCAAAATTTCCATAGCACCTTTACATTTAATACTTTACCATACTTTTTTGGGTATTTTTTGTCATCTACTCTATTACATTTTTTTGCTTTTGCTATTTAGCAGCATGCTAGATTGTACACAACGAAGGACATGGCTTAATAGTGCTACCAGTAACAACAGTAACAACAGCAGAGGCAAACCATCTCAGTTTGCTTTGAAAACCATATGGGATAGCTGAAAATTGGCTGCAACTGGATGGCATTTTCAACCACCGCTACACCATATATGGAAGCAGGGATTTCTGTGCCACCTTTGTCAAGATCCCAAGTAGCTGCTGTAATTAAAATGTGCTATTCACTCGGTGTGGGCAAAGCCCTGTCCAGTTGTAGCTGACTTATGGCAAGGGGCTTTCAAGGCAAATGAGAAGCAGGTTTGCCATTGCCTTCTTCTGCAAAGTGACCCTTCTTAGCTTTTAAGTTCTGATGAGACTGGGCCATATCATGCTGCCTTCCCTCCTATTCTACTAATTGCATCCTCAAAATCTCAAGAGGCAGGTTGTATCAACTGTCGTGGTGCATAACCACTTGTTTATTTTAGAGAACAAAATGGTAGCATGGAGAACCTGAACAGGTTAGGAGGAATGGGCAAATCCAACACAACTCAAAATAGCTTCTTAAAAAATCACAGTCCTATTTTAACAAGGTAGTTTCCATTCCAACCCTGACTTGGATGGAGTGAGGAGGACATGGACCACAGTGGGGTACAATGCCACAGAATCCACTCCCCAAAGAATCCATTTTTTGTCAATGGGAAATGATCTATGTAACCTGGAGGTTAGATGTAATTCCGGGACATCCCCAGGTTTCACCTGGAAGGCCATCTCCCTACAGGGAAAACAGGGAGAATTTCACATGGAAATACTAAAGAATCACTTTGTGAGCCTCAGTTACAAAGTTTTGAAGACACTGATGTATGCTGTGTTTATTTACTCTGCAGAGGCTTTACTTTCATTGATCAAAACTTCGAAGAGAAGATTGGTGGCTCTTTTGGTTAAAGATAGATTAGAAAAAACATAGTTATCTTATAGTATGGCTGATTGTTGTAGTGCCTCATTATTCAATTCACATCATTTACATGGATATGCCTGGAGACAGGATGCATTCTTTCTGCATTCTTAACCTAACTATGGATAATATTTTCTTCTCCTTCTAGTGTCTTCCGTAGATCTTCATATTTTCCTCCAGGGTCTTCCTTTCCTAAATGCTTCTAGCACCCACTCCCACACAATGGGAGCAATCACAGAAAATGCATGGGTCTTTTTGATACCAGGTGGGCCAGCTTTAGTGAAGAAACACACAGAAAGCAAGCTGAAGACCATAGTTGGTACATGAGGACATATGGGGAGGGACTGTCCTGTAGATATGTGGGTTAGACATTACTTTAGATAATAATCTAAATAATCCCCTTATATCATTTATTTATTTGTGTATTATATTTATATACTGCCCTCCCCTGAGGCTCAGCGGACAATAATTATACTAATTATAAACTGAGGATCTTTTAATATATCATGCTTCATGACAGAGTTATTTAAGATTTAATCAAGTGCCTGATACACCAAATCTAATTTGCCTGCACACTGCATAGTTAATTAATTTAGAGGAAGTTGGATTATTTTAGACTTGGCATTGTCAATCAATAAGTACCAGACCTAGAATAGCACTGACAGAATTGCAGTATAAGCAGAACAAAATAAAATGCAAGCTCCATTTTCTGCTTCATCTCAGATAAACTGTAAAGCACAGAGGCTACTGGATATATTTTAAACAAAAAAGAAAGAAACCATTAGGATGTCTTTACAGGAGGAGATGTCAGACCCTGTTGGGCTCCCATGTGGAGTTCCACAAGGGGAAATACTCTCCCCTACACTTTTTAACATCTATATGCATCCTCTAGTCCAGCTCTTCCATGGCTATGGGCTGGGTTGTCACCCATATGCGGATGACACCCAACTCTACCTCCTAACGGCTGGACAGCTGGATGGTTGGACTACCCCCAGATACATTTGCCAGTTGTTAAGAAGCAGTGGCTGGATGGGGTTACAGTGTATTTTACTGTATTATTGTAAACCGTTGAGAGATGGTACTCCTGAGAATTGCAGTATGTAAATTAAAATATAAATAAAACAAACAAACAAATATTTATTTTGTTTAAAAGATTTAATATAATTTAAAAACCAAATCAAACTACAAAAATCAGATTTGACAATGGGGTATACAGCAAAGTGTATTCAGTACCAGTACATGTATCAAACATCCCCAGACTAGCTACAACAGTCCACACAGACTTGACTTCTGCATTCAGCATGAACACCCATTTGTGTGTATGTGTATGCGGAGGGAATCTAAAATTTGCTGATTTCTTATACATACACTGATATACACTTCTTGATAGTCAGATCTAGAGTGGCTTTTGTTCTTTCCCTCTTCCCCAATTATATTTGCAGAGTTAGGGACTGACACTTATAGCATATGCAAAGAATATTCTCCACCATCAAGCAGTATATTAAATCCTAAAAATAACAGTATTCCAGTAGTAATGGTACTCTCTTTCATATAAAGCTGCTAGCTTAAGAACCACAATAATTAATAGAAAACAGAAATTACAGGTTTTTAGAATTGATTATGAATACCTCAGCAGCACTTAATAAATGCAGTTAAGTAATTCACAGTTCAATTCCCCACCACATCAATGTGCAATTTGCCCTAAATGCTACATTAGACATGCCATATGACAGGTATGAGAGTACACCATGAAAAAAGGACGGATTGAAATGAATATGATACCAGAAAAAAAAGAACCTACCCTAGGCTATAATTAACATTTAAACAATTTAACAATAAATACAAATAGAAATGTCTTATCTCTTCTTTTAATCGTCATAAAACAACCAAAATGGCCTCCAGATTTAAACGGTTTTCATCAGTGGTTGTTTTTTCCAGCTTAATATATGCTGATGGTCTAGTCCTTCACTATGATCTGTTCTTCTTCAAAGGATTTCAACAATATATGGGGAAGCTTACCTTTGAGCCAAAGGCCAATATATATATAGGAACATCAGCATATGTATTTTTTCTTATAAAATACTGTAGCTGAAGTGGCCTTTATAAGGTTACCAACCTCCTTGTGGTGCCTGAGGATCTCTCAGAATTACAATTGATCTCAAGATGATAGATATCAGTTTCTTGGAGATAGGTTGGGGAAATAACTGCTTGCTAGCTTCTTCTGTGTGTGGGCATGCCCCACCTCCACAAACCACCACTTCTGAACTGTGTTCTCTTTAATTTTGAAAACATGAAATTATTCCTGCCAGTACCTCAGCCTTTCCCCACTAATGATGCCCCAGCAAACTAATTTTAGCAATAAACTCCAATTGCTAGAGTCATACCTCTTGTTAAAAATACAAAAATGTACATGGTGGAAAAAATAAACAACAGTGAAGCTTGTACACTAATGAAGGGTGGAGGATGATGGAAGATACAGAGTAGGAGGAACAACCTCAATATGGATGGTGGAGTGGCCCCTAAGGGGTAGAAAAAGGGAGAGGGGAATTCTGGGGGAATCTGTTTGCTTTTGATTGACCTTCAACTTAGAAGTGAATCAAGGGAAAAACCAGCACAAAACTACTCTCAGAAATCCCAGGAAAACAGTGACCATAGGATCGTAGAATCGTATTGGAAGGGATCTCTAGGGTCATTTAGTCCAACCCCCTGTACAATGTAGGAACTCACAACTACCTGCCCACCCACAGTAACCCCAATTTCATGCCCAAGTGATCCCTCCACCAAAAATCTCCACCAAAATTCACCTACCATTCCACAGTAGTGATCAGCAATTCCCTGGATATGCAAGGAAGGGCTACAAGGAACAAATACTGATACATCCCTTCCTGTCCAACCACTCACAATCTGCCTATCTTCATAAAATCAGCATTTCTGTCAGATGACTGTCTAGCCACTGCTTAAAAACTTCCAAAGACGTGGAACTCACCACCTCCCAAGGAAGCCTGTTCCACTGAGGAAACACTCTGTCAGGAACTTCTGGATGTTTAGCCAAAAATTCTTTTGAATTAATTTCAACCCATTAGTTCTGGTCTGCCCCTCTGGGGAAACAAAAAACAACTCTGCTGCATCTTTATATGATAGCCCTTCAAGTATTTGAAGATAGTTATCATATGATCTTTTAGTTGTCTTCTGTCCAGACTAAACAGACCAAGCTCCCTCAACCTTTCCTCATACAACTTGGTCTCCAAACCCCTCACCATCTTTGTAGCCCTTTTCTGGACACGTTCCAGTATCTCTACATCTTTCTTCAGTTGTGGTGTCCAAAATTGAACATAGTGCTCCAAGTGAGGTCTAATCAGAGCCTTGTAAAATGGTAACATCATCTTGCATTATCTGGACACTATACTTCTTTTAATACAGCCCAAAATCCAAAAAGTAAACAAAATGCTGAAGGGTGGAAAATTAATATGGATCAAAAAAACAAACAAAAAGCAAACACCCAATAGATATGCACAGTGAAATGCAGAAAAGAAAACCCAACAGACATGCACAGTGAAAGCAAGGATAAACACCTGTGCATAATAGGCCTTCATGACAGAATAATCTCTTTACATCAAGCATCTCCTGGCTGTTCAGAATCATCCTGATTATACCAGTCTGTTAGAAGAAAGGTGAGATTTGTGACTATAGGAATGTTTTGACAGCTTAGGCTGGAAGCAAATGTGAATTACAGCAGACATAATTATTCTTTCTCCTAAAACACCTGTGTGATACTGTTGAACAACTTTTGGTTCCCTCCTCAAAAATTCACCTTGAAATCTCTTCTCAAAACCCATCCTCTTAGTTCTCATGTAGTGCTTTCTGTCTCTAATATTTTATATATCTTATATAAAAATAAATATATTGCATATAAATAAACAGATGAGCATTGCTATGTAAATAAATGCATGAATAAATAAAAATGTTAAAAGCCCAAGAAGAAGACAGAGATATGCAACATATACTACCCAAGGCAGTTACCCATTTAACAACAACTGGCAGGTCACAGATGGAAGGAGAATATTGAACTACTCTTATAGAACTATAAACTGCAGTGAACATTTTAGGAAAGAGGGTAATCAGGGATTTTATTTGGTTGGTTTTAAATTGTAATGTTTTAATGGTAATTTGAATCCAGTGGCACCTTTAAGACCAACAAAGTTACATCCTAGACATAAGATTTTGTGTGCATGCAGCTTATACTGAGCCTCCGGGGAGGGTAGTATATAAATAGAATAAATAAATAAATAAATAAATAAATAAATAAATAAATAAATACCCAGATATAAACTTTATTGATCTTAAAAGTGCCACTAAACTCAGACTTTGTACTATTACTTCAAACCAACACAGGTTATTAATAGTAACAGGTGCCTTGAGCCACGAGGAACGGCAGGATATAAATAACAGATAAGATAAATGAGGAATCCAAGTTATGGCCCCCCCTCACAAAGAGGGTGCTTTCAGGAAAGTGCTTTCTGAAGAATTGACAGGTGCAGGTTCAGGAGATTCAAGAGTGTATAGAACTGACCCTGTGTAATCTAGATCAGGGGTAGTCAACCTGTGGTCCTCCAGATGTTCATGGACTACAATTCCCATGAGCCCCTGCCAGCAAATGCCAACCTCTTTGTGGTGCAAATGCTGGCAGGGGCTCATGGGAATTGTAGTCCATGAACATCTGGAGGACCACAGGTTGACTACCCCTGATCTAGAGACATCAGACTTGCAGGGTACCTCCCCCTAATTCTTCTCTACAGCATGTTGTAGTGTTTAAGAGTGGTGGACTCTAATCTGGAGAACCAGGCTTGATTCCCCATTTTTCCACATGCAGCCAGCTGGGTGACCTTCGGTCAGTTAGTTCTCTCAGAGCTTTCTCAGTCCCACCTACTTCACAGGGCGTTTGTTGTAGGGAGAGGAACGGAAAGGTGTCCATAGGCTGCTTTGGGATTCCTTCTGGTAGTGAAAAGCAGGGCAAAACCACCCCCCCCTCCAGCTCTTCTTCTTTTTTCTATATGCCTTCCAAAAAAAATGCCCCCCCCGTATAGTGCTTTTGGAGAAAATGTCAGGCGGAGGTTTAAATATGTAGAATGGACCCCCTTCAAGCTACACATACATAAGGAACGTCACCCTGCCATCTGTTCCTCTGCAGTCTCTCCAAACTGAGAGTAGATTACATTTCTGCCGTTCCAGTTATGGACCCCCCCTCAAAGGTCCTCCTAGTATTCTCTCTGGAAAAGACAGGTGTATTTATGGGACTCTAGACTGGCTCAGGGACATACTCAAAGGGAAACATTATGTGGACAGATACCCCCCATCAGACACTGGAAGCCAAGTAAATATCCTGCCCATGCTCACCTTTCCCAAGTTTCCAAAGGCAGGTTCTGAAGGAAATAAAGGCACACGTTGCAAGAATTTTGACAGGAACCCTAGCCACACAGCACAAGCAAGGGAAGTGTATTCATAACTTTCACAGTCTCTCTCTCTCTCCCCCAACAGAAAAACACAGGTTCAGAGCACGCCCATCATCTAGGGCATATTCTTCTACCCAGCAAAGGAATGGAAACACTAGCTGAGCTGGTAGGGCCACCCTGGAATCTCTAAAGGCAGGTTCTGAAGGACAATTCTAAGAAGCCTATTTGGATGAACAGAGAACTTCAAGAGGAACTAAGAAAGAAAAGGAAAATTTTCAGGAAATGGAGGGAAGGACAGAGCTCTAAAGAAGAGTACCTACAGGTTACTAGGCACTGTAGATCAATCATTAGAAAGGCCAAAGCTGAGAATGAGCTAAGATTGGCCAGGGAAGCCCATTGTAACAAGAAAAGATTTTTCAGTTATGTGAGGAGCAAACGTAAAGTAAAGGAGGCAATAGGCCCACTGTTCGGTGCGGATGGACAAACTCTAACGGAAGATACAGAGAAAGCAGAAAGGCTTATTGCCTATTTTACATCTGTTTTTTTCCCACAGGTCAAAGTGTATAGGCACATCTAGAGATGGCCATAGCCAAAGGATAGTGTCTGGGTGGCAGGTTAACATGGATAGAGAGGTTGTTGAGAGGCATTTAGCTGCACTGGATGAGTTCAAATCCCCTGGTCCGGATGAAATGCACCCAAGAGTGCTCAAAGAACTTTCCAGAGAATTTGCACAGCCCTTGTCCATCATCTTCGGAACCTCTTTAAGGACTGGAGATGTCCCGGAGGACTAGAAGAGAGCAAACCTTTTTCCGATCTTCAAAAAAGGGAGGAAGGATGACCCGGGAAACTACAGACCAGTGAGTCTGACCTCTGTTGTGGGGAAGATAATGGAGCAGATATTAAAGGGAGCGATCTGCAAACATCTGGAGGACAATTTGGTGATCCAAGGAAGTCAGCATGGATTTGTCTCCAACAGGTCCTGTCAGACCAACCTGGTTTCCTTTTTTGACCAAGTAACAGGTTTGCTGGATCGGGGAAATTCGGTTGATGTCATTTACTTGGATTTTAGTAAAGCTTTTGACAAGGTTCCCCATGATGTTCTGATGGATAAGTTAAAGGACTGCAATCTGGATTTTCAGATAGTTAAGTGGATAGGGAATTGGTTAGAGAACCGCACTCAAAGAGTTGTTGTCAATGGTGTTTCATCAGACTGGAGAGAGGTGAGTAGCGGGGTACCTCAGGGCTTGGTCCAGTGCTTTTTAACATATTTATTAATGATCTAGATGAGGGGGTGGAAGGACTACTCATCAGTTTGCAGATCACACCAAATTGTGAGGACTGGCAAATACTCCGGAAGATAGAGACAGAGTTCAACGAGATCTGAACACAATGGAAAAATGGGCAAATGAGAATAAGATGCAATTTAATAAAGATAAGTGTAAAGTACTGCATCTGGGTCAGAAAAATGAAAAGCATGCCTACTGGATGGGGGATATACTTCTAGGTAACACTGTGTGTGAACGAGACCTTGGGGTACTTGTGGATTGTAAACTAAACATGAGCAGGCAGTGTGATGCAGTGGTAAAAAAAGGCGAATGCCATTTTGGGCTGTATCAACAGGGGCATCACATCAAAATCACAAGATGTCATAGTCCCATTGTATACGGCACTGGTCAGACCATACCTGGAGTACTGTGTGCAGTTCTGGAGGCCTCACTTCAAGAAGGATGTAGATAAAATTGAAAGGGTACAGAGGAGAGCGACGAAGATGATCTGGGGCCAAGGGACCAAGCCCTATGAAGATAGGTTGAGGGACTTGGGAATGTTCAGCCTGGAGAAAAGGAGGTTGAGAGGGGACATGATAGCCCTCTTTAAGTATTTGAAAGGTTTTCACTTGGAGGAGGGCAGGATGCTGTTTCTGTTGGCTGCAGAGGAGAGGACACGCACTAATGGGTTTAAACTTCAAGTACAACGATATAGGCTAGATATCAGGAAAAAAAATTTCACAGTCAGAGTAGTTCAGCTGTGGAATAGGCTGCCTAAGGAGGTGGTGAGCTCCCCCTCACTGGCAGTCTTCAAGCAAAGGTTGGATACACACTTTTCTTGGATGCTTTAGGATGCTTAGGGCTGATCCTGCGTTGAGCAGGGGGTTGGACTAGATGGCCTGTATGGCCCCTTCCAACTCTATGATTCTATGATTCTATGACAGGAAAGAAGACATCCCCAGATTGTCAACAAGGACTTCCCAAAATAATCACAGTGCAGCTTGGCAAAGACCCCTGGCAAGCACTGAAACTGAGGAAAGTTTGCCCGCAATGCTCCAAGGTACCTCAGGCTGAGACACATAGATCCTCTCATCACAGCCCACTGTGAAATCTCTGGCTATTCACCATTAGTGGAACACATTGTACAGATAAGAGATAATCTGTTCTAAATTGCAATGGAAAGGGCTAAAAATGCAGTGGAAAGGGATAGTCAAACAGTGGCCTGCTTAAACAGGCAAATGTTTCTTCAGGTAGATATATGCTGAGATGGATGTTGTTCCAAGTAGGTGTTCTGGAAGAAGAATAAAGAACACCTCACACTAGAAGACCAGAAAAATGAGCATGTAAGTTTTACTATATCTCGGAGCAAATAATTTGAAATCTAACTAATATACATTCAAAGCCTAATTCGATGATGATAACTGTAGATGGGAACAGTGCAGATTTACAGGGAATGGTGCATATGCAGGGAACTAGTAACTCACAGGAAAGTTCAAAAACTTAAAGCCTGGGGGACTCGTATGAAGGATTATCTCATCATTAATGCACAGAGTATGGGAAACAAGCAGGAAGAACTAGAAGTCCTAATAAATGAAGGGGGCTATGATCTAATAGGCATTACAGAAACCTGGTGGGATAACTCTCACAACTGGAATAATAGGATTGAGAGGTACAACCTATTTAAAAGGGACAGACAAATAAAGAAGGGGGGAGGAGCAGCACTATATGTTAAGAATATATATACCTGTGACAAAATACATGTTTCTGTGCATGAGAGTTCAGCTGAGAATCTTCGGGTAAAAATAAAAGGAGTAGGAAATTATAGTAGTATTATGGTGGGGATCTGCTATAGCCTGCCAGGCTCGGTAGAGGACATGGATGAGATGCTCCTAGACTACATTAGAAAGTTCTCAGAGAGACAGGACCTAGTGGTCATGGGAGATTTAAATTACCGAGATATCTGTTGGAAGACCAGCTTGGCTAAAAATGAAATGTCCAATAAATTTTTGCTGGCATTTCCCAGAAAGTGCAAGGGGCAACCTGGGGGTCCCCTATATTAGACCTGATTCTCACCAATAAGGAAGAACTGGTTGATGGAATAAAAGTTGTGGGTGTAATTAATCTTGGGGAGCACAAATGCTGTCTGTAGTAACATTTACAGGCTGGACTTCAGGAGAGCAAATTTTAGAATCATAGAATCATAGAGTTGGAAGGGATCTCATGGATCATCTAATATAACCCCCTGCACTATGCAGGACACTCACATCCCAATCGCTCATCTACTGTAACCTGCCACCCCTTTGCCTTCACAGAATCAGCCTCTCTGTCAGATGGCTATCTAGCCTCTGTTTAAAAATTTTCAAAGATGGAGAACCCACCTCCTCCCGAGGAAGCCTGTTCCACTGAGAAACCGCTCTAACTGTCAGGAACTTCTTCTGGATGTTTAGATGTTTTGAATTAATTTCATCCCATTCATTCTGGTCTGTCCTTCTGGGGCAAGAGAGAACAATTCCTCTCCATCCGCTATATGGCACCCTTTTAAATACTTGAAGATGGTTATCAGATCCCCTCTCAGTCATCTCCTCTCTAGGCTAAACAGACCAAGCTCCCCCAACCTTTCTTCATATGTCTTGGTCTCCATACCCCTCACCATCTTTGTTGGCGTCTTCTGAACATGTTCTAGTTTGTCAACATCCCTCTTCAATTGGGGTGACCAAAACTGAACACAGTACTCCAAGTGAGGCTGAACCAGAGCAGAGTAAAGCGGTAACATCACCTCCCATGATCTGGGCACGATACTCTGTTTGATACAGCTCATAATCCCATTTGCCTTTTTAGCCACTGAGTCACACTGCTGACTCATGTTCAATGTATGGTCTACTAAGACTCCTAGATCCTATTCGCACATGCTACTGCCAAGACAAGTCTCCCCCATCTTATATTGGTGTATTTGGTTTTTCCTACCTAAATGCAGAACTTTACATTTGTCCCTATTGAACTTCATTTTACACAGTTTAGCCCACTTTTCGAGCCTATCAAGATCATCCTGTATTCTGTTGCTGTCTTCAGTTGTGTTTGCTACCCCTCCCAGTCTGCAAATTTAATAAGTATCCCCTCTAATCCCTCATCCAAATCATTTATAAAATCCCTCATCCAAATAATTTATAACAATTTTTTAACAAATTATGTCGGGTAGAATCCCATGGTAAGAAGAACTTAAGGAGATAGAAGTCCAATAAGATTGGGCGTTTCTCAAAAGTGAAATACTGAAGGCACTAAACAGACAATTCCGCTGAGAATTTTTGCACAGCATGTGGGAAGGGAAAGACATGGCCGGAAGGCTTTACAGTGTGGAGGGAAGGAATAGTGTGATTCAATATCACAGTAAGTTCTGCATATAGGTAGGAAAAATCAAATGCAACAATATAGAATGGGAGAGACTTGTCTTGGCAGTAGCATGTGTGAAAAGCATCTGAGGGTCGGACCATACACTGAACATGAATCAGCAGTCTTACTCATTGGCTGAAAAGGTAAACAGGATTTGGGGCTGTATTAAAAGAAGTATAGTGTCCAGATCACGTGAAGTGATGTTACCACTTTACTCAGCTCTGGTAAGACCTCACTAATGTTCAGCTTTGAGCAACACAACTGAAGATGTAGAGAAACTAAAGCATGTCCAGCCGAGGGCTACAAAGATTGTGAGAGCTTTGGAGACCAAGTTGTATGAGGAAAGGTTGAGGGAACTTGGTCTGTTCAGCCTGGAGAGAAGATGAATAAGAGGTGATGTGATAATCATCTTCAAACACTGTCATATAGAAGATGGAACAGAGTTGTTTTCTCAGTTGCCCCTCCCAGAGGGGCAACAGAATGGGTTGAAATTAATTCAGAAGAATTTTTGGCTAAGCAGCCAGAAGAATTTCCTCAGCATTAGAGCGTTTCCTCAGTGGAACAGGTTTCCTCAGGTGGTGGTGAGTTCTTCTTTGGAAGTTTTTAAGCAAAGGCGTCACAGGACAGAAAGGCCTGGAGGATCATTGTCCATAGGGGCGCGATGGGTCGGACACGACTTCGCACCTAACAACAACAGATAGTCATCTGACAGAAATGCTGATTTTATGAAGGTAGGAAGATTGTGTGTGGGTGAGCAGGGAGGGATGTGCCAGTGTTTGTCTCTTGTTGCCCTTCCTTGCATACCTGGGGAATTGGTAATTGCTGCTGTGGGATGGGAGGTGAATTTCTTCCAAGCCAGGCTGGATTCTGGAGATTTTTGGTGGAGGGATCACTTGGGCATGAAATTGGGGTCACTGTGGGTGGGCAGGTAGTTGTGAGTGTCCTGCAATGTGCAGGAGGTTGGACTAGATGGCCCTGGAGGTATCTTCCAACTCTATGATTCTAAAATTATATGATTGTATGATCACATAATGTCACATGCAGTTTCTGACATCCCTTCAGGCAAAAGAAATTGTAGTTAAACATTTTGTAACAACTGTTAATAGAGTGTAAAGATGCCACTTTTGCCATTTTCACATTGTTTCTATGACATTAAGACCACCCCCTCAGAGCATAAATATAATGTTATTGGCTTTTCTTTTCTCTAGTGTCACTCTGTACAAATGTACAATATGGAGGTTCTGTTGCTCCTCTGTATTAGATTTATATAGCGGCAGACTAAGGTGAAGATGATAGGCAGTGCAAAAGACACTTTGGTGTTTATTGCTTCTAGAGTGCAATAAATCTCTTTGAAATCTAAATATTACAGAAAGTATGCTATGGGATATAGACTAACATAGCCACTACTGAATATCTGTGAGAAGATAATGCATATATTGAACTGCTTTCCCCAAAGCAGAGGAAAAAACAGACCTTTGTGTATCTTTCTGAAATATAAGATATTTCTTCTGTCTGGGGCAAAGGATTAAAGATGGTATGGCTAGTAGCAAATCTAATACAAAGCCTGTCCCAGCAGGAAATGAGAGCTGAGAGATATTTTATCAAAGCAAAATAGAGACAATTACAATAGATCTACAGTCATATGAACAATAAATGTACACCCTGGCACATACACATTACAGTAGAATATTATAACAACTGATTTTCTCTATGAGTCCACAGTCTCAAACTATGCTGTTTGCCTTTTGGAACTATAATAGAAATTTGTCTGGGGAATCTTAAGCTTTGCAGGCCCAGCATAAAATCTTGTATCAAACTGGGCAAAATCTTTAACCTGAGAAAATGTGTATTCTCTGAAATCTCCTGAGAATAGACAACTGAATTCTGATCTTCTTTCCTGACTTGGAATCTTTTGTGTTATCAGGACAGGGCTAGGAATTCTCATAGAATCATAGAGTTGGAAGGGGCCATACAGGCCATCTAGTCCAACCCCCTGCTCAACGCAGGATCAGCCCAAATTCTTCTCCAAATTCTGGAGAAGTGGGGGCAGAGACTTGGGGATGGTGAGATTTGGGGAGTGGAGATACCTCTCCATATCTATTTCTTCCTATGACAATTTAAGTGTCCAGTTCCCTGTGGAAACATGGCACAATCTGCATTGTTCTGGACACAACAGCACTGGCCAAACAGAATAGGGATTTTGACATTCGTGAGTCAAATTAGAAAATGTGCTACTTTTTCAAATCTTTGGGCCATTTCGCACGGCTTCAAAGTAGCAGAATGGTTGCTATTTGGAAACGCTACTAATTTGACATAACCCACGACGTCGTAGACAATCTGCAACAATCCTGAAACCAATCAGCAAAAAGCGCTTCGTTGTGGCGCTTTCAGGGGAATCCAGAAAAGTGGATTCACCCTCCGGATAGCGATACACTCCTGCAACCAATCTGCAACAGTAGCGCTAAAGATCTGTGCGTTACCATTGTTGCTGGTTCTTCAAAGTCCCTCCCCCTGGCTCTCTCCTCCAAACTTCCGGCGAAGCGATCGCCATTTTTTTTTCTCCGAGCGAGCGGGGATAAACGCACCGGCGAGCCTCTTTCTGTTTAGAGGCTTCCCTGGCTTCAGTCCTTCACCTTTAGTCACTAAGCACAAACAACTGAAAAGCCCGTTTGCTGAAATAAAGTCCCTTTATTTTTTACAAATAAATTCAGCCGAAAATCGTGCCCGTGAGAGGGGGGGGGATTTTTTTTTTTATCACTCGAGGCAGCGTGCAAATGATCATACAATCAAACGACAGCTCACATTAGGCAGCTGGATGGGTCTCTCTGTAGCAACGAATCTACCTAGATTCATTGCTATGGGTCGTTTTTTTTTTTTTAAAAACCTTTCTTAAAGGGAAAGGGGCTGTTTGGGAGCATGCTAACGGCTGCCCATTGGCTGCTTGACGGCCAGGGGCGGGACGAGCTTGGCAATAGCGCTTCCTTTCTAGCGATTTCTGCCGAGACCGGAAGCCTGTGGGAAACGCTAAAAAACGCAACTGATTCCACTACAAAGGCAGGTATGCATAACGACGAATTCCACTATTTTAAATGGCGATTTTTCATTCCGCAAACAATTTGCAACAAAGATCCCTGTGCGAAAAGGCCCTTTAAATTGTAATTTGCCTGCTAATACAAAGGTTTACAAAACCTCAAACTTCATTAGAGCAAACAATTAAAATTCACATCACTTCAATTAGACATTATTAAACAAACACTCTAAACCAATTAAACTTAAACTAATATAAAGAAATTGATTTTCACTTCGTTTCACAAGGAAATTATGCAAATTAAATGCAGCTTATTGAGACATTGTTTCCACTCCTGTTAGGGTCTCTGAGGTTGCCTACATTTTATAAGGTGCCTACATTTTACAACACAATTTATATCACTGCTATCCGTTTACTTGCAAAAGAAATGAAAAAAAAACCCAAATAGTTCTGTTTTTTAAAAGAGTAATTCAGCCTAACATCTGTCCCAGAGAATGGCAGAAGCAGTTCTATTAAGAATTCAAACAGTATTCATTTGACATGTCAACATTTTAGAATTATTCTCTCTCTCTCTCTCTCTCTCTCTCTCTCTCTCTCTCAGGTAACACTATTAAAAAGTAGTTCATAAAATCCTTCACTGAAGGCTCCTAAAATTTTAGGCATGAGCTTTCGAGTGCAAGCACTCTTCCTCAGACTATGATAACCAGTTAGTATTTAGAATTATCCTTCAAAGTGGTGCAGTGGTCCATGGGCACACAGCTTATTGAGACATTGGAAAATCACAGTTGTTGCAATTTTTTAAGGTAACACCTGCAAATGGATTCTATCAACTTTTCTGATCCTCCTGCTCACTGTAGCTACCTTGGCATGTGAATTTTGTTCACATAGGTCCTGCAATTCTAAGCCATGTTTTCACATTTGTTAAAAGTTTTAGAGGTTAGGGAAATGGCTCCAGTCAATTTGAACAGAGGGACAAGGGGATCTCAGGAGAGGTGTTGAAAGCCCTGAGTCAGATTGAATTGATGAGAGAAAAGGTCCTGTGGCTGATGGACAAATTAAAAACTTATAAATCACTAGGCCCAGATGGCATACATCAATAAATCCTGAAAGAACTCAGATGTGAACCTGTGGGTCTCCTGACAAAAAAATGCAATCAATCACTAATATCTGTCCCTGTTCCTGAGGACTGTAAGACAGTTATTGTAACCCCCATCATAAAAAATGGTTCCAGAGATCTGGGAAATTAAAGGCTGGTCAGTCTAAAGTTGATAATCTGGTGGAATCTGTAATTGGATGAGCCTCATCAAAGGCTCCTTGTCATGGACCCCTAGTTCCTGACCCTTGGTTCTCACCCCCTTTTTGACGTTTGCTTGATTGCTTTGCGCTCCCAGATCTCCCGCTGAGTTGTGGCACCTTCCTAGGCCTGCTTGAGAATGCCTCTCCCATCTCCTCCAGCATTTCAAAGGCTCAGAGAGTGATGTCTATTGCGTGAATCTGCTGGGTCTCAATTGCTTGGTTCCTGACACTCCTAAGTAAATTCAGCACGGCAGTCATGTGATAACAGCCCAAGTTCTCTTGTGGATTAAAAGCTGGTTAATTAACAGGAGAGTGAGTATAAATGGGCAGTTTTCAAATTGGAGGGTGATAAGCAGAGAGGTATTGCAGGGCTCAGTACTAGGTCTCATGCTTTTAAACTCGTACATCAGTGATTTGGAGTTGTGAGCAAATAGTGAAGTGGCTAGGTCTGTGGATGACACTACATTGTTCAGGGTGATGAGAACCAGGGAGGACTGTGCAGTGCTCCAAAGGGATCTGTTGAGACTCGGTGAGTGGCCATCAGTATAACAAATGAGGTTCAATGTGGGTAAGTGCGAAGTAATGCATATTGGAACCCCACCCACCCAAATAGTAATATATGTTGATTGATGGTGTCCAAACTAGCAGTAACTGACCAGGAGTCAGATCATGGAGTCATGGTAGATAACTCTTTGACCCATTATGCACGGAGTGGAAGGTCCGCATTCGGGGTGGAATGGTGGCAGCTAAAATCACCAATTATGCATGCTGCAGGTGGCAACCAGGCGCAGAGTCAATGTATGCCGCTGAAAAAGCCGTGTTAGCGAGACGCAGAAGAAAGTGGAGCTTCCCGGGACCAGGGCGCAACCAGAAGCGGCTCTGAAGTAACCGCGTGCATAATTGAATACTCTGGGTTTTGCCGCCGTTGTGTTCCGTCCCGTGCGTAAATAGTTTGCTTCGCTTCTTCCTCCTCCGCGTTCTCCATATGGCCGTTTCAGCGGCTGTGCATAATAAGCCATTGAAGATGCCAACTCAATGTGCAATGGCAATAAAAAGGCCATTTGGTGAGCCAGTTTGGTGTAGTGGTTAGGTGTGCAGACTTCTAATCTGGCATGCTGGGTTTGATTCTACACTCCCCCACATGCAACCAGCTGGGTGACCTTGGGTTTGCCACGGCACTGATAAAGCTGTTCTGACCAAGCAGTGATATCAGGGCTCTCTCAGCCTCACCTACCTCACAGGGTGTCTGTTGTGGGGGGAGGAAAAGGAAGGTGACTGTAAGCTGTTTTGAGCCTCCTTCGGGCACATCGCATAGTTCCCTCCCCCAAAACCTATATAAACCATGGCTGTACACTGCTTCTCTGAGTGCTTTCCAAACCAGGAGCCATTGGAACCTCCCATCACGCTGCCTTGTGTCACAGATCTCTGACTCTCTACTCTACAGGAACGGTAATTATACTGAACCTTCTTTTCCCCACTGATTCTTCTCTATATGACTGCTTGATAGGTGTGTTAGATGTATTTATGCTTTTATTATTTTCTTTCTAATAAAGACTTACTATTTTTACAATTTATCAATGTTGTCTGCCTTGAGTTCTTAAGGGTTTAATTACCTTGTAAAAACTGGCATTCGATCCTTTACGTTACCTTCCTCTTGCTCTGCTAGTTCCCCACGGCTTAGTACACGTGTCACAGGCATGTGTAAGCACAATTTTGGTAACATAAAAAGCTTCTTCATAACACAATAGAGTTGCGGCAGGGTTCCCCTGCTTTCTGGATGCATCTTGCCCCTTTGAACTTCCCCCAGCCCAGAAGAACATTGCTTTTCAACGTGATTTGCTGACATCACCTAGAAGTGATATTGGCATGCTGGGGTAATTGGGGGAGGCAACAATCTGGTTTTTGGAAAAAAACTATGCCCAAAAACTAGAGTGTCACCCTTGAGTTCCTTGCATTTGAAACAGCCTTATGGATCTGTTGTGAGCTCTTATTCCTTATGCTGACATAAAAGGAACAGATCACAATTTGCCAGCACATTCCCTGTGTCTGAATAAGACAGAAGAGGAAATATATTGGTCTCTTACACACCACACACCTTCCGTTAATGTTTTTCGATGTCGTGAAGTATAAATGATAAAAAAGAATAAATGCCGCTGTGCCAGCCATTAACTGTACTTCCTTGGTATTCTTCCGTGGAATGTTCACCATGCTTCTTTGCACAAAGCAAATAAATGCCCTGAAGGCAAATACATTTCCTTCCACTGTGGTCTCCTTGGAGAGCCACATGTCTTTATATTGTTATAAGTGATCCCACTTGCCTGAGGTGTGAGAAGTTCAGGTGTGTAGAACTACAAGAGTTGGTGTCCTTTGAATAAAGAGAGCACTAGAGGCTGATGGTGACTTTGTAATCCCTTCGTCTGAATGACAAATATAAAAGCAAGGCATACAGGGAGCAAATAAAAGCAGGCAGCAAAACTATAGATCTCACATGAGATTCCCAAAGCAAAATAGTGGACCCATACAGCTTCCAGTTTGCTACCTGAGCAGCTAACTCCACTTTAGAATTTCCAGCATTCACTTAGACTAAGGTGACCAGATTGACCCACTTTTGGAGGGACATCTGGGGGCACCTGGCAAATCGTACTTGTTGAAATTAAAAAATATATATTACAATACTATTTTTGCATGCTGTGTGTTCTATGAAAAGTTTTGTTGCTCCATGTAGACCAAATTTTAAATCAAGAACCCTCCCAGTCAATGGTGTCCTGCTTTACCAATGTTAAAATCTGGTCACCTAACTTAGACTCTCTGTCTCTGTCAAGCAGAGGTACAACATAATCTAATGGGTAACTTGACTGTCACCACAAGAATACATGGCAGGGATTATTTAAAATGAACCAGCTGCTAGCAAGGTCAAAGCTGAGATGGAACTGGAAAGTGAAACTTCTGGTGCTAAATGCTAAAACAAACACCAGATAGCAGCCTTTGTTAGGATGTAGCAACATGGCACAAAACAGTGTGCAAGCTTTTAAGTTCTCTAGATTGCTTCAGTAGGCTGGAATAGGGTTGCCAATCTCCAGGTGGGGTATGGAGTTATCCGGAAATTAGAACTGATATCCATGTGACAGAGATCTGTTCCCCTGGAGAAAATGGCTGCTTTGGGTGGACTCCATGGCCTTGTATCACACTAGGGTCCTACCCGTAATCCAGCCCCTCCCTCCCTGAGCTCGACCTCCCCTCCCCCAATCTCTAGGTACTTCCCAACCCAGAGTTGGCAGTTCTAGGCTGGAGGTTGCACTCTTGCTAAATGGCTGAATTTCACCACTTCCTCAAATGGTGGGGGACCAGAAGCTGTAACATTCAGTGCTATTCCTATTAGCTGAAGGATGTCACCTTTCAAAGGAAAGAGATTTATTAAACTGAATCTGGATTGATAACTAGAAAGTTGTTAGGTGCAAAGTCGTGTCGGAGCCATCGCACCCCATGGACAATGATCCTCCAGGCCTGTCTTGTAAACTTCACCAGAGTGGGGAGAGAGACCTGTGAAGGAAATGGTGGAAAAGCCAGAAGGGCGAGAATGCAGAAAGAGATAAGCCATGTGTTATGTACATGGACATTCTGCATAGCATGCCAATATGCAAATGATGGCTTGAAGACCAACCAATCTCTCATTGACTAAGACTCCATTAATGGACCAATCCATGGGCCAATTATGGCCAATTAAGGGCCAATCAGGCTCCATAAGGGACCAATCAGAGCTCTTGGCAGGCTGCCTGAAGTTCGTGTGTGTACCTGGTTTCTCTGTTTAGTGATTGGAGTTTGTCTGAATAAAGAGCTGTTGATTACTGAGAGAATCTAGCCTGTGCCTACTGAACCCCAGTCTTATTATTGGCGATGAGGATGGGATAACTGTCTGTGTTGCTCATCTGGAGGGCTTTTCCAAAGCCAATGATATAGCTGATGCCTCAAAGCAAGAAGTGCAGCACACCTCAGCATTTGTGGCAAATCAACCTTTGCCTTCGCAAGGGACTTCTCATCCCAGTGAAGCCCTGGGAAGCTGATTATAGCACCATTGAAAGCAAGCTACAGCATCACTTTGACCCACAACCAGCTGAGATCACACAATGTGTCGCTTTTTACCAACAGAACCAGCAAGAAGGGGAGTTGGTCTCTGACTTAATAGCCTATGCCTAGCTGCCTAGCATTGCAAATTTGACAACGTGGAGGTAATTATCTGGGACCAGCTGATCTATGGCTCGTGGGATGAACGCACACAGTGTCGGCTGTGTTTACAGCACAAGTTAACCTTCCAGCATGCCCTTGATAAACCCCTGGCTGCTGAGGCTGCAGCAGCCAACACCAAGGCCTTCTGCCAAGCGAGAGCCACTACTGCTACACGGCCCAAGCTGGCACCTGTCCACACAAAGGACATTGAGAGCGAGGGAAACATATCTGACAAGGTTAAAAAGCTCCAATAACCAATGGCTGGTATGCTGTGACAAAGCAGCCTGCCAATCCCTGTGCTAGTTGTGGTGGGCTGCATCCTGGGAAGATATGTCATTTTCAGGATGCATAATATCAGTTGTGTGGCAAGCTTGGCCACATTGCCCGAGTCTGTCGGTCCAAGATAATGTTCTAGAATGACTATGGTGAAGACCACCAGCAGCATCAGCAGCAGCAGCAACACCACCACCACCAAAAAACACCAATTCCAAAGCACAGAACAGCATCACACCCAAGCAACCTCCATGACCTCCACACCCAAGCAACCTCCAAGTTATTCACCAAGCTTGACCTTGTACGTGTACCAACAACTGCCAGTCAACACCACCTTTGCTGAGGCCCAGACCATCATAACACATCAAGGTGCCTTCTGAGTCAACCGTCTGCAGTTTAGGATCAGTGTTGCTCCTGGGATCTTCCAAAATTTAATGGAAAGGAGTTGTGCCCTTTTTTGATGATGTCTTGATTTGTGGGGCCTCTGAGGACAAACTTGCCATCTGACTCTGCTCAGGTATTCACTTTGAAACAGCTGATCTGGCACATCACCTTGTCCCCTTTCCATCCCTCTACCAATGAACAGGCTGAACAAATGGTGTGATCCACAAAGGATGCAGTTTAGCAGATTGTCCATGGCTCCAATGTCACCAATGCCTCACTGAATTCCAGTTCCACCAGCACATCACCGCCTTCACCGCCACTGGAAGAAGCCCAGTGGAACACTTGCTGGACTGGCGCATGTCATCTTCTTCTAGACTGGCTTAAGCCAGACCTCACCACAACTTGTCCTCCTGGCTGGGAGACCTGGGAGACACTGTGATCATTTGCTAGCAGGGCCCCTGTCTACATCTGGAACTATGATAGCAGCCCCCATTGGATAATAGCACAGGTCCTTCACAGCACGGGGCTGTGTCACATATGGTGTAAGCTTCTGGTAGCAATACACTGCTCCGCCATGTGTACCAAATGTGAGAGCATCTTCCCGCCATTGCAGAGGACATGCCTCATTCTACTGGCTTGCTCTCCGAGGATCCAGATGAATTCAGCCTGGATGATCAGTTGTCCATCAGCGAAGCTGAATCAGCAGCTACCACATCCTCCCCTCTTTTATTGCCACCATCTTCGACTCTGTCACTGTCTGAACGCTACTCTTGGCTACAGCATCCATGCCTTCGGTGACAATGTCAGCTGCCTTGACCCCATTGCCGGCACCCGAACTCAGATGCTCTTGCAGACAATGCAGAACACCCAAGTACCTTTAGGACATTGTATGTAACTCGATAAGAGCTTATCTTGGGTGGTGGGGGGGGGGTTATGTATGTAGACATTCTGTACAGCATGCCAATATGCAAATTATGGCTTGAAGGCCAACCAATCTCTAACTGACTAAGACTCTATTAATGGTCCAATCCGGGGGCCAATCAGAGCTTTCAGTGTGCTGTCTGAAGTGTATATAAATTTGTCTGCATACCTGGTTCCTCTGTTTGGTGTTTTGAGTTAGTCTGAATAAAGAGCTGTTGATTACTGAGAATATCTAGTCGGTGCCTACTGAACCCCAGACTTATTAACATGGTACACTAAGTTGGACTGTCTCAGGGCTTCATGTGAATCTATTTGGAGAACAGTGTGAGTCAGCATCTGGAGTAAGCAAGGAGATTATCTACTACACTTGCTGGAAGCATGACTGGCATATGAAGAGCTGGAAAAGTTAAACTTGTGATGATTCATAATACACAGTAACTAAAGTGGAGAAGATTCACAAACCCTAAAAAATGTGTGCCTTATTTTAGACTTAGCTGAAATTGTCAGTTCTCAATTTCTAGCTTCTAAAAGCAGTTGATCTTGTTACAGTGGGGGCAAAACCAAGACAGTCAGAATTCAGGTGACGAGGAGCATGTGCATATATCAAGAGGGTTGGGTTCACTCCATCCACGGAAGACTATAGGGGTAGATGGGTCAAGGAGAGGAGGGCAGAACTGGAGGAAATGGAGCTCTCCCATTCAGGACATAGGGGCATGGGAGACAAACGAATGAGTGAGTGGGTGGGTGCCTCTTACCTAGCCAGTTCCAATTCCACCACTGCAAGTTTTGTGTATCCCCACCTACTGACATCTGAATCCATCCAAGGATAAGGCTAAACATTGATTTTATTGCTTATTGTACAATATTGAACTGATTTCACCTTAATAGCTCTTTCACAAACACCACATTCTGTTGGATTGTGTGTGTGTTTGTGTGTGAATGGCAGAAAATCACTTCCAACTTATGGCAATACTATGAATGAATGTTGTACTATAATTCTGTGTAGATACAAGCCTTCATAATGCTGTTTCTAAAATCAAGCTGTGGGCTGCTGCCTGTGAATTCACCATTCCTATCCATGTTCACAGCTGTACAAAAGGCTGGTCATTCAAAACACACTTGCTTACACACATTTAGATCACCACTGGCTCCCTCTCTAAAATGTGAACAAAAAACTCCCCTTCAGAGCCTCTAATGCCATGGAAACTGTCAAAGCTAACAGGAGCATTATTGTTAGTCACAGCACTCTGGGAAACCAAATCTGCAGTGGTTTCTTGAAGCAATAAACTGGTGATCTCAGTGGACTGGATAACCTCACAAATGATAACTGGATCAAGGGGATATTGCACATACTTCCATACAGTTGAGTAAATTTACTATCAATTGATAGATTGATTTTACCATGAGACAAGTTAAAACAGTGGTCCCTAACCCGTGGGCCGCGGCCCGCCTTGGCGCCGGGCTGCGGCTCCTTCTTCCCTCCCCCCCTGAAGCAAGAAGCTCACCAGGCCGCGAGCAAATCGGCTGCCAAAGCGGCCTATTAGCTTGCGGCCCGGCAAGCTTCTTGTTTCGGCAGGGGAGGGAAGAGAAGCTTGCCGAGCAGTGAGCTAATCGGCCACTAAAGCGGCCGATTTGCTGGCGGCCCGGAGGGGCCGGGAGGGGGAGCCGAGGCCGCCGGCATGGCGGCGGCGCAAACGCGCATGCACGGACTGCCGCACACGTGCGTTTGCGCCCTGCTGGGTGCAAACGCGCGTGCGCAGCAGTCCGCGCATGCGCGTTTGCACTGGGGCTGCAGCGCGTGCGCGGGCCCCCAGGCCGCCCTCTCCCCCCCACTCCGGAGCAGCAGTCCGCAGCGGCCGAAAGCTTGCAGATCGCTGAGTTAAAAGACCACTTGAAAAATACCTTTTGTATACCCAGCTCCTCCAGGTTTGTCAGTTTCCTGGTGGGGCCTGGATTTCTCCCAGAATTTCATCTGCTCTCCTGAATACGGAGAGCAGCTACCTGGAGGAAAATGGAAACATTGGAAGGTGGAATGTATAGTGGGGGTCCCTTACCCTTTCTGAGCCTGCTGGAACTTTTGGAATTCTGGCACAGTGTGGTGGGTACAACTACAAAATAGCTGCCACAAAATGGGTGATGCAGGAGGTGGAAGAAGCCACAAAAAGATTGTTGCGGCTTGCCCACAGTCATGCAGTGAAGATGCTTGTTCTATGGTGACAGATTCTGACAAAGCAATACTTTAAAAAATCTGCATAGCCAAGCAAATCTTCAATGGCCAATCTGGACAAAAGCCTCATCTGGACCCAACCACATTCTCAAAGCATTTGGCAGGCCCCAGGAAAGGTACTAGCAGGGCACAACGATGGAGAAGCCCTCTACAGCATCTCATCCCCGCTACCACTTGGATCGCATCAAGGCCAATACTATGCAGCATCATGACATGTTGCACATTACTTAAATAAGTAATTCAAACAAAGATCTAAGTTTAATAACCTTTATTTATATGACACTCACCAATCACTTTATTACGTTCAGTTTATTTGTGTTATTTATTTTTATTTATTCATTTGATTTATTTATTCATTTGTCACAGGGCAGTGCATAGGGAAGGAAGGGAAGATGCCATGGGACAGCCGGATCTCATCAGTTTTCAGAAGCTAAGTAGGGTCAGCTTCTGAGTACTTGGATAGGAGACCTTGGAAAGGAAGATTCTGCAGAAGAAGACAATAGTAAACCACCTCTGCTTCTCATTTGCCTTGAAAACCCCTTGCTGGGGTCGCCATAAATTGGCTGCAACTGGATGGCACACATGCAAGCTCTTGGCCATGTACAGTGGTAAGAAACTCCGGCATCCAAGAAAGATGAAATTGCACCTGTGCTTTCTATGGTTTTGTCACCAGGAACATGAAAGTATTTTAAGATGCTATGGCTGGCAAAATAGGTGGAGAATATTCATCTTTTGTTTCAACTGAAAAGAAGCTTTTTTACATCACAGTGAGGCTTGCAGCATGGCACACAGTAATGCAATGGCCACATGTGCTTCTGGCTTATACTAAGGAGGAGAAATCATATAGGTCAGACTGTGACCTACAAAAATGTATGAAGCAGTTGAGCTCAGACATGCATTATTATCCCAGGCTCAGTAATGCCAATAAGAAGCACTCCCCACTTAATGTCTGGTAATTACTGCTCAGGCAAACTACTACAAACCTCTAGTTTTCTGAAGGGTCCTCCTTGCTACCAAACACATATCCTTCAACTAGAAAAATATTGTATTTCTCTTCTAACCTTCATTTAATGGCATTTTATGCATTTATTTTGTAAGGAAGACTGGCTTCACTTTTAGATTATATAGTTGGTGACAAGCATAGTACACGTTTCATTGTATGCAGACAAAGACTGCTTATGACTTCAGGTGAGGTAAGGAATGTGGGAATCAGCATTTGTCGGAGAGGAGAACAGATGGAGGGTAAGAGACTGTCCTGACCACTCCCTCCCTGGCAGTGCTTCTGGGCCTCCTGGGCGGGGACACTGTGACCTCCTTACCTAGGGTTCCCCATCAGCTCCGGAGGTCGCAGCCACCAACACGGGAGGGCTCCAAGGCCACTGAATAGAGGGCGTTCATGCCAGGCAGAGGAGGAACACCCAAGATGCTGGCGGCCATACATGCAGCAACCCATCCCTCTGCACCCCAACTGGCTGTGCAGAGCAGAGCCTGGGTGGGGGCAAGTATGGAGGCTGGGCAAAGGGGGCCAAGGTGACAGCAGGCCAGGCACTTGGTGCATCTGCCCCAATGCTGCCAGGGGGGTGCAACAGATGTTGACTCCGCAAATGGGGGGCCATGGCCTGAGGTCTGCGAGCCATGGGACTGCCACTGTACACAGAGGAGGCACCTGGAGCGGACTTTGCTGCTGGGAGAGCATGGAAGCACAGCTGGTTCCCTTGGCAGTGGAAGACTGAAGGGCAGGGCAGGCAGATAGGGCAGGATGCTGAGAGACAGGCAGAATAGGGTGGGGTTGATATGCTCTTGTGGCGTGGGGACAGGAAAAGGGGTGGCAGAGATGGATAAAAGAAGTGCGGGAACACAGGAAGGGTGTTGGGTGTAGGAGTGAAATGGGAGAAGAGGTCAAAAGGATAACAAAGGAGACAGGCCACCATCAGATGGCCAGGAGGCACAACAGAGTAGCAAAGCCCACGCCCAGACTAAGGGGAAGAAGGCGGCACGTTTGCTGACTCCACTATAAGCTCGGAGGACAGTATCCACCCCCACGAGCTCAATAAATGCAGAGATCTCCATGTCTCTAACAGCATCAAACTCTGCATCTGTGTCATCCTTTGCTGGCCACAGGGACAGCAGGGAACAGCCACCCCCAGCCCTGGGCACTGCAGTAGGCATTCCATTGGCAGAGGGTGCCCCCTAGTGGCCACAGGGACAATCAGAGATGCTAGACTTCAGGTGGTATCTGGGGGTCACCTGGAATTACAGTCATCTCCAGATTGAAGAGATCTTCTGGAGAAAATGGCTGCTTTAGAGGGTGGACTCCATAGCATTATACTCCACTGAGGTCCTTCCCTACCCCAAATCCCACCCAGTCATGGCTCCATACCCAAAATCTCCAGGTATTTTCCAACCCTGAGCTGGCAACCCTACCAGGCAAGTTTCTTTAATCCCACGACAACTGCCTACAATTGTAATATATTTGTCAATGCGTAGATTCAGAAAACAAAGCAATAAAACAGTAAAGCAACTTGGTGTCTTGAATATTATTTTCAAACAACAAGCAAATTAATTGGTGACAAAGGTATTCCATGATGACAAAGAAGAATCAAGTCAGAAACTAATGATTCCCACACTGGATGCTGAAACTGCAATTGTAATAGATCCTGGGGTGCCCTGGAAGATATCCCTGCTGACTTAAGTCAGTTTGTGGCATCTGAATCACAAAAAAGCTATATGATAAATATATGCAAAACAGTACCAACTGTATGCATAAGCACACTTATAATTATTTATATCCCAAAGGAGCTTGCTGTGTACAATTAGGAATTGCATCTGGTGTTAGTATCATGTTTGTTTTAGAGAGGCAGGATTACAGGGCTGATTACAGAGCTTTCAGCTCCTTCAGACACAATAGCCCACTCTCGTCCAGCAGACAGAGTTCCTGCAAGGTGTGAGGCCCGTGTATATTTCGGGCAGAAAGTAATGAACATGGGCAGCGGTAATATAACTCAAGCAGGGCAATAAGGGCATCTGCATGGAGAATGGGTAAGAAGATCTTGTATTAATAGTTATGAAGGCAACATTCCTTTGGGTGGGGAAAGACTTTCAGCAGCAGTTGCCAAAGGGGACTATTTGGAAGGGCATAGAGCCTCCTGCATAGGAATAAGCTTTCAAAGAACTAAGAATTTGAAATTTAAGCCAACAAACTCTTGAAGGCTCACAGTCATACTTAACTTGCAACACAGCTGGTTTCTGGATGAAGCAGAGAATTGTGGAGTGGGGGATCTTCCATGACTGACTTTTGTGTGTGTTTTAAAACAACAGTCAATTTAGGGCACTGCCTGGGAGTCATAACTGGTTGATGTTTTTAGGTTCCTGTATAATTCTGTGGGCCATTCCGCACGAGTTTAAAGTAGCAGAAGGCTTACAAATGGTAAACGCTACTAATTTGCCGTTCCGCATGACGTCGCACACAATCTGCAACAGTCTGCTACACTAGCACTAAAATTGCTTCATTGTAGCAATTTCCAGTGAATCCAGAAAAGTGGATTCACCCTCAGAAAATCGCTACACTCCTGCCAGCAACCTGCAACACTAGCGAAAAAGACCTGTGCATTCTCAATGTAGTAGCTGCAACAAAGTCCCTCCCCCTGGCTCTCTCCTCCAAACTTCCAGCGAAGCGATCATCATTTTTTTCCCCTCGGAGCGAGCGGGGTAAGCAACGAACCGGCGAGGTTTCATTCACCCAGCGAGGCTTCTCCAGCTACAGTCCCTCCACAGAAGCGCTTTAAAGCTCCCCTAAATCCCCAAGCACAACACAGCCCCCTGTTTGCAAGTTCCTTTTATTTTTGGCGGAAAATCACCCCCGTACGGGGGGGCAGATTTTTTTTTCACTCGGGGGAGCATGGTAACGATGAATTGCCAGCTCACACGCCAGCTAGATGGGTCTCTCCGTTGCAACGAATCAACGCATATTCGTTGCAAAGTGTGTGTGTGTGTGATTTTTTAAACCTGTGCTTAACGGGAAAGGGTCTTTTCCGGAGCATGATAACAACTGCCCATTGGCTGTTCGGTTGATTGACGGCCAGGGGCGGGAACAACACAGAAAAAATCGCTTCCTTTCTAGCGATTCCTGCGAGACCGGAAACCTGTGGGGAACGAATGAAACGCTACTGGATTCCACTACAGATGCAGGTATGCAGAACGCCGAGATTCCACTATTTAAAATAGTGTTTCCGCTTTGTGGAACCAATTAGCAACATTGGTCCTTGTGTGGAAAGGCCCTGTGTTTTCAGATACCCGAACACCCTTCACATGCAATGTAACAGACATGCAGGGATAACTTCTTTTGCTATGCTAGAATTGCATAGTGGCTAGGTCTGAACCAGGGATCTCTAATTCAAATGTTTTCTTTACCATGAAGTCACCTTCTGTGAATATCAGCATGCCTTTTTGTGACATAAGAATAACTAATCTATTTTACTGGGTCATGATATGTATTAGAATAGCAAAATATTCATGGGAGTGGGGGCTCTGAAAGGGCCAGGCAAATGCAAAGAATTACTTTTAATTTTAACGAATACCTTCCTGTTAATTAAAAAAAAACATTTCAGCCAGAAGCTATGCACACATGGAAGGAATCTTCTGTGTAGGCCACACTAGCAGAATGGGAAATGACACCTGCAAGAGGTTGCCGTATGTACAGTTATGCAGTCTCAAAAGAACTACATATGCAGAGCACTAATTTTAGCTGTCCATGACTGGGGAAAGAATGAGAAGAGCTGGATATAGTGTCCTAATTTTTTCTTGCCCTGCCAAATTGTTGGGGAGCAATAAAGTATCTAGCCAAGACTGTACATCCAGCTTGGCTGGATTCAGAGAATCTAGTTATTTGAACTCAATCAGCATAATTGGCCAGAAAATTATCTCAGTTAAGGTCCATTTGAATATATTGGAAATGTGCAAAATCACATGATATACTCTTGTACAACTCTGCTCATTGTAACAGATCTTGAGCAAGAGAACTTTGTCATGGGTCATGGCCTTACTTTTTAGAGATGTAATCAAAAAACAGAAGTATCAGATTAAGGTAACACATATCATTTTGACAGAAAAGCATATCCTAACCCCGCCCGCGGTGCCGCGGGCGCCGCGGGCGCCGCGGACTAAATAAAGCTGTAAGGGCTTGGGGGGAGGAGTTAGGGCGGGCTCTGTCTGGGATGAGGAAGGGTGCCCATTGGCCCCTTCCTCCGGACAGACCATCGGCGGGGCCAATCGGCAGTCGCGAAGCCTCTCTGATTCCCGCCCTGCCGCCAAGGGAGCAACTGCGAGCCGCGCACAGCATGGCTTGCAGTTGCTCCCTTGCCGGCGGCCTGATGCGTCGGGAGGTGCAAAGCGCCTCCAACGCATCAGGCCGCCGGCACGCGGGACATGGCGGCCTGCTGACTTGCCGGCCGCACGCTGCCTCGCTAGCGCCCGCTGTATTGGACGTACAGCGGGCTTGCTTACCAGTTAGTCCATAAATCAAGAATCAATCACCTGGACAGATACTTACCATGGATGCTTTAAGCTGATTCTGCTTTGAACAGGGGGTTGGACTAGATGGCCTGTATGGCCCCTTTCAACTCTATAATTTTATAATATATATTAAACTGACTACTTCATTTAATCACATAATTAATTTTATGATAACTAAATCAAGTCATAGAATCTGCTTGGTATTTTAAGGAAACTATTTTCACAGACCTGCCCTCCCCCTTCCTGTATTGTTTAAATTTCTAATGGCAAGAGAACATTTTCCTTGGACATGCAGGAACATTACTTGTGACACATAACCCTGTTTTGTTGTTCAAGGGGATCAATGTATACATGATTCCACTGTTATAAACAATGTAGGTTACAATGAGATATGGCTAGTAAAAGCAATTACAGTGCATTAACATACTGGACAAGGATGAAAGGTCCAAGGCCACTGACACTGAAAATGAAAAGCAGTATATATATACTAGTAATCAAGCCTGCTGTATCTAAATACAATGGGCGCTAGACCAGGGAGCCCCCAGCAGCCGCGCAGAGCACGGCTGCCGGGGGCTCCCTTTGTCGGGGGCCTGACGCTGCGAGAGGAGCTTCGCGCCTCTCGCCCCGTCAGGCCGTCGGGCAGGGAGCACCCGGCAGCCGAGCTCTGTGCGGCTGCCGGGGGTTCCCTTTGTGGGCGGCCTGAAGCGGCGAGAGGTGCTTTGCGCCTCTCCCCGCATCAGGCTGCCAGGGGCTCCCTTGCTGGCAGCCTGATGCGTCGGAGGCGCTTTGCGCCTCCCGATGGGTCAGGCCGCCCTCAAGGAAGCAACTGCGAGCCGCGCTCCACGCGGCTCGCACTTGCTTCCTTGTCAGCAGGCTGGGAATCGGCCAGGCCAATCGGCAGGCGCTTCGCCTCATCACGGACAAAGCCCTCCCCCCAAGGGCTTAACGAATTATTTAGCCGCGGGCGTGTTAAGGATTGAAATATACAGAGTTTATTTTCTTTACACAATGTAAGTTTTATTACTTTTGCATTTGATTTTTTTCCTTGCCTGGCTCCTCTCTCACCTCCCTTCAAGAAAATAAAGAAAGAGGCTTGGCTCCCCCCGCCTTCTGAACTACCTTAACCACGTGCAGAAGACTTTCCTGTTTCAATGGGGAAGGGGGGGAGAGAGGAAGACCCGAGTTCAAAGCGATCTGAATTAAACAGGATTGACAATGGAATAAAGAAAGTAAGTGCAGACTCTGCCTAGGTGAGACATGGGAAGTCACTGGACTAACAGCTCATCAACAGACTAACATGATTGGTTCTATTGGAGAAAATGGATGCTTTGGAGGTAGACTTGGTGGCATTGTACTCCACTGAGGTCCCTGTCCTTCCCAGGCTCTATCCTCAAATCTCCAGGAGTTTCTCAATCTGCATCTGGCAGCCCTACCCCTTTATCCTCTACCAGTGGCCATAGGCGACCTGGCCGTATCTCAGCAAGATGCAAGTAGATAATAAACATTAGATTCAATATAAACAATGACACAACAAGAAGAATCTGATTCTACTCATATGACAAAAGCTTGTTCACATGTAAAGCAGATAAATTAAGTAGCATCTATACCAGGACAGCACCAATGGCAAATCAAGTGATAGATGGAATCACTGTCTTCACTCTAAAAGTGTAGCCCCCCCCCCCCAGTATAAGCCCAGTAACTTCAATGAACTTTTGAGTGGAGTAACTGCACAGAATCGCACTGTCAATGTACCGTATTTGCCGGCGTATAAGACGACTGGGCATATAAGACGACCCCCCAACATTTCCACTCAAAATATAGAGTTTGTTACATTACAGTACAGTACTATGGGCCACTATGGGCAGCTATGTCTATCCCAACTGAAGTGCACCCGGCGTATAGGATGACTCCCCCACTTGGAGGCATGTTTTTCAGGGGGAAAAAGTAGTCTTATATGCCAGCAAATACTGTATGTCTGTGTGTGAAGTATTAGAAAGTCATAGTTGATGTATGGGGATCCTAGTAAGGGGCTTTCAAAGAGAGTGAGAAGCAAATACGGTTTGCCATTCCCTTTTTCTGCAAAGTCTTCCTTGCTGCTCCCCTGTCCAAGTACTTGACCCTGTTTAGCTACTGGGACCTGATAAGATTGAGCTACACTATGTCATTTCACATCCTCCGCACTGTCAATACACTACATAATTTTTCTACAGTTAGCACCACCATACACTGAAATACTGATTTGCAACATGAGTGAACAATGGCATTAGGTTGTCCATTAATCTTTGATTAGAATAAGGAGGAAGGACTCTGTTGTCATGAGGAAGGTTAAATGTAAGGACACAGGTAATTAATAGTAAAACTATTTTTACTACTTATTTGTATCTATAGGTGAACAATTTGTTTGAGTCACATTCACAGCCAGTTATCTTGATTTCAATAGATAAAGGCAGAAAGCGTTTCTAACCAACACAATTTGAATTTTTAGTTTCAAATACAAAACTTAAACTGTGCAAATTGATTTGATTTTAAGGTTTGGTCATCTTAACGTGACCAGCTTCAAAGGGAGTTTCACATATATTTCCTTAGGCGTTTGCCAGATAAGACAAAGTTAAACAATAAAAATACTGAATAATGAAAAGTTAATCGTGTGAGTACAGCATTACACATTATCTAATCTAAAAAACAGAAAAAACGTTTTAAAGTGCTGACAATTCCGATTAATTAGTGACTTCAAGGCCTTATGCAGTCAGGACATATACATTGATCCTTTTCCAATAAATTTATCAGATTATATGTCAATGAAAAGTTAGGTTCCCACCTGTGCTTCACACCACAATGTCTAGTATTAGAATTCATCACAAAAGCTTGTCCTTATTTCCCATTCCTTAACAATTTCTAATCTTAACAGGAGGCTTTCAACTCAATGATTACTGTAAATATCCAGTGAGGCCCATTTTCATCGTTTGTAACAGTCTTGATTGACAAGCCTCAAATGCAACCTTATATTTACAGTGTCCAATCTTTCAATAGTAATATTTTTAAAAAGAACATCAGTCTAGCATTTTCATTATTATATTGACAATGTTTCAAAAGAAAATCTTGTCATGTTTTTAAAGTATTAGTATTCCCTCATCGTGGTCCCTACAGGTGGCTTGAAGGTGTGGCAGGTTACAGTGGATTAGCGATAGGGTTGTGAGTGTCCTGCATAGTGCAGGGGGTTGGACTAGATGACCCATGAGGTACCTTCCAACTCTATTATTCTATGATTCTATGACTGCCACAGATGGAGAGAAATGGAGTGGGTGGGAAAAGAGGAGGGGGGGGAAGAGATGGGGAAGAAGGACCCTGCCTGGTGGAAAGATACCAATAATTCTGGGCCAAGGGAGATATAGCAGTGGGGGGAGATTAAATAATGCAGGGGCAGCGATGTACATAGATCCAATAGGGCCTTGGTCATGGGGTTCTCACTGCCATCGGGCTGGTTGATACGCGCGTAGCCCTTCAAATCTCCAACCCATCCCCAAAATCGGAGGAGAGGGGGCTAGGGTGGAACCATACTTTGCAATGCCAGGTCAATCAATAACAGGTCCTTAACTATGTGAAATAATTTTGCAAGGCATGAGGTTGACCTGGCATGTATGACTGAAATTTGGGTGTGAGAGGGCAAGACTATTGCCCTTACCCTGAAAAATCTGGCTTCAGATTTTTTGGTCTTGCATCAGTCTCAGCTCCTTGGTAGGGGAGAGGAGGTAGTGGTCTTGGTCTGGGAGACCTATCCCTTCAGGGCTCTCTCAGCGCCATCGATCCCGGAGGTAGAATGTGTCATCTTAGGATGACACCACCCAGTACACCACCCAGTTGAGAACATGGCCATCTGGGTGGTGTACTGCTTACCCACTATGTCCCCAGATGCCCTGCCAGGCCTGCTGGAGACGGTGGCCACCTAGGCATTGCAGTTTCCTAGACTTTTGATTCTGGGGGCTTCAATGTCTATGCGGACTCACTGTCCCCAGGACTTGGCCCAGATCTTGTGTCAGTCAACCCAACACTAGGGTTCTTGCAATTTTACATCTTGTGGTGCAGGGTGGTAAGGCAGCCGACATACTGTCTGAAGCTCTGGCCATGAGGCTGGGAGTTCGATCCCAGCAGCTGGCTCAAGGCTGACTCAGCCTTCCATCCTTCTGAGATCGGTAAAATGAGTACCAAGATTGCTGGGGGGGTAAAACAGTAATGACTGGGGAAGGGAATGGCAAACCACCCTGTACTGAGTCTGCCAAGAAAATGCTAGAGGGCATCAAGCCAAGGGTCAGACATGACTCGGTGCTTGCATAGGGGATACATTTATTTATTTATTTATTTATTTATTTATTTATTTATTTATTTATATACCAACCTCCCCAAAGGCTCATGCCTTTACTTTTACCATCACTAAATATAATTAAGCTCAAATTCACAGCTCACTCCCTACCTGATTGGACCTCCCTGGGGTTGTGCCACCAAGAGAGAGAGCACTTTGTTAATTAGAGCCAATCGGTTCTAACTGTACTCCGCCAATGAGGCCCCATCAGTTCAAATTGCACTCTACAAATGAGGGCCAATCAGCTCAAGTTGCATGCTGACAACTCACTCCCTGATTGCCTCCCAGGAAATATTCCACCAATAGGAGATGGCCCTCAGTCGGGAATGGCACACCCTGGTATTTTAGTCCCAATCAGGAGGGAACCATCAGCCAGGAAGTTCTAATAAAGGGGTCAGCTCTCCACCTCCAACTTCCTGCTGGTTTCAGAGGTTTGCTGGGTGGGAGAAAAGGCAGCTTCAGAGCATGCACACCACTACCAGTAAGTTTCCCTGGCCTCTTTCATTTCAGAGGATATGGGTAGGAAATAACTGCCTTCTGGAGGGGAGGGTTGTGGGAGGCCCGGAAATGGCCCTGTGCTGGCCCTCTGGGACCCAAGGAGGCCAGGACAAGCCTCTACTCTGGGAATGTTTACTCATGATGACCTCCCATTCCAGGAGATTTCCAGGCCGCACCTGGGTCAGAAATGAGTCAGAAATGTTCCTTGAAGTTTGGAGGTGGGGCCTCAAGTATTCAGGGTGGGCAGGAGCTTTTGCCATGTAGTTAGCCCCCAGGAAGGCCACAGTGCAGGTATGCATCCTAGGGCCTGTTGTTTCCCTTGGTTCAATGGGCTTTGTTCTAGTTTAAGATAAAGTTTAAGAACACTCTCAAAACGCCTGTAACTAAGAACGTCTAATTGTAAAATATATGAATTGTATGTAAAAAAATGAATTCCTCATTCCAGCCACTCTTTCCCTCTTTGTAAAATAAAGTATTTTGTTTCCTGGCTGATAACAACACTCTCAGTGCCATTCTGAAGATGATTTTTAAGAAAAGAGGGCTTTTAACATCTTCCAAAAATATTCCAGGGCTGAACCAAAGCCAAAAGATCTGTCAGTGAAAGGGTGGGACAGATAAATTCATTCTGTAATAAAGAAACTATGCTACAAAGGCAGCTCAGTCTTTGAGGGAACAACATTTGATTCTGGAAGAGAAATTTACCTCAGATTAAGGAAGATTGTGAGGGTCCATACAACTTTCAGTATAAATGAGTGCATCTATTAAGTGATTTCTGAAACTGAACAGATATCTAGCATAAAATGAAATAAAATAAAGGTAGACCATAAGAGCCTAATCCTGGACATTACTTGGGGTCTCAGTTTACTAGAAATTTTACATACTGATGTGGAAACACATATTCTGGTGCGTTAGGGGCTGGAGTGGAATGGAAATGAATATGGATATGATGTCCATCTGTCCCGCCTCATCCTACAGAAAGCACTGACCCTGTCTGGTGGCATAAGAAGCAGGGAGGTGGTATAGATAGGGCCAAGTGCCAACAAATAGGAATGGCAGCAGCCCTGAAGAAGAGGACTCGGTGCTGAAAAAGAGGAGTTGCAGCAGCAGATTGCATGGCCATGGCCTGGGGCTGGGCACCAAAGGCAGGCTGCAGCAGAGCGAGCATGACTTATTGCAGCCATGGGCTGGGGCCTAGTGCTAAAGATGGGTGGTGGCATAGTGTGGAAGATGGATGGTGGCAGCAGAACAAGGGGGCTCAGTGTGAGGCCTTGACAGCTGCTGCTGCCCCAAATCCACCTCTCCCCGTGCTGGCCTCTGCCCAAGGCCAAGTGCCCCACTCTCCTTCTCCGGCCTTCAGGCTGAGATGAAGGGGGTTGCTGTGGGAATGGGGGTGGCCCCTGGTGAGAATCACATTCTTGTAGATTATGTCATAGATTAATCTATGACAATCCGATTATCTCAATTCCCTGGTAACCTGGTTTCAATGTGAGGCTAGCAGAATAGGAGAATTTACCTGTGTGGCTTTGCATGGGCTCAGCATCTTTTAAGAACTGGTCCACTGCATGTGGATAGCAGCTACATGTGCAGCATTAGCACATCAATACAATGCCCTTTCTGACATCAAATCTTTGAATGTAGATCTTTGCTAAGGTAGTGTTGCCAGCTATGGGTTGGGAAATTCTTGAATGTTCGGGCTGGAGCATGGGGATGGCAGGATTTGGACAGGGGGCTTCACAAGGTAAATGCTGTACCATTCACCCTCCAAAGTACCCATTTTCTCCATGAGAAACTGATCTATGTAGTCTGGAGATTAGCTGTAATTCAAAGCCCTACAGGTCCCACCTGAAGATTGGCAAACCTGACCAAGGTTTCCGTTTAAGTGAGGCATTGAGTCTATGCAATGTTGCATGGGGAAGATCTTGCTCCAGCATCACTTTTAAATCAAATATGTGATTTATGAACTTAAGCAGGAGGAGGTTTATTCCTCCAACCAAGTAGATAGTAACAATACAACTGAATAAATTATAACAAGGCTTATTGAACTACAGTGTGATTTCTTCTCTGACAATGCAGCTGTTATTAAACACTTATTCCATGACTACAATAACAAAGAAAAGGGTGACCACCAAGAGTATTGGCTTCTTGGCGATGAAGATGAAACAACCATTAAGCATAAGACACATTCAGAATACTGTGGACCATAAAGGATACTTTTCAAGGGCAAGATATGACATCTAATCTAGGCCTTATATTTGACATCTCTGCTATAACCTCCACACTCCAGAGTCTATGAAGGAAATACACCAACCTGTTCTATGAGAACATTCTATTTAAAAATACAAATTCACCATCAGCCACAGCAACATGTAACACTGTTGTCTTCCCCTCCCCCCCAAATCTAGTACCAGACACGAAACTGAGCAACTGATACAACTGTATAAAGAAATGCTGCTATTGCCAAATGGTGCCATTTTGGATCTCTTTCCCATGAGGATGCCTGAGCAAAGATGTTTTGCCTTGAGATGTTGGGCAACCTTGTAGTTTCACACTTTCCTGCTGCCAGCCCAAGATCATCTATGCAAGCTTCTATCAACAATTGCAGCTATAGCACCTCCACTTTGCTTCACTGTTTGCTCTCCTTTGCTCCATCAGTTAACACAAGGTCACAAGAAATAGCTGCTGGATGCTTGTTACAAACTCAGAATTCCACACAGCAAACCTGGTAGTAACATTTGCAGTATCAAGAAGAATCCCAATGGATAAATGATAAATATTAGGGGTTCTGGCCTGTTTCACAGCTATTTTCCATCAGTGTGCTCAATCAATAGAGAGCTGCAACATCTGTGAAGTATGATTCAAATACAATTTTCTTATGGGAAAATGTATAATCCATGAACTGGAAGTGAAAACAGCAGAAATGGATTGTAGGGAAATCAGTGTACATCTCATGGACAATTACTGTGTCACTAGTTAATCTTGTGTTTATTGTATCTTTGGTTCTGAGGAAATTCTAAATTTAAGAAATTATCATAATCAGAGTGAATGCCATTTTCCTTGGGCTCAGCACCCTGACAGTGTCGGGATAGTCAGTTAGTCTGAGATGAAAATATAGATAAAGAAAAGCTCTTATGATTATGTCTCTCCCCCTCCATTAGTCCCGGATTAATGAAACAGATCTGAACTGAGATGAATTAAGGCATCTTGTTTAAGTTATCTTTATCCATAGGTTAAAAAGCCTTACGATTTCCTATGAGAACCAAGTGGACATTTGTTTTCCATGACCAATGTTAGCTCATGGTAATTAGGAATTATGGCCTAAGCAGGAGATCAAAACTATGAAATGTACAGTGGTATATTGCATCTTCCTATTATCACTTATCTAATTCAACACAGTATATACACATGTCAGCAGTATCTAAATCCAGGCATATGGGTTTTCCCTAGATTTCTATTTCTATTCCATAATTTCTGTCCATGCTAATACAACAACCCATGATAATTCTGCAGTGACACAAGCACATACAATACATGTAGGTGTGACCATTTAGAACTATGACCAAAGCCAGAATTCCTGAATGAAACCGGTTATGCTTATCATTATGACCTACTTTCTAAAATGAAATGTACATTCAGCTACAATGTGACCTACTCAATAAACCTCTAGAATATCATTTACAATCTGAAAACATCCAGAGAGTGGAAAATAGGAATGCCTATTATAAAGGTAAATAAGGTGCATATTATTCTGTACCCTTGTACTTACATTTATAGCCATGACAGCAAGGTTGTGAATTAGGATTTGGTGCCATATAACATACCAAACAAATGATATGGATCTGTCCTAAATGGTTGTGAGGAAGCTAAGGGACCATAAATCACTCATGCCATCCAAGTGAAATGCACTGCAAGTCATTCAGTCAATTGCAGTGAAAACAGCACATGGACTGAACACAGAGACCTACACAGAGGACCAGGTGTCTGTAGAATATGCATGTATGCATGTGTGTGCACACACTCACACTTATGTACGCACTGCACCCAACTCAAATCCTTAAAGCAATGCATTAAAACATGATGTAGGATGAGACCGATGCACCTCCCTGATATGCATCTCCACCAATCAATCAATGACGAGGTCCATCAGTGCCTACATTTCTAGATGGTTTTGCTGCATCTGATTATGCTACTTCACTAAGGCCCAGCCCCATTTTGGGGCAGTCAGCATTTAGGATTAAAAAAAAAAAAAAACAATCCTTGCCATTTCTAGTTGACAGTTATTTTCAGGGTGTCCCATTTTGTGAAAGGAAGGCAAGCATTCTGTACCCTGTATCTCAGCCAAGAGGATGGTGAAGACGAATCTCAGCGCTGCATTTTCCTAAATCAACTCCTCATCAGCAGCCTTCATCCCTCTCCATTTTCCTTTCCCCCTCACACTCACATGATGCTCCCTCCCTTCCACCCTTCCAAGCAGCCCTGATGAAAGTCATTGTTATGACACAGTTCTGATGCCAATACCCAGCGCCACACAGCAAAAATTCACCCTGGCCGGATTAAAAAAGACCATTCCCAACAAGCAACAATAGAGAAATGCCAGCGCTGCTTCATTGCTCATGCTCACCGTGTTGAAACCAAGGGAAGATGCTGCAAGGCGAGGGATGGGCCAACTGAATCCATTTTCCCTTCTACCAAGGTTGCTTCAGAGCACAACATCAGCAGCTGTTCTCCCCCCCCCTTCCTTTGCTTGGTGATGCTGAAGATGGAAACCACCCACCAGCAATAGCCTGAGCCTCAGCCACCTCCCTCTTGGAGGAGGAGGTTGATGAGCTCACTGAGGAGAGAGCCTGGAAATTGCAGCATGCGCCGCCTCCTCCCCCTCCCCTGCTGCGGTGCTTAGCTCTCCCTGGGCACCATGGCAACGGCCATAAAAGATGGAGAGGAAACAAGGAGATGGGGAAGAGGGGGGGGGGGAGAGAGAGAGAGAGATGCAGGCTTTTCTCAGCGAGGGAAAACGGCTTTTGACAGGCATGCAAATCACAACAGAGGCTGCTGTTATTGATTGGGGGGGGGGGGAGAAGGGGGTGGTTTTCTCACCCAAGCAATCCAGGACAAGGCTTCATACACAGTCCGTCTTCATATGGGGAACCTTTTATTTTTCCTTACCAAATCTGAGCCCTTCAATCAGTTAAGTCTTTTATGCAATGAGAAATGGGGGTTAGCTTGAACTGTAGAAAAGTCAAACGGAAGGGCATTGTCATTATGGAGCTTTCAGGACTTGTTACCAGTAGCAATGCAATGCATCTTTCCTTGCTGCCTTAAGAAAGAGAATATGCAAATATGGGTGCTAGAAAAATAGCATGAATCCCTTTGCCTGTTAGCAAATATAAACCTTATCCCACTCCTGATAATTTCTGATATTCCAGCAGCAGTACCCTCCCTCCACACAATTACTATGGAATAAATGCATATCTTTCTATGGCCCAGCATGGCCTCTTTGACAATGAATATCAATCCAACAAATATTGTGACAATTTGGCTGTTTTTGGATAAATTGGCTGTATCATACAGTGCGTTCTGCTTTCAGTGACACAGTAGTTTAAAGATGCTATACTTTAAAGGGCTTTACTGAGCATTTAAATAATTACACCTGGATGTTAGAGCATCACTTCACAAACACAGTGCCATTTTTAACTTACATTCTTCTGTGCAGAAGTAATGGATTCAGAATTATTTCAGATGTTTGATATTTTAAGAGTTCTAGTGATTCATACATCTCTGATAAAATCTATTAAAATGTATGATAGCCAGGCTGAAAACCCAGATTAAACACATGTATATGTAATATGTATCTACGTATACACAGGTACAATCACACTTGTATAGATTCATGTGGCATTATCCCCCCTGCTGCCCCTCTGGCTGAGCCACCAGCAGTTGCGGCTGATTCATTGCCCAGGCCCAGCAATCTCCAAGCACCACCTGGAGACATGACCACAGAAGATCAGGTTGGGGATCATGACCAGCCCAATGAACCTGAAGATGATCAACCTGGTCACAGCCAGACTGGCACCCAGCCTGATGTTCCTCCGTATGCCAGCCCTGAAGTCTCACCAGAAGAATGGCACTGCTGGTCCCAGGTGAAGACCCCAGTGAGTCCCACATGGCAGTGTCAGAGGAGGCGATCTCCTCTGACAGTTGTCAGGAGATCAGCACACCTGACAGCTTGCTGACTGGGTAGATAAGGCTCAGCTGTACCTCCTTCTTCTGATGAGGACTAGGATCAGCTGTAAGCTGCTCCACCGGGTTTGGCTGTATTTAAGAAAGGTCTTGAGGTGAGGTCCTTCATGGGTGCAACAAGTGAGTTCCCTGCCTGTCTTCCCAGACAACTCCATGTTCCAGTTAGCTGTCCTAAATGGTGAAGCTCTGCCTGACTGACTCTCAGTTCATGACTTCAGCCTGACTCCTTACTACACTCCTGGTTCTAGAACCTTGGCTTTTGGTTCCTGACTGCGCTCCCAGCTTCAGACCTATGGTTTGGCTCCTGACTAGGTCCATGACTTCTAACCAGGCTTTGACTCGACTGATGCTCTGGCTCCTGACCCGAACTTGGCTTGACCTTGTTCCCCACCTACTGTGTGAACTGCGTCTGTAGTTCCTGACCTCCTGGACTGGTCTGTGATTTCTGGCTTGCACACCCCTTCCTTGGCACAATAACCTGGCTGAGTAGGTGCAACCTGGTAGGGCAGCACAGGTAGATAACTGTGTTCATCAGAAGCAGCAGAAGAAAATTTGGGTCCAGTGGCACCATTAAGACCAACAAAATTTTATTCAAGGTATAAGTTTTGTGTGCACGCATACTTCCTTAGATACAATGGACTTCTGTAACTTGCTCTACTCTGGCCTGGCCTGCCCTTATCCTTGGTCCAGAATGCGGCTGCCAGGGTCCTCACAGCAATACCTCGGGGGTCCCACATCTGGCCTATCCTCCAGCAGCTGTGCTGGCTCCTGGTTGAATTCCGGTTCAGGCTTAAGGTGTTAGTTATCACCTTTAAGGCCATACATGGTCTGGGCCCAGTATACCTGAGGGACTGCCTCTCCACCTACACTCCTCAGAGAGCCTTGCGCTCTACTACATCCAACCTCCTGGTGGTCCCTGGCCCCAAGGAAGCCCGCTTGACCTCAACCAGGGCCAGAGCTTTCTCTATTCTGGCCCCCACCTGGTGGAATGAGCTCCCAGAGGAGATCAGAACCCTGACAGAACATAAACAGTTCCATAGGGCCTGCAAAAGGGAGCTCCTCTGCCAGGCATTTGGTTGAGGTTGACCCAAACCACCGCTTCCAGTTGGCCCCCAAACTCCCCCTCCGCCTCGACCAACAATAATCAATTTAATCCACTGGGTCCCAGTAAGTGTTAAGCTGAGGGTCTCGCAATTTCTATTTATAATGTTATTGTTTATGATCTTGTTAAGTTATTATTGTTATATTGTTATTACCATTACCTGTTACCATATGTTAATTGTATCTCCTCTGTTTTCTGTAATCCGCCCTGAGCCCTTGGGGAGGGCGGTATATAAATATAATAATAATAAAATAAATAAATAAAGTAGTCTTGACATATAGGTAGAGCAGCCTTTCTCAAATCTTTTACCATTGAGAAATCCCTGAAACATTCTTCAAGTTTTGAGAAACCTTGGAAGTGATGGCAGCAAGTCACACCTTCCTGCCACACCCCTGGGAGTCACATGTCACTATATCATCCCGACACTCCCACCAGATATGAAATCACCGGGTCACACCCACAGCACATAAAATTGCATGTATTTGGCAAACTAAGCAGCATGAGTGGCAACCCACCAAGTGCAGACAACTTATTCCAACCCTGTAGGGTTTTCCAAGTTTGCCACTGCAACCTGGGACTTCCGTGGTGGCCTCCATCCAAGTGCTAACCAGGGCTGACCCTATTTAGTTTCTGAAATCTGATGAGATTAGACCAGCGTGGGCTATTCAGGCCAGTACTTGTCAAGCACAGGGGCTATCAAAAGGAGACAATACTGGGATCTGCATCTATTTATCTTTCACAGATTAAATGGCAGAATCCAATGTTGCCATTGTTTGAGAGGGTGTTTATATGCACCTCTTGTCTGTGACAGAGGTTACTGCTGGGCATTTTACCAAACATCTGCCCCAGCTGTAGGGTACAACCAACCTGAGGTAGTTTGGCCACTGTACTAGGATGACAGAGTAAATTCCACTTCATTTCATTGTTGCCTTTGTACAGACTATTTCCTTTAGGAAGTATTCATTTGAAAATTAACCTTAGTTAAGTAGTATCTAAGAGGGCACCGGTGGTACTAAGCAAACAATTTGCTGTGCTTTGAAAAAGTGTAATGTTCTAGTGGCTCAGTAACAGCTTTAAAGGCCCTTTTTTGACACTGTAAAATGGCCACAATGACATTCAAAAGCAGTTACCTTTGTTACGGATTGCAGACTTAAAACACTCTAAAATACAAAAGCAGTCATAGAATCAAAGAATCATAGAATCATAGAGTTGGAAGGGATATCATGGGTCATCTAGTCCAACCCCCTGCACTATGAAGGACACTCACACCCCAATCGCTCATCTACTATAATCTGCCACCCCATTGCCTTCACAGAATCAGCTTCTCTATCAGATGGCTATCTAGCCTCTGTTTAAGAATTTCCAATGACAGAGAATCCACCACCTCCCGAGGAAGCCTGTTCCACTGAGAACCCGCTCTAACTGTCAGGAACTTCTTCCAGATGTTTAGATGGAAATTCTTTTGAATTAATTTCATCCCATTTGTTCTGGTCTGTCCCTCTGGGGCAAGAGAGAACAATTCTGCTCCATCCTCTTTATGGCACCCTTTTAAATACTTGAAGATGGTTATCAGATCCCCTCTCAGTCATCTCCTCTCTAGGCTAAACACACCAAGCTTCCCCAACCTTTCTTCATATGTCTTGGTCTCCAAACCCCTCACCATCTTTGTTGCCCTTCTCTGGACACGTTCCAGTTTGTTAACATCCCTCTTCAACTGGGGTGCCCCACTGAACACAGTTTAGTATCGTCTGCAAATTTAATAAGTATCCCCTCTAATCCCTCATCCAAATCCTTTATAAATATGTTGAACAACAGGCCCCAGGACAGATCCTTGGGGCACTCCACATGTCACTCTTTTTCCAAGAAGATGCTGAACCATGAATAAGTACCCTCTGGGTACGATTTGTCAACCAGTTATTGATCCACTTGACAGAATTAAGATCCATACCACATTTTACCAACTTGTGAACAAGAACATCACGTGGAACCTTATCAAAAGCTTTACTGAAATCCAGATAAACTATGTCCAAGGCATTCCTCTGATCCAGCAAGGTAGTCACTTTCTCGAAAAAAGAGATAAGGTTGGTCTGACATGACTTGTTCTTGTGAAACCCATGCCGAGTCTTAGAAATCACAGCTCTTATTTCCAGCTATTCAAGGACTGAGTGTCTGATTATTTGTTCCAAAATTTTGTCAGCTACAGATGTCAAGCTGATGGGTCGATAATTACCTGGATCCTCCTTTTTCCCTTTCTTGAAGATGAGGTTGGTTCTCCAACAGATATCTGGATAATTGAAATTATCCATGACCACTGTTTCCCCCTGTTTTGAAAATTGTGTAATTTGGTCTAGCAGTATCTCATTCAAGTCCTCTGACTGGCTTGGTGGTCTATAGCAGACCCCCCTGAATGAGGTTAGTATATGTACTGAGATAAGAAACCAATATCCTTATTAATTCCCAAGGATTCCATTGTTCTAATTTTTATAATTTCCTTTGCAATAAAACAGTTACTTTGAGATCATCCATAGAATGTCTTGGAAGGCTGCAGTGTTCTCCTACAGGTTTCTCAGTCTTATGATTCTGGATGTCAGATTTGTGTGCATTTATCTATTAATGAAGGATTTGATCTGCTTGCCATGTGTAGAGAACTGAAGGGCATTGTTGGCATTTAATGGCATATGCAGTGTTAGAAGATAAGCCTGTGAATAAGCCTGAGAAGGTGTAGCCTGAGATCACTGTAGTCCAGTGATTATGTTGTCTGTGTCTGTGTGGTAGCAAATTTGGCATCTGTGTTTATTGTAAGCTCTGGTGCCAGTGTCCATGTTATTACTGTGGGTGAGGGATTGTTTGAGATTGTGGGGCTTCCTGTGCAGAAGAAAAATGAGCTGTGAAGAGAACTGTCATTATTAAGTAGAGGTTGTAGGTCACTGATGATGCATTGAACTGTTTTGAGTAGAGAGTTTATGTGACCACTAGTGGTGTTTCCTTTGGGCCTGTTTTGGTAACCAGAGAACATCTGGCTCAAAAGAAAACTCCCAGGGGCAAATCTTTTTTTGTGCACAGACAGCTCACCAATCTTAAACAACTCTTCATCCACAATAACACAACATCTAATTTTAAAAGGAACATAGAAATTGGTACCAGAGCTTTAAACATAATCAAAAGAAAAATAACATTTTGTGGAGCAGAGAAAAAAACCTCCTGTAAAATATTTTCTCTTTTGCAATGACTTCTTAAAACAAAGATTTATTCATTCAGAATATGTAATACAAAAGGATTATTCCTAAGAATGCTTTAAACCTATTACCACTAATTTTGAAGCATGTACAGTGACTAATTATATCCACAACTAATAGTAAAGCCCATTGCATTCTATAATGCAACAGGCACTAGTTCGTGGTTTGGTGTGGGATTAGTGCCTCATTTGGAAGCTGGCAACTGTAAGAGGAGGTCTCTCTGTGCACACCGGTTTTGACCCTGGTCGGGTTTATGCAAACTGAGGTAGTATGGAATTCCAGAACACAAACCTATACCAATATGGCAACCTTACCTCCTATCTGCAATGTTTTATTGACCTGAAATAGGTCAGGGGGTGCTATGTGGCTGTGGGGGCACTACACACTTTTGAGGCCCCACTTCCAGACTTCAAGGAATATGTTCAGACCAGGGACAACCTCCAGGTGGGGCCTGGAGATCTCATAGAATCATATAATCATAGAGTTGGAAGGGGCCACACAGGCCATCTAGTCCAACCCCCTGCTCAACGCAGGATCATCCCAAAGCATCCTAAAGCATCCAAGAAAAGTGTGTATCCAACCTTTGCTTGAAGACTGCCAGTGAGGGGGAGCTCACCACCTCCTTAGGCAGCCTATTCCACTGCTGAACTACTCTGACTGTGAAATTTTTTTCCTGATATCTAGCCTATATCATTGTAATTTAAACCCATTACTACACGTCCTTTCCTCTGCAGCCAACAGAAACAGCATCCTGCCCTCCTCCAAGTGACAAACTTTCAAATACTTAAAGAGGGCTATCATGTCCCCTCTCAACCTCCTTTTCTCCATAGGGCTTGGTCCCTTGTTCATAGGGCTTGGTCCCTTGGCCCCAGATCATCCTCGTCGCTCTCCTCTGTACCCTTTCCTTCTTGAAGTGAGGCGGGTGTAACTCTGTTGGAGGTCCCTGAGGGAGGTTTGCCTGGCCCCAACCAGGACTAGGACCTTTTTGGTCTTGGCCCTGATCTGGTGGAATGCTCAGGGACAGAACTTTCTCAGTTACATAAAGCCTGTAAAACAGAGCTCTTCTGCCAGGTCTTTGCTTGAGATCAGGGCAATTATGATCTGGGCCCCTCCCTATGCCAGCCAGGTTATTGGTCTACCGCTACTGTTGCCCCATGAAGCATTAGTTAAGAGGCCTGTATAGCTAGGGGGAGGGAATCTATTTTATCACCACCAAGGGAGGGTTTTTATCCAGTTTGGTTATTTTATGGGGATTTTATTGTGGGGTATGGATGTTACCCACTTCAAGTCATTGTGTGGGAGTGGCAGACTATAAATTGAATAATAAATTAAAAAATAAAATATCAGTTGGTAAGTGTTTAACAATTTTTAAAAAATTAATTAAAAATCAATTATCTCCCACATATTCAGAATCTCTTCCACGGCTGTCAAGAAACTCCAGAGTTTCACGAAACCTTGGTTGAGAAAGCCTGAACAAGGTATACAAATCCATCATCTCTAGTCCAATTCATTAAAAGGAAAACAAATTAACCAAAAGAAAATATTAAATGATTTCATTTCTGCCACCCACAAGATATACAGCATATCTATTCCCAGGGAGAGGCTGACACTGACCTTTTCAATAAGACCGTTTATGCACTGGAGGTTTCATGCTGGGCTGCAGGCTAGAGTTTTATTTGTGGCTGGTTACCCCACCTCTTCCTGCACCCACATGGGGGAGCATTTGGCCCGGTATACCTCATCCGCCCCCGATTTGTGCTCCTGCATAGGAGCTGGGGCAGTGAAGTTCCCAGTGCATAAATGGTATAAGTGAGGCAAATGTCTTTCTTGGGTGGGCTTTTTTACAGACTAAAATTTTCTGTGATTCAAATGTCATTCAGGTGGCAAAACACAATAACCCCTCACATTTTGGACTGGGATTGTGACAAGACGGGCAGGGAGAGCACGCCTTCAGATGCTGAAATCACTCCAATCCCTGCAAGTTTCTCCTCAAGAGCATGATCTACTTTACAAAGCTAACCCTCAAGAAAGTCATTGAATCATTGCTAAACTGTTGCGGGAAAGTGGCAGATCATGACATGGACAATGCAGTGTTACAGTGCCCCTTTTCAAGAAAAGTATGATGAATTTCAGTTGGTATAATAGAGAGTGATGGATGGACTTTAAGGGATTATTATTCAGCATTACTCAGCAGTGGCTCTGAACTGTAGATAATATATAGTAAGTCTGGAAATTAACAGAAGAGATGTCAGATACACACCATGAGAAGTCCCATATATTGTGATTCAAATATATGATTATATTATGCAAAGCAATATAACTAATTCTGAACCTGTTATATGTGCAGGTTCCTGGAGCCAGCTAATGGGGCCAGGGTTAGAGGAAAGACATTTTTCTACAAACCCAGGAGACTCCCTCAGGTTTTGAGAAAAATGTGAAAGCAAAAAAATAAGAAGGGTTTTTTTAAAAATCCCTCTAAAGTGAAGAGTGTTTGCTGCACTTACATACATGTTATGTAACAGGGAGAGGAGAATTAGCTGAGTTTGCACACCAGGACGTAGCTGACAACAACAATCCCTTCACTAGAACTTCTCCTTTGCCAGCCAGTGGTCAGGGAAGAGAAGGAGACCAGGACCATTCCCTCCCTTGAGCTAAGCAGGCAGGCAGGGGTGGGGTGAGTGAGATTTAGCACAGGCCACCTCCCCCACTGCTACTGCAACATCAGCCAAACTAGAAAAATTCAACCAATTGGCTAGTACAAAAATATAATCTTTTTTGTTTATAATTATTCCAATTTATTCTGTAGACTAGATTTAAAGCCTATTCTATTTTTGAATAAAAAGGGCACTAGGGCCGTGTCCCCAGGGAAGCCTTCACAGGGCGAAGGGTTCCCGGGGCCTGCCGCACTGTGGCTGTAGGCCCCGGGGTTGGTGCACGGGCATGGGGGGCAGGGCCGGTTCCCAGGGAAGCTTTCACGGGGTGAAGGCTTCCTGAGGCCTCGTGTGGGGCAGTGGGAGGCTTCAGGTGGCATGGGCGGGCCTCGGTGGTAGGCGCCGTCCACCGCGAAGCCTTTGCCCCCCCCAACAGGCACGCTTGGGGGAGCACGTAGGGCTCATTGACATGGGCTTTGGGGCCAGGAAAGAGGCAGAGCCATCATGTCAGAGGCAGGGGCCCTGGCTTGTTCCCATTCCCGAAGCCTCTATGCCGGGCACTCTCAGCCGCGACGGCGGCTTCGGGCCAGCAAAGAGTGAGGTCCGGTGCCCCCCCACCACCTGGTGGCCGAGGCCCACCGCCTACCTGTCGTGTCAGCGAGCCGGCTGTGAATGGCTACGGTCGGCCGAAGTCGGCCGACGTTGGGGGGGGTGAGCGGCTCAGGAGGCACTTGGCAGGTTGGGAGGTGCAGTTTGCAATTGATCCCTTGGTGCCAGACTGACAATCAGAGGGCCCAATGGGCACCCTTCCTCATCCTGGACAGGGCCCACCCTCTGGGCCCTTACTGCTTTATTTTATCTGCTCCTTCATATTGCCTTCATATCTATGATGTACATAAACCAAAATGGGTTCCGGATAAACACATTCTTTTCCTCTTTCAATTGCCCGTTTTCAAAGTTGTTTTCTTCCTCAGTGGTGTTTTTTAATCATATAAATAGTCCCTCAGGCTCAGTGTTTCTTTACTGGAGGTTTCTTTACTGCTCTATGGCATCAGCCAAACTAGAAACATCAGCCAGGCAGGTGGAGGTTTGGTGTTGCAACTGTGGGCTGCCCAAAGAGTAGCTGGCCCATATTGAAGGGAAAGGAGGGACCCCCCTCTGAGGGTTGTCCTTAAGTGGAGAGGGAAGGGAAAAGAGGGGAGAGCCAGAGCTGGAGCTACAGGAGGAGGAGGGGACAAGTTAGTTCCCATTATGTAGGGTTGCCAGTTCAGGGCTGGGAAATACCTGGAGATTTGGGGTGGGAAGGGACCTCAGTGGGATATAATGTTATGGAGTTCACCTTCCGAAGCAGCAATTTTCTCCAGGGGGATTGATCTCTGTTGGCTGGAGATGAGCTGTAAAACTGGGGGATCCCCAGGCAGGTTGGATCACATAAGTTGAAGGTATTCAGAAGAAAGTAACCTTAGAAATAAAGGGGGGCTTTGCTAAATGAAGGTATAAAGTCCTGGTGGAGAAGACTTTAATATATGTTTACCTCTCTAATTTTCTGGTTCCCTCTCCTTCACATCTCTAGTTTTGCAGCATCAAGATTCATAATAAGCAATGGTAAGCAATGAAAGAGTTACCTTTAATTATGTATCTGACACCAGGTATTTTTATATTAGACACCAGGTACTTTTATATTGTTAATATTGTCACAGTGGCTCTAGACTTCTAATACCAGTTTGGAAATGTAGACTTTGGGATACCTCTGGCTTTTCTCTTGTGCAGTTGGATGGCATATTTGTTCTGAATGTATGCTTGTTGTCCCACTTCATTTATTTTGGACATTTCAGCACTAGTGTAAAATGAGAATAATCTATAACCGCTCCTGAGGAGTGGATTAAATAAAGCCCTAAGGGCTATTGGGGAGGAGTTAGGGCGGGCTCTGTCCGTGATAAAAACTCAAAGGGGCAAATCAGGAGCCGCTTCGTGGCTCCTGATTCGCCCCTACGAGTGCCACTCTTGGACCACGCTGCCAATGGGGAGGCGCGCAAAGTGCTCCTCCCCATTGCCTGCTTGCCCCGGCCTTGCCCGCCATACAACTCCTTTCCCGCCACCCCCCAACAACATGCTGCCGGCTACGTCTGACTACCCCCCATCCCCAGCCCCCTTCCCGCCCCACGCCGCCTGCCTCCGACACAAACACCCCCCCCCACACACACACACTCCAGCACCCACCTGCCGCCCGCTCACACCCCCAACCCTCCCCAGACCCCTTCCTGACATGCCGCTGCTTCCTGCTACACAAAAACCCACCCAGCCACACATTCCAGCTACCACCCCCACCCGCTAATGCCCCCAACCCTCCCCAGACCCCTTCCCGACCCGTCGCCACTCCCCGTGACACAGAAACCCACCCAGCCACCCGTTCTGCCAGCCACCCGCTGCCCACTAAGCCCCCACCCTCCCAAGACCCTTTCTATCTCCTAATGGATGGATGGCTGGACTCCCCCCCCCCCCGATACATTTGCCAGTTGTTTGGAAGCAGTGGCTGGATGGCTCAGGCAGAGTCGCCTGAAACTCAACCCCTCCAAGATGGAGATCCTGTGGCTGGGAAGAAGGGGACAGGATCAGGAAGCGCGTCTCCCATGCCTGAATGGTGTACAATTAACATCTACACCAGTGGTCAGGAACTTGGGAGTGACTTTTGATGCCTCCCTGTCTATGGAGGCTCAGGTCATGAAAGTAGCCCTGCTTTTTTCATCTTCGCCAGGCCCAGCTACTAGCGCCCTACCTGTCCTCGGAACACCTAGCCACTGTGATCCATGCAACGGTCACTTCCAGACTAAACTACTGTAACTCGCTCTACGCAGGCCTACTCTTGACATTGATCCGGAAGTTACAGCTGGTACAAAATGTGGTGGCTAGGGTCCTCACTAGGACACTTTGGAGGGCCCATATTCAGCCGGTACTCCGTCATCTCCACTGGCTACCAATCTGTTTCCGGGTCAAGTTTAAGGTATTGGTATTAACCTTTAAGGCCATACGCGGCTTGGGTCCTACTTACCTGTTGGACCGCTTGGTTGCTTATGCCCCCCCACAGGGCTCTCTGCTCTGCAGATATGAATCCACTGACTGTCCCGGGCCCCCGGGACGTTCGCCTGGACTCGACCAGCGCCAGGGCCTTTTCAGTCCTGGCCCCAACCTGGTGGAATGAGCTCCCAGAGGAGCTAAGGGCCCTGTCGGAACTACCATCTTTCCGCAGGGCTTGTAAGACGGAGCTCTTCCGCCAGGCATATGTCTGAGGCCAGGGCAGAGCCCAGGTTCGATCCAAGATCCCTAATACATCGGCCAGTTTTTCTCTCCTCTCTCTCTCAACAAGCGGGGAGAGTCACAGAATAGAATGCCATCTTTTTATTGTAATAATGGATACTTATGGGGTTTCATGTGATTTTATTGCGATTTTTTATTTTATTGTGAACCGCCGTGAGAACTTTTGGTGAATGGCGGTATATAAATATAACTATAAATAAATAAATAAATAAATAAATAAACAAACAAACAAACAAACAAACAAACAAACAAACAAACAAACTTGTGGATAGGCAGGATAAAATTCTAATCTTTTGATCTGGTGCACAAATGACCTGTAGTTTAACCCCATTATGATAAACCCAACCCTAGCATACTATTTGCATTGCTACCATGAAGGAAGAGCAAATTGAGGACAAATTGAACAATAATTAAAACAAACAAACTTTCCTCTGTGGCACCTATAAAGTTACAGGGTCTCAGCACCTTTCAATTTAGTCTCCTTCTTTCATTGGCCTAACATTAAATATTGTTTGCAAAAACAGAAAATGATACTTAAATTTGCAGCTCTAGTTGAGTTTCACGTACTGGGATTTCTCAACAATCTGAAAAATCATATACTGTTCTTCTCTAATGTCAATAAATTCACTCTTAAAACTTCTTTCTTAGAGTATATATTCAAATGGGTAGCCGCGTTGGTCTGAAGTAGCACAATAAAATCAGAGTCCAGTAGCACTTTTAAAACCAACAAAGATTTATTCAGGGTGCAAGCACTCTTCCTCAGACTATGAACTCCTTACATGACAGGGAATATATAGCAAAAATTAATTGTTACACAGTCTACTAATGTAACAGAATTAATTTTTGCTATATATTCCCTGTCAAGTAAGGAGTTCTTAGTCTGAGGAAGAGTGCTTGCACTCGAAAGCTCACATCCTGAATAAATCTTCATTGGTCTTAAAGGTGCTACTGGACTCTGATTTTCTTAGAGTATGTCAGGCTTATGTTTAATTTTCAGAAGGCTTTGCCAACTTTGTTTCCACACATACTGTTGGAATTCTTGCTCTGCATTCTTGCATGCACACGCTGAGGCTGAAGTGATGCATTATGGGAGTGTTCCATTTGACAGCTTTTGACAGTTGGTTGTTAGTGAGTCTCTCTCAGTTAATCTTCAGGTTTATCTGTCAGAAAATGTAAAGCAATTTCTATATTGTGAATATAAAATGAAACAATGTAATAAGGAGATTGTTCACTGAACAAGGAAAGAAAAAAGAAGTGTATATCTGAAGACCAGATCTGACCTCAGAAAAAAGGTTACTGTTAAAGATTGTTTCAAATGGGTAGCCGCGTTGGTCTGAAGTAGCACAATAAAATCGGAGTCCAGCAGCACCTGTAAGACCAACAAAGATTTATTCAGGGCGTGAAACACAAAAGATTGTGTTTGTTCTCTAGTATGTGAGTAAACATATTCAGGTTTACAACAGAAGATGATGGACCTTATTATTTGAAACTAGTAATCAAGCCCGCTGCAGGGGAATGCAGCGGGCGCTAGGGCCTTACCGATGTCGTCGGCGTGCTGGTCGTCGTCGGCGGGCGGCGGCGGCGGGCTGGTCAGGGGCGGCGATCTTCTTTTGTTGGCGGTGGGCTGATGCGGCGAGAGGCGCTTCGCGCCTCTCACCGCGTCAGCCCGTCAGGCAGGGAACCCCCGGCAGCCGCGCGGGTGGCGGCCTGACGCGGCGAGAGGCGCTTCGCGCCTCTTGCCGCGTCAGGCCGGGAGGAACTGCGAGCCGCGCTGCGCGTGGCTCGCAGTTCCTGGAGCTGGGAATCGGAGGGACCAATCGGCAGGCGCTTTGCGCCTGCCGATTGGTCCCTCTGATTGTCTGTCGTGAGGAAGGGTCCTATCCAGACCCTTCCTCATCACGGACTAATCCCACCTTTACACCCCTTAGCGAATTATTTAGTCCGTGGCGCCCGTGGCGCCACGGGCGGTTTAAAGATAAGAAGAAAATAACTAAGAACCTATTGCTATCACCTGGCAGCTTTTATGTACAGTTTTCGCACTCTGCTGAACAAACTCAGACTGGGAGATTAGTGTAAGTTGACCAGCTTCCACAAAAAGATTTCATCAGAAGTAGTATATGGGGTTTGTTGTTGTTGTTATGTGCGAAGTCGTGTCCGACCCATCGCGACCCCATGGACAATGATCCTCCAGGCCTTCCTGTCCTCTACCATTCCCCGGAGTCCATTTAAGTTTGCACCTACTGCTTCAGTGTCTCTATCCAGCCACCTCATTCTCTGTCGTCCCCTTCTTCTTTTGCCCTCGATCGCTCCCAGCATTAGGCTCTTCTCCAGGGAGTCCTTCCTTCTCATGAGGTGGCCAAAGTATTTGAAGTATATGGGGTTATCCAGCTGCAAATTATTACTCCTACAAGGTTTAAGGCCTGCTGTAGGTCAAATACAGCGGGTGCTAGTGGGCAGGCAGCTGGGTGCGGGTGGCCCCCCTCCGAGCCCCACACTGAAGTCTGCCCCATCTGCCCACTCCCCCCCGAATCCCTGGCACCAGTCACCTTCTACCCCGGCCCCCTCCTGCTCCATGCCCCGGATTCACAGCAGGGAAAGGAGCAGGGCCGCCGCTGCTCATTTCCCCCTGCCCCCCAAGGCCCTGGCTTCATCCCCCCCGAGCCCCTGGCACCAGTCACCTTCTCCCCCGTCTCCCTCCTGCCCCAGGCTCCGGCTTCATGGTGGGGAAAGGAGCAGGGCCGCCGCTGCTCCTTTCCCCCCTCCTTTCCCCCGAGGCCCTGGCTTCATCCCGCTGTGCGCAACTCCTGATTGGCTCCTTGCTCCTGGACTGACAGCAGAGGGCCCAATCGGAAGTCACTCTGCTGTCAGTCCAGGGACAAGGGGCCAACGGGCTCCTTTCCTCATCCTGGACTGAGCCCACCAGAACCCTCCTTACTGCTTTATTTATACAGCTCCCAGAGTGGTTTAAAAGTAAAGGTAAAGGTATCCCCTGTCAAGCATCGGGTCATGTCTGACCCTTGGGGTGATGCACTCTAGCATTTTCATGGCAGACTCAATACGGGGTGGTTTGCCAGTGCCTTCCCCAGTCATGACCGTTTACCCCCCAGCAAGCTGGGTACTCATTTTACCGACCTCGGAAGGATGGAAGGCTGAGTCAACCCTGAGCCGGCTGCTGGGATTGAACTCCCAGCCTCATGGGCAGAGCTTCAGCCTGCATGTCTGCTGCCTTACCACTCTGCGCCACAAGAGGCCCTTTCCGGAACGGTTTACAGATGTTTAAAAAGCATTAAAATCAGGGTGGTCCAATAATGATAAAAGGCTGGCTTTCTCCAATGTATTTCCAAACCTAATGGTAACCAGAAATAAGATTTGGTAAATGTTAGTTATCCTGCATTAATGAAATAATAAGTTATTGTGCAGAATTTTATTATTCAGTATCATTGCTATACCTATATGGTTGCATTAGAAGAGATAACTTGTGTTCCTTATTGTAAACTATCACAGATGGCAGCAAATTAGATAAAATAATCCAGAATACAAAAGTGAAGGGTGGAAGAAGAATTACAAGTTTTTCCAACACCAAAAAGCCCAGTCTCTGGAATCTATAATCTTTAAACGGCTCTGCGGGAGCAGTATACATAAAGCAGTATGGGCCCTTGAGGTGGGCCCTGTCTGGGATGGGGAAGGGTGGCCATTGGCCCCTTCTTCCTGGATTGACAACTGGAGGGTGGTCAGTCCACTGCTAAAGGGCCAATCGGTCCCTTGGCCTCTGACTGACGAATCAGTCCCCCTCCCCCACGTCGGCTGCCTTGCCCCACTTCTGCCATAACCCTGCAGCCAAGCAAGGTAGGCGGTGGTCAGGGTGGCCCCCTGAGCTTCGGCCCCGCAAAGGGATAGCCTGGCTGCAGCGCAGCTGCGGCGGGGCGGTCCCTTTGCTGCGCAGGAAGCTCCGGCGTTGAGTCTGCCAGGCCCATCGGGCTTCATGCTCCCCCACATTCCCGCTTACCTCTGCTGCCCCGAACAAGCTCTCCCTCCTCCTCCTGCACGATCTTCCCACCCGCCCCCACCATCCCCGTTCACCTCTGCTGCCCCGAACAAGCCCTCCCCTGTGCGATCTTCCCACCCACCCCCACCATCCCCACTCACCTCCGCTGCCCCAAACAAGCCCTCCCTCCTCCCCGTGCGATCTTCCCACCCGCCCCCAACATCCCCACTCACCTCTGCCAGCGCTTACCAGCCCCCACCCACCCACCCACCCCACCCATCGCTACTGTCCACTCCCCCATGGTATCTCCCCCCCTCTTCTTCTCACCCCTGCCCCAACCCTTTTCATGCCACCTACCTCCCTTCCTGCCTTCCTTTCTTCCAGCATTCCCTTTGTCTGTCCGTCCGTCCGTCCGTCCTCCCTCTCTCCTATCTGTCTCTTTCTCATTCCGTTTCCCTCCATCTTCTTTTGTCTCTTTCGGTCTTCCTCCCTTTCTTTCTTCCTTCTGCCCATCCATCTATCCACCCTGCTAGTGCTCACTGTTTTTTGGGTACAGCGGGCATAATATCTAGGTGTTATATAAAAGTAAAGGTAAAGGTATGCCCTGTACAAGCACAGAGTCATGTTTGACCCTTGGGTGATGCCCTCTAGCGTTTTCTTGGCAGACTCAATACAGGGTGGTTTGACATTCACTTCCCCAGTCATTACCATTTTACCCCCCAGCAAGCTGGGTACTCATTTTACCGACCTCAGAAGGATGGAAGGCTGAGTCAGCCTTGAGCCAGCTGCTGGGATCGAACTCCCAGCCTCATGGCCAGAGCTTCAGACAGCATGTCAGCTACCTTACCAACCTGCGCCACAAGATGTAAAAGAAGTACTTTTACATAATCAGACTTTACAATATCTGCCAACAAAATGGGTGAAAGAGAAAATCAGTTGTATTTAGGATGACATCTAACTAATTTAGTTTTATTTATTGGCAATCCAAATTGAGATTTTAAATATTGTCTTATTTTACACTCCATTTTATTTGTATTGTATGCATCTTTAGTGGTGCAAGGCAGAAACACAGTTAATAAAAGTTTTCCAAGTAGTAAAATCAATAAATAAAACCATGGACAGGATCCTTAGCTCCTTGAAGGATGGGAAGATGTGACAGAGTCAACAGCATAACTTTTTTGATGGACATAGAAGAATTGTGAAGCATGGATTATCATTTAGTGTACAACAACATGAGGGAAATGAAAACACATGGTGCAAAGTTTTTTTATTGGTTTGTTCTGTTAAGGCAACAAGACAAGTCCTATATAGGGTATACATTTATCTTTCTAGGTATTTTTTTTCTTTAGCCTCTGGGGGAAAATCTCATTGGAGATTTACTTTAATCTTAATGTAACAACGGCTTTGTAGCCTTGCAACACCCCTATGAGACAGGTTAAACTGAAAGGCTGAACTCAAAAGTTAAAGTTGATGTGAGCAAGAGAAATGAATCTAAATATATAAAATCTATGATTCTGAAGCTTTCTGAGCATACACAAAACTGACCTGTTTTAGAATAGAGTGCAAGAACAGCATTGTTTGTGAGAAGGGTTTCACTTTCAAGAGTTATGCAGTAACTTTTTTCAGTACTATTGAGGGCAAAGCCTACACAGATTTATATCTTGTGAATTATGTGTATTTTAAAAAATCAAAACCTTTTAAGGTATGAGGAAAGACATATTGTTTTGGTATAGTTGTTTTGGAGGAAAAGGGGAGAGCATTTCTGTTGAAACGCAAAAGTTTCCCTAGAACCTCTAACAATGCCATAATTTAGCAATTAACAAGATCCATGCAAGTAATAAAAAGAGTATCTTGTGGCACAGAGTGGTAAGCGGCAGAAATGCTGTCTGAAGCTGTCTGTCCATGAGGTTGGGAGTTTGATCCCAGCAGCCGGCTCAAGGTTGACTCATTCTTCCGAGGTCGGTAAAATGAGTACCCAGCTTGCTGCTGGGGGGTAAAACGGTAATGACTGGGGAAGGCAATGGCAAACCACCCTGTATTGAGTCTGCCAAGAAGACGCTAGAGGGCGTCACCCCAAGGGTCAGACATTACTTGGTGCTTACACAGGGGATACCTTTACCTTTACCTTTATGTAAATAATATTTCTGTTTATACAAGCATCCTGTAGTTTGAAAACATCACTTTCCTATTTAAAAATATGAGTAGGTTCTGAAGTCAAGGCTATTTTTGTGTTCAGTGAAAAGAATCATAGAATCATAGAGTTGGAAGGGGCCATACAGGCCATCTAGTCCAACCCCCTGCTCAACGCAGGATCAGCCTAAAGCATCCAAGAAAAGCTTGAAGACTGCCAGTGAGGGGGAGCTCAACACCTCCTTAGGCAGCCTATTCCACTGCTGAACTACTCAGACTGTGAAAATCTTTTTCCTGATATCTAGCCTATATCGTTGTACTTGTAGTTTAAACCTATTACTGCGTATCCTTTCCTCTGCAGCCAACGGAAACAGCATCCTGCCCTCCTCTAAGTGACAACCTTTCAAATACTATCATGTATAGAGGGCTATCATGTCCCCTCTCAACCTCCTTTTCTCCAGGCTGAACATTCCCAAGTCCCTCAACCTATCTTCATAGGGCTTCGTCCCTTGATCCCAGATCATCCTCATCGCTCTCCTCTGTACCCTTTCAATTTTATCTACGTCCTTCTTGAAGTGAGGCCTCCAGAACTGCACACAGTACTCCAGGTGTGGTCTGACCAGTGCTGTATACAATGGGACTATGATATCTTGTGATTTTGATGTGATGCCCCTGTTGATACAGCCCAAAATGGCATTTGCCTTTTTTACCGCTGCATCACACTGCCTGCTCATGTTTAGTTTACAATCCACAAGTACTCCAAGGTCTCGTTCACACACAGTGTTACCTAGAAGCGTATCCCCCATCCAGTAGGCATGCTTTTCATTTTTCTGACCCAGATGCAGTACTTTACACTTATCTTTATTAAATTGCATCTTATTCTCATTTGCCCATTTTTCCATTGTGTTCAGATCTCGTTGAACACTGTCTCTTTGGTGTGATCTGCAAACTGATGAGTAGTCCTTCCACCCCCTCATCTAGATCATTAATAAATATGTTAAAAAGTACTGGACCGATCCCTGAGGAACCCCGCTACTCACCTCTCTCCAGTCTGATGAAACACCATTGACAACAACTCTTTGAGTGAGGTTCTCTAACCAATTCCCTATCCACCTAACTATCTGAAAATCCAGATTGCAGTCCTTCAATTTATTCATCAGAACATCATGGGGAACCTTATCAAAAGCTTTAGTAAAATCCAAGTAAACGACATCAACTGAATTTCCACGATCCAGCAAACCTGTCACTTGGTCAAAAGAGGAAACCAGGTTGGTTTGACAGGACCTGTTGGAGACAAATCCATGCTGACTTCCCTGGATCACCAAATTGTCCTCCAGATGTTTGCAGATCATTCCCTTTAATATCTGCTCCATTATCTTACCCACAACAGAGGTCAGACTCACTGGTCTGTAGTTTCCCGGGTCATCCTTCCTCCCTTTTTTGAAGATCGGAATAACGTTTGCTCTCTTCCAGTCCTCCGGGACATCTCCAGTCCTTAAAGAGGTCCCAAAGATGATGGACAAGGGTTGTGCAAGTTCTCTGGAAAGTTCTTTGAGCACTGTCTGGTGCATTTCATCTGGCCCAGGGGATTTGAACTCAAGAACTTGAAGAATATACATTCTGTACCTCTTAATTGCAGCGTTTTGGCTAGCAGCTAAAATTTTACTTGCAAGCACACGACTGCTTGCCAAAAACTTAGATGATACTTTGATTTTCTGTCCTTTTCCTTATCTCCCCAAGCATACAGAAACAATGCTTCTTTGAGAGCTATCTTGTAATCATGATACTACTGCACCCCAAATAGTTTCTGTTATTGCATCTTCCTTTTTCCTGTTTCCTTCCACCCAAGAACTGTTGTGAGATCAGATGTCTGAGGTATTTTAGTGTTCAATAAAATGTCATGTATGGCTCATCTTTTCTTACTCCATGAAGCCTACTTCCTTTAACAATGTATACTGTATATATCACACACAATTCTGTAGCATCATCAAAAAGATATGAAGCCTCTTGGTATGTGATGAAATATCAAGTCCTGCAATTAACATTATTCATATGCTTCACAATGCTCGGTGACCAGAACTAAAGCCTATTAGTATTAGTCAATCTGCTGGTTTAGCAAACAGCTTTGTAACATACAGAATGTTTATGAAACAAGTATTTAAGCATTCTTAGTGGCATTCTCTTTTCTTTCCACAGCTGGAATAAGCCTTACACAAATTAAACATCTGACGGTGGCAACTATCAGAAAGTAGTTGGCTAGTTCAGTGAAGCTGCTTTCTTCTAAATTTCTAATGTTCCACAAAATTCCAGTTTTTGTAACCTGAAACCAAAAACCAAAATTCAGAGAATTTGGGGAATGCATGTATTTAAAGGTTAAAGTTGAAGTTTGAAGACACAGGTATATACCACTGGTGGAAAAAATCTTTGCCTCATCTATCCTCACAGAAGTTTGATTAGTGATTAAATTCCTTCATTGAACAAGCAAGTTGACAATTTTATACCCAAAACATGCTAAGAAAAGAAAGAACAGGAGGAAAAATGTTCATCCATGACAGTCTTCCTTTAAACTGTTACTCCTTTAGATCCACAAATTGCTTTTAGACATGTGGTAAGGTTGCATTTGAGACTGCCTGGATATTTACTAAGGGAATTCAAAGTTTAGGTGAACGCATATCCAATTATTAAAATAACTGAATCTTAAAGTCTATTATTTAAGACTCAATAAGCCCCACTGCAGAAGAGCCTCTTGTGGCACAGGCTGACATGCTGTCTGATGCTCTGACCATGAGGCTGGGAGTTTGATCCCAGCAGCCGGCTCAAGGTTGACTCAGCCTTCCATCCTTCCGAGGTCGGTAAAATGAGTACCCAGCTTGCTGGGGGGTAAACGGTAATGATTGGGGAAAGCACTGGCAAGGCCACCCTGTATTGAGTTTGCCATGAAAACGCTAGAGGGCGTCACCCCAAGTGTCCAACATGACTCGGTGCTTGCACAGGGGATACCTTTACCTTTAAGCCCCACTACACTTCATTTCAGGGGACAAGAAAGAGACAAGTCCAAGAAAACCCCTGAGATGCTACTAATGCATCCTGCTCACCAGTTATACCAAAGAAAAATGCTCATATTGTGGTTTTCCATAGAATATTGGTATCATGGGGAGTCCTTTTTTTTTGTTTTTTAAAGCTTTAACAGGAGAATGGAATAAAAACCGTGTGAGCCTGGAAGTCAATGCTGTTATGATTTACCCTGGATACTAAAGACAGTCCCTATGAATGAAGTGCTTAACTGGCTATTATTTTATTAGTGAGATGTTCCCCCAAACTCCTGGATTATTCTAAAGCAACCCAAATTGCAATTGAAAAGCAAGCATGTTGCCTTAATTTTTCTCTACAACTGTACCCTTGCAGCACCTCTGTGAGGCAAACTGAAAGGGCGTAACTGGCCCTAGCCCCCCACCACTGCATGCTGCTATAGCAGAGTGCGGATTCAGAGCAGAGTCTCCAATCCCTGTCTAGCACTTTGACCTCTATATCAAACTGACAGGCTGAGTTGCCCCGAACTCTATATATCTGAACAAACCACTGTTCAGATTGTTGTCAGCAGGTTTTCAGAACACATAGGAACATTGCTGTTTTTGAGTATAACCTGTTTAAACATTATGTGTTGAGAATATTTGGGGGGGGGGTGCTCTTTTCAACTCTGATATTTATTATTTTGTGAATTCTGGCCAATACTAGGGGCCATTCCGCACCAGGATCTATGTGGCAAATTGGTTGCGGGACGAAAAAATGCCATTTTAAATAGTGGAATTTGTCGTTATGCATACCTGGCTTTGTAGTGGAATCCAGTTGCGTTTCTATCGTTTCCCACAGGTTTCCGGTCTCAGCAAAAATCGCTAATCAGGAAGTGATATTGACGAGCTCGTCCCATCCCTGGCCGTCAAGCAGCCAATGGGTGGCCGTTATCATGATTCCAAAAAGCCCCTTTCCCTTTAAGGAAGTTAAAAAAAAAACACGTTGCAACGAATATGCGTTGATTCGTTGCAACGGAGAGACCCATCTAGGTAGCAGGTGGTGTTTGAGCTGCCGTTTCATCGTTGCCACGCTCCCCTTGAATGAACCGCCCCCCCCCCCGGTACAGGCACGATTTTTGGCCAAAAATACAGTAAAAAATAAAGGGAAAATAAACCAGCAAACGGGGCTGTGTGTTGTTTCGTGCTTGGTGACTTAAAACAGCTCTGCAGCCAGGGAAGCCTCGCTGGGTAAATGAAGGCTCGCCAGTGCGTTGATCTCCGCTCGCTCGGAAAAAAAAATGGCGATTGGTTCGCCGGAAGATCAGAGGAGAGAGCTAGGGGACGGGACTTTGCAGAAACCGCAACAATGGTAACGCACAGAACTTTTTCGCTAGTGTTGCTAATTGGTTGCAAGAGTGTAGCGCTTTCCAGAGGGTGAATCCACTTTTTGGGATTTCCCTGAAAGCACTACAATGAAGCGCTTTTTGCAGATCGGTTTCAGGAGTGTTGCAGATTGTCAACGACGTTGTGCATAATGGCAAAACTGTAGCGCTTTCAATTTGTAACCATTGTGCTATTTTGAACGAGTGCGGAATGGCCCTAGAAGTGGTATTAACACAAGAATATAAGACAAAAGTACACAGTAGTGATTCGGGGGTGGGGGGGAGCCTAACCCGCCTTTCTTTTCGGGCATATAGAAGCTATTCACTAGGCAGTATAAACCAGCAAGACTAACTGCCTGAGCCATTCCTAAGCTAGATCGTACAGGATGAGCTATGTATTAAATATTTTTTTTAACTGAAATATATTCATCCTGTCTCTACAGTGGATATGCTGGTGTAGTTTCCATGGGACAGAGGGTCCTGCAGCAGGAGAAAGCTAGCAGGATGCCTCCCCTTTCTCCTATTTTAAAGGCAATCCTAAGACAGAGCCCTTACACTCATTGGCACATTTAAATGTCACCAGATACACCAATTCTGTCAAAGGAGTCCGGTAGCATGCATACCCCCTGGTGCCCCACAAATTTTCCTACCACCCTCTGGCACACACTCTGAGACTCCTTCCAGTCTCCCTGAGAAGTCATGGAGCCCCAGAGCACCCACAGTGTGTAAGAGCACCCTTCAGGGGGTCGGTTTACAGCATCAAATATCCCAAATTAATTCATTTTGTTATTTTAATAGCTCCTTGATTTAATCACCCTTGATACTTTGAAATTAACAAGAATAAAATACTTCAACCAATGCTTAAGTGCCAACCATGGACATTCTGATTGCTTCTTTACCTAAGTGATTCTGCTAGGAGACTCCCGTTTTTTGGTTTAATTGATCAGTTTTAAGAGCGCCTATAGAATCCCTATATCCTATTGCATGAATCTGCTGATATCCCCACAATAGGAAAACAATTACTCACCCCTCCATCTACTAATCACATCAAAACACACTTCCTGGGCAAACACACATGCTACAATAAGACAATGATATCTACACGAACATCTGCGTCAGCCATTTCCAGAACTTGTCAATGTTTTTGATAAGAAGGGTATACCCCATATACTACTATCATATTTTATTTTTCCTCAGCTAAGATATTGCTAGAAATTAAAATCCCAGTATCAACTTCAATATTTTTACCATCAAATCCCAATACATACACTCACATGAAATTACACTATGTACAAGACTGCACTTTAAATGAAGTGTAAAGCCAAATTGTTTTTATCTTGAGCATATACTTGTAAGTCAAGAGCTCAGATCCTTAACACAGAAGTCTCAGTGCATAGGTTATCAAAGTCCCTGTAGCAGCTGCAAAGAACATGAAATGTGTGAATCCACATATAAGCCCATCTGCAGTTGACAACTTAATCTTTTCCATATCAAGGACACTTATTAATGAAAAAGTTTCATTATGACACGGTTTCTGAGCACAAAAGAGGCACTTTATTAAACTATATGAGCTAGTAAATAATGATGCCACAACTAATTTTGTTTAGGTTTATGTGTTTCCTTTTATTGGAGCTTTTATCTAGATGAACACCAGTTACATTTGTTATTTGACTATTGATTATCTGTGCTGTTCTACTTTTTTCATTGAAACAGAGTCATCAATAGATTCAATCTTTCTAATCAGATACTATTTTGGCCCAAGTAGAATGTATGGATAAAAATTCTTGATATTCTTGGCTTTAGACATACTAGATGTTATAAATCTATTAGCCTTATAGCTGCCAACCCATAGATATATGTAAACTCCAAGTGATGGTTTTGCAAGCACTTCACTCACTGTTTCCTTTCTCCCTTCCCCGGAAGCACACTTAGCCTCTCCCCTTGCCTCATTGCTTCCTTCCCTACTCCTGGCAGCCTATTCCTTGGAAAAGTCTGGTTGAGTTGTGCCTTAGTTGCTAGTACTGGCCAGGTCCAGTTGCATGGTAGCAAAGTCATTCACACTGTGGCTGTTGCTGCGCCTTGAACTAGCCAAATTATATGGTAGCTGAGACCAGGGTAATGCTGAGCACAGTTGTTTGGTGGTTGCCACCATGGTGGATTTACTGCTGACTGCTGCCCAGTTATATGGTGGCTACAGATACTGGACCCAGTTGCCATTGGGGCAGGCCTGGTCCACTCATGCAGTAGCTGTTACTGGACCATCAACAGGCCAGTCCAGTTATAGTAGGTTTAAAGTTAATATTTCATATATTTGAATTGTGCATTTTATTTGTTGTAACCCACCCTGAGCCTTTGAGGAAGGGTGGGTTAACAATAAAACAAACAAACAAACAAACCCAGTTGCATGATGGCAGCAGCTGCTGGGCGTATTAGTAATAAGCTTCAGGAGGTTGCTGCCAAATATATCTCCAAGCAAGTCCTCCTCTATCAGAGGACATGACAAGGGAAATGTGTGGAACCCTTTCCAAGGCAGTTTGGACTCCCATGCTCAGGTGGTGCCATGGCAGAACTGGACCTCACTGCTCTGCCACCACCTCCACCATCTACTGGTGTGCTCCCTGAGGTAGGACAACAGATGTCACATTTGTTATCATTTCTGCTACAGGGAGCACGGCAGTAGATGTATTCCACATCAAAAATTGAATCACTACTTAATGGGACTCAGCTGATACAGGAAGAAGGCAATTCTTAGTATTCCACTAAGCCTTCAGATACGAAGTCCAGAAGTAGTCCAGCATGACAGGCTACTGACAGAAATGCTGATTTTTCATGAACATACTAGGCAGATTGTGAGTGGGTGGACAGGAAGGAATGTTTAAGTGTTTGTCTCTTGTGGCCCTGCCTTGCATACCCAGGGAATTGCTAGTCACCACTGTGGGATGGTAGATAAATTTCCTCCAGGCCAGGCTGGATTCTGGAGATTTTTTAGTGGTGGTGAGGATCACCTGGGCAATGCAGGGGAAGGACATTGACTCGGAGGGCTTGAGGCTTTTCATTTCTATAGCTGAGGACGTTGGCAGGGCTGGGTCCTCCTTTGTAGTGTGGCACTGGCTTTGGTGGTGGCGAGGAGAGCTGCCCCCACCAAGGCTGCCTGTGCCTGAATGCCTTTCCAGTGGTGGCAGCAAAGTTGCACCCTTCCTGCTTCCACTCCCAATGACATTCACAGAATTTCCTCCTGGAAGACCAATGGGGTGGGGGGGGGCTGGCAGGGAGGGATGTGGGCAGCTGTGCTGTGGATGCTGTAACCAGATATAGGCAGCCTAGAGGTCTTAAAAAACCAAATTGAGTATTGGTTTATCAATGATTATAAGTCACATAGCTAATGGAAGCTATCGCTTTAGAGGTTAAATAGCAATTGGTGGGAAGAAACTGCAAAACTAAGCTGTAGCCTTCCTACACTGCCTGTGGGCTTCCTGGAAGGAGCTAGAAGGCTATGATTGGAAAAGAGATCTTGGACTTGATAGACTTTTGGTATCATCTTAACTAAATGATGACTTATGCTTCATTAAATTACATATTAGCCTACAAGGCTATAGAATGCTCCAGCTTTCTCAATTTCTTTTAGAGTATTGATTCAGAAAAGTGTCTTTATTGAATTAGTTAATGTTATTGCAGAATGGCTAGATTACATGCTTTCAGTCAAATATGTTATTCTTCCACCTGGGGATCATCAAACAAAGGTTTATGTTAATTACTCCATTTGTAACAGCTGTGTTGAGAGTGCTTCTACAATACGATTCCCATCAAATCATTTACTCTTTGGGGAAAATAATTCTTGTATATTATCTTGGAAATGATAAAGGAATTAAAATCAAAGTGATAATTTAGGAAACTGGAAATGACCTCTGGGGAAAAATATATACAATTTCTGCTTACGTTACTAGTCTGTGCAGGTACAAGGAATGAAGTGCTGTTTATGGGCAATTAATTAAATGCAGTGTTATGTTGCTTGCCACTGTGGCAATTGCAAAGTTTGATTATTGAAGCTTATGTCTACAATAAATTTGCAGGGGAATCCCTGGTCCTTACAATGTGTTTTATAGGTGGGTGACCCAAACCCTTTTTGACCCACTGCTACAGAGTTCCTGGGAGTATGAAAGTATTCTTGTCTTAATAACTTTTGGTCTCCAGACATAAAGGTCCCTGCACTAGAGCAGTGGGACAAGAGGACATTTTTCAGATTACACATTCTGCACCACTCTCTTCAATCATTCTCTCACTCAAACCTTTATTATGTACGGGGCCAGAAGTACACAATGCACTTGCAAGTATTTGGCAAACTAAGCAGCATGAGTGGCAACCCACCAAGTGCAGAAAACTTATTCCAACCCTGTAGGGTTTTCCAAGTTTGCCATTGCAACCTGGGACTTCCGTGGTGGTCTCCATCCAAGTGCTAACCAGGGCTGACCCTATTTAGTTTCTGAAATCTGATGAGATTAGACCAGCATGGGCTATTCAGGCCAGTACTTGTCAAGCACAGGGGTTATCAAAAGGAGACAATACTGGGATCTGCATCTATTTATCTTTCACAGTATTGAGTTGGGCTCGGTCGAGAGCTTGGCTATCTGGCTAGTATATCATCAGCCCAAAGCCCAGCCAGATGCCCTGCCCCGCCTGCTGGAGGCGGCGGCCGCCTGGGCGTTGCAGTTCCCCAGGCTTCTAATCCTGGGTGACTTCAACGTCCACGCGGACGCGCCCTCTTCAGGACTTGGCGGGGACCTGGTGTCATCCATGGCGACACTGGGGCTCTCGCAATTTGTTGCTGGGTCCACCCATTACGCCGGCCACACGCTTGACTTGATTTTTGGCTCCAGGATAGAGGTGGATCTGGATACAGCTTTGGCTGTGCCGTGGTCAGACCACTATGCCCTGCGGGCCCGGCTCGAGATGCCACCCCCTCCCCAGTTGGGCGGCGGGCGTATTTTTGCCTGCCCGCGGAGACTCATGGATCCGCTCGGTTTCCAGAATGCTCTGCGGGACCTGATGCCTCCTGGCGACTCACTTGCGGCCATGGTGGGGGACTGGCAGTCCCGCCTGACGGCCGCCATGGATTAGATCGCCCCTAAACGTCCTCTCTGCCCTCGACTCAAACGGGCCCCCTGGTACACGGTGGTGCTCCAGGAGAAGAAAAGGGAAGTGAGACGACTGGAGCGAGTGTGGCAGAAGACTCGTGACGAGGCTACAAGAACATCTTATCGCACGCTTATGAGGGCATATGAGATGGCGGTGAAAGTGGCTAAACGTGAGTTTTTTGCCACGGAAATCGCATCCGCAAGCTCTCGCCCGGCCCAGTTATTAAGGATAGTTAGATCACTTACCGCTCTTGAGGGGCGCCAAAACACTAGACAATTGGAAATCGGCTGCGAGGCATTTGCGAGCTATTTTGCGGATAAAGTCTTGTCACTCCGCCGTGACCTTCCCGCCACAATTAATACAGTGAATGAACTGGAGACCTGTTGGCCGCCATTGGTAGTGAGGTTTGATGGCTTCAGACGGCTCTCTTCTTCTGAAGTGGACAAGTTGCTAGGTTCAGTCAGGGCGACCACCTGCCCCCTCGACCCCTGTCCTTCTTGGCTCCTCAAGGGAGGTGGCCAGAAGATAGGAGGCCAGCTCAGAGACATCATCAACTCCTCCCTGAGTACGGGAGAGTTTCCTGAGCGGCTCAAGGAGGCGGTGGTCCACCCTCTCCTGAAGAAACCATCGCTGGACCCGCTGGACCCTGTTAACTACCGCCCAGTGTCGGATTTAGCGTTCCTGGGCAAGGTGGTAGAGAGGGCGGCAGCGGACTAGCTCCTGGCTTTCTTGGAGAAAACTTCAGCACTCGATCCATATCAGTCTGGCTTCCGCCCTGGCCACGGGGTGGAGACGGTTTTGGTCGCTCTGCTGGATGACCTCCGTCGCCAGCTAGATAGAGGCGGGTCAACCGTGTTGGTCCTTTTAGACCTATCGGCGGCCTTTGACATCTTGGACCACGAACTGTTGGTCCATCGCCTGGCCGGTACGGGGATACGGGGCACAGCCTTGTGCTGGATACGCTCCTTCCTCCAGAACCGGTCCTAGAGGGTTGCTATGGGGGAAGTGCTCTCGTGGCCCTATAGACTCCCTTGCGGGGTCCCTCAGGGTGCGGTCCTTTCCCCCACATTGTTTAACATCTTTATGCGCCCTCTGGCCCAGCTGGTACGGAGCTTTGGGCTGGGTTGCCATCAGTACGCTGATGACACCCAGCTCTATGTCCTAATGGACGGTCACCCGAACTCCCCCCCGGAACCATTTGCCAGATGTTTGGAAGCAGTGACAGAATGGTTCGAGCAGAGTCGCCTGAAACTCAACCCCTCCAAGACGGAGGTCCTGTGGCTGGGGGGAAGGGGGCGGGAACAGGTAGCGCGTTTACCCACCCTAGCAGGGGTGCAACTTACCATCGTGCCCCAAGCTAGGAATTTGGGTGTGACCATTGATGCCTCCCTGACTATGGAGTCTCAGGTCAAGAGAGTAGCGGGCCAGGCATTTTTCTACCTTCGCCAGGCCCGGCTACTAGCGCCCTACCTGTCCCCTGATCACTTGGTCACAGTGATCCATGCGACAGTCACCTCCAGAATAGATTTCTGTAACTCGCTCTATGCAGGCCTACCCTTGTCCCTGATCCGGAAACTACAGCTGGTACAAAATGCAGCTGCCAGGGTCCTCACTGGAACATCCTGGAGGGCCCACATCCAGCCGGTGCTGAGGCAGCTGCATTGGCTGCCAATTGCTGCCCGGATCCGGTTCAAGGTTTTGGTTTTAACCTTCAAGGCCATACGCGCGTTGGGACCCACATACCTGAGGGACCGCCTACCGCTCTATGCCCCCCGCAGGGCCTTACGCTCTGCGGGTGAGAACCTGTTGGTCGTCCCCGGCCCGAAGGAAGCGTGCCTAGCCTCGACCAGGGCCAGGGCTTTTTCAGTCCTGGCCCCTACCTGGTGGAATGAGCTCCCGGGTGATCTGCGGGCCCTGCAGGATTTGTCAGCTTTCCGCAGGGCCTGTAAAACGGAGCTCTTCCACCAGGTCTATGGTTGAGGCTGGGGTCAGCAAATCAGGGACATCGCTCCCCCCCTAGGAGTTGGAGTGTACGCTACTCCCTTATCCTTTCCTCTTCACCTCTTAATAATTGGGGGAGGGATGGGATTTTTAGCCGCCATATTAGTAGATTGATGTTTTAATGGGAATTTTAATGGGATTAGTTGTTGTGACCCGCCTCGAGCCTATCGGGAGAGGCGGGAAATAAATATAATAATAATAATCATAATCTTTAAACCGCCCGTGGCGCCACGGGCGCCATGGACTAAATAATTCGGTAAGGCCTGCCGAGGCGGGATGTGTCCGTGATGAGGAAGGGTCCGGATTGGACCCTTCCTCACGACAGACAATCGGAGGGACCAATTGGCAGGTGCGAAGCGCCTGCCGATTGGTCCCTCCGAGTCCCAGCTCCAGGAACTGCGAGCTGCGCGCAGCGCGGCTCGCAGTTCCTCCCGTCAGGCCACCGACCCAGGGAGCCCCCGGCAGTCACGCGAAGCGCGGCAGCCGGGGGTTCCCTGCCTGGCGGGCTGGCGCGGCGAGAGGCGTTAAGCGCCTCTCGCCGCGTCAGCCCGCTGCCAATGATAGAAGCTCGCCAGCCAACCACCCAACCCTCCCCAGACCCCTTCCCAACCCGCCGCCGCTTCCCGATAAAACAAAACCCACCCAGCCACACACTCCGACACCCACCCGCCACCACCCAACCCCCCAAACCCTCCCCAGACCCCTGCGCAACCTCCCGCCGCTTCCCAACAAAAAACAACCCACCCCGCCTCCCACCCGCAGCCCGCTCACCCTCCCACCCTCCCCAAACCCCTTCCCGACACGCTACAACGCCCCAAAAAGCATCTGCCGCCTCTACACCAGCCCCTGTCACCACACTTCTGAACCCCACACCAACTCACCCTTCCCCCGGCCGCTCCCTGCTCCGCGCTCACCTTCTGCCGGGCCTCCTGCTCCCTCTCCCTCTCTTCCCTTTGTCCTGCTAGCCACGCCGCCAGCCAGTGCGGTTTGCCCACTGGCCGGCAGGCCACCCGAATGAACCAGGCATGCGCGGACTCACACGCATGCCTGGTTGCTTGCCCCGACGCCCCGCCCCCCGCCCCTAGCTCCAGCACGCGTGCTTCCCTTCCCCATCGCCTGCACCACCGGGCCTCCAAACCGCGCCGCTTACCAGCCTGTCCCCACCAGCTGCCCTGCGAGCTCCCAGGTACGGAGCCCTGACACTATGCCTGCACTCTGCCCATTTTTATAAATGGGCTTTTTTTCTAGTAATAATAATAACAATAACAATAACAATAACAAATGGCAGAATCCAATGTTGCCATTGTTTGAGAGGGTGTTTATATGCACCTCTTGTCTGTGACAGAGGTTACTGCTGGGCATTTTACCAAACATCTGCCCCAGCTGTAGGGTACAACCAACCTGAGGTAGTTTGGCCACTGTACTAGGATGACAGAGTAAATTCCACTTCATTTCATTGTTTGCCTTTGTACAGACTATTTCCTTTAGGAAGTATTCATTTGAAAATTAACCTTAGTTAAGTAGTATCTAAGAGGGCACCGGTGGTACTAAGCAAACAATTTGCTGTGCTTTGAAAAAGTGTGATGTTCTAGTGGCTCAGTAACAGCTTTAAAGGCCCTTTTTTGACACTGTAAAATAGCCACAATGACATTCAAAAGCAGTTACCTTTGTTACGGATTGCAGACTTAAAACACTATAAAATACAACAGTAGTCATAGAATCATAGAGTTGGAAGGGACCTCTCATGGGTCATCTAGTCCAACCCCCTTCACTATGCAGGACACTCACAGCCCAATCGCTCATCTAGTATAATCTGCCACCTTTGCCTTCACAGAATCAGCCTATCATATGGCTATCTAGCCTCTGTTTCAAAATTTCAAAAGATGGAGACCCCCCCCCCCCCCCCGAGGAAGCCTGTTCCACTGAGAAACTGCTCTGTCGGGAACTTCTTCCGGATGTTTAGATGGAATTTCTTTTGAATTAATTTCACCCCATTCGTTCTGGTCTGTCCCTCTGGGACAAGAGAGAACAATTCTGTTCCATCCTCTATATACTTGAAGATGGTTATCAGATCCCCTCTCAGTCGTCTTCTCTCTAAGCAAAACACACCAAGCTTCCCCAACCTTTCTTCATACGTCTTGGTCTCCAAACCCCTCACCACCTTTGTTGCCTTCCTCTGGACCCATTCCCGTTTGTCAACATCCCTCTTCAACTGGGGTGCCCAAAACTGAACACAGTACTCCAAGTGAGGCCGAACTAGAGCAAAGTGGTACCATCACCTCCCGTGATCTGGACACGATACTCCGTTTGATACAGCCCCAAATCCCATTTGCCTTTTTAGTCACTGAGTCACACTGCTGACTCATGTTCAATGTATGGTCTACTAAGACTTCTAGATCCTTTTTGCACATGCTACTGCCATGACAAGTCTCCCCCATCTTATATTGGTATATTTGGTTTTTCCTACCTAAATGCAGAACTTTACATTTGTCCCTATTGAACTTCATTTTATTCAGTTTAGCCCACTTCTTGAGCCTATCAAGATCATCCTGTATTCTGTTGCTGTCTTCAGTTGTGTTTGCTACCCCTCCCAGTTTAGTATCATCTGCAAATGTAATAAGTATCCCCTATAATCCCTCATCCAAATCATTTATAAATATGTTAACCAACACAGGCCCCAGGACAGATCCTTGGGATACTCCACTTGTCACTCTTTTCCAAGAAGATGCTGAACCATTAACAAGTACCCTCTGGGTACGATTTGTCAACCAGTTATTAATCGACCTGACAGAATTAGGATCCATACCGCATTTTACCAACTTGTCAACAAGAATATCATGTGGAACCTTATTAAAAGCTTTACTGACATCCAAATAAACTATGTCCACAGCATCCCCCTGATCCAGCAAGGTAGTCACTTTCTCAAAAAAAGAGATAAGGGTTAGTCTGACATGACTTGTTCTTGCGAAACCCATGCTGAGTCTTAGAAATCACAGCTCTCAGTTCCAGCTGCTCAAGGACCAAGTGTTTGATTATTTTTTCCAAAATTTTGCCAGCTGCAGATATCAAGCTGACGGGTTCATAATTATCTGGATTCTCCTTATTCCCTTTCATGAAGATGGGGAAAACATTTATCCGCCTCCAATCGTCTGGCACCTCACCAAGAAGTGTCAAAAATAATGGACAATTTCGGAGATGACATCTGCAAGTTCTTTTAGTACCCTTGGATGCAATTCATCTGGCCCAGAAGACTTTGTTTCATGAAACTAGGTTTTTGTGGACTGTTCCAACAGTGATCCTAGGCCACCATTCCCTTCCCCTATGTTGTGTTACATTTTTGCCACATTGATCACTATTTCCCTCACAAGAGAAGACCGAGGAGAAATAGGAGTTAAGCAGTTCAGCCCTCTCTTCATCATCTGTTATAATTTCACTTTCTTGTCCTTGCAGTGGCCCTATGGTGTCCCTATTCTTTTTCTTGCTTGAAATATAACTAAAGAAGCCTTTTTTGTTATCTTTAGCATTTCTTGCTAGCCTAAGCTCATATTTAGCTTTAGCTTTTCTAACACAACCCCTACAATTATTGGTTATTTGTTTACACTCATCCTTGGTAATAAGGCCTTCCTTCCATTTCCTAAATGACTCTTTTTTATTCCTCAAATCTTTTGACAACTGCGTATGGAACCAACTTGGCTTCCTTAGGATCCTTCAATCTTTTCTTCTCAAGGGAATTGTTTGTGATTGAGCCTTCAGTATTTCACTTTTAAGAAACTCACAGCTCTCTTGGACTCCCATCTTTTAAAATCTTTCTTATCATGGAACTCTACGCCAGTGGTCCCCAATCTGCGGGCCGCGGCCCGGGCCGCGGCTCCCTCTCCCCGCCCCCCCACAGTAAAAAACTTCCCAGGCCGCAAGCTTGCGGCCCGGGAAGCTACTTACTGCGGGGGGCTGCGGGGAGAGGGAATCAGGGCCGGGCTGTGCCCGCGCGGCCCGATCTGTGAGTGCGGCTCGCGGGCGCGGCCCGATCCGCGGGCGCGGCTTCTGGGCGCGGCCCGATATGCGGGCGCGGCCAGGCGCGACCAGAAGCGTGGGCGTGGCTTGCGCGGGCGCGGTCCCCGTGGGCGCGGCCCGATGCCCTGCCGGTCCCCAGCCTAATAAAGGTTGGGGACCACTGCTCTACGCAACATACCTTTAAGTCTGTGAAAATCAGCTTTCCTGAAGTCCAGTCTATACGTACGACTACATAAAGATTTTCTTTTTCTCATGATTGAAAATTCCAAAAGCACATGGTCACTGCTACCAAGTGTGCCCACTACTTCCACCTCATCTACCAGTTCTTCCCTATTGATGAGAATAAAGTCTAAAATAGCAGAACCCCTGGTTCCCCTCTCTACTTTCTGGGAAATGAAGCTGTCGGCAAGACAAGTTAAGAATTTAACGGATTGCATTTTTAGCAAAGTTGGCCTTCCAACAGATATCTGGGTATCCATAATATTAAAAGAGAAAAGTAGCAGTAGTTACCCCTGTAGTTTAACCATGTCACCAATAATTATGGCACATACAGTCTTGCATGTCTGTGGACACTCAGGATGGGGATCAAATGTGCATGAAGTGGACCAACCATACTGTGTGTGAGGATCCAGCCATATGGATATCTTGCCCCCCTCCTCCCATAATACTAGAATGCAGGGACCCTTAGTGAAGTTGCTGGGCAATTCATTCAGACAATAGAACACCATTCCTGAATGAATTACTATGATACAAAATTCACTAACAAATATGGCTATAATAAAAGGATTAGATAGATTCATGGAGGACAGGTCCATCAGGGGCATTACCAGGGGAGGGCCATAGCCTCAGTGCTCTTTTGTGGAACCTGAAGAGCAATAAGAGCATATGGGACAGGTCAAAAATGGCAGGACATTGTTGTTGTTATTATTCTCTATCATAGGCTCTACACCCAAACTCTTTTAGCCTGTGAATTGTTCTTTCAAAGGTATCAGAAATGTGCTGGTAAAACAAATATCATGCATATTTCCTGCTAAACAGAAAATTGAGGAAAAGAGGAAAATGGTAGATTTAGAGGTGTTTACTGCTTTGGAAGATGCTGCCTCTAGTGTCCGTTCTTGATTAAAAGGGAAGGCCCCATTCGGGGGGAAAAAAACCATATTTGAATACCTTTTATTAGGACCAATTAAGGTGTCAAAAGGTAGCATGCCTTTCCAGACTAGATCTTTGATTTGAAAAAAGGAGCAAAGGAGGGGAGGAAAGATTTCAGGAAAAGGAAAAAACTCAGTTCACAGTTTGCAACATCTTTAAAATAGGGTACACACAGTGTTATACATACTGTATATGGTCAGGCATCAAGAGATATTTGGCAAAGAAGTAAGCAGTGGCTGAAAAAATACAGAGGATGTTATTCAGCTGATTACTCAGTATCCACACACTGAGATCCGTTGTAGACAAACAGCAGAATGGAAGTCCCAATATTAGCAAAACTGGAGATTAATTTTAGATGCATAAAGGCCAAACTGGGTCATTAAAGTCAATCCATAAAATAAACTCCCATAATTCCTGAATATGACTGTTGTATCTGAAGTTTATTACTAAGGGGAAAATCACACAGGCAGATTTCATGGAAACTTGAATATCCTTCTCCAGCAAGAGAGAGCCTCAATAGCAATTAAGTAGGAAGAGCCTTGGGGATAATCTGAATCCTCTTTCTTTCAAAATGTCATCAATGAAAACATTACTACAACTCTTCCTCTCCTTAATTTCTTCTCTTCCCACTGGTAACATTCATTTTCCTTCAGCACAAATAATTTCTCCTCCTCACTTTCTGAAAAGAGAATTTTAATTAATTTTTTTAAGAGGAGGAAGCTCTCCTATAACTTACCTGGTGCAATGCTATTTTACATCCAGGGCTCACAAAGACTAAAATATTGTGCCCTGTTCTGAAATTCACTTCCTGCACCAAGGCTCTAGGCAGGAAGACGGTAAATGGCTAGAGATTCCACTATTCTGAAGTGATGCTGGGGAAAAATGAAGAGGAACAGCCAGAACCATCACTTTCATTGGCTTTATTTGGCATATAAGCATGTGTCCATGAAGTTCAGTCCAATATTACATGATAAAGGGAAGCTAGGACATTGGGCCAGAGAGACAGGAAACTAATATCTAAATTAATCTCCACTTCAAATCAAAGGGGGTTGAGAAGGAATGTACCCACCCCATTATCTATTTGTAAATCTGTGTCATATCATATATGAAGGGAGCAGCACAGAGCATCATTTCCATTTTTAAAGACACACACACAGACTTGATTCATTTTCACTCATCAGTCTAAAGGGAGAAACTAAAGAGTGTGCTGCGCCTTTCCTGTACACCATGCATGTATCCTGATCTACATAGGGACTTGGATCCCACAAAAAATCTCAGCTGACAATGAATTCTCATCTGGAGACTTGAGTGTGATTCTTTGGCCTCTCCACACAGCCCAAAGTGCTCCTTAAAATACTGCTTTTTGGGGATGGAGACCCTCGAGAACATGAGGGGAGAAATGGAGATCTATCATGGGACACTGGAATTGGTAAAAATTGCCGCTCTGACTTGTGCAAACATGATTGGCAAAATCCAGCCAACTGTCTAATGAGAAAATTCCTGTAGACAGAGTAGACATAAATAGTTACAACAATATCATTATGAGCTGATGTACGGATCCCCCTGAAGTCTGCTTCACACAGAGGACATGATATCCATTTCAGTCACTGATTTTAATGTTTCATTCAGTTTAAATTGACATTAAATGCCATCAACACTGGCAAGACAGTGTGCTAATACTTACATTTAAAATGTACTTAAGTCACAAGGATCATTTTTCCCAAACTGGAAATATTAATAGCCATTCTATTGTACTAACTTATTGCAATTTTATCATAAATATTTTTTAAAAAATTCTATCGTATCAGTATAAATTTACTGACATTAACACTATTTTGTTCTAGTTAATAATACCAAGAAAATTACCAATCCCGTAGAAAATCATTAAATGACCAAAATTTAAAAAATACCACTCGCAATGTATTTCTTTGTCCTCAGGTTTATACATGGCTCAAAGAATCTTCTTGTATTTCTGGTAAAATCTATTAATCATTTTTTTTTGTGCTAGGTTATATTTTCTCAAGTATACTTCTTGCAAATACATAACTTTTTCAAAATATAATTTAAAAAATAATCTGAGGTCACATAAAATGGATCTGATTTACATCAAATAGAAAAAAAAGCAGCTAATGGAAATGTGCAGCTAAAAAACAACACACACCAAGACCCTTAAACAGGAGATAGAAATTATTAAATTCCTTCCTGTAGTCTCTGCAGGTAAAACATATGACTTACCTACCATTCATTCATTCATACAGATTTGTAATATTTTTATATAAGTTTTCTCATTCAGAAATACTTATTGCCATAATTTTGTTGAAATTCTCCAAGGAAACTAACAGTGCAGCCTTAAGTACAGTTATATCTTTCTAAGACTACTGACTTTATTGGACTTAGATGGGTATAACTTTGCTTAGGATGGTACTGTCAAATGAAATTCTAGGCCTCTTTACTAAGAGTAAAGGCCTATTAAATTCAGTGGGATTTACATAGAAGTAGACATGTATAAAGTTGCAAAAGGCTGTTTGGCACACCAGCACAAATCTGCAGGGCCAAGGCACATCCAGTCTACAGGATCCTTTGATCGTACTGCAAAATTACCCCTTACACCCATCTGCATTGCAGATGGGTGCATAAGTAATACATTATCTACAGGAGTAATCTGTCTCCTGTTTAAAGGAAGGTGTTGTGATAGTATGGCACTCTAGATGCAGTTTAAGAAACTAACATGAGGTTTGACAACACTGCAGGAAACAAACGCTGCAGGAAACGTTTTAACATAACCCCAAGGTTAATACCCCAAAGTTGCTTTGTCCAGTGGTTCCAACTTTCTATGTTGTTTCTTTTTATATCAATTTGTCAGACAAGGAAATCCATGTTAATGTACACTTTTCTGGAGTATTTTCTAGGATGTATATTCATATAAGAGCTGTACTGGGAGTGGCAGTAAAGAAATATAATTATATATTATTTAAAAAATCTAACACTCTTCTCTGGATATACAGTGAGGGAAGACTGGCGGTGGCTCACAAGAAAAAACATGTTTGTACTAGTCTCATTGCCAAGGAACTCAATGAGGTTTCAAACAACCTCATGACTGCTTGGAACATAGTTTGTGAATCAATTGTTCTACAAATCCCGCTAAGTGGATGTCTTTCAAATAAAATATTTTATAGGATGCATCCTCCAACATACAATCTGATTTCTCTCTTTCTGTTAAAATATCAAGATCTGCCCCTAAACAAATCTGTTTTATGGAATCTGACTCTGATACTACAATCACAGAAAACATAGACCTCTACACTGTGCTTAGCACATCTAGACATTAGCTATTTTATAAAGTAAATACCATATTGGTCGTATGACACTCACCAATTATGAATATTATTTTGAACATGTACAAGGGCTGAGTTCTCTACTGAGTGACAACTTCACTGAGTACAGAGCTAGATCTATTTGTATGTACCAGTACATTACATTTGGGATACTATACATGAATGGCATACTCCCATGGCATGAAGGTAAAACAAACACTGAAATTACAGCAGAACGCTGATGGGAATAGTTCTCTAATGATATAGCGAGGCAGCATGGTTCAGCAAAAAGAAGATTATTACTTGATTTCAAATTCAGCCCCAGACTTGGTGGACTTTTTTTTACAAGTAACTTTTACTTGTGTCGATATCTGAATATGGGGAAATAATAGTAACCTACTTCATAGGATCATTGTATTAATTACAAAGCACACTAAGGCATCTTAAAGCAATTGATTAAAAGTGCTTCTTGCCCATGTGACTTCTGGAACAAAACTGTTAACCAACAGCTGTAAAAAATTTTAAAGGTTGTGATTATATACCTCTCTTGGAAACACAGGGCAGTCATGCAATTCCACTTAGCAGTTTAGTGTTTCCATGTGACTGAATTAAAAAGTGCCTTGAGAATGTCATGTGGTTTGATGACTGAAAGATATGATAAAACAAGGCTAATCATAACAATAAAATGCCATTTCCAGAAAAAACATAATAAATAAGGCAATTGTAACTAATTAATGAAGTGCATAAATCCATCTAGATTTTTGCAGAATATGGCCATGGCTAGTCAGACAGCCATTAGAAAATTCCTGTAGAATCCTGCCCATCACTGCAGGATGTTAAGCACCATGACTGAAAGCAAACCCACTGCTGAACAGGGCAAAATGCACTTATCACATCTGCTGCACAACTTGGGTCATAGTAAAGTCTCAGTATCACAGCTGGCACCAGCCAATTAGCTGAATGCTTGAATAGGATGTTAATTAGAATTATAAGTGCTATTCTCTATGCATAGGAGGAATCCCTCTTTGAAAGTTTCTTCCATAAGTGGAAGGGAACCTTTGGATTCACCTTGTACTTGCTTGTTCAATTTCTAGATACTTATATATAATCTAAGAGGGCTGACCAATTATTACAAGTTTTCCTCTACACAAACAGCTTTCAAGCAATAATACTAAAGTAATTATGGGAATTGGCCTCAATGTTATTGATAAGATCTCTTTCCTTACTTCATATTTTCCATTCACACCCAGGCCACCTATCACTCTTAATCCTTCCAGCTTCCCTGAACTACCTAAGCCAGTCCCAATTTAAATGTGACACTGTTAGATCTCTGGTATGCTAATAATGAATGTATAGTGACCAAGAACTGAGTTTAAATGATATACTGGAATGTAGATGAAGAAGAGTAGGTTTTTATATCCTGCTTTTCTCTATCCTAAGAATCTCAAAGTGGCTTACAATCTCCTTTCTTTCCTTTCCCTTCAAGAGATACCTTGTGAAGAATGTAAGGTTGAGGGGGTTCTGAGAGAACTATGACTGGTCCAAGGTCACTCAGAAGGCTTAATGTGGAGGAGTGGGGAATCAAATCCAGTTCTCCGGATTTGAGTTGGCTACTCTTCACCACTACACCATGTTGCATGAGTTACTTCTTTTATTCTACCCTACCAGTGTTGCAGTTAAATCAGAAGTGTGATACAGCAATTCATGAACTCAGGCATGGATGCAGAAATCATACTCTGGCCCTGAGAAAGTAATGAAAGGGGAGTTACAATGTAAACTGTAGATGCAAAACACTAGCAAAAATGAGCTTCTCAGTTACTTGCTTTTAAGGGAAACTTAAAACAGGAAGATAGTATAAAACAAAACAGTGTGATTTTTTTCTGCCTGTGACATTTTCTAAATGTATTTAATTTTTAGCTAGATGAGAATTGATTTTTTTTGAACACCTGCAGCCAAGAATGAATTGAAGTATATGCAGCAAAGTGGTAAAGAATACAAATCATAACTATAAAAATCCTCTAGCAGTTATCAAATAATCTCAATGTTCAAAATTGGATAAAACTGAAAGAACACATCAGGACTGTCTTCAAAGTTGTCACAGAATTCAAAAATAAGTTCACCTAATTGCCACTGAGGGACAGTTTGCTACAAATTATAATCCTTTGTTAAAATATACACGGTCCAATTCAGGGTTGACCTCCCGGATCTTGGCTTCTAATTCTGACTCCAGACGAGTTACAGACATGGAACTGAGCAAAAGAAAATAAAGAGATTACATATTATTTAATTATTATTATGCAGTCTAATTAGTGGTAAGGCTATATGATTATTTATAGAAGAGTTCAATCTATTAAATAATAAACATGATTAGTATGAAAAAAGATTTATAAATATTATTAAAAGGATTTATCAAATTGTTAGCTTCTGTGCAACATTGTGAACCACAAAATAAGCCATTTTTCAAACAGTGGTTTGCTTGGCTAAGGATAACTGATGTAGTATGTTAATATGTCAGCCAGGAACATACACTTTTTATGAATTGTTAAACTTTCACTTGTAAACTGAGATTGAAACAGTGAGTCATGAATTACTGGGAGACATTTAAACTGACTGTTATCAATTTATGTTTTATATATTAAGAATGAATAAAATGAATTTAGGATGTATGGAGACATGCAATTAAAACCAGCAAGTACAACATTTAGGACTGTTAATATATCTGCATTACAGGATACCCACCTAGGTGTGATGAATGCTGATCCATCTCAACATAGTGTGGAGCTGCATTTGCTATTACAGCTTTTCTAAGTGTTTTCTAAGCCAAGAGGGTTGAGTTACATCATTTTAGAGTTCAATACAAGTCAAAGTTCTACCACAAAAGAAGCAGAGGACTTCAGCTTCCATTAATATTTTTGATCGTTCCATGAAATGAGATGTCAATTCTTGCCAACAGACAAGAATCATACTTTGTTTGGAACATCTCTGTAACTGAGTTCACTTCCCAGCCTCTGATCTATTTGGGCAGGCTGTAGCCCAACTCACTTATTTAAAGTACACACATTCCAGATGAAGTTCATTGGCCCTACCACCTGAATATCTGCAGCAAGTTGTAGATGTGTACATGCATGTACTCTGCATAGGTGATCATGAGCCACAACTGAACAAACATAAACAGATAAGGAATTCTCAGCCTCTTCTTGAATCAGATCCACTGCCTTTCCAAGCAAGTTGTTCTGATATCATCTGCTGAAAAGTGAGCTGCAACAGGGAACACACTTCTGTTTCATGCTTAGATTCCACTTTCTTTTTCTTTTCTTTCTTTTTCCACTTGTATGCCACCCCTCCCCTGGGTGCTCAGGGCAGCTCACATAAAATCACTTATCCATTATATTTCATCCCATTATTGTTTCACTAATATCAATTCTAAGGCATCTTGGTTTTATTTTACAGGTAATCCCCCCCTCTCAACATCTATTATTTATCAACTGGAGTGGAGTGAGAACACCCAGCAGGATAGTATTTTTGGCAGCCAGCTGAGGGAAAACAGACAGAGGGTGATATTCACCTTACTTACCTGATCAATCTCTGTGCTTTAGAATATTCTCTGTGCTTTAGTAGAGGGACATTCTGGAAGCAGAAAGTCTTTTTGCTTGGGGGTAGGAAGGTAAAGAACAACCTAACCTTGTGGTAAGGGGCTTCTTACTCAGTCTGGAAGAGCAAAGGCATAAAGCCAGGAAAATTTTAACTAGATCACAGAAAACTATGGACCAATAAATGAAAAGAATGAGAGATACGTTTGTAGAAGATGTGATGGGATTCCCTTTGCAAAGATTGATTAGCCAGGAAGCAAGGTGTATTCCTAACTAGAGTCACACCTTTCTGAGTCTATTGAAATCAAGAGGCTTACAAGGGTGTAATTGTCTTTAGGTCTACATTGCAGGTCTTCCTTTCTGAGGAGGAGGATATCAGCAGAAGAATATCCTTGAAGCAGAGACTGAGCAGACCATCAGGAGATCAGCCTGATCATCTCTCCAGTAAAGGAACTTCCTCTGTTATGAGAGGAGATGCTATTGTCGCAAGGGGGGGGGGGGACTTCCTAAAACAGAAACACACATACTCCCTACACTCATAAGCAAGAAGGAAAGGAGAAGCAAATTTATTATGGGGAATAACCAGGGCTTTCTAACTTACGCAAGGACAGGCTGGGAGCACAGAAATTCTACTTTCACAAAGTCATTTCCCAACTATTTGCTTCTAATATTCTAAGGAAAGGAGACTTTTAAATTGTGGACTGTCCCTCTGTTCACATTCAGAAAAAAAGAACAAATGTCACAGGAAAGGCTGAAGAAAAACAAAATGGGAATGGAGGTAACGTAACAGAGGCACAGTATGGGTGACATAAAAAGAAGGCAAACAAAGAGAGAAACAATAATGGTGTGGGAAGAAATACATTGCTTGTTTTGCCCTTCCAGGAAAGTTACACAGGAAGGATATAAGTAATGGAAGGGAGAAAAATTATAGATGCCAGAGGAAGGCACACTGTATGAAGAAGTTGCTAATCGCCATCTACTTCCTTAAGCTTACAACATAGATTTTTTTAAGGTGTAGACAGGTAACTTCTGGCTGAATTGAGATTTAAAAAGCAGGGCACATGTTTTCATCTGTTGAATACATGGCACAACTGTAACTCTTGCCATAGAAACAATAATATGAAAAGCATACAATACCTTTTTTGAGGAAATAGTGCACAGCATAAAGGCGTTGCAAACACCAAACTGGAAAAGACAAACAATAGCTTAAGCTACTTGCAGTAATCATTCTTAAATGATAAGGCAAGTTTCTTTGGGGGTGGATCAACAGGATTAGCTGAATTTTGTTGTAAGCAGCCATATATCCCTGTACCAGTCAATAAGTGCAACACCATGGCCCATTATGCACTCGGGGTGGAATGGTGGTGGCTAAAATCACCAATTATGCACGCTGCAGGCGGCAACCGGGCGCAGAGTCAACATATGCCGCCGAAAAAGCCGCGTTAGCGAGATGCGGAAGAAAGTGGAGCTTCCCGGGACCAGGGCGCAACCAGACTCGACTCCAGAGTAGCTGCGTGCATAATCGGATACTCTGGGTTTTGCCGCCACTGCATTCCGTCCCGTGCGTAAGCGGTTTGCTTCACTTCTTCCTCCTCCGTGTTCTCCATGCTGCCGTTTCAGCGGCCGTGCATAATAGGCCCATAATTCTTTTGCTCATTGCCAATGCTGAGTGGGTTGGAGTTAGGGAGGCACTTCTGACTGGGTTGGAGTTAGGGAGCCAGTTTGGTGTAGTGGTTAGGAGTGCGGACTTCTAATCTGGCATGCCAGGTTTGATTCCACACTCCCCCACATGCAACCAGCTGGGTGACCTTGGGCTCGCCACGGCACTGATAAAACTGTTCTAACCGGGCAGTGATATTTGCGCTCACTCAGCCTCACCCAGCCCACAGGGTATCTGTTGTGGGGAGAGGAATGGGAAGCCGCTGTAAGCCGCTTTGAACCTCCTTCAGGTAGGGAAAAGCGGCATATAAGAACCAACTCTTCTTCTTCTTAAGGTTTTTGTTTCACTTCAGTCTCTCTCTTCTAATATGACCTTTTCAGCTTAGCATGCTTGAACCTACATGTCTTTTCTCCTTGTGTCTTTGTTTGCTTTGTTTGATCCGAAACCCAAGATGAATCATAGAATTGGAGGGTACCTCCGCTGCACAATGCAGGAACTCACAGCTACCTGCCAACCCACAGTGACCCCAATTACATACCCAAATGATCCCTCCACCATTAGCCTCCAGAATCCTGCCTGGCCTGGAGGAAATTCACCTACCATCCCACAGTAGTGATCAGAAATTCCCTGGGTATGCAAGGAAGGGCCACAAGAGACAAACACTGAAACATCTCTTCCTGCCCACCCACCCACGTCTCCCTAAGTTCATAAAAACAACTCTATATCTGAACTTACATCTGCCTTATCCTTGAGGCCTGAGTTGTTTTCTGCCTTGATCCCAGTTGCTGGTTAGATGTTCTTACTTTACTTGCTCTTTGTTATTTGCCTTACACTTAAGGAGTTTGGGCAGTCTCACTAATTCAACATTTAAATCTGTTAGGTAATTCTAAAAGTAAATATGGTCTAGATCCTGTGGCTGGGAAGTAGGAGGGCAGGACAGGAAGTGTGCTTACACATCTTGGCTGGGCGCAACTTGTGACTGCGCCCCAGGCCAAGAATTTGGGAGTGATCATAGATGCCTCACTAAGAAGGCACAGGTCAAGAAGGTAGCCTGCTTGGCATTATTCCATCTTCACCAGGCTTGGCTACTAGCAACCTACCTGTCCCCCGATCACCTGGCCATGGAGATCCATGCAATAGTCACCTCCAGAATAGATTTCTGTAACTGGATCTATGTGGACATGCCTTTGTCTTTGATCTGGAAACTGCTGGTACAAAATGCAGCTGCTAGTGTCCTCACAGGAACACCTTGTCAGGCCCATATCTAGCCTGTGCTGAGGCAGCTGTACTGGTTACCATTGGCAGCCTGGATTTGGTCTAGTCCCACATATCTGAGGGACCATCTGTTGCCCTATGCCCCTCACAGGGCATTATCATCTGCAGGAAGTGACTTGTCGGTTGTTCCCGGACTCTAGAGAAGCTCGCTGGCCTTGACCAGGGACCGGCCTTTTTGATCCTGGCCCCCACCTGGTGGCGTGAGAACTGCGAGCCCTGCGGGAGCTTTCTGTGTTCCATAGGGCCTGCAAGATGGAGGAAGACCTGGTCCACCCCTCCACCCCGGAACTAAAAGCAGCAGTATGCTAGGGTCACCTATTAGTGTTGGGTTATGGCTCCCTCTCACCCCCACCCCTTTTGGGAATGTTTTAAGGGGCGGGATAGTTGTTTATACCGCCGTGTTGTTTCTTCCTCATGTTGTAATTTCATGTCCTGTTTTAATTTTTAATGGGGTTTAATTGGGTTTTTTTAAAGGACTGTTCTAACCTGCCACGAGCCATCTCCGGGAGTGGTGGGGAATAAAAATCTAACTACTACTAAAGGTAAAGGTAAAGGTATCCCCTGTGCAAGCACCGGGTCATGTCTGACCCTTGGGGTGACGCCCTCTAGCGTTTTCATGGCAGACTCAATACGGGGTGGTTTGCCAGTGCCTTCCCCAGTCATTACCGTTTACCCCCCAGCAAGCTGGGTACTCATTTTACCGACCTCGGGAGGATGGAAGGCTGAGTTGACCTTGAGCCGGCTGCTGGGATTGAACTCCCAACCTCATGGGCAAAGCTTTCAGGCGGCTGCCTTACCACTCTGCGCCACAAGAGGCTCATAACTACTACTACTACTACTACTACTAATAATAATAATAATAAGTGGGAAACAGTAAACTAATCTTTGAATTTTTTTACTCACCAAAACCCAACTAATCCCACTTGAATGGGTGCACTCATCCACGGGAACCGCTGTGTCAAAAACAAATGATACAGGGTAAACATGTTTCAAATTCACTGTATAGACACTACTGGAGATTTTGGATAAAGCACTTTTAAATGGCAAAAGTAAATATGGTTTACCATTTGGCAACTGTCAACTTTCCTACTGTAACAACTTTCTGTTAATAAAAAATTTGCAAAGCTTACTGATTTGTCTATCCTCAATAGTGGGATATAAGTGAGTATTTAACAATGCAGACAGTCATATAAGTAAGGTTGCATTGCTCATACAGAGTACAGTATTTGCTGGTGTATAAGACTACTTTTCCCCCCTGAAAAACATGCCTCCAAGTGGGGGGGGGTCGTCCTATACAACGGGTGCACTTCAGTACTGTAATGTAACAAACTCTATATTTAGAGTGGAAATGTTGGGGGGTCGTCTTATACGCCCAGTCATCTTATACGCCGGCAAATACGGTAGTTAAGAATGAAAGGAACTCTTCTGGGCCATTACAGTAATATTTCTGTAAGATGGATAGTGGATAGGAATGCTTTACTATTCCATTTTTAAAAATTAAAACTGTCAACTGAGCACTTTCAAAATGCAATACAGTCATTAAAACAAGTAGTTTGCAATATTTGTACTGTGAGCCTCTGTGGGTTTGATCCAGCCAGCTATTTTCACACCATCTCAATCAATTCTCTTCTTTAATTTACCCCAGAGACTACATTGTGTTTATACTTTGAAGTATTATGGTCAAAGGGAATCTCTCCTTCACTGCCATCAGAAGAGCTGGTTTAATCCATCCCTATGTTCAGATTACAAACATCTAGCAAGAGAAGTATCCCATGAAATCACTGAAGAATTACTTTGGCTCTGTAAATATGAACTGTGGCAGGAACTTTTAACTTTGACAGACGTAATTGCTCAAGCAGATTGTCTAGTGTTTGCTTGTGAATAATGCAGATGAGTAACCTGTTTGCCATGAGTGACATATAACACCCAAATACTTACAGAACTATACATTATTACAGTCAACTACACTGAAAGGTTAGCAGCAGAAGAATTTCTCATACTGAGGCTATTTTTAATTTGTATAACTACCTGCAGAATTTTCAAGATGAAAAAATTGCACAATGTCTGTGCTAGCGATCAGAATAGCAATGGATTAGTTAGAATATTTTATGCAAATCAAAGCAAAAATAGGTGACCCCTTCTATCATAACTTGGAGGGAGGCTTTCTAATGGCACAAGCAAGATCAAAAATTTTCAGAATGTTTTTGTATTAATTTGAAGCATTGATATACGCCAAAAGAAAGGACTCTTTAGTAATGTGTAATGCACTAACTGCAAATAGCTGTGAGGAAATTCAGACCTCCATCAATAAATTGCAAAGGGATTTATAAAGCACCAGAACACATACGGAGCTAGCAGTTTGACACAAGTTATCCAAGAGATAACTGCTTCAGATTATTTACTTCTGCCTAGAATTTATGGCACCTCAGATGATATGTACTGGAGTCTGGAACAGGGAAAAGGAATGTAGGTATCTATGGTAGAAATGGAACAAAGCAAGGCAGTTTCAGGGAATTGAAATAGCCTAGGCAATCCCGATCTTGTCAGATCTCAGAAGCTAAGTAGGCCTGGCTAGTATTTGGATGGGAGATCTCCAAGGAACAGTAGGGTCATGATGTGAAAGTAGGCAATGGCAAACCACCTTTGAATGTCTCTTTCCTGGTTGCCAGGCAATCCTAGGAGCTCCTAGCTATATCACACACATGCCATATGATAATAAATATTTTCAGGGAATTATTGAAATGATATGAACAATGCAAAAAGACTGTGTTGTAAATTGCATTTTAAATTTGCAAAAGAATAAAAGGTACAGAAATTGTATAAAAAAGAAAATTTGAGGATAGTATTCCTGCATCAGAATGTAGCTCCTGTAGCTAACCTGCAGCACCACCTACTGCCTGTTATTGTTTTAAACTTTCAGAAAAAATCTTATAGCACAAATGCATCAAAGTTATTTCCAATCTTTTATTCTTTCCATAGGGACAGCTATCTTTAAAAAATTAATATCACTTTCACATAGTTTGAATCCTATTTACTGTTACATTATCAACTACATTTTCAAAAACTAATCTAATAATGAATAAAATTTCTAGTTGAATTTGAATGGTATTTGAATTTTGTGTATTGGATATTGTTCTTACTAAAATCACTCCAAAAGATTTACATAATGTTTACATGTCATTTACTGAAGTAGTTGGATTTATACACTGCAGCCAATAAGTACAATTATGATTTTTCGGTCAAAAGCATCCCTTTGAATTGCTGCTGAAATTGGGAGCCTTACAAAGCCATAAGCATGAAGTGATAGCTTTTGTACTGAAATATGAGATATGAGTCAAGGTAGCAGAAAAATGCCAATTTAAAATGCCAATCCCAAATCAATTTCTAGGTACCAGATAGTTTCCTTGAATTGTTCTATAGAAATGAATATTTAAGAAAACCTTGACCTATGAAATACAATCTTGATTTAAGAAAACTTTAATCATCAACATTGACAATGAAAGAGAAACATTTGCAGTAAATTTGCTTTATACAGAAGGTGAAGAAAAGGAGAGATTGTTTTTAATTAAGAGAAAACAAGAATATGTTTGAAGAGTTTGACTGAGAGATTAGCACAGCGTTTTATGAACTATGAAACAGTAAGCCTATGTTTTTGGAAATTTAAGAACCAAAGGCTTTGACTAAAATAAGGATTGCAGCTGAGAAAGCTTAAAAGCTCAATTAATATACTTCTGTAATGTAGAGAGCACATGTTGTGAACTGCCCTAAGCCTTGGCAGGGAGTGGTAGTTTATAAATCTCATATAACAACAACTTTTCTTGCAGTGTACCCTCTTACTGGGATGTCTCCAAAGCTGCAGTTATATTGATGGAATGGAACTTCCATTGGCAGAAGTGTCAGAATGCTGCACTTCTGCTATCTGTTTTGATTCTGTTTGATGTGTAGATTTAGTTTGATGTGTAGATCCTGAGAGTTTATTGAACCCAGCTGCCTTCCCTTCTGTGAAGGAACCAGCCTGCTTCTGACTTGCAGGCCCAGTCCTGTCCTTGCCTACCCACTGTTCTGGCTGGGTGCCAAAAGGAACTGTCTGGGTAACCACTGCCAACACCTGTCTAAAGTACAGGCTCTCAGCTGGGAGAACTCCTAGTTGCCCCTTTCTCACCTGTGAGACCTTGCCTCTGTAGTCTCGCAGTCCTAGCACCTGAGCACCATTGGGGACAAGTTGCTGCAAGGGTACACCCTTCTCTGGGTCTTCCCTTTACAATAGGCTAGCATTTCCAAGGTGGGGGAGCTGCTCATCTCTTTGCCTAAGAGCCAGCTTCTTCCTTGATGTTCAGCAGGCTAAAGGCCAAGAGCCAAAGACCAAAAAACACCTTCCTGGGATCAGCATCATATATAATTTTTTGTCCCCTTCCACAGGAAGCCACCAACCTAGGAATTCTGGGAAGAAGTCATTCCCCCCCCCCCCACACACACACACTCCAGGTAACTGCTTCCTGGCCAGGTCAACTAACATGTGAAAGGAAAGGTGAACAGTCTTTGAGACTCTCCATTAATTTTGGGAGTGTGGTTTTTGTGTCCATCAGCATAACTCCTTATCTTAAATTCTTTGCCTCCTGGCAACTGCATTCCTGGTAATTCTGTAGCAGTTTGAATTTTGGTTACTATAAGTATCCATCACATATCTGGTTCTTGCATATCTGGTTCCTTTTTGCATATCTATTTTTTGTTCCGCGATCATTCCATTTACCAGAATGTTGGTATCTTGTCTTCTGTATATTTGTTGGATTAATTTCATAAAGTCCATAATCTGTAACATCACCTGGAAAAAGTCCCATCTAACATTGTCTAATGATTTTTCAGCTTCCAGAAACATACATACTGTCTATAATTTCTTTTTATGTCTGTAATCCATGGCATTAAAGATGAACAATGTTATGCTTCATGTATCTTTTGGCCATAAAACATGTCTAATCTTCATGTGTTCATTGATACCCCTTCACTGATACATCTTTTAAGTCTCTCGGCCATTATTTTCACAAAGATTTTATAATCCATTTTTAGCAGAGATGGGTCTGTAAAACTGAGGCAAGCATGGATCTGAGCCTTCTTCATGTATCATAGTTAAATAGACCTGCTCCTACGTTTGTGGGAGAGGGGTGTTGTAATTATGCATGATCTTTTGGATTATTCAGTTCTTAAACTGAAACCTGGTTTAAAATTCTTTGATGTTCAATAGTAAAAATTTTTTTAGTGGGATATTATTAAGATAGTCCATTGGAGAGTCATAATGTTCATATCCTTGTGAAGCCTCTAATTTGTATAATTCTGAGAAAATCTCAAAAAACAGTCTTGTATATCCTTCTCTGTGTGATAATCATTACTGCCTTGTTTCAACCATGAAATATTTCTTTTCTTTAACTCTTTTTCAAAATCTGTAAGCAAGCCACTTTCCTGGCTTATCTGCTTAACTGTTTTTTAAAAATCTAGTGGGATTTTTTTCATTTCTTGTCTCAGTTAAACCTCTTTGTAGCCTTAGTCCTTTAATTTGTTTCCATGTTGCCTTTGACTGATACTTGAAGTTGACTTCCTAAATTTTGAATTTGACTCAATATTGTTATTTAATTCAAGCCTTCTTTTCTTCAATGCTGAATTATAACGAATTAGTTTACCTCTCATAAAGGCTTTACTTGCATCCCAAATCAATGAGCTTTTCATATCTGCTGTTGTATTTATTTATTTAAAATTCCTGTAACTCTGACAACTTTCCAGGGAGCAGCCCATTGGCCAGGTGCCCTGGCATTTCCTCGGTTCTACTCTGGAGAGGGTCATGATTCCCCTCTCAGTGCTGGTGTGCAGCAAATCATGGACTTCAGACTATATCTTGCTGCCCTCAACTCATGTGATCCCCACATGCCATCTCTCAGTGTATTATTTGCAAGCACTGTCAAGAGCTTCCTGGAGCACTGGCTACACTGCTGGACATTCTCCAGCCACATTTGCGAACGTCCCCACATCTTGACAGGTACTCAAGTTCACTCCTTGAGCCACAACATTCACACTGGCACTCCAGCTGATGCCATACCCATACCCATGGGTGCAACCAACTCCTCAGTTCCCTGGGCTGGGACCAGTGCCAGGGCACAAGTTTCATGCCAAGTTTGATGGATCCCCAGTCAAACTGGCTTACTTTCTAGTGCAAGCAGTGGGTTTCATGCAGGACTGGGGATACTCCTTCCCAACGTAAGCTGACACAGCGGGTACTCTGGGGGGTGGCTGGTGAGTGGTGGGCCAATCTATATGAGCTCCAGAGGTAAGAGCTAACTCGTATTCTCTGGTTCCACGATAGGCTGCAGGCTCAATTTGGGGACCTGTTCTGGGAGCAGAAAGCCTGGGCAGAATTGAAACAACTATGTCAGAAGGCCCCCTTCAAGGATCGCTGCCTTGTTGTGGCAAGGGGGCTTGCGTAGTTCAGTGAAGCTATGAGCTATGCCGTGCAGGGCCACCCAAGACGGACAGGTCATAGCTGAGAGCTCTGACAAAAGGTGATCCACTGGAGAAGGCAATGGCAAACCACTCCAGTATCTTTGCCATGAAAACTCTATGGACAGTTCCAATAGGCATAACGATATGACGCTGGAAGATGAGCCCCTCAGGTCGGAAGGTGTCCAATATGCTACTGGGGATGAGCAGACGGCTAGTACGAGTAGCGCCAGAATGAATGAAGCGGCTGGGCCAAAGCCGAAAGGACGCTCAGTTGTGGAAGTAACTGGTGGCGAAAAGACAGTCCGATGCTGTAAAGATTTTTATTCCATAGGAACCTGGAACGTCAGATCCATGAATCAAGGCAAGCTGGACGTGGTTAAACAAGAAATGAGTAGACTGAACATCGACATTTTAGGAATCAGTGAACTAAAATGGACAGGAATGGGTGAATTTAATTCAGATGACCATCAGGTATACTACTGTGGACAAGAATCTCGCAGAAGAAATGGAGTAGCATTCATAATCAATAAGAGAGTAGGAAAAGCAGTCTTGGGATACAATCCCCAAAATGACAGAATGATCTCAGTTCGAATCCAAGGCAAACCATTCAACATCACAGTGATCCAGGTCTACGCCCCAACCACTGCTGCTGAAGAGGATGAAGTTGATCAGTTCTATGAAGCCCTACAACACCTTCTAGAAGCAACGCCCAAAAATGATGTGCTTATCATCATGGGGGATTGGAATGATAAAGTAGGAAGCCAAAAGATAACCGGGATAACAGGCAAGTTTGGCCTTGGAGTACAAAATGAAGCAGGGCACAGGCTGGTAGAATTTTGTCAAGAGAATACAATGGTCATAGCAAACACTCTTTTCCAGCAACCCAAGAGACGACTCTACACATGGACATCACCAGACGGTCAACACAGAAATCAGATTGACTATGTGCTCTGCAGCCAAAGATGGAAAAGTTCTATCCAGTCAATAAAAACAAGACCAGGAGCTGATTGTGGTTCAGATCATGAGCTTCTTGTTGCAAAATTTAGGCTTAAATTGAAGAAAGTAGGGAAAAGCACTAGGCCACTCAGGTATGAACTAAATCATATCCCTGACGAATACACAGTGGAGGTGACAAATAGATTTAAGGAATTAGATCTGATAGACAGAGTGCCTGAAGAACTATGGACGGAGGTTCGCAACATTGTACAAGAGGTAGCAACTAAAACCATCCCAAAGAAAAAGAAATGCAAGAAATCAAAATGGCTGTCTGAGGAAGCTTTACAAATAGCTAAGGAGAGAAGGGAAGTGAAAGGCAAGGGAGAAAGAGAAAGATACACCCAATTGAATGCAGAATTCCAGAGAAAAGCTAGAAGAGATAAGAATGCCTTCTTAAATGAACAGTGCAAACAAATAGAAGAAAACAATAGAATGGGGAGGACCAGAGATCTTTTCAAGAAAATTGGAGATATGAAGAGAACGTTTCATGCAAAGATGGGTATGATAAGGGACCAAAATGGTAGGGACCTCACAGAAGCAGAAGAGATCAAACAAAGGTGGCAAAATTATACAGAAGAACTATACAAGAGCGAGCTTAACATCCCTGATGACCACAATGGGGTAGTTACTGACCTGGAGCCAGACATCCTGGAATGTGAAGTCAAATGGGCCTTAGGAAGTCTGAGCAACAATAAAGCTAGTGGTAGTGACAGCATTCCAGTTGAACTATTCAAAATCTTAAAGGACGATGCAGTAAAAGTGCTACACTCAATATGCCAGCAAATTTGGAAAACTCAACAATGGCCACACGATTGGAAAAGGTCAGTTTACATTCCAATCCCAAAGAAGGGCAATGCCAAAGAATGTTCAAACTACCGCACCATCGCACTAATTTCTCATGCTAGCAAAGTTATGCTCAAAATCCTACAAGCTAGGCTCCAGCAATATGTGGACCGAGAACTTCCAGAAGTACAGGCAGGATTTCGAAGAGGCAGAGGAACTAGAGATCAAATTGCCAACATACGCTGGATCATGGAGAAAGCTAGGGAGTACCAGAAGAACGTCTACTTCTGCTTCATTGACTATGCTAAAGCCTTTGATTGTGTGGAGCACAACAAATTGTGGCAAGTTCTTAAAGAGATGGGAATACCAGAGCATCTTATTTGTCTCTTGAGAAATTTATATGCAGGTCAAGAAGCAACAGTGAGAACTGAACATGGAATCACTGACTGGTTCAAAATTGAGAAAGGAGTTCGGCAAGGCTGTATACTGTCGCCTTGCCTATTTAACTTGTATGCAGAGCACATCATGAGAAATGCGGGATTAGAGGAGTCACAAATTGGGATCAAGATTGCAGGGAGAAATATCAACAACCTCAGATATGCAGATGATACCACTCTAATGGCAGAAAGTGAAGAGGAACTAAAGAGCCTGTTGATGCGGGTGAAGGAGGAGAGTGCCAAAGTTGGCTTGAAACTCAACATCAAGAAAACAAAGATCATGGCATCCGGCCCTCTCAATTCCTGGCAAATAGAAGGGGAAGAAATGGAGATAGTGACAGATTTTATTTTCCTGGGCTCCAAGATCACTGCAGATGGGGACTGCAGCAAAGAAATTAAAAGACGCTTGCTCCTGGGGAGGAAAGCTATGGCAAATCTAGACAGCATCCTAAAAAGCAGAGACATCACCCTGCCAACAAAAGTGCGTTTAGTCAAGGCTATGGTCTTCCCAGTTGCAATGTATGGCTGCGAAAGTTGGACCATAAGGAAGGCCGAGCGTCAAAGAATTGAGGCTTTTGAACTCTGGTGCTGGAGAAGACTCTTGCGAGTCCCTTGGACTGCAAGGCGAACAAACCAGTCAGTCCTAGAGGAGATCAGCCCTGACTGCTCTTTAGAAGGCCAGATCCTGAAGATGAAACTCAAATATTTTGGCCACCTCATGAGAAGGAAGGACTCCCTGGAGAAGAGCCTAATGCTGGGAGAGATCGAGGGCAAAAGAAGAAGGGGACGACAGAGAATGAGGTGGATGGATGGAGTCACTGAAGCAGTAGGTGCAAACTTAAATGGACTCCGGGGAATGGTAGAGGACAGGAAGGCCTGGAGGATCATTGTCCATGGGGTCGCGATGGGTCGGACACGACTTCGCACATAACAACAACAACAACAACAAATGTCAGAAGGGATAACCCCTTGCACAGTACATGAGCTTCGCACCTGCTCGGCCAAGCAGGCGACCTCAATGAGGACTCCCAGATCAATTTTTAAAGGGTTTAGATGCAAACATCAAAGGCATCCTAAAATTGGAGCGGGGGGCAATATTAATATCTGGTTCCTGGCCGCTGGGGTGATGGAAATTAACTTGTGTGACCTGAGGCTGTATAAGCAACAGCAGCAGGCACAAATTTCCTGAGCCACCTGCCCTGGGGGCTTGTCTGTGGAATGGCCAACTTCAAGCCCAACAGGAACAGATCGGGACTGGCGCTGCCAGCAAGGACTGGGTTTGGTGTGGCGGGGCCTTTTGTGGTTGACTGTTCAAAATGTAGAAAAACCTCTGTCAGGCCCATGGGCACCGAGTGGGGTCAGAAAAGTGTGGCCTCTCCCCTTACATCATGCCAGGAACCCCCCAGAATGGCCGTGGGGCCAGAAACAAGGGTGCAGCTTGCACCTGTCATGGAAGATTCACTAGCTCCCACCACAGAACCTCTGATGAAGGGAGCCAAGATCACCTTTTCTCGGGAAATGAGGAAGACCTGATGGGAGAAGCACTCCTCAGCAGGTCATAGAAGCAACCCCAACACCTCCATGTTGAATCTACCCCCCCCCCCACGTGCTACTTCAGTCATGCTTGATCAATGAAAACTATGGAGTGCAACTGGACATGCAGGTGTGCTTGGACTGTGGCTACAGCACCAGCCTCATCATGCCTGAACTGGTAAGGGGGCTGGGTATGGAGAGACTGAAATTCCCCATTGTGATGGAGCAAATGGATGGGAAGCCGTGTGTGGGGGAATTATCCAAGCTACTGCCAACATTTTGATAATGGGCCCCCACAGTGAGTGTATTTCAATGACTAGCCCCAGTGGCTGGATATTCTGTGGTTTTGTGTATGGATTGTTCATGACCTGCTGCCCTGATTTCCTGAGCATGAAGGTGTCTACCAAGTTGGATCTAAGGAAAGCTTACTTCAGGGTGTGGAATACCCCATGGGACAAATGGAAGACAACTTTCAACTCCCTCATGGGCCAGTTTGAGTATCTCATCATGCCGTTCAGCTTAAGCAGAACACCCAGCATGTTTATGAATGTAATTCCGGATCAGGCTTAAGGTTTTGGTTATCACCTTTAAGGCCATACGCAGTCTGGGCCCAATATACCTGAGGGATCGCCTCTCTGCCTACACCCCTCAAAGAGCCTTGTGCTCTACTACCTTCCACCAAGGGAAGCTCGCTTGGCCTCAATCAGGGCAAGAGCTTGCTCCATTCTGGCCCCCACCTGGTGGAACGAGCTCCCAGAGATCAGGCCCCTGACAGAACCTAAACAGTTCCGCAGAGCCTGCAAAAGGGAGCTCCTCTGCCAGGCATTTGGTTGAGGTCGACCCAAGCCATCGCTTCCAATTGGCCCCCAAGCCCCCCCTCCTACTATGACTGCTATGAATCTACACAACCCACTGGGTCTCAGTAATAGTTAAGCTGAGGCTCTTTGCAATTCTGTTATTCTCTCATGTTATTGTTATTATGTTAATTGTTATTGTTATAATGTTATTGTGGTTATCAACTGTTGTTACCATATGTTATCTGTATCTTTTTCCTGTTTCCTGTAAACCGCCCTGAGCCTTTGGGGAGGGCAGTATATAAAAATAAATAAACAAACTAACAAATAAAATTACAGGTGTTATATGACCTGTTGTACAAGGGGGTGGTGGCCTAGCTTGATGACATGCTGATCTATAGTCAAAATGTGGAAGAGCCTATCCTCCTAGTGAGGGAGGTCCTTCGGCAGTTACTAGACAATGAACTGTAAGCTAAACTATCGAAATGTGAATTCCACAAAAGTAGTCTTGACTACCAACAGTATTGGGTGTCTGCCGAAGGCATTCGCATGGACCCCGCTAAGGTCTAGAATGTGTTATATTGCCTCCCCACCCCTCATACTAGATGGCAGCTCCAATCCATCCTTGGATTCACCAATTTCTACGATTTCTTACCAAGATTCTTGCACGTGGCTCTGCCTCTGACTGACTAATTGAAAACTTGAAGGAAGGGGGAGGAGGCCCAGAAGCCGGGATACCACCTGAACTGGTCTGATTCCTGGCAAAACGTTTAAGATGAACTCAAGCACCTTTTTATTATGGAGCCCATGCTAGCTCACCCAGAGCTGACACACCCCTTTATCATACAAGTAGATGCTTCCAAGTCAGTGGTGGGCAGGGTGTTGTTACAGAAGGGAGATGGGAAATTACGCCCCAGTGCTTACCTCTCTTGCAAATATTCTGCTGCTGAATGTCATTGGGTGATTTGGGAAATAGAGGTGGCGGCAGTTATAACGGCATCGATGTCTTGGAGACATTTTCTGGAGGGGTCCACAGAGCCTTTCCAGGTCTGGACCAATCATAAGAACTTGGAAGTGTTACAAGAATCGTGCAAACTCAATGCTAAGAAGATTTGATGGGCTAAATTCTTCTCTCATTTTGACTTCGCACAGAGTCACATTGCTGATTGTTCAAACTTTCTAGCAGATACTCTATCTCGCCTTCCCCAGCGTGACTGTAAACAGGAAGTGCGTGTGGACACTGTGTTTACCCCCACCAGTTGAGTCTCATGCTGTAGACTTGCAGTCCCCCTTCCACTACAGACCTGAAAGAGGTGGGCCAAGATACTTTTTGAAGAGTGCTAGACACTGACCTGGAACTACCCAAACTGAAGCGTTCCTTTACCAACCTCAATGGACTATTAACCCATGGGGGGTGGGTCTATGTTCTTGCTGATCTAAGGAGGGAGATTCTGGTGGCATGCCACAATAGTAAGGTTGCAGGACACTTTGGAATTATAAAAACCTTGGCACTGATGCACAGTCAATTCTGGTAGACCCACCCATGACAGGACATGGAGGAGTACATCAGGGGGTGTCCCATTTGTACAACCATCAAATGGGTGGTGGGAAAGCCTCCAAGATTGTAAAATCCCCTGAAGAATCCCCAAAGGCCCTGGGAAGTCATTGCTATGGATTTCATCACAGATCTTCCACCTAGCAATGGAAAGACAGTAATTTGGGTGGTGGTTGACATGTTTTCCAAACCAGCTCATTTCGATCCATGGATCTCCCTCTCAGTGGCTCACTGAACTTTTTGTACAGCATACCTTGAGACTCCACTCCTTCCCAGACAAAATAATTTGTGACTGTGGGAGCCAATTTGTAGCAAAGGTTTGGGGGGCCTTCCTCTGGCTAGCTATGGTGGACCAGGCCCTTAGCTTGGTCTACCACCCTGCCACCAATGGACAAACGGAGTGAACCAGATCCTGGAACAGTATCTCTGTTGCCTCATAAGCTATCATCAAGATGATTGGACATTGATGTTATCTTTGTTGAGTATGCTTATAATTGTCCCACATCAAAGTACTGGTCTATCCCCCTTTGAGGTTGTTTATGGCTATGCTCCTTGACCATTCCCCGATTTCCAACTGCCTCTGGCTGATCTGTCCAAGACACCTTGAGGGTAGAAGAGTGGCCAGTACAGGTTCATGAGTCATGGAGGGGAGGTGTCTGATTCCTTTGAAAAAGTTAAAGCAGATGAGAAGAGGTGAGCAGGTAAGGGCTATGCTCCAGAGACTGACTACAAAGTAGGAGATTTGCTGTTCATCTCCGTGAAGCACCTAAAAATTCGGCGCCCCACTAAGAAACTGAATTACTGTCATGTGGGGCCATTTAAAATCTTGGAAATGGTAAACAAGGTGGCGGCTAAGGTAGAATTGCCCTCCTCCTTCCGCAAAGTCCACCTTGTATTTCACATTAGTTGCCTAAAGCTGGCCCCAGCTCCAGATAGTGGTATCCCTCTGCTCCTCTGCTCCCCCCCCCCAGTGATGGTGTGGGCGGATACATATTATGAACTTTCTACCATGCTGGGTTCTAGGTACTCCTGGAGCTGCCTGCAATATTATGTGGCATGGAATGGTTTCCCTGACTCTACAAACAAATTGATAAGTCGCAGAGGATATTGCCACTTCCAAATTGATTGGTAGGTTTCATGCTATGTATCCTGATAAACCCACTTGAAGGGGGGAGGTTTCTCTTAAAGCTGGCAGAATGTCATGCTACTTGCTGTTTTCCCCGGGAGCTCGTCTTATAGTTTAAGTATAGTATAGGAGCGGACCAGCTCCTAGCGTTCCTAGAAGATACTTCGGCACTCGTTCCATACCAGTCAGGCTTCCGTCCTGGCCATGGGGTCGAGACAGTGTTGATCTCCTTGTTGGATGACCTCCGTCGCCAGCTTGACCGAGGCGGCCCTGCTGTGCTAGTTCTTTTAGATCTTTTGGCCGCGTTTGACGGGGTCAATCATGAACTGCTAGTGAGCCGCCTCACCGGTATGGGGATAAGGAGTACAAGCCTTGCACTGGATACGCTCCTTCCTCCAAAACCGGACACAGAGGGTGGCAGTGGGGGATGAGTTATTGGGCCTTTACTGGCTCCCTTCTGGGGTCCCACAGGGCTCGGTGCTCTCCCCCACATTATTTAACATCTTTATGCGCCCTTGGGCTCAACTGGTGTGGAGTTATGGGCTGGCTTGCCATCAGTATGCTGATGACACTCAGCTCTTTCTCCTCATGGATGGCCACCCGGACTCTCCCCCGGAACCATTCGCCAGATGTTTGGAAGCCGTAGCTGGATGGCTGGAGCAGAGTTGCCTGAAACTCAACCCCTCCAAGATGGAGGTTCTGTGGCTGGGCCATAGGGGGGCAGATCAGGAAATGCGTTTACCCACCCTGGTCAGGACGCAACGTTTGGTCGCGTCTCAGGGCAGGAATTTGGGGGTGACCATTGATGCCTCACTAACACTCGAGGCTCAGGTCAAACAGGTACCTGGCCAGGCATTCTTCCATCTTTGCCAGGCTCGGCTACTAGCGCCCTATTTGTCCACTGAACACCTGGCCACTGTAATCCATATGACAGTCACCTCCAGAATAGATTTCTGTAACTCGCTCTACACCGGCCTGCCTCTGGGCTTGATCCGGAAACTGCAACTGGTCCAAAATGCGGCTGCTAGGGTCCTCACAGCTACACCTTGGAGGACCCATATTCAGCCAGTGCTGAAATAACTGCACTGGTTACCAGTTATATTCCGGATTAGGTTCAAGGTTCTGGTTTTGAGCTTCAAGGCCACCCGCGGTCTGGGCCCAGCGTATATGAGGGACTGCCTTTCGCCCTATGCCCCCACAGGGCTTTACGCTCTGCGGGAGCTAACCTACTGGTTGTTCCCAGTCCCAAGGAGGCTCGCCTGGCCTCCATCAGGGCAGAGCGTTCTCGGTCCTGGCCCTTACCTGGTGGAATGAGCTCCCGGAAGAGCTCAGGGCCCTGCGGGAACTTTCAACATTCCGCAGGGCCTGCCAGGCTTTTGGTTGAGGCTGGGAAGCAATGAAGATTTGACACCCCCCTCACGAAGCGGCGGTTGCGTATGTCAGCAGGTCCCCTCCACTTCCCTTTTAGTGGGGGTAGAGATCAGGTTAGTTATTGAACCTTGCCACCACTCTTGGCCTGCTATAACTATGTTGTTAAGGATTAGTTGTGGGTTCATGTTTTCATGATATTGTTTTAATGGGATTGTTTTATGTAACAAGTTTCGAGCCTCCGGGGGGAGGCGGGATATAAATAAGATGATAATGATGATGATGATAATAAATTCACTATTCCTTCCATGCTTTGTTGTCTGACCCCTGTGCTCTGGTGCTGCACCAGGCATTCCTTTGAAGCTCCCCTGCTTATCTTTGTCCTTGGAAGCGTGAAGTTTCCCAGTTCCAGCTGGCCTAGCAGCTGGATTGATACTTGGGTACCCCAGACATTTAATCTCTGGTTTTCATGCCATGTTAGATCAAAAGGGCAGTCTATGGGAACTAGTTTTCCCATGTTTTATTAAGAAAGCTTCCACCAGTAGATATAAACCCTGTCCCCTTTGTTTCCTGTCTCCACCAATTTCTCTGCTATGTGTAACTCTTGAAGATATTCGCTTTGTTGTAATTCCCAATAAAGACTGTACTGCTTTTGGACTAAATGGAGTCATCGTGGTTCTGTCTTCAAGAGGGATTTTCCTGCAGGCTGATTTCCTAGGAACATGACACGTATGCCTTCCAACTCAATTAATTGGCCTGGGTTGCAAATTAAATTGTACAGTATTTGCTGGCGTATGACTACTTTTCCCCCCTGAAAAACATGCCTCCAAGTGGGGGGGTCGTCCTATACGCCGGGTGCACTTCAGTTGGGATAGACAAAGCTGCCCATAGTGGCCCATAGTACTGTAATGTAATGTAACAAACGCTATTTTGAGTTGAAATGTTGGGGGGTCGTCTTATACGCCCAGTCGTCTTATACACCGGCAAATATGGTAATTCTCATGAGCTCCAGCAGAAAGTGACACGATTGTACAAGCCTTAGGATGAGACCAGGAAAGTTTCTAATGTCTTCAGCAAGCCTTCCCTGCTGCTGATTTCTCCTTTCAAAAAGTTATTGCTGCTTGGGAAAGGCATGTAGGCAATTCAATATGGGCAAGGGCCAGCCTTTGGAAGGATTTTGAACTTTGCTAAATCTTGGGACTGGGATTTTCCAGCTGGGGAGGTTTAGCTCCCATAGTTTGCAAATTCCCAGTGTCACTAACCACAGAACATAATGTTGGTGTAATGAACTGCTGCTGTTTCATCCCTCCCTGATAGAAGAAAAAAACACGAGCTTGTGTGTAAGAAATGGGTGCTTCTACACATCACTTGTATTCAAACTGCATATCAAGCCATTTTTCTTGATACCACTGCAGACCTCTCCCCAAACAAAACAAGAAAAAGTCTGTTGTCACTCATGTCATCTACAAATAGCTTTCTGCAAAAACACCTCACCACAGGGAACAATAAAAAGCAGCTTTGACATGGCAGGTGTACTTACCCACCTTGAGTTAAATCCTTGAACTCACAAGAGAACTTTGGAGGACAAGATTTGCATTTGCAAATATCTTGACTTTTAGCACACATGCTTCAATCAGCAGCCTTGTCATTACTGGACGCATAGCACTAATTTTCCCAGCTGGATAATGAAACCTTTCACATGATTACTTGTGTTCACCAACAAGTGTTCCCTGAACAGAAACTAAAAGTGATTGGGAATGTAAACTCCTTTGACTATTATCTGCACATTTGAGGTTTACTAATCATTCCATTAATCATCTGTAATATGGAAATTACGTAGTAGATATTTAGAAATTTAGGCTTACCTTTAAAAATGCCTTCTTTTCCAAAGTATTCATTATGAAGGGGGGAATAGCTAAGAAGTAACAAAATAAAAGCCACATGGTTAAAACTCAGGAAATCATATCTTGTTTACAACAGTAGCTAATAATATTATCCCTTGATAGACTTGAGAAGGGGAACAAGCAGCGAGACTATGATGGACATCATTCCCAAAAATCTTCCTCTCCAGGAACAGAGCGATTCCCTGCCCCCACACAACATGTACTTCCCCCCTTCATTTGGCACCCAGTTGCTTTCAACACTGTTCTGGAGCATATTTAGTATGCTTCACAATTAATTTACTGTGGCAGCAGTTTTTATCAGCCATTGTCTATTTAATCAAGTACACCAAATATTGTGTTCAGCTAGTGGAAAGATTTTTACTTAAAGGTCCAACACCAAAAACCTACCTAAAAGCTCATGAAAGTTTATGTGACAATAAACTAGGCTTAAGGTATTACTAGACTCTATTATTTGGGTTGCAATTGACTATCACACAACTCCCATTCTTCATTTACCTTTAATATGCAATTCCTTAGATAAACCTCTTCCATTATCATATAGTACACAAAGTTCAGTATACATGAAAGGTACATCAAATCAACAATGGCAGGTAACTGCAGCAAAAAATTTTATAGTCATGGAAAAGGAACAAAGAACTCTGAGTTTAGAATTGTCAGAAAATTATTTTGTAGTTAGTGGAAACAATAGTCAAGAGGGTTCTGTAATGGGGAGCCTTGGGTGATAATTTTGCAGTATGATTAAACAATTAATCGCATTAAACCAAGACATTTTAAATAAAACAATTAGTCTCACATGGTCAGTCTATCCAATACAAACAGAGGCCAAACTGTACTCTGCACCCTGTGGCAGCTCATTCTTTTCCATGCCTACAACACTAGCAATGAGTACAGCTATTTGCATACCTGGTACAGTGGCAGCCTGACAAGCACAAAAAGTTATGCGAGTTGCTCTGTAGATAGTATATGCAGAGCCAAAGATTATATTGTGACTAGTCAAGCATTATGCTTAATAGAAGCAGAACTAACCCATGCCGGGAGCAGCCATAAGAATCCTGGAGACAACCACTTGCAGAATGGCTTGTTGAGCAGCCTTGGTTGATTCACCTAATCGGTTTCCATTTTCATCTGTAATGGGAATACCATGCTTTAATTCCCTGTCAGAATTTTAAAAAGAGAGAGGAGATCAGCTGAATAACTATTTTATTTTTTATTCCTATAATTGCTTATGTGCAAATCTATTACTATTTTGAGTGTTTTAATTATAGCCCTACTCTATATTTACTAAATTCATATTCACATTATTTGGGCTGGGCTACTTTAGGATTAATCTTTGCAGAAGGTACTGGTAGAGGCATCTGGACACCCCTTTCATATTTTTGGAAAATACCAGTGCACAAGACCTGTTGGAAGGCAAGAAGGGATTTATTTTGACAAGAGGCTGTAGCCTGCATTTTTCTACATTTGTTCTGTGCCTATGCTCTGGAAAATAATATGGACATTATGTTGAACGTCTCACCCCTGTATCACAATGGCATAATCCTAAGAACATAAAAAAGCCACACTGGATCAGACCAAAGGTCCCATCAAGTTCAGCATTCTGTTCACACAGAGGCTGACCAACTCCCTCTAGGAAGCCCTTGAGTAGAATACCTGCAATGGCATCCTCCTGCCCATGTTCCCCAGCAAGAGACATAAAGCATACTGCCTGTGATACTGGAAGGAGCAGATAGCCATTATTTAAAGTCTACCAAGCTGGTGCACCAATCAATCATCTGAAGGAATTTCCTTGTAAGCATCCTTGTAAGATGTTACTACATGTTAATTTGAAGGCTTTCCTATATTTTGGCAGATTTAAGATTTTTAAACAGTTTACAGATTCCTTTACTGGAAAGTTTAGCTTTCAAGTTATATGTGAATAAGGTCTGTGTACCACAGCACAGACATTCTGGCAAACTATCATAGACTGACTAATGCCTGGGCCTTCTTTACTTTGTGAGACAATAAAAATGAGCAAAGTAAATAAATAAAAATCCAGCAATGTTAGTTTCTTGGATTATAACTTAATTTCATTTACTTGTATGTGTATCTTCTAGTAATAAATAGGCATAAAGTATGGTTCTCTATGGCAAATAGGCAGCCAGATATTTAAGACTTACAATAGGTGCTATAATTAACATAATCTCACCTCAGGACTCATAACTGCCACTGTTGCTGAGGAAATAAGTCTGTATCCTCTCTATGTCTGGATCACAACTATCAAGTCAAACAGGTGTCCCATAAAGTAGCTGAGGCTCCACTTTGGCCCTTTATCCATGAGTAACTGCTCAAAATGACTGTTCTGCCTTATCTTATGCATGATGTGTTTAGAAGAATGACACAATACTTCAATAGATGTTTTTCGATTTATTTAAAGGCAATTTCATTTAAATGGGGTGACTCCATTTGGATAAGGGTTCAGATACTGAGTCCGACAGCAACTCTATCTCCCTCTGCTGTTTTCCAGACAGAAATCCCCCCCCCCATCCCCAAGGTGCTATTAGTCAGGGAAAATAGTATGAGGAGCTTCCTGTTCTCAGCCACAAAACAGACAAATGGTAGTATGTTAGTGGCAGGGTAGAAAAAGAACATTGTCTAATTGGAGTCCACCTCTCAAATTACTCATATCTACTGCATGAATGCTAGTCCTGAGCTGCTGCCAACCTTCCAAAATAGATAAGGCTAAGCGTACAAATGCTACCAATGACCAAGGAGTTCTGTAATAGGCCACATGCTGTTCTTTACCTTTGCCTCATTAATGGGATATTTATGCAATTAGCAGCCGCTACAGCAGCAAAAGGAACAAAACGGCCTATGAGTGGAGAGACATGCTGTGAAACAAGGAAAAGAAAGTTAACAGGTACAACTTTGGGAATTTTTAGATGCTTGTCTTAATCTTTGAAAGGGCTCATTTACATTTCTGTTTCATCCCATGACATTCTGAAGCATTTGCACATGAACATTAGGAAATTTGTGTACATGCAGTATGAATCTTTGATAATACAGACAAGACTCAGAGATTTTTAGTTAATTATCTGTATATGCACTAGAAAACTTTGTAAAAAATTCTGTCTTAAAAAATAGGAAAAGCATACAAATACCTTTGTTAGAGCATTAAGTCCTAGAGCAGTGGCAACAGCACCTGTAGTGGCAGAAACATAGGCTGTTCCCAGCTGGCTAAAATAAAAAATGGAAATGTTTGCATACGCACAGCAGCAATGTACATTAAATATCCAATATTTTCAGATCTTATAATCACAGTTTGCACAGTATTGAAAAACACTTGTTTTTTGGCTGAGCTACCCACTAACACAAGTATCCAAATCCAAGACTTCCACTAGTCAAAAATGTCACTGGTGGTCTTGAGTTCTCTAAATCAGGGATTCAAGAACTAACACATAGCATTTGCATCCTGACTAAGCTACATCTGAGATGACCCAATAAAGGAATTGGTCTGAGTGATCCAGCAGAAGTGGACTTTCCTGCAATCTCCCTTTCCACAATATTTCTGATGATTCTCCAACAGTGAGGAGCAGATTCCAGGGATACTAATACAGGGCTAAATAGACCAATAATCTGACAGTTGAATTTATTCATACAGCTGAGTGTTCACTGAATAAATCTGTAGCGTGTGTCTGGTTTTCATCACTAATCTGGAGCACTTCAGTTGCTGACTGAGTTACATAGTGATTCAGCTGTCATGACTATGGAGGTTCATTTATGATTGCTGTATGGACAAACTGGCCTTCGATCAGGGGATTGATTTCAAAATAACTTATTTCTACAACAAAGACAAACATTGCATTATATTGACCATTGGTTACTCACCGCAAAGGGTCTTTCTCTTACAAAGTCAGGAGTACATTCTGGTTGGTGTTTCCCACCTCTCTTTGAGGGAGGCAGGACTTAATTTGAATTTCCTGTCTCCCGGTGGGAAGCGCCCTCCTTCAGTTTGAATAATCCAAGAGAATAAGGTAGAATTTGAACAACTATTGAATATGTAATACCACCAGCAAGGAAGGCTCAACAACGGGAAAGAAACTAAGTGAATATTAATAGCGACCCTCATAACTGATAAAGGGGCCCAATAAAATCGAACTTATTTACCCCCCCCTCCTTTTTTCTTTGTTAAGAAAGATACTGGATTAGGGAGGAACAAGACCTCAGAGGAGTATACTTCTTGGCGAATAACCAATGGTTATTCTTCCCGAGGTCAGGGTAGGACTCTCAAGAGCAGTCCCTATTTAGGATGGGATAACAGTACCAGAATCCGTAACATGTTGTAAGACTTTATGTCCAAAGGAGGCATCATCTGCTGCTGCAAAATGTAGCCTATAATGCCTGATGAAGGTCGAGGGTAACAACCATAGTGGCCCTACAGATCTCCTCAATGTAGGCACGTTTGTCCTGAAAGGCATGCAGGAGTTATTGCAATGGTTGAGCATGAAACTGACCCCATTGGATTGCCTCCAAATTGGAAATCAAAAAGCCCCCAACACTTGCCGGATGCATTAGGGAGGAATGTTTTGCCATTATCATAGATTGAGTTTGTTGTATCTTTTTTTTTTTTATTTTGGCTTACAGGAAGCAAAAGGAAAGTTGGATAGTACCCAAAATGTTTGATCCATTGAGTCAGAGTTAGGGAACTCTTTGATGTGTTTACAAGAAATCCAATGGATTCCAATATGTGGATGGTCCTCTGAGTAAAACTGTTGGACTGGTGTAGAGAGGAAGCCCATACGAGCTAGGGACCAAGCCCTATGAAGATAGGTTGAGGGACTTGGGAATGTTCAGCCTGGAGAAAAGGAGGTTGAGAGGGGACATGATAGCCCTCTAAGTATTTGAAAGGTTGTCACTTGGAGGAGGGCAGGATGCTGTTTCTGTTGGCTGCAGAGGAGAGGACATGCAGTAATGGGTTTAAACTTCAAGTACAACGATATAGGCTAGATATCAGGAAAAAAAATTTCACAGTCAGAGTAGTTCAGCAGTGGAATAGACTGCCTAAGGAGGTGGTGAGCTCCCCCTCACTGGCAGTCTTCAAGCAAAGGTTGGATACACACTTTTCGTGGATGCTTTAGGATGGTTAGGGCTGATCCTGCATTGAGCAGGGGGTTGGACTAGATGGCCTGTATGGCCCCTTCCAACTCTATGATTCTATGATTCTAGTCATCTAGGTAAGGATAAATGTGTATACCCTCCTTGCAGAGGAATACCAAAACATTCACCCAGTAACATTGAGAACACTTGCAGGATCGTGGATAGTCCAAAGGGTAGGATCCAAATTTGAAAGTATTGTTGATCTACAATGATGTCTCTGTGGAGGGGTAAATTAAGATATGGACATAAGCCTCCTAAAGATGTAGGGAGGTCAGATGTTCTCCCTGTTGGATGGTTTCTGCAATGGAACATAGAGTTTCCATACAGAAATGCTTTAGGGAAATGAACCAGTTTAGAAACTGGAGGTCCAAAATGGCCCTCCAGTCTCTGTTTCTTTTGTGGACATGTTTCCTGAAATGTTCTAAATAACTCCCCACTGGGAATTCCAGTAAGTCAGCTGTCCCCAACCCCCGGTCCGGGGACTGGTACCGGGCCGTGGCTCCTCCTTGTCTTCCTCCTCGGCTGCTACCTCGGGGGCTCCCCTTCAGCATGGAACTGCGCAGCTGCTGCTGGCAGTGCCCCTCAGTATTGGGTGGCAGGAAAGCAAGCAGAGCAGGGGCTCAGGCGGCAGCAATGTCCCTCGGCAAAAGACTACCCCCCCCCCGGGCCCCAGGAAAATTGTCAAGTGTTGACCGGTCCCCGGTGATAAAAAGGTTGGGGACCACTGCAGTAAGTCGTGCCTTAGGAGACTTGTTGCCTTCATCAGCTCTGTTTGTCCCTGGCGGGACCTCTGAGATCTGTTGTAAAAACCTCCCCTGTGGAATCCTTGTCTGTATTGCCCCCAGGAACACTTTTTTCATTCTGACCGGAAGCTTGGGATAGACTGTTGTGATCAGAAGGTGGAGAGAAATGACTTGCCATCTCTGCATATATGCCGAGGGAGGGCCTTGTCCTTAGTTTCTATGAGGACCCTGTCTAGTGCATTACCAAACTATTTCGTTCTCTGGAAGGTGTAGGCTGGAAGTGTATGGTGACAATACTGGATGCCATGGCCCTAGCCATGAAAACAATAGAGTCTAAGGATGTGTCTGCTCTGTAAGCAGAAGGCTTGAGTAACCTGTTGGTGCCTTGTATTATTCTGGCCTCAGGATCAGGAATTAGAGTTACCAGCTTCCTACACCAGGCTAGGGCACCCCTTTACAGCAGAGCAGCAGTGTTAGAGGATCTGATGACCACTGCCATCACCTCATGGGCCTTATGCAGGGCTGTGAATGACTTATGATGTCTCTTATATACGACTTCCCCATCCTCAAAGACCAGTCCAGAGGATTTTAAAGCAGCAACTTGCAACATTGTTTCAATATACTCTGGGATCATATACATTTTCTTCAAGATGCCTTGGAACCTGAATAGGTTCAACCATCTCTTCATCTGAAATAAATTTTCCTTCTTCCCTCTTTAAATCTAGACCTGTATTCCTAGTCTGACCTGGCCATCTGCTTCTGCTGTATGAGTATGAAAAGTCTCCATCCTCTGAGTTGGTTGGGGTTGGAACCCTGTATGTAGTGAGTATATTCAGGGGACACAGGTTGGTGATCTCTGTTCTAACTGAATTGGAAACTTCCACCTTTACAGTGTTTTGCAGGTAGGTAAACTATTCAGGAGGTAAAATAAATTGACCTGGGCCAGAAACTGAGTTACCAGTCTCCTTTGTCTGTTTGTCAGGAATGCTGGAAGACTTGTGGGCAGATCTGGAGGTGCTAGCAGCAGAGACCATTGCTTTTGTGGTTGACTTAGTCAGCTTGGGGCTGCCACATGGATTTTCTTTCTTTTTCTTTTTGCTGTGTGTGTGGGGGTCTGCATCTTCACCCAATCCACTTCCCTTACAATGGGAGCCACAGCTGCCAAGTCCGGAGTTTCCATGGGCGCTACTGGCCCTTTGAGGGCAACTGGCATCCTCCTTCCCTCATCCAAGGAAATCTGTTAATAGTGGGCTTGCCAGTCATTCCATTCCAGTAACGAGGCATCTTAAAATGGTACCCACAGTAGAAAAGATGGGAACTATGGTGTGACTACTTGCTGCTGACAGAAAAAACAAAGTATGGCAGTGATCTCCCATTCTAGCTCTCAGAACTTTCACTCTTACAATTAAGAAGAGAGGGATTAGAGGGGAGATAGAAGGATGAGAATTGAAAAAGAAAGTAATAGAAATTAGAGTAGAAGGTAGAGAGAAGCCTAGACTCACTGAACTCCCTCATGAGGCAGGAGGAAGACTGAAGGAGGGCAATTCTCATTGAAAGACAGGAAATTCAAATTAAGTCCTGCCTCCCTCGAAGAGAGATGGTAAACAACCACCAGGATGTCCTCCTGACCTCAGGGATAATAGTTTTTCTCTTTAATGTTATATATTTGAAATAGCATTATGTTCCTCTTTTTTGTCAGTGTTGCAAGAATGGTATACTACTGAGGGCCAGCATGGAGAACAAGCTTGATTCCCTCCTCATTCCCCCACATGACCATGAGCCAATCACAATTCTTGTAGAATTCTCCCAGTCCCACTGACTTCACAAAGTGCCTTTGTGTGGAGAGGAAGGGAAGGCAATTGTAAGCTGCTTTGAGATTCCTTAGGATAGAGGAATCTCTTCTGATATATTTATTGTGCAAAACAGAACCTGTCGTTTTACTGAGTCTTATTGTAAACCTCTATGAGCCGGTTGTGTTCTGAGAGTGGCGGTCAATTCAATACATAATAATAATAATTTAAAAACTGAAAACACAAAGAAAGGCATTACACGTTAGCTTCTGGAGCTACTTGTACCAGCCGTCTTGTACCAAAAAAAAAAACTGGCCTCAAGAACCCTTTCACTCTACACATCTAATTTTTAAAATGCCTACAGCAATGTCAAAACCCTTAAAAAGTTTTGGCTTCCACAGGAACAGTGTTGTCTAGATTCACAAACTGACAGATATATCACTTGGGAGAAGACAGGTGCAGTTTATTATAATTATATTTATGTCTTGTCTCTTCTTCATGGAACCTAAAATGAAGGATATAGGGTTCTCAGTGGTGTCTCATATAGCATTGAGTACCTGCAGACCTGCAGCAACCTTAATGAAGAACTAAGCACCATATGCTATCAGACTATGCCCTCAGCCCTGATCTAGATCTAACACAGCAACTGGAAGAATGAAGCGGCTACGAAGATTCTCTTCTATGTAGTCATGACCCTCCACTCTAAATGTAGCCTTGGGATGTGAAGTAGCACTGAATGGCCCTACAGTGATCAATTGTATTGAGACTTATCTGTCTACAGCAGTGGTTCTCAACTTTCCTAATACCGCGAACATTTAATACGGTTCCTCATGTTGTGGTGACCCCCAACCATAAGATTATGCAAATGTTCTTTCAAAGAAATAAACCAAAACTGACCAGTGGCATGAAGATCCATTGTTCAGGATGGGATATAAACTGTTTTTTCCCCCAGCGTTTCTCAGTTCAGTTCTGCCTCTTGTTCCATCATGCTCTTTTCCGCTGCTCCAGACAGATGAATGCTCTATCTCGAGCTATCTCGGCCAAGCTGCTCACCCTGCTGCGACCCCTGTGAAAGGGTTGTTCAACCCCCAAAGGGGTCCCGACCCCCAGGTTGAGAACCACTGGTCTACAGGTATATCTGTCCTCAGTCTAACAAACAGCTCCTATGTTTTCTCCCTGTCATCTATGTGCATTACCTTTATTTCATCCAGCTCAATATTTTTCAGTCTTGAGCAGCTCTTGATCCACATGAGTCGGGCTTCCATCCTGGCCACAGGGTAGAGATAGTGCTGGTCGCCCTGTTGGATGTTCTCCGCCACCAACTGGATTGAGGGGGGTTGGCTGTGTTGGTTCTGTTAGACCTGTCGGCTGCCTTTGATATGGTTGACCATGAACTGCTGGTCCACCGGGATGGGGATACAGGGCACAGCTCTTAGCTGGATATGCTCCTTTCTCCATAACCAGACCAGAGGGTTGCCGTGGGGGAGGAGTTGTTGTGCTCCTACCAACTCCCATGTGGGGTCCCTCAGGGTGTGATCCTCTCCCCCACACTAGTTAACATCTTTATGCACCCTCTGGTCCAGCCCAGTCATCATTCTGCAGGGCCTGCAAAATTGAGCTCTTCCGCCAGGTCTGATTGGGGCCAGGGTCAGTGAGGAATATTGATGGGCTCCTCTGGTGTTAAACAGCATTATTGTGATCTGACCTCTTTCCTTCCATCCAATGGTAGGGATGGGGGTGGGGGAGTTGGAGGTATTTCACCATGTGTCTGTTACTGTGATTTTGTGGTGGGTTTTAATGGGATTTTTAATTGGATGTTTGTAACCCACCAAGAGCTGGCCTCAAGAGTGGCGGGAAATAAATTAAATTATATCTTAATAATAATAATAATAATAATAATAATAATAATAATAATAATAATAATAATAATAATAATAATAATAATATCCTTATGGTATTCTTTATCAGAAATGGCCAAGGCTATAAATACCAATCATATGTGCCAGTTTGAAGTGTTGTGATTTCCACCCACCACAATCTACAGTGAACAGCTAGAACTCATTAACAGCCTAATTAGTTGTTTAACCTACTGAACTAAATGTGATTATCAGCATGCAAAGATATTTTTAGTTTGCACTTTTAGTACCAGACAGAAGTAACTTGGCAGTCATGCATCATGTGTCCTAGTGAGATTATGTATGAGAAGTGATTTAAGGACTTGAAATGTTCTACATATATGGATATATATACAACAAAGTATTATTTATATTAATATTTATATTAAATTCTGTTTCCCATTATATTTTACCTTGTGCTTACATGTCATCATGTCAAGAAATTCTAAGAAAGACCAAATTGCAAATTTAATAAAAATCTAAACTTGGCATTCTGTCACTATTACAATTGTTGAAAGGCATTCATGAAAAGGAGTATTTATGCTGCTCACAGCAAGCACTCCCAAAAGAACCGAGCCTTTTCAAACTTGTGACTGCCTGGCCCCTGATCAAAATCTAGAGCATCATGCTGATTCCACAGCCAGTTAAAATTCTCATCCATTCTTCACTTTCTGGGGAAGATTCTGTGGGCCAGTGTTCATTCTACCAGCATAATGGAACACCCTAGATCTTATCAAGACTATGCTATTGATGTGAGACTCAAAAAGTTAGAACATATTTCAATGTATAGCCACTCTGTTTGCAAAACATTTAATAATTTATTTGACTGCTCATATCTATTATTGAACTCTATCTAAACCAAAGAAAATTACTGAACACACATATCAGAGTTAACTTTCATTAATTTACCTGACAGTTATTGGAGCATCTCCACTCCTATTGGTATAGTTTACAATGGCATTGAATGACTGGTTAATCCATTGCCAGAAGATCACAGCTGGAGTCGTTCTTAAAACAAGAAAGTTAGATTAATTTTTTTCCCATGTTACAACCAAATTTCAGTGCTTGGTAAGAAAAAGTATTCTATGCTATATGAGCTAGTTGGAAGAACTTGGGGAAGGGCAGAATAAAAATCTGATAATAAAAATAAAGAATAAAGGTTAGTGGATTAAGAGACATATGTAGATACATATACAATAATCAGTAGATGATAATATAATAATGAGTGAAAAAGTTCAAAATGGAAACATAGGCACTGTACCATCAAACAAACTTGTTTTAAAATATCGAATAAGACACCCTATCATTCACAAATGATAATTTTCCAGCACAAGAAAATACAAATTAAAAAGCGAAGTGTTAGAGTTTTAATAGTGAGTAAGCTATCATCATTTTAGATTAATCTCAGGTACTAAAATGTTGGAATTCTTGCACTGATTTCTCTAATATTCTCATTATTACTTGACACACTTATTTGCTTTGGTTTTCCTTCCTTCCTTCAAGGGAAAAATTAATCCCTATAATTTTATGCACAGAATTATATAAAATATGATAGACAGGCTAAGGGAGATTTAATGCTTTACTTTCAGCATGCCACATAATCATATACATAAAGCCGCCCCCTCCCACAACTGAAGAATCTGACCAACCCTCTAAGGCAGTGGTCCCCAACCTTTTTATCACCGGGGACCACTCACCGGAGACCACTCAACGCATTTTACTGAGGCCCGGTGGGGGGGGGGTAGTTTACTCCTCTACTCTCAACCACTGCCCTAATGCTCTCTGATCGCTATGGTAATGTTTAAACATCCCTTCAAAATATGATACAGACATGCCACAACAATGAACATAAGGAACATTTTATTTTCATGGAAATTTTAACTCATGACAATGACAAATCAATGGGAACCCTGAGCTTGTTTCTCTGCAACGAGGTAGTCCCATCTGGGAGTGATGGGAGACAATGACACCTGAAGTGTGTTGTAAAGGGCCGGGGGGGGGGGGGGGGAGGAAGGTGTCCTTCGGGGCCCACCTCCAATTAGTCGAAGCACCACATGTGGTCCATAGCCCACAGGTTGGGGATCGCTACTGTAAGGGAAGATAGGCGTGCTATGATTGCATCCTGTTCTGGCCTGGGCAACTTCCCAAATGAGTAAAGAAGCTCCTCCTCTATTGAGTAATCTGACCAACCCAAAGCTGTGTCAATGTTCCTGTTCCTGATTGTTATATTTGTTATATTTGTTGCAACATTCTAAGTAATTACCCCATGATGTTATATGTAAACCGCCCAGAGCCATATGGAAGGACGGTATAAAAATCTAAATAAATAAATACATAAATAATAAACATACTGAAGGTTTAAAAGAGTCCTGTTGGTAGAATCTCCCCTCCCCCAGGGCCAATTGCTGCTCTTGCTCTGGATTCCGCAACCCGCCTCCTCCCTTCAAGTCTGCTGTAAAGGAAGCCTCTAACATCAACTGGCTGAGGTGAGGGATGTGTTTCTGAGAGCAACACAGGGGAGTCTGTGAGCATAGGTGTGCTTTCCTTTTGTGGGGGGAAAGCTTTCCCCTTCTGACTAACGCTGTCTGACAGGGAGGCCCCTTTTCACTTAAAATACTGCTGTGGATGGCCTCGCTGCTCAAGGGCAGCTGCAGCCAAGCCATGCATGTCTCTTCTGCCTGTAGAGCTGATCTTTATAGCGTGAAGATGAGCTGTAATTCCAGGAGATCTCCAGGCCCCACTTGGAGGTTGGCTACCCCTGGGTTGGAAATATTCCTGGAGGTTTGGAGATGGGGCAACAAAATGGGACAAAGCCTCAGGGTCCCCCCTCTAAAGCAGTATTTTTTTTTCCTGCAGAGCTGATCTTTATAGTCTAGAAATAAACAGCAATAGTAGAGACAATGGTAGAGGCTTGCAGGCTGAAGGGGGTTGAGTGGCACAGGGGTTGTGGGCTTTGGCCAGCCCTTACCAGCACCAGTTTTTTACTTTTTCACAAACAGACAAACCGACAAGGGTCCTGCGAGTCTGGAAAATGCAGGAAGATATAAATAAGGAATATTTAGACCCTGTAACTGTAAATGGTGAACAAGCAACTGGCTAGAGAGACTTTCTCAAGCCTGGTCTAATAAATTAAAATCAGTATTTGCCACAAGGGGCCTACAAAACAAAAGACATAAGTGACCCAGAATTTCACGTGAAGGTAGCGTGGGAGTTCTCATACAAACAGTTTAGAGAAAAGTAGAGTGAGACTTTAGGGGAACTAGGTTTTTCAGTTTTGGCTTTGCGGACAACAACAGGAACTTCAGTTGCTAACAGTAGGCCTTAGGCTTCAGAACGGCGGACATCACCAGCCAAGCAACAGACTGTGCTAGCTGAGCCCAGTGAAAGAGAGGTTTGGAAGTGGGGCTTCAAAAGGGTACAATGCCTCAGAGTCCATTGTCCAAAGCAGTAATTTCTACCTGGGGAGCTGAGCTTTATAGTCTGGAGATGAGCAGTAATTCCAGGAGATCTCCAGGTCCCACCTGGAGGTTGGCTACCCTTGGGTTGGAAATATTCCTTGAGATTTGAAAGTGGGGCCTCAAAAGGACCTAATGCCTCTGCAGCCACCCGACCAGCCACCTAGCACCCCCTGGCCTATTTCAAGTCAAGAAATATGTGGTAGAGAAGTGGTAAGGTTGTCAGATTGGTGTAGGTTCATGTTGTTGAATTCCTCACTTCCTAGGTATGCTTGAACCTGGTTTGGGTCAGGACTGTTGTGCACTGAGAGACCTTATCTTACAGTGTGAGACACAAAATCTACACCAAACTATGAGCTAGTGCCCATTGCATTACAGCACACAATGAACTTTATATTAGTGTATTTATAAAACTAAAAATTCCCAAGATGAACTTCTTCATGGCGATGAAGTAAGGTAGGATTTATTTGAGAGGTGGTTAGGAGACAAAAATCTCACATTACTTATGAGTCTATGATAAATTTATAATCAACATAGCTGATAAATATGCAGAAAAGAATTGCAAAATGTCAAGTGTTTGATATATAAAACATTAAAATTAATATTTCTTTGACTACTGTGCCAAAACAATTTATAGTATCAATTCCCGTTTAATTTTAATGGGACATAATTAGTTTTTAGGATAGCAGTGAAAAATCTATGCTTAGATTTTATTGCTTACCTATAAAAGGTCATCATGCAGCCAGTGATAGTCATGTTCATAGGCACCTGAGCAGACATTCGGCCAATCAAAACCATCTTTTCACCAGTATCTGGATGGAAGGCTGAATCATAGATATATTTTGCCCTCCATAATTTATCTTCTGTCAGTCCAGGGGGCACAATACCTTGCCTTGGGATAAAAAGAAGTATATACAAATATTAATAAATAAAAAGTATTCATAAAATATACCAGTATTAATGCACTGTGGTACCTAAGTTGCATGTGTTTTCTCCATATGATTGTGTAACTATGGAAAAAGTCTCTAGAGCATCATGTACCAATTGGAAAGAACCAATCACATTCCTGAAAACTCCTGTGCGGAGTACCACAAGGAGCAGTTCTCTCCCCAATCCTATTTAATATCTTGATGGCCCTCCTGCCCAGCTGGTTTGGACTGAGATGTCACCAAACTGATGATGACACCAAGCTCTTCCTCATGATGGATGGCCACCCTGATGCATCCCCAGACTCACTGGCCAGATGTCTGGAAGCATTGTCAGGCTGGCTCAAGTGGAGCCATCTGAAACAGAATCCAGAAAAATGGAGGGGGGGAGGAAATTAATGCAAGGTTTATTTGTTTCTATGCAGATCCTGGCCAATAAAGGGTTAATGCCAGGCAGAGACTGAACTGTCAGGACAAGAAGAGGCAGGGCAAGGGGGGAAAAGGAGGGGGATATGGGGGTCAGTCTGAAAGGATACTGAGGCGTGTGAGTCTAGTGAGAGACACTCAAGCAGGAAAAGCCTGAGCCAAAAATCTGAATTCAGAGAACGGTCATGTTCTAAGGGGCAAGCTGAAAAGGAGTTTTGGGAGAAGTCCAAACTCTGGTGTCCAGTGGGGGAAGAGTCTTGAGGAAAGAAGTCTTCCCAACCCAAGTTCTAGAGAGCTGAGTGGCTGAATTCAGGGATGCTCTGAGGGAGTGTGGAATTTAAGAAGTGGGGAAATTTGGGCTAAGAAAAGAGAGTTGTGTCAGTGAGAGGACTACTCTCTAGCCTTGAGGGAAACTGGATTCATTTGAGGGGACTGCTTCAAGGCTGTGAAACTTCCCAGAGGAAGAAAGTACAACTCTATCTCTGTAACAAAGCCTGCTTCACAATAATCTATTGAAACTTCATTTACTAAGAATAACTGCCTAGTTAATAAAGTTCCATTTCTTATTGTTAAAATTACAAAGTGGTGTGTGTTAGTTCCCTGCCTCTTCCATCATACTTGGGTTAACTGTCAGACTTGTGGCATTTAATGATTTGGATTAGGGATTAGAGGGGATCCTTATTAAATTTGCAGATGATACTAAACTGGGAGGGGTAGCAAACACAACTGAAGACAGCAGCAGAATACAGGATGATCTTGATAGGCTCGAGAAGTGGGCTAAACTGAATAAAATGCAGTTCAATAGGGACAAATGTAAAGTTCTGCATTCAGGTAGGAAAAACCAAATACACCAATATAAAATGGTGGTGGGGGGGAGACTTTTCTTGGCAGTAGCATGTGTGAAAAGGATCTAAGTATCTTAGTAAACCATACATTGAACATGAATCAGCAATGTGACTCAGTGGCTAAAAAGGCAAATGGGATTTTGGGATGTATCAAACGGAGTATCGTGTCCAGATCAAGGGAGGTGATGTTACCGCTTTACTCTGCTCTGGTTCTGCCTCACTGGGAGTGCTGTGTTCAGTTTTGGGCACACCAGTTGAAGAGGGATGTTGACAAATTGGAACGTGTCCAGAGGAGGGCAACAAAGATGGTGAGGGGTTTGGAGACCAAGACATATGAAGAAAAGTTGGGGGAGCTTGGTCTGTTTAGCTTAGAGAGGAAACGATTGAGAGGGGATCTGATAACCATCTTCAAGTATTTAAAAGGGTGCAATATGGAGGATGGAGCAGAAATGTTCTCTCTTGCCCCAGAGGGACAGACTAGAATGAATGTGGTGAAATTAATTCAAAAGAAATTCCATCTAAACATCCAGAAGAAGTTCCTGACAGAGCGATTTCTCGGTGGAACAGGCTTCCTCGGGAGGAGGTGGGTTCTCCATCTTTGGAAATTTTTAAACAGAGGCTAGATAGCCATCTCACAGAGAGGCTGATTCTGTGAAGGCAAAAGGGTGGCAGATTACAGTAGATGGGCGATTGGGATGTGAGTGTCCTGCATAGTGCAGGGGGTTGGACTAGGTGACCCATGAGGTCCCTTCCAACTCTATTATTCTATTAATCTATGATTCTAATCCTTCAAAGATGGAAATCCTGTGGTTTGGTAGGAAAGGCCCAGGCAAGGAAGCACAACTGCCCTACCTGGATGGGATAGCACCTACTGGTTACACTCTGCTAAGAACCTGGGTGTGATCTCTGACACCTCCCTCTCCATGAAGGTCACACGCTACTAACACCAACCTGGCCCCAGAACAATTAGCCACAGTGATCCAGGTGATAGTCACCTCTAGGTTGGATTTCTGCAACTCACTCTATGTGGGCCTACCCTTATCCCTCATCAGGAAACTACAACTTGTCTAGAATGCAACAGCCAAGGTATTCACGGAAACAACTTGGAGGGCCCACACTCCAACAGCTGCACTGGTTACCAGTTGAATACTGAATCAGGCTTAAGGTTCTGGAAATCACCTTCAAGGCCATACGCAGTCTGTGCTCTGAGTACCTGAGGGACTCCCTGACTACCTATGCTACCAAAAGTGCTGGTGATCCCTGGCCCCCGGGAGGTTTGTCTGGCCTCAAGCAAGGCCAGGGCTTTTTCTGTTCCCCCCTCTCTCTCTTTTTAAATCAGTGTATAGTTATAGGGCCAAAGTTCACACTGTTCTACAAGAAATGTTCAATGTTAAGTATCTAATTTAAACCTGGAAATATGGTGTTGAATATCTGTCAGGAAGGCTCTTCGATGGTGTTAAAAACCTAATTTTCTATGCAATCACTGCAACAAGGTTACATCTATAGCCAACAGAAAATTAGCTGAAGAATCTCAAGAACTGTGGAATTCTTATGTGAGAAAATTTATAAATTTTGGGCTAAGGTCAAGACATCATCTTGGAGAAAGAGTGGGCTTTTCCTTTTTTCCTTTTAAAAAAATAAATACTGGGTTAAAGTATAAAAATGATCTGAATCAAAGAACTAAGGAGCTGGAAATGTCATAATAAATTGGGTTTTTCCTTTTTTCATTTCTTTTTTTTTATAAATACTGGGTTAAAGTTCATATTGTTTTATAAGAAACATTTAATGTTAAGAACATAAAATATGTTATTGTGAACAAGTGCAGGAGCCAGTTGATTTCCTAGCTTAAGGATAGGCCATGGTTCAAGTTTAAGGATAATTTTTGTAATACCCAAGGTTGATTGTAAGTGTTGGAAATGTTTGTAAAAGTGGGCTTTTTTTGTTGTTGCCTTGTTTTTATATTTACAGGCAACAGAAATATTTGGAATATCTGGCAAAACAAAATTTCAAGCAAATGGGGACTTTGGGGGGGTATATTATGTCTTTGTTCTTTTCTGTATCTACATACAAATAAAAATTAAAAAATTAGGAATAAAAAAGGCAAAACGATTTGACACAGATGAGCCCCTCAGGTCAGAAGGTCTCCAATATGCTACTGGGGATGAGCAGACGGCTGGTACAAGTAGCTCCAGAATGAATGAAGCGACTGGGCCAAAGCCGAAAGGGCGCTCAGTTGTGGAGGTAACTGGAGGCGAAAAGACAGTCCGATGCTGTAAAGATTTTTATTCCATAGGAACCTGGAATGTCAGATCCATGAATCAAGGCAAGCTGGATGTCGTTAAAGAGATGACAAGACCGAACATCGACATTTTAGGAATCAGTGAACTAAAATGGATAGAAATGGGTGAATTTAATTCAGATGACCATCAGGTATACTACTGTGGACAAGAATCTCGCAGAAGAAATGGAGTAGCCTTCATAATTAATAAGCGAGTAGGAAAAGCAGTCTTGGGATACAGTCCCCAAAATGACAGAATGATCTCAGTTTGAATCCAAGGCAAACCATTCAACATCACAGTAATCCAGATCTATGCCCCAACCACTGCTGCTGAAGAGGATGAAGTTGACCAGTTCTATGAAGCCCTACAACATCTTCTAGAAGCAACGCCAAAAAATGATGTGCTTATCATCACGAGGGATTGGAATGCTAAAGTAGGAAGCAAAAAGATAACTGGGATAACAGGCAAGTTTGGCCTTGGAGTACAAAATGAAGCAGGGCACAGGCTGGTAGAATTTTGTCAAGAGAATACAATGGTCATAGCAAACACTCTTTTCCAACACCCCAAGAGACGACTCTACACATGGACATCACCAGGCGGTCAACACAGAAATCAGATTGACTATGTGCTCTGCAGCCAAAGATGCAGAAGTACTATACAGTCAGTAAAAACAAGACCAGGAGCTGATTGTGGTTCAGATCATCAGCTTCTTGTTGCAAAATTTAGGCTTAAATTGAAGAAAGTAGGGAAAAGCACTAGGCCACTCAGGTATGAACTAAATCATATCCCCGATGAATATACAGTAGAGGTGACAAATAGATTTAAGGAATTAGATCTGATAGACAGAGTGCCTGAAGAACTATGGACGGAGGTTCGCAACATTGTACAAGAGGTAGCAACTAAAACCATCCCAAAGAAAAAGAAATGCAAGAAATCAAAATGGCTGTCTGAGGAAGCTTTACAAATAGCTAAGGAGAGAAGAGTAGTGAAAGGCAAGGGAGAAAGAGAAAGATACACCCAATTGAATGCAGAATTCCAAAGGAAAGCTAGAAAAGAATGCCTTCTTAAATGAACAGTGCAAACAAACAGAAGAAAACAATAGAATGGGGAGGACCAGAGATCTTTTCAAGAAAATTGGAGATATGAAGATAACGTTTCATGCAAAGATGGGCATGATAAGGGACCAAAATGGTAGGGACCTCACAGAAGCAGAAGAGATTTTTAAAAGGTGGCAAAATTATACAGAAGAACTATAGAAGAGTGAGCTTAACATCCCTGATAACCACGATGGGGTAGTTACTGACCTAGAGCCAGACATCCTGGAATGTGAAGTCAAATGGGCAACAATAAAGTCTGAGCAACAATAAAGCTAGTGGTGGTGACAGCATTCCAGTAGAACTATTCAAAATCTTAAAAGAAGATACAGTAAAACTGCTACACTCAATATGCCAGCAAATTTGGAAAACTCAACAACGGCCACAGGATTGGACAAGGTCAGTTTACATTCCAATCCCAAAGAAGGGCAAAGCCAAAGAATGTTCTAATTACCGCACCATTGCACTTATTTCTCATGCTAGCAAAGATATGCTCAAAATTTTACAAGCTAGGCTCCAGCAATATGTGGACCGAGAACTTCCAGAAGTACAGGCAGGATTTCGAAGAGGCAGAGGAACTAGAGATCAAATTGCCAACATATGCTGGATCATGGAGAAAGCTAGGGAGTTCCAGAAGAACATCTACTTCTGCTTCATTGACTATGCTAAAGCCTTTGATTGTGTGGAGCACAACAAATTGTGGCAAGTTCTTAAAGAGATGGGAATACCACAGCATCTTATTTGTCTCTTGAGAAACTTGTATGCAGGTCAAGAAGCAACAGTGTGAACTGAACATGGAATCACTGATTGGTTAAAAATTGAGAAAGGAGTTCGGCAAGGTTGTATACTGTCACCTTGCCTATTTAACTTGTATGCGGAGCACATCATGAGAAAGGCGGGATTAGAGGAGTTACAAATAGGGATCAAGATTGCAGGGAGAAATATCAACAACCTCAGATATGCAGATGATACCACTCTAATGTCAGAAAGTGAAGAGGAACTAAAGAGCCTGTTAATGCGGGTAAAGGAGGAGAGTGCAAAAGTTGGCTTGAAACTCAACATCAAGAAAACAAAGATCATGGCACCCAGCCCTCTCAATAGATGGGGCAAATAGATGGGGAAGAAATTGAGATAGTGACAGGTTTTATTTTCCTGGGCTCCAAGATCACTGCAGAGGTGGACTGCAGCAAAGAAATTAAAAGACGCTTGCTCCTGGGGAGGAAAGCTATGGCAAATCTAGATAGCATCCTAAAAAGCAGAGACATCACCCTGCCAACAAAAATGCGTTTAGTCAAGGCTATGGTATTCCCAGTTGCAATGTATGTCTGCGAAAGCTGGGCCATAAGGAAGGCCGAGCGTCACAAAATTGAGGCTTTTGAACTCTGGTGCTGGAGAAGACTCTTGCGAGTCCCTTGGACTGCAAGGCGAACAAACCGGTCAGTCCTAGAGGAGATCAGCCCGGACTGCTCCTTAGAAGGCCAGATCCTGAAGATGAAACTCAAATACTTTGGCCACCTCATGAGAAGGAAGGACTCCTTGGAGAAGAGCCTAATGCTGGGAGCGATCGAGGGCAAAAGAAGAAGGGGACGACAGAGAATGATGTGGCTGGGTGGAGTCACTGAAGCAGTAGGTGCAAACTTAAATGGACTCCGGGGAATGGTAGAGGACAGGAAGGCCTGGAGAATCATTGTCCATGGGGTCGCGATGGGTCGGACACAACTTCGCACCTAACAACAATTTTATAATATTAAATGTTAAAAGTTAAATATTCTATTGTCATAGATTCTACATGGAGATATTATACATTTTCAGTGACGTTTCCTTATATTGCACCATGAATTTTAGTGTAAATCATCTTGAGCCACAAGGGAAGGCAGTATATAAATGTAATATAAAGAAATAAATAAAATGGAAAACCAGTTGCTTATACAAAGACCTCTACAGTAATTTCTATAATTGTAAATACCTTTCTCAAGCTCCCATAAATGGCTACTTAACTGGAAACCCAAGCAAAAAACTTTTCCTTGAAGCCTGGATACCACTTTTTCTATGGTTACTTTATTGTTAGCTTTATTAATGTACACTGTGAGAGTTAATACCCGGCTTGAACCCTTGAGATAGGACAACCGTCAAAATCAGATTCATACCTGTAATCGTGCACAATTTTTCTTGCATTTTCTAATTGTTCATTGGACAGCAAAATATTCCTGGGATCTGTTACAGTGAAGAAATGGCTGGCTCGTCCAATAAATGTGCTTTGAACCCAACGAGGTTCTTTGATATTGATGTCTAATGGTAAGTCTGCTGACATCTTCTCCGAGAACACTAAATATAAAATAGAGACACAGAAGTAGATTTCAGTTACAGATTTCTTCATGGCACCAATTTCTGTATTCTCATAAGAACTTGGCAGGAAAGAACTTAGCACAAAAGCACTTGTGAGGCCCACAAGATAGCAGTCCTGAAAGAATATTGTTGTTTCTATATCTCCCTTTGGGCTTCTGTCAGCAATGCACAAGTTGACCAGGAATAAATTTCCATGTACATCAATAGCTATTCATGTACTGATCACAAAATATTTACTGGATATCATTTAGGTAACATCTATTGGAAATAGTGCTGAATAGCAGGAAAAATGTTACATATATGGTTTAATAGTGTCATTCATAAAGCAAACTTAACATAAGCAGATAACAAAAGTTTGCATACAAACTAAGAAAATGAAATTTTGATTGATCACAGGCTGCTTTATTGCATTACTTTAATTAATAATCTGTCATGGATGAAGAAGTTAGAGGAACTTTACTGAGATTATCATTAAATTCCCACTAAATTCACAGTATTTCTGCATACGCAGATAGCAAGAACTTGATGTATTCTCATTTTTTGAAGGACTGTCTATTTCCATATGTCCTTGTGCACTAATTAGCCATCAGGCAAACATCTATTGGCTATCCTACCATTTAGGGGAGTATGTCTAGAATCAACCAGAGCTTGAGCCTTTCCCACTGTGGCTCTGACTCCATGGAATGGGCTTCCTGAAGAGGTGAACCCTCTTCCAACAAAGATCTTCAGGAGATGCTGAAGAATCTGCCTGTTTGCCATGGCTTTTGAGGGAGCCTGGTCTGGTGAGCATCTTTTAGGCCCATTATGCACGGCCGCCGAAACGGCGATTTCGGGTCACATGGAAAACACGGAGGGGGAAGACGCGACGCATACCGGTTATGTACGGGGCGGGGTGCGACGGCGGCAAAACCCAGAGTAACCGATTATGCACGCGGCGATCCGGGCGCCGCTTCTGGTTGCGCCCCGGTCACCCGGAAGCTGCGCTTTCTTCCGCGTTTCACTGACGCGGCTTTTTCGGCGGCATGCACCGAAGCTGCGGCCGGTTGCGGCCGGCTCCATGCATTATCGGTGATTTTAGTCGCCGCCATTCCACCCCGAATGTGCGCTAAAACCCCCGTGCATAATGGGTCTTAAGGAGGGAAGGGGAGAAATTTGGAGTTTGTTACTTAGAGTGATTTAGAGAGACCTCCAATGCATGAAGCATATTTGCTGAATATTTTATTTGGGTAGTCTGGATTATGTATGGAAGGACCCTAGGCATACAAAAATAGCTACTTTATGGTGTGCGCATTATCGTTTTATGACATTTTAGTGTCAAATTGTCAAAACCTTGTGGTGTTTACCATGTTTTATGAGATTTTATTTTGATTCCTTGCCTATATGATGGATACCCTGGCGGGGGGGGGGGGGAGAGGTCAGGACTCCCAGACACAGCAACCTTCTTACCTGGGGTTCCTCGCTAGCACTGGGAGACTCTCAGGTTCTGACTCTGGTGAGCCCAGCACTGGACATGGAGGCCCAACCCACAGTGAGCCCTTTCTGTGCACCCTGGGCAGTGGCAGAGAGTGGGAATAGAGGCTGGAATGCAAGAGTGGGGGTGAGAGCAGGTCATGCTGGCCTCTCCACCACCCATGGGAGTGGTGCAACATCCAAAGACCCTGCATCTGGGGATGCTGGGGCTGGGAGCCCATGAGCCAGCAGAAACCATGGGACCACTGCCACATGGAGTGACGGGACCTGAGATGGCCCCCAAGTCTGGGAGAGCACCGAGGCATGGTTGGCTCCCCTGGCAGTGGACGGCTGACAGGCAGGATGCTGAGAGAAGGGTGGGGTTGATATGCTTTCAGGAGGCGGAAACTGAAACCATGTGACACACTGAGAGCAGCAGGACATAAACTGCAACATAAATAAATAAATACCTTGGGCCAGTCAGTTCTTTCGTAGCTCTCTCAGCCCCAGGGTGTCTGTTGTGAGAAGAGGAAAGGAAGGTGATTGTAAGTTGCTTTGAGTCTCCTTCAGGTAGTGAAAAGCAGGGTATAAAACCACATCGTCTTCTTCCTGAAGTCATAAGGAGAAAGTTGAGGCAGCTGAATTGGCAGGAGGATTATACGCTCAGGCTAGCTGCAGCTGATGCAGCTCCAGAACAAAGACAGCAGGAAGCCAAGAGAAGGGGGCTAGTGATCGCTTTTTACTTTTCAATACTGAAACAGGAGAGAAAAATAGAAGTGCCTAATAAAACATGCTAAACGGTGGTTAAACGAGACCCAGACGTGTTCTGGAAGTTCTGTTAAACAATTTGTGGTTTTACTAGCCAGAGTTCAAAAGGTCACTCTTCGGGGTCTTTCTGCATGAATTTTTGGAAAACTGGAGAAACTACATAAAAATGGAATCAGCCTAGAACCTGCTGCTTGAAGGAACAAGCAAAAATAGGAGGAGGATGAAACAGGAGTGGTTAGGAATTCTAACCTGCTTAGTACAGCCGAGCAAGGTATCTCACAAGGAAGTTCCAGACAGAAAAGCCTGAAGATCTGGGTGTCTGAGGGAGAACTCTACAGCTACAAGATTAGATTCTGCTTCCAGCCTCCCCACAGAAGAGCCCTGGAGGAATACTACTCAGTTGACATGCAACACCTGCACAATGTAAAAGCAGAAGGATTAAGCTGTGTTCCCTCCACAGGGTTTTCATTTTAAATTAAGTGTGAGGACTGGGCTTTTTACACCTTGGCCTTGAGGAGGAAATAACATAAGCAGAATCAATTTACTGTGACAATCCTGCAAAATTCTTTACTGATAAAATTAATATTTGATGCATCTTGGGCAACATAACTATTACAAAAAATCGAACTCCAGAGCTGTAAGTCTACCACAGTGCTTTAACAACTGGCTCCAGACCCATTTCAAATTACAGTATTTGCTGGCGTATAAGACTACTTTTTCCTGCTGAAAAACATGCCTCCAAGTGGGGGGGTCGTCCTATATGCCGGGTGCACTTCAGTTGGGATAGACATAGCTGCCCATAGTGGCCCATAGTACTGTATTTTGAATTGAAATGTTGGGGGGTCGTCTTATACGCCCAGTCGTCTTATACGCCGGCAAATACGGTACTACTTTTCAACTTGAAAACCCTATTTGAGGCCAAAAAATCTGCTGGATCAACTCCACTCATATGAATTTACTTGAATTTGTCTGGTTGCTAAATTCATAGGAACATGCTTAACGTTTGATGATGGTAGCAACCTTTGAGGGAACCTTTTCCGTGTCGCTGCTCTCTGACGTTTTCATGGAGGAGTAATTGCCACTATGTAGTTTGACTTTCCACTAGAAATTAAAGATGTGTTTCTTCAGGAAGGCCTTTGGGGAAAAAAATAATTTATGGATTTCAAATGACAGATTACATGAATCTATTATATACATATGCATTCTTTCTACTGTGTCCTTAAACTTCCTAATGATCTGCACAGGGTAACTAAAAACTTGAGACACTTTAAAAAAAACTGTCTAACATGCACATTTTCAAAACTTACTTTCTGTGCCAACAGCCATGACCTTTGAACTTTCAATGGAACAATTTCTAATTAACACATTGTAATGTGTAACTGAAGAACATGACAGAAATGTCAAAGAAGTATCTTTACTTATTATTGTTGTTAGTTACAGTTACATCTAGCATTTTTTCATTGTGGAACTGAAGGAGTTTGCTAATGATTCTCAGAAGTTTTCCTTCCGTGCAATGAATTGGCCCATGTTCTGCAAGTGCCCTCCAACCATACCCCAGTTATTTACTATGTTTGGAGAGCCAATGCAGTACAGTGGTTTGAGCACTGACAGTGATTCAGGAGATCCAGGTTCAAATTCCCCTTCTCCTATGCACACTCACTGAGTAATTTACAGACAGTTGTTGCTTTATAAGGATAAAATGGGAGAACAAAAAGTGACATTCTGAGGTGCTTTCGGTCCCCATTGAGGAGGAAATCAAGATATAAATCTAAAATAAATTAATTAGTAGTAATGAAGCATACTATTATTCAGATTCTCAGAATACCAGAGAAGAAGCGAGCTGCTTTTTTTGTACCTCACTTTTTACTACCCAAAGGAGGCTCAAGGCAGCTTATAATCATCTTCCTTTTCCTCACAACAGACACTCTGTGAGGTAGGTGGGGATGAGACCTCTAAGAGAACTGTGACAAACTGAAGGTCACCCCGCTGGCTGTATGTGGAGCAGGAGAAGGGAATCAAACCCAGTGGTCCCCAACTTTTTTCAGGCCGGGGACCAGGGGGGGGGGGGAGACGGAGAGTGGCGGTTGCCGCGCGGCGCTCACCAGTAGGCCCAAACGCACAGGTCAAGTCACAACTGATTTATGGTGACCTGCTTCTGAGTAGCAACTCTGCAGTTCCTTGGTGGTCTCACAGCCAATATTGAACAGGATCAACCCTACTTAGCTTCTGAGATCTTTTGAAATCTGGCTAGCCTGGCCTATCCAGGTCAGGGCTATGTTTGCATATATGCTTTTCATTCTTCTACTGATTCATGCAACTACTATGCAATAAACTCTTATTCTATTACAGGGACACAACAAAAGTAGCACTGGATCACTTGGCCCAGTGTGTATTAACCAGCTGATTAACAAAAGTATTCTTTAAAAAAACACACACACACATTTTAAATGGGTAGATGCCATACAAAAATTGAAAAATAAAAACATGACCTATCCACAAGTTTATAATTTAAAGTTAAGAACAATTGATAGTACGGAAGAAAAATAAATAAAAAGGAAAGAGGGCGGACATCTTTGTTCACAATAGTCTCAAGACAAGAGTATTAATACTTTCACTTGTGAAAGAAATGGGAATACAAAAACACTGTTCATCAATGGTTAGCTTCTAAAGTGTTGAATTCTTAGTTGTGGGTGATGGTAACGTCCACATTGAGCTGCTGCCCTCTAGGAATGGCCTGGACCAGGGATGAATCTGCACTTACTTTGTTTATTCCGTTGTGGATCCTGCTGAATCCACATCGATTTGAACTCGGGTCTTCCTCTTCCCCCCGTCCCCATTGAAGCAGAAAAGTGTTCTGCACATGGTTAGGGGAGTTTAGAAGGGGAGGGGGGAGCCAAGCACAGCCGGAGCCTCTTTCTTTCTTTTCTTGAAGGGGGGGGGGGAGAGGATTGGAGACAGCAGAGGAGGGAGAAAAAAAACCAAGAGGCAAATCTCTACCGACAGAAGTTAGGGCTTCTGGGAGCTTCTGCTGAGAGAAATTAGGGTCTTCCCCTTTAAGGCAAGCTTGTCACCTGGGCTGCCTTGGCCAATCAGGGCTTCTCAATGACGGAGTCAGCAACAAATTTGAAGCAGCCAGAGCTCTGCAAGCTTTCTCATGCTTTTTCAATCCGATTCTTCAAATATTGTGAGTTAAAAACTACTCTAGAATCTTGCAGGATAATGGTAGGGTCACTCCAGATCAATCATGCTTGTTGCAGAGGGATAGTTTAAATCGGACAAAATCAAACTGGAAATTGCATTCAGTGAAGATGGCAGGGACTGAATCGACGTGGTATTGGAATAAAAGCTCCGTGCAGACTCACCTTGGTGTCAGCCATGGTGACAATGGGGCTCTTGCAATTTGTGGTTGGTACTAGCCATAAAACAGGCCACACCCTGGACCACATTTTTGGTGCAGGGCTGAATATGAATCTTGTTTCGGCTACATCCATGCCATGGTCAGACCACTATACCCTAAAGGCCTGGCTAAGGCTGCCACCCCCTCCTCAGTTGGGCACTGACCAGATTGGACTCTCATTTGGCTAGGAGGGCCTTCCTTGTTGCCAGAATCAACTCCTTTCCCTCACGTGTGTTCTGGGGAAGATTCCATCAGATTCCTGCCTTCAAAAGACTCAGTCTACATGGTTGTAAAGTCCCAGACACACTACCACATATTGTCTTGGAATGTCCTGTCTTCTCTTCCCAACGAGGTTCTATCCAGTCATATTTGATGGATTTAAATTCCAAAGTCAATTCTACATCCATCATCATCAAATTAATGTTTTCAGAAAAGGATCTCATTAAACTTGCCAGGGTAGCCAATTCCCTTGGAAGCATGTTCCAAATAAATAATTTACGTTTGTTAGTGCGAGAACATATTCTTGTCTAACCCATTTTGTTTCCTTGGATTGTGATTGTGTACACCAATAAGGGTTTTCTGAGTTTGAGTATGTCATGTCCAGCACAATTATTTAGGGTAGTTCAATCCCTTACCACCCAAAAGGAATGGCGCCAAAATAATAACCAAATGGACATCAGCTGTGAAGCCTTTCCAAGTCACTTTGCAGATAAAATCACAATACTCCGCCATGACTTCCCTCCTACTTTAGACACAGAAAGTGAATTAGAGGCCCCTTGGCCATCTTTGGAGAGTTCACTGAGTAAATTCAGGTGACTCATGCTGACTGAAGTGGACAAGTTGCAAAAAGTAGCGAAGCCAACCACTTTCTCTCTAGATCCATATCCGTCATGGCTACTAAAAAACATCTGACAGTAGCCCCCCTCTGGGAGATAATCAACCTCTCCCTTTCACCAGGAGAATTCCTGGAGGGGCTAAAAGAGTCAGTGGTTTGTCTGTTACTCAAAAACCTTCTTTTGACCTGAAACAGCCATCCAACTACCATCCCGTCACACACTTAATGTTTCTTGGGAAAATGCTTGAAAAAGCTGCCATGGTCCAACTCTCAGCATACTTGGAAAAAGCTTCGGTCCTAGAGATGCTCTACCATTAAACTCTATCCCCATGGAGGCTTGCTGAGTGATTTTTCTCTCAGTGATTTTTTCTTAGCCTAACCTACCTCACAGGGTTGTCGTTGAAGATAAATCGGGGAGGAAAGAAAGCTGCTGTAGGTCCTCATTGGGGATATTAGGTATGAAGGAGGATATAAGTAACTAATTAAATTAAATAAACCTTGCTTTTCTTAAGAACATAAGAGCCCTGCTGGATCAGTCCAGTGGTCCATCCACTCTAGTCCAGAAGTCCAGTATAATCATAAATCCTGTGTCAATAGTGGCCAACAAATAGCACCTTCTATTTCTAAATTCTGAAATTACCCCAGTCACAACCTCCTGAACTATGAGACTCTGAGTTCGTTCCATGCATTTACTATTGCCTGGTTAGAAATGGCAATATGAGCCAAAGGTTACTACAAATCATGGATAAGCATTTTAGTCTAATCATAGTTGCTTCTCAGACAAGTGTGAGCACCTCCAAGAGGATTCAGTTATGACCTATACTGGGTGATAATCTTCAGAATGAGTCAGGATTCACATATAAGAGTTTACCTACTTCTCTGCTAATATACTGAAAAGGTTTTGATATATCCTTTCTTCTATTTTCTCTGAGCTGGCAGAAATTTTTGGTTTTAAAGGTTAAATATTTCACAGGGACAAAGTTACAAAACTGTAACAGAAGTTCAAATACATAGTAAAATATAATCCAATTTTGAAAATGAAATGCAATTGCGAGCAAAGTTCAACTGAGCATTTTTAGCACAAAGTACACTCATTCTTAATGGGAGCAGGAAGACTTTAAACTTTGTTTAAAGGTCAACAGTATAGCAGCAGTGTTCCTGTACATAAAAGTTCCCCAGCCATTAAACCTGAATCACAAATTGCAACTTGATTAAAAATAAGATATATATACCCTGAAATGTGACAGGAAAGCAGTCTTTTTGTGTTGAATATATGTCACTGTGAGATCATTTAGCAGAATATATAACATATATATGGGTTGCTTGGTAAAACATAGCTAAAGAGCAATTCCCATTCACTTAAACAGAAACTGATGTACCATACATGTATCATTTAATATGTGTTGGACTGTTCTATCTTTGCATAAGTAAGTCCTTGTAAGCAATCACACCTTCCATCTACATATAGGAGGCCCCACATCAATATTATGTTGTGAAAAAGCTATATGCAGTGGTGTATGTATATAACCCAGACTTCAAATGGGATTCTCACACATACAAAATCTTGTGTGCCTGGTAATGCCAAGTTCATTTCCAATGTCAGATGCTGACAACGTGTTGACATAAAATAACTGGCTGCTTCGAGAGGCAAAGTGGCTTACCCTAAATAAATAACATCAGATTAATGTGTTTTGGATTTACTCTACTGCCAACCTAAAATGAATTTTACATATTAATGTTCTTTCAGGTTGTTAAAATTGCAAGAGCTACCATACTTAGTCAGAACCAATGCTGCATTAACTCAGTATTCCATAATCATCTATGGATCAACCCCACAGTAAAATAAAGGAGATTTTCCTCCAAACTTGAGGGGCTTCCTTGGTTTGCAGTAAAGTCTGAAAACTCAAAAATTATCTTATGGGTTTATTTCTTTATTAAATTTCTAACCCGCCTTCCTCCTCGGAATCAAGGTGTTACATATATAATATCCCCATAAAACCCCGTCTTAAAACAGCACAAATCTAAAACATACTGAGATGGCAAGATCTGTTCTACCTCCTGCAGTCAGCTACCAAGGGTATGCTAGATATTATAGTGGGACATGAAGGGGGCCCGTTGATCTTGCTAACATGGCTTCAATCAAAGACCTAATGGAAGAGCTTCATTTTACGGGCCCTGAGGAACTTTGCCAGCTCCATCAGGGCCCTTGGTTCTTCCGGAAGCTTCCACCAGGTCACGGCCAGGACAAAAAAGACCCTGGATCAGGTCAAGGCCAGGTGTATCCCTCTGAGCCCAGGGACCACTAACAGATTAGTATCCTCAAAGCGAAGAGCCCCGAGGGGGCATAAACAGACAAGTAGTCCCTCAGATTCATCTAGATTAAGAGCACTGCCTGTGCATGTGCATTTAATGCACCTGCTTTCCCTGTTGGGGTTGACGGGCAGTAGCAGCAATGTTGGCAGCAATGTTGTGGGGGGAGGCAGACTGGAGCAAGAAGGTTGACAGTGTGTTGGGCAGCCATGGAGGACTACGTGGCTTCAGTGGTGACTCTGGCAATGTTGGGAGAAGATGGTCCTGGCAGCAAGGAGATTGGCAGCTGTAGAGGGCCTGACAACTGTGCAGGACCACTACCTGGTTTTGGTGGTGGTTCTGTTTATGCTGGGAAGGATGTGGGCCTGGCACCAAGGAGTTTGGCAGCCACAGTAGGTCCTGCAGCCACAGAGGGCTACCTGGCTTCAATAGTGATCTTGGGGAGTATGTGGGCTCAGTAGCAAGGAGGCTCTGAGATTCAATGGGTGATTTGTGGGGGTGGGATAAGCTTGGTGACAAGGAGGCCAACAGATGCCGTGGGCCCAACAGCTGCAGAGGGCTGCCTGGCTATGGCAGCAGTTCTGGCAATGGTGGGGAGATGCCACCCTGGCAGCAATGGTGGGGGGGGGGGAGTTGCTGCTAGTCCTGTATCAATGGAGATACAATGGAGAGTCATGGCAGGATAGATAGGGAGAGTGGGATAGAAGAAGAGCTGGTTCTTATATGGCACTTTTCTCTACCCAAGGGAGTCTCAAAGTGGCTTACAGTCGCCTTCCCTTTCCTCTCCCCACAACAGACACCCTGTGAGGTGGGTGAGGCTGAAGACCCCTGATATCACTGCTCAGTCAGAACAGCTTTATCAGTGCTGTGGTGGGCCCTGTCATGAACCCCGATTCATGCCATCTAGGTTTTGTTTCCAGCGCCCCTTCAGATCTCCCCGGCCAGTTCTGGCCAAGGCCATAAAGCAATAAACCTGTCGCTGAGTTCCTAGCCTCCCTTCCTTTCCCAGCGGGAGAGGCTCCATGCGAATGTATCAATCTTACTGTAAGTGTCCTTGCGGAGACAACTCTAAGTCTCAACAAAGTGCCAACTGCTTGATAAGATTCCTGGCCATCTGGTCGCTTGGGAATCTACCTACTTCTGCTGTTCTCTCGCTCTCCCACCAAAATGCCTACATGCCCCTCCCTCATTTGGTGGGCACTATAACTGCCCTGCTTGTTCATTTGTACTTTGTTATTATCAAGATCTTTGCTTAGGAAGATCTTGGCTTGCTTTAGCGTTCTGTGGCTTGCTTTAGCATTCTGTCAAATAAAGCTCATCTTGGATTTGCAACTGCCTGTTGGGTCTTGGATGTGTCTCTATCGCAGACTCTGCAGGCTGGGCTCAGCCTGATTCCTGACAGGTCCAAGGTCACCCAGCTGGCTGCATGTGGAGGAGGGGAGGGGAATCAAACCCGGCTTGCCAGATTATAGGTTGAGCAGTAAGGATGAAAGGGATGAGTGGAGTGCCACGGAGGTAGGTAAGCACAGCAATGAGGGTGAGTGGAGTGCCAAGAGTAGGGTTTAGATAGGCAGAGCAGCAAGGTAGTAACGAAAGGAAAGGGTATAGAAAGGTGGCTGAGAATGTCAGTAACTAGAGGACTAAGCAGTATCCAGTAGGGGAATTTTCCCTTGAGTTTCTTGTTAGTCTTTGAATAACAAGTCAGTCAAATATGAGGATATTTAAATCCAGTGATTGGAGCAGTGATCTGATAACCAAGAAATATCTCAAGTTTGCAGAAAAATATGAAATCTATAAAATAGTTTAAAAAATCAAATGGAATTTCTCAATCACAATTGCCGGACAAATAAAACGTTCTAGGCTTACTTTCGGACAATAAAAGGCAGGAGCAGCGGCAGGATCATTTCGAGGCCTATTTTTGGCCTTATTGGCACCAGGGTTGACAGCAATCACTGAGTGATGATACCACCTGATTTTTCTGCTTTCCCCAGACCTGGTTGCTTGCTACTGTTCAACACTTCAAAATCCCAAATGTTCTAAGATTTATTCCAATATAAAGTAATCAAAACAAGGTAATAAACCCATTTTCCGGGAGCTTCCTCAGTGATGATTCCAAGTGAGGCTGAACCGGAGCAGAGTAAAGCGGTACCATCACTTCCCATGATCTGGACACAATACTCCCTTTGATACAGCCCAAAATCCCATTTGCCTTTTTAGCCATTGAGTCACACTGCTGTCTCCTGTTCAATGTATGGTCTACTAAGACTCCTAGATCCTTTTCGCACATACTACTGCCAAGACAATTCTCTCCCATCTTATATTGGTGTATATGGTTTTTCCTACCTAAATGTAGAACTTTACATTTGTCCCTATTGAATTTCATTTTATTAAGTTTAGACCAGTTCTTGAGGCTATCAAGATCACCCTGTATTCTGATTCTGTCTTCTGTTGTGTTTGCTACCCCTCCCAGTTTAGTATCATCTGCAAATTTAATAAGTACCCCCTCTAACCCCTCATCCAAATCATTTATAAATATGTTGAACAACACAGACCCCAGGACAGATCCCTGGGGTGCTCCACTTGTCACTCTTCTCCAAGAGGATGCTGAACCATTAACAAGTACCCTTTGGGTACGATTTGTCAACCAGTTATCGGTCCACCTGACAGAATTAGGATCCATACCTCATTTTACCAGCTTGTCAACAAGAATATCATGTGGAACCTCATCAAAAGCTTTACTGAAATCCAGATAAACTATGTCCACAGCATTCCTCTGATCCAGCAAGGTAGTCACTTTCTCGAAAAAAGAGATAAGGTTGGTCTGTCATGACTTGTTCTTGTGAAACCCATGCTGAGTCTTAGAAATCACAGCTCTGTTCCAGCTGCTCAGGGACCGACTATTTGATGATTTGTTCCAAAATTTTGCCAGCTAGAGTTTTCAAGCTGATGGGTGAGTAGTTACATGGATTCTCGTTTTTCCCTTTCTTGAAGATTGTGACATTTGCCTGCCTCCAATCATCTGGCACCTCACCTGTTCTACAAGAATTGTCAAAAAGAATGGACAGAAGTTCAGAGATGACATCTGCAGATTCTTTTATATACAATTCATCTGGCCCAGAAGACTTTGTTTCATTTGAAGAAACAAGTTGTTTATGGACTGCTCCCATCCCCCCTGGGAAGAGAAGAAAGAACGGGAAAGGGGGTTATGGAGCTTTCAGGAAAGGGAAGGGAAAGAGGAAATAGTGGGGGAGGGGGAAATGAGATGCTCCCCACAAATTATTTTGAGTTCCCGCTTGTCATATATATATAGCTATTTGATGCATTCAGTGCTCTTCTTATTCCATAGAGCTATAAGCATTACTGAGATATAATAATTCTGTTAGCAGACTGCTCCAGTAAAAATAAGACATTCATGAAAAAATTTAAAATACATAATAACTTGTTTGAAAATATCTCAAAATAGAACCATGACAATATACCCTACAGTCCAATGGCTAATGACCGAGAATGCAGCAACTGGTGTGTTGGTCAACTGTGTTTACACCAGCAAGCCTTGTATTTCTCTTTATGACAGTGGTCACAAACATTGCGATTCAGAAAGAAGTGAATGTGTCCCTATCTGCCAGAAATAATGCTAGTTTATCCTGATGTGACCTTCCTGGGAAATGAGACATAATGGCCTTCAGAAATCTTTTGAGGTCAGCCTCAAATCTTGGAAAGTTTTATAAGTTGTTCCTCACTTCCATCAAATGCAAGCAATTTTGCAGACACCCTCATAACCAGTTCTAAAAATAGGGGGTGGTAAAGAGAAGAATTTTATCATAAATATAAAGATAGCTATTATAAATCATTTAGATTACATGTGAGTCCCTGTCAAAGGGACTGGAATGTTTTCGCATACAGTGGATGTGAGAAACAGTTCATTCAAAGATCACAGCCTCTCATGGGGCACAAGAAAACCAAACTACAGTTAGGGGGGAAAAAGCAATAAATCCATTCTGAGTAGGATCAGCTAAACTGGCCAACTAGGCCAAATCTACCCTCAAATCTATTCACTAAAGGTGAATTGTTTTCACAGGGTGAAAACTAGCATATAAAATCCAAAAATAAATGTATAATAGGTTTAGTGAAGCTATTCAATAGCCATAGTGAGTTAGAAGGACCATGTCTCATTTAAAACCTGTATAAAGGATGTGAGACCCAGATTTAGCCCAGATATTTAACAATTACAGTGATTATAAATTAGTATATGCACGCCACTAGACAAATGAGGAGAGAAGGGATTTTGTGATTCTGAGTCATGGCAAGCGCTGAACCAGGGAATTCTTGTTTTACAACTCAGCATTCACAATATTCTAGCTCTCATTGTATCTGACAAAGTCCAGGTCTACTTCTGATGGAAAGCATATGAGAAAACATGAGTCATTTTCAAATGAACATTCCACTCCAAGATTCTTGTTAATCAACATAGAACATCGGCAGCTAAATTTGTTCGTTTATTTTTGAAGGACTGTAAAACTCACAGGCCATCAGACATATAATTGTAAAAATTGCAATAATATAAAGAATGATTTTGTGTAAGTGTGCCTTTGGAACCATTTCCCTTTGTTTATTATTCCAGCAATAGAGTTAAAACAAAGATACAGCTATAAAATAGCTTAATTAATCAATATGAAAAGGAAAACCTTTTTTTCTTCAAAAATGCGGTTCTGCATTTTATACTTGGCATTGGCTTCCCTTTAGCAATGGAGAGAAGCTATGAACAAAACAACCTGGTTTTTGATCTACAATTCCAAGGCCAAGGCACACCTCCATAATTGATGTGGAAGCTTTATACCACTCCAGTTCACACTGCCCTTCCTCTTGTTGATGAAAGGTTTGTCCACCATCACCCATTCACTAATTATTCTAAATTCCATTGCAAAATAATTCCAATATTTATTAAAGTGACAGTATATTTCATGAAAGTGACAGTATAATAGGTACTCTGACTGTAAATTGAAAGTTAATGTTATTTTCTGAAACACATTTAATGCTCAATTAAAAGGCTGTTCCAGCAGAAAAATCCTACCTTATGCATAGTACATATGGTTGTGAGACAGGACTGAGGTAATGCATGACTCCTTAGTACTGTCTTCATATATAACTGTACATACAAAATACTCATACTCTATCAGGCATACTGAGTTCTCACACATGCATATTTATCTACTAGTCTTGTAACATGTAGCGCGAGAAACTGGCTGTCACTAAATTGCAATACTTGCCTTTCAAAATATGCATATGAAGCTTATTGAATGGGGTTTGAATTAACTAGGTACAGTGAGTAGTCCCACTGTATAAAACAAAACATTTTGGAAAATCTCATTGGTGGGTCATTATTTATAATAATTGCAAGGAAATTTGCTTTAAATATGAATCTCATAACTTGGAAGTCATTACTGATAAATACCACAAAAATATCCATGCAACACACTGCATTACAATGATTACTGGTGTGGGGTCACAAGAAGGGGAAAATAGTAAAAGGTAGAATTTCAATGACAAGGTATGTTATACTAATGGTGAGTGCATACTTTGGATATTATGTACTGTTCTGTCCACTGTCAGAAAAAACTGAACAATGATGGTCAATGCAATGGATTTTGCAGGAGAGACAGCAGGAAACATAAGGGTCAATCTCCTCTGTATAATTTCAGAGGCTTTCATTTTATGCTGACTGAAACTAGATTTATGGCAATTTTGAAAACAAACATTCTAGAATTTAAGGCTCTGCATTTCAAACTTAATTTGTGTTATTTAGCACTGCTGTCCTCCCTGCCTGCAGCCCCAGTCTGCAAAACTCAGGCAGCAGAGCCAATGGTTGTGAGATAGGACTGATGCAATACATTAATCAAACAAGGAGGGTAGCTGTCAATTTTCTTTTATTTGAAAACAGCTGTCCTAGCATTCATGTGCATCAGCTGCTTTGTCTGCAATGTTCACTTCTCTACAATGCGTTAGGAAGGACGGAAGCATCAGTAAAGAAATACTTGGGGAGGGGGGAGTCTGAAATATCAACACTGCAAGCTTTACTTCTGGGGGGGGGGGGATAAGTCCTGATGTAACCTAGCAACAAAAACTACAGCCCATGGATAGTGCCTACTGCTGAGGCAGCCTCTTCACCAGGCAGCCATCTTTGGTGTGTAAGTTATAGGAGGATTTCATCATTCCATGCTAAGTCACCTCCAGATGTTAGAGATTTAGAACAGTGACTGTCAGCACAGCAGCCGACTCAAGACATTTCCATTCCTCTGCAATGCAACCCTCTCAAGTATCATATCTGCTTCCATTCCCCTCCCCCCTAAAAAGCACTTATTTGGGGGCTCTTAATTGTGTTTCCAAAGGCAATTGTAACATTCCCGAGAGACCCAAGGTGACCCCAGTTAATATTTTTAAAAACAAATCTGCATGCCTGGATGTCTCCATTTAATTATATTCTCTCAAATTGTTCACAATTCAAAATGGGATGAGGGTGGAAAGTAGAGATGGGTTTCAGGGGTCGGTCGTCTGTCCTAAAAGGCGCTTTTAAAAAACTCTCCCCATCTCTCAGTATCACCGCAGTACATCGATTTATGAGGGAATGCATACACAGCAGTTACGTTCTGGGGTGACAAATCCAGCGATTTACAGAGGTACGGGTCAGCAATGTGTCGGGGCAAGCCGCTTACGACCGGCACGGCTCTGGGAATACCTGCACCATTGTAGCATCCCACTGCGCCCTCCCCTCAGCAAGGCAAGCTTGCTGCATACCGAGTACAGCCTCTAAACGGGTACCAGGCGCCCCATTTGGTGGCGGCTGCATGAGGTAGAAGTGAAGGGAAAACGACTTCCCCCGGAGTCCCCCGCAGCGACTGGATGGAAGGGAGCAATATTTTCACGCAAGCCTGACCCACGCTTCACGTGCCTGAGAGAAAGGGAGACCCCGCCGCTCTAAGAAGCTGACTCCCGCCGCTTTAAACCCCACAGACAGGATGGAAAGGGCGCTTTTGGTTGCAGGGTACTCACAGCGCCCGCTGCGCTCAAGCCCGACCACCGCTCCGCTGCTGCCTCCCGCCGAAATCACAAATAGAGCCCAGCAAAACTCGCCGGAAGAAATTCAGCAGCCAGCTAGCTATAGCCGCGCGGGCAAAGGCAGCGGACGAAGGTGGGAGGGGCGGAAACGTCGAGACCGCCCCGTGGAGGGGAGTGAAAGGAAGAGGAGGGCGAGGGAGAGGCAGAATAGCAAGCGAAAAGCAGGTGAAGGCGCTGAGAGAAAGCACTTTTGTCACGCCATTCTGGCGCCGGTTCTAGTGCTCCTAAGTGGGGACCTCTGCGCTATGGGGGGGGGGGACTGCGTGGTGGGGGAAGAAGCTCTACGTGTAGCAGTTTTACACAAGGGCTTTATAGCAGGAAAAGGAGGAATGTGGATATTTCAAAAGGATCTTCATGGATCTATATGCTCTTTTACATTGAAATGAAATAAAACCACGTTTATACTGTAGACCATGTCTTAGACAATAAATAGCCCCACAAAAATAATGCATCCACAGTGTCCTGGGGCTGCAGTGGTGAAAAAAAGGTGGTTAAAATACATGAATCCTCATGATTTTTTGAACTAGATCATCCCATACTCACCATAAGATCACTGATCTATACAGCATCCACCACAAAAATCACATCTGCACCTTCGTGGCCACACCACAGGGCAAAATCATGGTTCTGAAGCATGGATCCTCAGGGTTTTTACATCTGGTCAACCCAAACTCACGATAAAATCACCCATCAATAGCCACAGTATAAACCACAAAAATCGCAGATCCTTGCCTGTGTGACAACACCAGGCAGCAAAACATCATTTCAAAGCAAGAATCCTTGTGGATTCTCAGGGTTTTTGCACTGGGCCACCCTAAACTCACCATAAGACTGTATTAAAAGAAGTATAGTGTCCAGATCACATGAGGTAATTTTACCGCTTTACTCCGCTGTGGTAAGACCTCACTTGGAGGTACCACAACTGAAGAAAGATGTAGAGAAACTGGAGTATATCCAGAGTAGGGTTATCAAGATAGTGAGGGGTTTGGAGATTAAGTTGTGTGAGGAAAGATTGAGGGAGCTTGATATGTTTAGCCTAGAGAGAAGATGACTAAAAGGAGATATGATACTTGAAGGGCTGTCATATAGAAGATGGAGCAGAGTTGTTTTCTGTTGCATCAGAGGGTCAGATCAGAACCAATGGGTTGAAATTAATTCAAACCCATTTTCAGCTAAACATACGGAAGAATTTCCTGACAGAGAGGTTCCTCAGTGGAAAAGGCTTCCTCAGGAGGTGGTGGGTTCTCCTTCCTTGTAAGTTTTTTAAGCAGAGGCTGGATAGTCATTTGAAAGAAATGCTCATTTTATGAACTTAGGCAGATTGTGAATGGGTGACCAGGAAGGGATGTGCCAATGTTTCCCTCTTGTGGCCCTTCCTTGCATACCCAGGGAATTGCTGATCATCACTGTGGGATGGTAGGTGAATTTCCTCCAGGCCAGGCTGGATTCTGGAGATTTTTGGTGGTGGGGGATCACATGCAGGTCCTGTGGCTGGGTAGAAGGGGACAGGATCAGGTAGCGCAACTTTCCTGCATGGATTGGGTGCAACTTACGTCTGCACCAATGGCCAGGAATTTGGGGGTGATCCTTAATGCCTCTTTATAGAGGCTCAGGTCATGAAGGTAGCCCAGATGGTGTTTTTTCATCTGCTCCAGGCACGGCTACTAGCACTCTACTTGTCCTTGGAATACTTGGCCACAGTGATCCATGTAACGGTCACTTCCAGATTAGACTTCTGTAACTCACTCTACGCTTGCCTACCTCTGTCCCTGACCCAGAAATAGCAATTGGTACAGAATACGGCTGCACGGGTCCTCACTAGGTCTTCTTGGTGACCCCATGTCCAGCCGTTGCTGAGACAGCTGCATTGGTTGCCAGTTTGCTTTCAGATGAAGTTCAAGGTATCGGGTTTTGAACTTTAAGGCGATATGCGGCCTAGGTCCTGCTTGTGGGACTGCTTATCTCCTTATGCTCCCTGCAGGGCACTTTGCTCTGCAGGCATGAATCTGCTTTTTTGGTCCTGGGCCCCACCTAGTGGAATGAGCTCCTGGACAAGCTAAAGGCCCTGCCGGAGCTCTCTGGGTTCCACAGGGCCTGCAAGACAAAGCTCTTCCTCATCAGATTCTGAGGAAGAAACAATTTGTCGAGTTTTGCCAGGACCAGAGCCACAGGAACTTCCATCAGACTCAGAACTGGTTGAAGAGTCCATCTTAGAACCTGAACTAGGTATAAGCACCCAGCCTCTGGACACCCAGCTGGTGACAGAAGTACCAGCTGATTCTCCACCCTCATCTCTCTAGCCCAAAGAACAAAGGTGTGGCAAGCAACGCTGTTCAGCAAGATGCCTGACTCTGACTAATTAGGCAGGTGTTTGGGATTAGCTGAGTGTCAAGTTTAAAATCAGAGTAGAGGCAATTGCTCCCTGTGCTGGTAGCATCACCTATTCCTGAGTCTGCACTCCCTGTTCCTGCTTTCTTGCTTTAATTGGATTCTCTGTCCTTTGGATTTTATTTTATTATTTATTTTATTTATTTTATTTATTTAGATTTATATACCGCCCTCCCCGAAGGCTCAGCTAGTGACCTGGACTACAGAACCTCTGCTGCCCTTTTCTGCTTCGGCTGCTGATATGACTGATTGTTTTGGCTCTGACTTTCGGCTTGTGTTTATGGACTTCACACATTCTACTCCATTGAGACTATCTGCCTGGCAGCACACCACTTGACAGTGGGTATGGGCAGGTAGAGCTTTTCTCCAGCAGGGGTTCCGGCTTGTCAGTGGAGATCTGATTGACTTCTGCCTGAAATGCTGAAGAGTTACCCATCAGATCTATCTATCTGTCTACCTATCTACCTGCCTACATATCTACCTACCTACCTTAATAATTATATACTGCCTTCTTTTCAGGTCAGGGCAGTTTACCTCAAAAACCTTTATAATACAGTGTAATACAATAAAATGTCTTGACTTAAGTATATAATAACATATTTAACAATAGGTTATGCATAACCCTAATCTCTGGTATTTTGTGGTTGGCTCCACATCTGGTGGAGAGAGAGAGCCTCTTGTGGCGCAGAGTGGTAAGGCAGCTGTCTGAAAGCTTTGCCCATAAGGCTGGGAGTTCAATCCCAGCAGCCGGCTCAAGGTTGACTCAGCCTTCCATCCTTCCGAGGTCGGTAAAATGAGTACCCAGCTTGCTGGGGGGTAAACGGTAATGACTGGGGAAGGCACTGGCAAACCACCCCGTATTGAGTCTGCCATGAAAACGCTAGAGGGCGTCACCCCAAGGGTCAGACATGACTCGGTGCTTGCACAGGGGATACCTTTACCACATCTGGTGGCAGCCATTTTATGGTTGCGCTTACCAGCCTATTTCAGAATTCCAAAAGTGCCTGCAAGTTTGAAAAGGTCAGCATGCCTGCTCTGAGTGGTGCACAAACAAAGATTCCAATGCCAGCTTGGAAAATTCCTGGACATTTGAAGAGCAGGATGTGGGAGAGAAGAGAGGCTAGCAGTGGGGTGAGGTGATGCCTACATTCTGCCCTCAAATGGTACCATTTATTCCATGGGAACTGATCTCTATAGTTTGGAGATTAGAACATCAGGCCCTACCTGGAGATTGGTACTCCTGTGAACCAAACGAGAGGGAGTGGGGAACATAGGAAACTTTCGCACAAGGAATATTTATCTAAAGATAAATATTTATCTAAATCAATATGGCGGCTGAATAAGCTCATTCTTTAGTGAGCTCCTGGACTAGGTGGGGGCCGAACGCGGCTGCGAGCGGCAGAAGCAGGTGGGGTACACTCACTTCACTGAATCTCTCCCCCCCAGGAGCTCCTAGGGGCCTTAAACAGATCCCTGGAGAATCAATCTCTGGATCATCAGCCATACGAGCTTGGGGCCAAGGCTGCCGCCATACTTTCCTTTCTTTGAACTTTTCTGTCGTTCAAATGGACCGATCTCTAAAACTGAGCAGGCTTTTCCAGTCTCCCCTTTCCAGTTGCTGACAGCTGGCTGCTGATTACCCTCCAAATTGCTTGCAAATTGTGCAAACCCCTCTTTGTGTCCCTCCCTCCCCAGTCTTTCCTTAGCAGACCCCTTTGAGGATCATCCTCCAGCCTCACAGTTGATTATTGCAGGGCTGGAAAGGGTCATCTAGTTCCAGCAGGCCTGTGGTGTCTGCATTGGGATTTCCTGGCAAGAGACATTCAGAGGCTACCACCTCTGCTTGGGAGGGGGAACGGTCCTTTTCCTCTCCCAAGCAGAGGTGGTGGGCAGCTGTAGGCAGGCTGGCTCCCTGGCCAGCCTGCCAAAGTGCCCCCAGTCAGCCAGGATCAGCCTTCTTTCCCTGCCGAGCCTGCATCCCGGCCAAGGAGCACAGCACCAGCTGATGTCCTAGGGCTGGAATCTTTTAAGGATTTTGGGGAGGTACCAGCAGAATCCAGTGGCTCTCTGGCTCACTGCCTTTCCCAGACCCGTTGGAATGTAGCTCGGACTGGACAGCAGTGAGTGAGGAAGGGAGGGACTGAGCAGCAGGCAGGCAGAGCAGTAGGGTGGTGGTGGGGAGGAGCAGAAGGTGCTTCAGTAATGCCTCCCTCCACTGGCTGTCAGTGTATGTGTTTTTTTTTTTTTGGTGCTTTACCTTCCATGGCAATGCATATGCATAGCAGCGATTATGCATTGTCACGCGTAGGATCAAAAAGAAAATTCTCTAGACCCACAAACCTCCAATCGGTGGCCTCTATTGATTGACAGGAGATGTGAATGAAAGAGCGAGTTTCTCTCTCTCATGCCTTTTTCACTGCTAGTGAGGAGGGTGAAATGTTAGATGGGGAGGCAGAGTGTGGAGGGGAAAAATAGTGCAAATTATTATCCTGCAATCGCAGGTAGGAGACATCACATGATTTGGCCCTGGCTGTGGAAAAGGTACTAGAGCATGGAAAACTGGGCTGGAGGTAGAGCAGGGAGAATTAAGGTAGCAAAAAAAAGAGAGGGGAAAAGTTAAGAATGAGCAAGGAAGACACGCATGCCTTACCACATCTTGCAAAATTTCAAAGAGGCACAGTAAGAAGTGGCATTTGCAGCAGCTTTCCCACAGGGAAAGCTTGTTATGAAATCTCAAATATATGGCTGTGTTCAGTACTACAATAATATTTTCTAATGCAAACATTTTTGTTACGATTCCAGATCTCCATGAGGCAAAATGTTTAGAGATTTTCTTTAACAGGAATGAGAGATCATCGGATTGTAATCTGGAAATTTAGAAATGGATCCAGGAGTATCAAATTATTTTTTTACAGTTGCGAATGAGGTCAGTGAAATTGATAGCTGTTAGCTAAACTGGGATTGATTATTGGTTTCCTGACTGCTAGCATTAAATAGCCGGGGGTGGAGGTGGCTACATGTAAGGTCAAAGTGGAAGTCGGGACACAACACAACTAGTATCTCTTACATAAGCTCCACTTTGGTTTTATAACTGGTTGAAAAGGTGATGACCCTGTTAAAACCAAAATACTATTTACTGATATAGCAGGTTGAAGTACTACTTGAATCTTCTGAATTATCATAGCACAAAAATCAGTGCTGCTGTCTTATGATCACTCCACAGAACAATGTCCAAGCCTACACTCGAACTTGTTTTCAAGGAAACACGTTCATTGTTGATGTATATGCAGAGGGATATGCACATTTTTACCAAGCTTTTATTTTTCTCTGTGTGAAACATAGACTTGCCACCTCTAGTTTGGAAAATTTCTGGAGATTTGAAGATGGACCCTGTTAGTAGGATTTGGGGTGGGGTGGGGTTTGCACAGCGGCCTCAGCGGGGTATAATGCCATAGGGTCCATCCTCCAAAGCTGTCATTTTCTCCAGGGAAAATGATCTCCAGCATCTGGAGTTCAGCTGTGATTGTGGGAGATTTCCAACTGGATATTGGCAACCCTAGTGATGTAACACACATCAAGTTCTACATGTACAATCCATAAGGAGCAGATGAAAAGCAATGGCTCATGCCAGTTAGAAATCTATGACTGGAAATGCAGTAAATAAATATATCAAAAACTCTGCCTAAACATCTCAGAAAAGACTAGGTCATTGAAAATTGCTTTTATGTTGCAGTCATTGAATTGTTTCAAAAAGCAAAGCACATGGTTTTGCAGATTAAATGTGACCATAATAATAGCATTAAAAATTATTTCACTAGACTGTGTGGCTAAAGATGTCGTCCTGAGAGGGTGGCAGGGCATCTGCTCTGCTATCTCTGAAGCCTGACAGGCGTCAATTGCGCAAGCAATTGGCAGAAAAGAGGAGGGGTACGCAAACCCCACCTCACCTTTCTACCCAGGAAGTTCTTGGGGCCATCTCCAATCCTTTAGGGAGTATATCTTCCTGGATTATAGGCTGTCAGCGTTCCAGGTCCAGAGGACGACTGCCATTTTCTATCTCGGACTTTCTTTTCTTTCTTTAATCTTAAAGTATCTGCTTCAACCCTACACGATAATTTACCACAAATGAACGTTTTGAACTGAGGGGAGGACATCGGCTGAGTTCCAAAACATCATTTACTGCAAGTATCTCTCGTTTTTTTTCTCTCCGTCTCTCTTCCTGCATCAAAGCCCTTTGTTTCCCCCCTCCTCTTACTCTGCTCTGCCCGAAGCCACCTCGTTATGAGGCAGGCTAATTCTCCTAACTAAGCAGAAGAAGGACCCAAATCAACTCAAATTAATTGGCAAAAGCTCTTATTGTAATTGTTTTGGTTTTCGGAAATAAGAGATAAGAGCTGTGAATGGGAACATCTCACGAGAACTCTGTGCCAGCACGAGAATACCTGCCTTAACTGACTTTAATACGTCACATGCCAGAGGATAAAACAGAGGACCTCTACTGGCCACTTGTAAAATTGTTTGAGGCCGGGTTTTTTTAAAGTCAAAAACATGTCTATGTTAAAAAGATTGGCTCATCTAATAGAGATACAAACCCAAGATTACAAAGTATTTATAGATGGATTGGTCAAAAATATCTCCAAGGAGATCCAAGATGGCAAGGAAGAAGTCTCCAATAGGAATGATGGATCAATAACAGTGGCTGATGACAGCTTTAAACAAGGTGGAAAACCATCAGCAGAACAGAAATCTGAAATTCATATCTTCAAGGTGATCCAAGATGCCAAGGAAGAAGTCTTTAACAGGAATGATGGATCAATAACAGTGACTGATGACAGCTCTAAACAAGGTGGAAAACCAACAGCAGAAGAGAAATCTGAAATTCATATCTTCAAGGAGATCCAAGATGCCAAGGAAGAAGTCTTTAACAGGAATGATGAATCAATAACAGTGGCTGATGACAGCTCTAAACAAGGTGGAAAACCAACAGCAGAAGAGAAATCTGAAATTCATATCTTCAAGGAGATCCAAGATGCCAAGGAAGAAGTCTTCAACAGGAATGATGGATCAATAACAGTGGCTGATGACAGCTCTAAACAAGGTGGAAAACCAACAGTAGAAGAGAAATCTGAAATTCTGGAGACGGAAAATAGGATGCCGGAGTTCTGCAGCCCAGATAAGGACACCCTTTTAAAAAAGACATACAGCCATCTCAAAGCAACAGTGTACAAAAATCAATCAAAAGAAATATGGATCTGCAGTGAAAGTAACCGATTTAAAGGAGCTCTTTGGGGAAAAATTGTATTGATACTGGAGTCCAGGAGGTGCAACGGCCTCAAGATTTATCGATGCATATTCTGCGGGAAAGAGTACAACTGCACTTTCTACGCCAAAGGCCAATGGGACAGAATATAAGTCTACGGGAACGACAAGATGTAGCAAGCCTCGAGATGAGACCCCCTTAAGAAGACCGAAAGCTCATATTGTTGTATGTTTAATGTTATACTGTATTCTATATTTCTATTTTTATGAAAAAGGGGAAGCAGTGTCTCTTTCTCTCTTGTTTCTTGTTTCTTTTCCTTTGTAGGCATATAGGTAATATAATCATTAGTGTTGGAAATATAAAATGGGGTTCTCCCCCCTTATTTTTTCTTCTATTAGTATATTGTTCTAGGACCAAAGCCTACACTGACCTGTAGAAAATGTTTAATGTTAAGCTTTCAACTTAAATCTGAAAATATACCTGTCAGGATGGCTCTTAGAATGGGTCAAGTATAAATTGTTTTGTAGATGTATAAGAATTAAGGATAAGGAGAAGCTATAGAAGACTGAAAGCTTATATTGTTCTATGTTTAATGTTAAGCATTTAATCTAAACCTGGAAATCTTATTATTCTCTGTATTAACAACATATACTGTATCCTACATTGCTATTTTTATGAAAAAGGGGAAGCAGTGCCTTTTTTCTCTCCTGTTTCTTTTCCTTAGTAGGCATATAGGTAATATAATCGTTAGTGTTGGAAATATAAAATGGGGCTTTCCCCCCTTATTTTTTTATTGGTGTATTGTTATAGGGCCAAAGCTCATATTGATCTGTAGAAAATGCAAAGCTCTCAACTTATACCTGTCAGGATGGCTCTTAGAATGGGTCAAGTATAAATGGTTTGTAGATGTATCTGTATTAAGGATAAGGAGAAGTTATGAAATCCTTTTGTAATTTTTTTTCTTTGTACATCTTTAAGGCAAAGCCCTACTTTCCTCTCCCTTCATCAGGGTATTGATACAGGGCCAAAACTCATACTGTTCTATAAGAAATGTTTAATGTTAAGCATCTAACTTAAACCTAGAAATATCTGCCAGGATAGCTCTTAGATTGTATCAAGCAGTTAACGTGAGGTCTACGATCTCTCAAGTAAGTTGATTAATAATAACTTTTCTTTTGTATATCTAAACAGGCCTTTTTTTTTAATGTAGTGGAAATGTGGATGGCTCTTAGACTCATGGCTCTTAGAGTTTTGGGCAAAAGTTTATATCACTGTGGAGTCAATGTGGGGTCGTATATTTTCAAATGATGATTATATTTTATTTACTGCTTTTCGTATCAATAACTCATGTTGCATCCTATATTTCTATCTTTATGAAAATAAAACGAGCCAATACCCAGCTTTCACTTCTCAAAGACTCACAAAGGCTAAGAAATATAGTTGCAATATCTTGACCATAGGACAAATATACATGTATTCAATCACAAACAAGTCCTTATGTAGATTTTCCCTACTACGGAGGGCTGAAAATGAAGGCATGGGCACTCCCATGCAAGTCCCTTCCATCTTCTAAGCCCCCACTGCTAACAAGGAAGGTCTGATCCTGCACAACTGCAGGTTGGTGCAGCACCACAGCTACTTTTAGCAAGCTCTACTTGATCAGCCAGTGAGTTAGCCAAACTATACATGCAGTTCAAAGGCAGCCAAATTCTACCTCTACAGTTGCAACTGCGAAATCCAAAGCATCAAGAAAACGAAGAAGGTGGGAGCACATACTGTGTTATCTTCTAGAATCAGGTGTCTTTGTTTAAGGTGTCTTGTCTAGAGAAGGCAGGCGGTATCCTTTGAATATATGGGAGAGATGATATCCAGAACTCGTTTTCACCACAAAGATATCTCATTCTTTGTGTAGCTTTCGTAGCCATCTTGCACTTTCAGTTGCATTAAAATAGCCTTTAAAAGTAAAAAAAAAAAATTATTTCACTATTCTCAGGAAATAATTATTAATTTTGTTAAAATATTCATTAGTCAACTTCCTGCTTTCTGGAAGGCAAGACAAGTCACAATATAAACAGAACAAAAACATAAAAATACGTAGTTCAAAAAATACATATACATAACATACATTAAAAGCATTAATCAAAATGACATTTCACAACTGTGAATTAGTAGAAAAAATTAATCAAAGGTGGTAATGAATAACAGCAAATGCTTTGTCAGAAAACATGCATGCATCATTAGAACATAAAGGTAAATAAAGGTAAAGGTAAAGGTATCCCCTGTGCAAGCATCGGGTCATGTCTGACCCTTGGGGTGATGCCCTCTAGCGTTTTCATGGCAGACTCAATACGGGGTGGTTTGCCAGTGCCTTCCCCAGTCATTACCGTTTACCCCCCCAGCAAGCTGGGTACTCATTTTACCGACCTCGGAAGGATGGAAGGCTGAGTCAACCGTGAGCCAGCTGCTGGGATCGAACTCCCAGCCTCATGGGCAGAGCTTCAGACTGCATGTCTGCTGCCTTACCACTCTGCACCACAAGAGGCTCTTGTATAAAGGTAAATAGGA